>NC_064627.1:927930543-928544828 GCF_023864275.1 Schistocerca cancellata
TTGAACCATATTAGGAATTCTAAAAGTAATTTGTGGTATTAGCATTTAGTGCAGTGGACTGTTTACTGCTTATTATTATGATAGTACTATCAACAAACATAGTACATTTGCATGCTTTGTATGACAAAGGTAGGTCATTAATTTATATGAGAAACAGAAGCAGACAAAGAACAGATTCCATGGGTCAAAACAAAAAAGTTGAATAAGCAATGAGGCTGCCAGTTGTTTCAACTATAACTAAAGAGACAGGCCAGAAACAAAAGGTTTCCCATTGGTTTGGCTTCCTTTGCTCCCCCTGTGTCAAGGAATAAGAAAAGAACAAAAAAATAGTCATATTGACCTGAGGTGAGAAGTTAACACATTAATTTCAGTGGTGGTCCTCGGTGCCTAAGAGCAAAAAAGGCACATTCAAAACGGATCATCACTGAGCATTAAATTATACAATAATGGCATGAAAATCACTAGTAAACTACAATACACAAGGAAAATTATAAAAAAAATTCTACACGGGAAAAATCTCACATTTAAATTGTGGAATACTAGTATGATGAGGATGGAAACTCTTACGAGTAAAACATATGTTTGACTTAAGTTTCTCAAAAATACAAAATTGCTCATCCCTCTAACTCATTAGGAACTGACTATACTATTAGTTGCATTATTATGTTGCAGTTGCTGGTGATTGAAAACCTTTTCTCCATACAGTCAAAATTTCTTTAACAGTTTAATTACTGCTTTAATCATTTATCTAAATACTGTAGAAAAGATTGCAAGAGATATGCAACAACATAAATGAAATGATCATATGGCTGGGAGTACCCACCTGCAAAGTTTGGCCTCTGAAATGCAAGTCTTTTTAGTTGATGTTACACTGGGTGACTTGTGTATTGATTATGATGAAATGATGAGGAGGACGAGGCAACACACAGTCCCCAGGCACAAAAAATCTCTGACCCAGCTGGGAATCAAACCCAGGCTTGTTGCATGACAATCAGATGTGCTGACAACTCAGCTAAGGGGGCAGATGAAACAACATAAATCAAATGCAAACAAAAGTAACATACAAAACTTACTTCATGTACTTTGGTACAGGGTAGTTACAAACTATCACCTGTGTTGGTGGTTAACAAAGATAAGAAAATTTGCTTCACATTCTGTTAGAGCATTTATTACAAAAACAGGAGCAGCAGTTGTATTTATTAACAATTAAACTTTATAATAATCAAGAGTTCATATAAAGCTGTGTGTACTCTTTCTTACACAACTGTTACATTTCTTGTTATGAAACATTTCAAGTATTGAATAAGCCAAGAGTGTGTCAAAGAACAAGTTAATTAGTATTTGATAACTACTAAAGAAACAACACTGATGCAACACTATCTTAGCATATCATCAATAAATTACATTGCTGAGAAACAGAATTGAAGAGGTCCTTCTTCCATTTAACCACAAGTCTCTTCATGAGGGCTATTGCTGCAATAGAAATTATTCCAATTGAACAGAGGAAAAATGCATTAGAAACACATTAACTATAGTAACTTGTAAATCAACAAGTGTTATAATACAATACAGAAAATACAATACAGTGGAGCAATCAAGATTCAAAACCTTAAGTTGAATGCTATAATTTCATAAAAATGAACCATACCTTCTATTTTAGATTTCTGCCAGTGTGTTCTCTGTAGGTCAAAAACAATATGTAGCACTTAGTGTAAAAATGTATTTATGTAAAACGGATGTCACCATTGAAGGATACCCCAATATGGCAGCCAATCCCAGTAAAGTTTCCTGGAGGAAATTGTTTTAATGTCTTTCCTACTACTCAAATATCTTTAGGTAGCTAATGAATGGAACATCAACAAGATCAAATATTTATCTGTCTACATAATACATATGCACATACAAGAACACAAAATTGTGTAAACATACATATTCATAAATAAGAAAGATCATTTTATGAAGAAAACAATTTTCAGGTTACAATGAAGTTACAAGAAAACTCTGATGGGTCTTTTTCTTCTATGGGATGCAAGACATTGACTATGTCAAAGATTGACCATGCCCAGTGCTCCTCACTGTTCATAGTATGTCCTCACCAAGAGATATATATCCTGCCAAAAACAACCATATCTTCCAGTCTGCTAGCATCAAAATTTGTCTGTAGTGTCCTTATACGTGCCTTGTATGTGGAAAACATCACATTGGGACTAGTCATTTGTTCCCCATTTGTGTAACAACTGTCACAACTCTCCAGCAAACATAAACTTGTTTTTTTTTTTTTTTTATCAATTGTTCATCTTGTATTCGTTGTCTTCCTCCAGACTTTTTATTTACATTTTCCCCAGACTGTCTTTATCTTTGCTAAATTGAATAAAATGTCATTATTTATTCTGGAATTGTAATGGAAGGTTACACAAAAACTGACAATAAGAATTTTGGAACTTAACAGTACTCTTATTTTTCTCTACTTGAAATTTATATGGGTTCAACCTTCTTTATGGAACAGACTGTCCTGATCAGTGTCGGCTACAACATCAACAATAATTTTAGATGTTACGAAGACAGACAGTGCACTAATTTGCATACTATTGAAAACTTATCATACAACTCATATTTTAACTCTGTTATCCTAACTCCGAATCAGGCCTTCATTTCATTTCCAGCATCTGACAATGGCCACAAGCTGAATGAGTACTCCAAATGCTTATTTCACAAGCTTACAGTGGCTCAACTGACAGCCATTGACAGCTGTAATTACTTACTGACCTGCACAGCATAGAAATGTTTGATTCCTACAAAAACAAAAGCCTGAATCAGTCAGCACTAAAAAATTCATAGGTAAGACAGGTCGCTACCATGATTAGCAATTGATTGCAGTGTTCTAGAAGTTTTCTATCTTCAATTGCATCCTAGAACTACAACAATCTTATCTAAAATGAGAAGCTAAATTATGAGGAATAAGTGCAGATATGCGCTGAACCCTTAAAATTCAGCTATCTATTGCTCTGCAAGGTTTTCATGTTTGCTCAATCTAACAAACTAATGCAAGTGATTTTGCTTCCAGGAAACAGGGCTCTCAATGTTAGATGCTAGACTAACATTGCAATGAGAGTCAGGGTCCAAATCTAGTGTAGGCTACCACTGCTACAACCAAAACCAACACAACCAGCTCTTCTCGTTGTTATTGTTTGAGTGAAGGATGCCCAAATACAAATCTATTAGCACCAAATCTGGGTTAACATAAAATCAGTGTATAAAAATAGATAAAAAAGAACTATTAACATTTACAGATGATTTGGCCATACCCTACAAAAGTCTAACAGATGCAGCAGTGCAAGTCAGTCAGCTAGAAGAGACAGCTACCATGACAGGCTTTTTCTGCAGTGGGAAAAAATTTATACCAAATATAAAAAGTGTTGCAAAATATTTGATAACAGATACTGAGCAAATACAAAAGGTAAGAAATTTGAATACACTGAAGGAAAAAAAGTCCCAACACCAAGAAATTATGAATGTAGAGAAATGAAATTTCAGGAGTACATTTGTGTAGGTAACAAATTTAAGTAATTAACAATACAAGATCACAGGTTGATGCAAGCCTGAGAAAAGCCATTGCAAATGTTAAATGCTGGTACATTAATAAAGGGTGTAACTGCCAGAACATACAATGCTAGCGTGCAAACATGCACACATTGTGTTGCACAAGTGCTGAATGTCAGTTTTGCGGGATGGTGTTCGATGCCATCGCACTTGGTCGATCAACACAGGGATGGCTAATGCTGATTGTGGATGACATTGGAATTGTCATTCGATAATGTCCCATAAGTGCTCTGTTGAAGACAGACCTGATGATTGAACAGACGGAGGCAACATGTTGACACTCTGTAGAGCATCAGGTATTACAACAGTGGTATGTGGGTGAGTATTATCCTTTTGGAAAACACCCCCTAGAGTGCTATTAATGAATGGCAGTGCAGCTTGTTGAATCACCAAACAGACATATAAATTTCCAGTCTGGATGCATGGGATAACCATGACAATGCTCCTGCTGTCATGAAATTGCACCTCCAGGTGTAGATCCAGTGCATCTAGGCTGCAAACAGATTGGTTGCAGGTGCTCATCTGGCTTCCTCGTAACCAACACACAGCCATCACTGGCAGCAAGGCAGAACTGGCTTTCATCAGAAAACACAACAGACTTACACTCCGCCCTCCACTGAGATCTCACTTGGCACCACTGAAGTTGCGAACAGCAGTGGCTTGGGGTCAGTGGAATGCATGCCATGTGGCACCTGACTCGGAGCTGTCCTTGAAGAAACCAATTTATACCAGTTCATTGTGTTACTGTGGTGCCAACTGCTACTCGCATTGCTGCTGCAGACACAGTACAATGCGCCACAGCCATATGCCAAACATGACAAGTCTGCCCTCTTGGTAGTGACATACGGCTACCCGGAGCCTGGTCTTCTTGCTACTGTACCTTCCCATGACTACCGGTGCCAGAAATCATGTACATTGGTTACATTCCTGCCAAGTCTTTCTGCAATACCACAGAAGAAACATCCAGCTTCTCATAACCCTATTACATGACCTCATTCAAACTCCGTGAGCTGTTGATACTAGTGTATCATTTGAGTCAAAACTTGATCTGCTTGCTTTCAAGATGACACCAAGACTCAGTCTGTAAGTCTTATGAATAAGTTTGTACAGATAAGTAAATTTGGAAGGTCCTTTTTCATACACCCTGTATACTTTGGAAATCATTGTGAAGTGTATGGTGGAGGTTGCTTCACATTGTATAACTTACTAGAATTTCTTCCTGTTCCATTCACATACTAGGTGTGATCAAAAAGTAATGGGAATTTTTTAATTTATGCATCTGATTTCCAATTTTTTTATCTTGTTGGTACACATGTGCCTGATGTATGTTTGCATTTTTGTCTGTTTTGAAGATTTAGTTTATTGTTTACAGTCAAAAAGGTTATACATGTTTTCAAGTGCCAGCCGTTGTGGCCGAATGGTTCTAGGTGCTTCAGTCTGGAACCGTGCGATCGCTATGTTCGCAGGTTTGAATCCTGCCTTGGACATAGATGTTTGTGATGTCCTTAGGTTAGTTAGGTTTAAGTAGTTCTAAATTTTAGGGGACTGATGACCTCAGATGTTAAGTCCCATAGTGTTCAGAGCCATTTGATTTTGTTTTCAAGTACTCATTGAATTTTTACTTTCGAGAAAGTTGGATAAAAGAATTTGTATTAAAGTTTGCCTGAAAAATGGAATAAAGTGCAGCACCACATTTGAAAGTTGACTGTGACTTTTGGCGAATCTGCTATGAGTAAGAGGAGAGTTTACAAGTGGTGTAAACATTTCAAAGAAGTCAAGAAGATCAAGACGATGACCATCCTGGGTGCTCTAGCACATCAATTACTGATAACAATATGGAAGAAGTAGGGAAAATGGCTCTGTGAAAATGGCAAATCACCATCAGAGTGGTTGTTAATGATGTCAGTATATCCTTTGGTTCATGCCAAGCGATTTTTTTTTTTTTTTATGTTTTGGGCATGAAATGTGTAGCAGCAAAATTTGTTGTGAAATTGTTGAACTTGAACCAAAAAACGATATTGTATGGACAACAGTCAGAAATTACTGAATGAAGTCAACAATGATCCATAGTGTATAAAGATTATAACAGGTGACAAAATGTAGGTAGATGGGAATGACGTTGAAACTAAGGCCCAATTGTCCCAATGGAAACTGCCTGAACTGCCAAGACCTAAAAAAATTCGACAAGTTCAATCACATGTGAAGGTTTTTCTCACTGTTTTCTTCAGGTACAAAGGGTTAGTACATCATGAGTTCCTGCTTTATGGTTATATGTTCAATAAGGAATACTACCTGGAAGATATGCACAATCTACATGAAGCAATCCAAAGAAAACGACCAAAATTGTGGCAAAACCACTCATGGAAATTGCTCCTGCTCACGCCTCTATGCTTGTTCATGAATTTTTGCCAAAAAACAAAACTGTTCTGTCACCTCAGCCACCAAGCTGGCCAGATGTGACCGTTTGTGACTTCTCTCTATTTCCAAGGCTGAAGAGAACCATGAAAGGATGATGTTTTGCCACCACTGATAAGATAAAAACAGAATCACTGAAGGACATGAACATCATAATGAAAAGTGAGTTCCAAAAGTTCTTCCAAGACTGAAAAAAGTGCTGGTACAAGTGTGTTATTTCTGTTGGGGATTACTTTGAAGGGTACAAAATTGTTGTTGAAGAAGAAATAAAGATTCTTTAAGAGAAACAAAATATTCAGATTAATTTTTGATCATATCTTGTATGGAGCAGAAGAAGGATGATTGCTTAAACCCCTCTCTGCACACCATAATTTGTCTAATCTTGTCTTGACTACCTTTGTGGGAGCAATGCAAAGGGGGTTGTATAATATTATTCTTCAATTCTTCAGTGTTATTGACTGTAAATGTGCCTACCACCAGTTTCCCGTAGCGCCAGATGACATCCCTAAAACAGCTATTATCACGCTGCCTGGTTTATTCCAATACAGCTTCATGCCATTTGGCCTAAAAAAACATGGTGCAAATGTGGCAGCATTTCATTGACACCATCTTACAACATTTTGAATTTTGCTTCACGTATCTGGACGACATACTCATTTTCAGGAAGTCAGCTGAGGAACATGAAAATCATTTACCCATGGTCCTCCAGACCTAGAACTCTAATGGCGTCCAGGAGAACAAAGGAAAATTCCAGTTGCATCAGCCTTCTGTCACTTTCTTGGGATACACTGTCTCCACCGAAGGAATACAGCCTCCCAAATCTCGCATGCATGCCATCACTTCACTGCCACCATTGGCTACTTACAAAGAACTCCGACATTTCCTGGGCACAATAAATTACTACCGTCACCACCTGCCTTCTGCGCTGCCATGCGGGCCCTGCTGACAGACTCACTGTCAGGTAAACAGACTTCAGGACTCACACCCATTCGCTAGACTGCACCTATGCTGGAGGCTTTCAATGAATTAAAGACTTCTTTAGCTCATGCTGTGACACTCGCGCACCCCAACCCCTTGGCCGAGTTGTTCATCACTACAGACACCATTAACATCGCAGTGGGAGTGGTACTACAGCAATGCAAGGCAGACATGGTTTCCCCTCTTCATTTCTTCTCTAAAAAATTATCAACAGCTCAGAAGAAATACTCCACTTTCAATAGAGAACTTCTTGCAGTCTACAAGGCCGATGTGGAGGGTCGCTCATTCTTCATCCTCATGGATCACAAACCACTCGCAGATGCTTTCTGCAAACCCCCCCCCCCACGGCCCCCGAGGACCAACCCCCTCAACATTTGCGACACTTTGATGTAGTCTCCCAATTCACAACTGACATTCTATACGTCAAAGGCACGGACAACATTGCTGCAGATTTTTTTTTGCAGATCAATACTATTTCACACATCATTGACTTATCCAACGTGGCTGCCGTATAAGCCTCCAATGAGGAATCTCAAGCTCTCCTCACGAACCCTCAAACATCCCTTGTGTTTACTAAATCTAAATTCCCCGGTGTTGTGGACGAGATGTGGTGTGACTCTTCTTACCAGCCTCCCTCCCCCGGCACCAGCAGGCCTCCAATACGCTGCATAACCTCGCTCATCCTGGCATCTGCACCACTACATGGCTCGTCTCCAAGCGTTTCGTTTGGAAAAATATAAAACGGTACTGTCAGACCTGGGCACACATCTGTGTCCCCTGTCAACACAACAAAATCGGCTGCCATCCGACACCACCACTGAGCAAGTTCGACATCCCTCCAGGACGATTTTGTCATGTACATAGTGATCACATCGATCCTCTTTCACCATCGGAGAGCACAGATGCATTCTATCCACAATTGACTGCACGTCCTGCTGGGTAGAGGCAGTGCCCTTACCTAACATCACTGCTGGAACTGTGGCCAAGGGTTTTATCTCCACATGGATTGCTAGCTTCAGTTGTCCGACCACCATCACCACTGACCAGGGTCGGCAGTTTTAGTCTTCCCTGTTCACCATTTTATGTAAGGTCTGCGGCATAAAGAAAATTCACACCACAGCCTACCACCCACAAAGCAACGGGTTAGTGGAACAGTGGCACCGCGCTCTAAAAACGGCGCTCAGGTGCCACGACTGCCTCTGGTCCGAAGCACTTCCATGTGTACTGCTCGGCCTCCATTCAACTTTCTAGCCCGACTTACAGGGAACTATCTCAGAATTCATTTTCGGGGAGAACCCCATCCTACCAGGGGAACTCATTCAGCCTCAAGTACCTGAAGACAATCCCCCCTCCTGTCCCCCCCACCATAAGTCACATGTGCTCCCACTTCAAACATACATGCCTGCACCTACCTATCAGCCACTCCCCGAGGGACATTTACGTGCCAACCGCTCTCGACATTTGCTCCCATGTAATGCTGAGAGATGATTCGATCTGACAACCTCTACAACCACCTTATCTCAGCCCCTTTAAAGCCCTCCGGTGGGGCGATACAACTTTCGACATCATCGTCAAAGGCAGTCCGCAAAGTGTTTCATTACACTGATTCAAACCAGCATTTGTGGACCCCGACATCCCTCTGCTGGCTCAGTCTGATTCTCCTAACGACTCTCCCGCCAGTCTCCCTCCCGTTGTGGAGTCCGACAATGTTTCTCCTCGGGCCACCACGCTGTTTTGTTCACCCGATGCTTCCCCATCGTCTTTTGCGGGTTTCTCAGACATGTCACCCTCCACCCCATGTGCGGGTTTCCTGCTACCTCATCGACTATGGGGACACCCTCTCACGTAGTCACCCTTTTCTGCAATGTACCCCCACATTGCATGGACGACATTTCAATCGTCACTCTCGACAACCGAGTTCTCATTCTATTCACAGACACTGCAGCCCTGCCACCCAATGAGCAGTTAAACGTCAGTGCTGTGCATAGCCTCACCCTCCTTCGTGAGTGTGACCCGATAACAATCCGCATGTTCATCTCGCAGGATGGCTCAATTAGCATCCGGGCTTGCCACACCTACACCCCACCATCTGCCGTTCAACCCGCCTCCTCTCAGGCTGGCCGCCACATTGTCCGTTCTTGCTGGCTCAATGACTTTGAGGTGGACCTGCCTCCCGTCGCTCTGCCTCTGCACCCCGCCCCGGTTGGGGTGGAGGTCCCAGTTGTGCATCTACCAGCTCATACGACCACCAACAGCATCGATGCCCACATGGTCTTTCCTCAAGACTCACATGAGGTACTCTGTACGGGAGGGGAGGGGGGGGGGGGAGGGGCTGTGTGGCGTCGATAGGTCATATCGACCATAGACAACATGAAACTTTGGGACTCAGGTCGCTCATCCGAGCCACCATGTTAATTCAGTCTGTCCTTATACTTTGTACTGTATGCACGTGTATGATAATTGTCGAAATATAAGTACGTGCAGGTATTAGTGGGGACAGTTTATTCCATATACCGCTATTTGTATCCTGTTTCCATATATGTTTTCATCATGTTCAGCAAACTTCTGAAACCCTGATATCAAATTAGCCATGCCATCAAATGACTCATATTGGCTATAATGATAATATGTTTTGAAACCACACTGCCTGAGTATGTCACATGCTGTTTTCTGAGAATTCTAGGCTGCCAAGGTGAGCAGTATTCTATATTCAAGAGCATTAAGACTCAGAATTATATTGTTTCTTTTCATTTACTTTACAGATAGCTGACTATTCTGTTGTTTTTCGACTGCAGAGGAGTTTCTTGAAGAATTCTAAAAAAATTCTTCCCTTTATTTTCCTCCATCTTTAAAACACAAAAGCTTTAATAATTAATACTGTTTATATACAACACACAATTTGTATCTGCGGCTGATTTACAACAATAATGCCAATGGCTGATTTAGAAATGTTGCCGAGCATTCCTTGTGGTAATTCAGATTGACATTTACCTCATTCACTTGGTCCAAGTTTAATGTTATACAACACAGCAAACTCATGAACTGGGTTCATTTACTTGTTATTACTGCTATCTATGCATTTTAGAGTTTTTCTGAGTTACAAGTGAGCAGTGCAGATCTGGCAATGAGAATTTCGACACCCAGTGTGGGTCATGGGTGCCAGCTACTGCCAGGTGATAGGATGCAACCTCTGAAGGAATGGGCAAAGATAAAATGTGATTACGTAGCAATTACTTTGAAAATTATTTTAATACAATATTTCAGTTAGCATTCTTCTGTAAGACATCATGTGCTGAGCATAACTCGTGTAAAGTTCATGTTTATGTTTATGGTGGTTATCGACTGCTAGAGTCAACTGCCTCATCTTTGAGAATGAAATTCTTTGAAAACTATTGATCTCAGTGTGTTCCAAACTCTGTATTCGAGCAGATGTGTTTGTACTGACATGATCAAAATAAAGTTAATTCATTATAAATGAGCGAATACTTAATGTTGGGTTCGATATTACCATACGTAACATCTCGATCCCCCATAGTGATGACCCCGACGCTCACGAACGCCACTTACGAAGCCCGAAATGTGTACTGGAACATCGCCATGGACAAACAATGCAGAAAACCTTTGTCAGATTTCTATGTCCATGACTTTGCATCGCGCCGCATCTGGATGTAGTGTACAGGAATTGTAATTAGTGTGTAAATTCCCGACTCTTGTGTGAATCGTGCTTTTTGGTAACTTTCGTCACGTTCTCACACATTGACAATGCGACCGAGGCGCACGCGTCATCCGTCAAAACCCACTCAATGTGTCGGTAATTTCACTTCCGGACAGTGCAGTGCTCCTTCGCTGATTAATTTGGACATTTTTGACTCGCTTTTGTGTAATGAATTAACTTCGTGCAGTGCTTCGACATTGGACAATCATGCCAAACAATGGACTGCAACAAATGGGGACTATGTTTCAAATCCCAGTTCGCATGAACTCCGAACTATGGCTAAATCGCATGCCTGGTCGAATTCAGAAATGCCCTTCATGGCTACCGTGTCTTCTGCGCTGCGTGCAAATTCGTTCGACCCGGTTTCCGCACAGCCCGTCTTTCAGAGTTACACCGATGACAATGCCGTCTGTTTCTCAGTGCAACACTGGACATGCCATGCCACTCTCTATGCAGCACCCGAGCCGCACCGACTCTGCTCAACCGCTACCAACAGCGATGTCACGGCTGCCGCCTGCTGGCTCACTGACCTCGACCCAGTCAAAACAAACAGCTGCGCGACATACGATCCCGCCACGGCTACCGCACCCGAATCTTGTCAACAAGTCGCCGACACTGCACGCTTACCGCCCGGCCGTTCACTACTCGACTGTGCCCACAACTTGTTCACCCACCCCAGAAGATGATTGCAGCCATATCAATGCTTCATACAGCAGTGAACGTGTTCTCACTCCGCTTCCACTGAGTACTGAGTTTCACATTCGCGGTCGCACACACGATCTCTTCTACTCAAACTGTTACGTCAATACTGTGCCGCCGACCTTGTCTTGTACATCAGGTTACCCTTTGATAGAGACAGATTCTGATTTCAACCCCATCTTACTCAGTGATACACAGCAGACTGCTTCACGACATACATTTTCGCCTGAACAACTGCAACAGCTATGTGAACAAATTGCGACATACAACTTATTGGTACAAGATCAGTTACACATGCTGCAGCCGACACCGACCGAGCACGACGTGCAACAATATGCTCCTGTCATTGTTCCGCCTCCGACTGCTGACAATCCTTTGCCATTACTACCAGCTACAACTAATACCCTCACAATCACGCTACATGGATCTATGACCCAGATGTCACAACTGTCATCATCATGCCGCCTCAAGTGGAAATTCTACGTTACTGATATGATACAAGCAACTTATTTACGCCGCTGCCACCTTTCCTTGGTAGTTGCAGACACTTCATTTCTGTACCACGGCACAACCAGCCGCATTCCAGTGCCGCTTGCTTTGTCGCCCTCTTTGCTACCTCTGCAATGTACGACCAACACATCTGCCATTTCTGCTTCGACGAGTGAGCATCTTTCTGCTCCGACACATGACCGTGCAGCAGTTTTGCGTGACCATCTTGCAGCCTTACGACTTGACCGCAGTGCCGACAGTGACAGCACACACTCAGCTCCAGTTCCATCAAACTGTGTCGCCTCTCTGCCATGCAGCAGTAGTTCATCCGCCGATTCAAGTTCTTCATGTTCACATTACGTCTCATCGCCTGCTCCGACCATGGTTTCACTGACCACGTCCGCCTTCCACCAACTCTTGCTGTCGCCATATCTCATGCACAGGACTCACGGACTCCGAGGTGATGCTTCCGTCTACACTGAAGTCATCCGCCGCCAAGGTCAGTCATGCACAACTTGCTGTTTTCTCCCCTGCTGTGACATCAAGCGCCTCTATAACTCCATCATTACTGCGAGTGTTGCTCATCTGGCATCTCTTAAGCAACCTGTTAAGCCACAGCATGCTTGCTCCTTTATGTCATATGGGCAATAACAAACTGTTACTGGACACGTTGCACTTACCGCGGCACTCACTGGCAAATACTTTGGCATTACATCGCATCGCATCTTCGATGCACTCCGCGCCTTTGATTGGATCAAAACCCCACTGCGCCGCACAGCCTCGGCATGACGATGTTCTCCCCACCGACACGCCGCCGCCTTCTGCTTCCACTGTGCCATCAGCAGCATAGCACGGTCAACCTGTGGATGCCTTCTGCACCTTCTTCCCTCCGCTGGTCGCGCCTACCAAGACATCAAGAAACGGTCCGATCGCGCCTCACACTAGCACCTGCCACGACACGATCAGTCACGCGCACCTGCGCCATCAGCCGGCCAGGTGCACACATGCCTCTCATCATCCTTACCATGCTCTGCGCTACTGGCGAGGGCTCTGTGGTGGTTATCGACTGCAAGAGTCGACCATCTCATCTTTGAGAACGAACTTCTTTGAAAACTGTTGATCTCAGTGTGTTCCAAACTCTGTATTCAAGCGGATGTGTTTGTACCGACATGATAAAAATAAAGTTAATTAATTATAAACGAGCGAATACTTAATGTTGGGTTCGATATTACCATATGTAACATCTCGATCCCCATATGTTAATAAACAGGCACTGAGTCTTATTTATGTAGTTCATCATTGAAACTCTTGAACCTCAAAAAGAAATATTTAATTTGCTAGCAAACTGAAGTGCAAAATGGATGCACATTGTGAGTTTAAAGACTATTACTATTATATTCATGCTTAACTTTTTCATCTGCTCATGGCAACACACATTCATATTTTTATTAATCCTAAATATCTTGTTATGTGATGTTACACACTGACATAGGACAGGCCACTATTACAATTTTACAAATATTATAAATAACTTTTAATTTTAAAAGACAACAGTCACATCTGTAGAATGACAATAAATCAACTAAATACTTGTGGTATCCACAGAAAAATTTAACTTGGTTGTTTTAGACTCACAGCAACAAAAAAATAATAATAAAATGCTACAATTGGTTATTTTAGATACAAAATAAGGAAAATAACATTAAAAATCCTTACCTTGATGCTAAATCCTGAACTCTTCCAACAAAAAGGATAGCTTGGTGAACCCTATTTATGAGAAGAAACAGGAATGGGTGGTCAGCTTTGAACACAACTGGAGGTGGTGGATTCAGAACTGCACAGCACATTACAAATGCAACACCTGAAAAGAATGTATAGTGATGCATTTTTGACATAACTATTATCTAAATTATCATAATTTTGTGAAGAAATTCAACTAAGATTTACCACTAACCAATATAAAGTAAATATTAATAACCACGCAATGAGCTTAATATGTAAGACAGTGAAATCACATTTGGTAGAAGGGTTGAAATTACCATCCAGCCATCCAAGAGAAAACCCAGGAATTCAACTGGCAAAAGGTGAAGTAGAGGTGGAGATGGAGGGGGGGGGGGGGGGGGGGAGGGAAAGGGGCAAGGGGAGACACAACTTATATTAATTTTGTGGAAGTATGAGAGGGAGAGGAAACAAAGTATAATTTCTTACCAAACTGAACTCAAAAATATTGAAAAAGAAAATGAATTCATTAATAACCAAACATACTAATGCTGTCACTTTGTAATAGGTATTGTTCTCTATAGCTGGTCAGTCACTACTGCTACCACTACTGGGAAGCCGAAAGCTGTTTCTGAGCATTGATGTCAGAAATAAAACAGTGAGTATTTGTTTTTCAGTATTCTCTACAGTTTGACAGTCACTTCTGCTATCATTAATGGAATGCTGGAAGACATATCTGAGCACTGGACTCAAAACTAAAATCATGACTATTTGCTTTTCAATATGTCACTTCTCCTCTCTGAGTTTTCAAAACCAACAACTGTTTAATATCCATCAACAGTAAAAGCCACATTAAAAGTGATTTTAGAGTTTCATTATTCTCCTGACTTCCACTTCATAAAATAATTCTTATATTTCTAAATACTGATGAACTTTTATTATGGACATGTGAGAAAAAACATACAGTTTGAGCAGTAGCTAAGCTTGTACTAATAGCTTTATAGGAATTCTTATCTTTTTGCTTGTTCACATTGTTGTCTTGCATGTCTATGGAAGTACACAGGAATGGAGTACTCTGAGGTATTCTACTACCTCCATAGGAGCCAATTATATAACTGAATGGGGCAATTCATTCAGCATCCTCTCAAATTTCTCAATCAATTTTCACCCACTTGAAATGCTCATTTTCACAACAGGTTCTACAGGGTTTCTCTAGTTCATGCACAACTCTCTCTTCTGGATATGCATGCAGATGGTATTTGGAAAACAATGTATGGTTTACATTTTCCTGTGCTAAAAATTCTTTGGACTACTTAGCAGTGAGCTGAGATCCATTGTCAGACAATAACTTTCTGGGTTTACTTATCTTCTTAAACTTATGATAACTCAGTTTATCAGTTACAATATTAGCATTAGTTGTTTTTAAAAGATACAGTTTCACCAATTTAGACCAAAAAGTAACTACCACAAAAATTTATGCCATTCCTACCCAGCCATAACACAGGGGACCAAAATATCCATATCCACAAAATCCCAAACACCTTCTGGTATTATCGGATAAAAAATTATCAAACCATCCTTATATAACTTCCTGAAAATGATAATTTTGAAGTTGTTCTAAATAGACTTTGTTAAATCATCTTCACTTAGGAAATGAGATTGATGACCTCAGCAGTTTGGTACCTTAGAAATTTATACACACCCTTAGGAGATGAGATAAACTGTTGCAAAAACATTTGATGTCTTTTTAAAATTTGCCAACTTTCAGAAAATAAAATAGCAAAGTACCATCATTCACTTACATCTTGACCAGCTGGTTTCACTAATAGGAGCTGAGATAATACATGTGGCACCATATTATCTTGTTCTTTGACATAAACAATAGAAAAATTAAATTCTAGTAAGAAGAAACCCCACTGTGTAAGTCTGCTGTAAAACAGTCTACTTCTCAATGGGAATTATAAGGCACTCTAATTGGTGTGCACTACTGTTTGATTCCCATAAAATGTCTATTTAAATTTCTTGAATGACCATACCATTGTCAGAGCTTCTTTTTCTGTTGTTCCATAGTTTCTCTCATGATCAGATAACATGTAACTCATAATGCCAGTGGGATAGTGTGCTGTGGTAATATTACTATCTATGAGTTGTATAATCTGCATCCCAGATCACAGTCTGGGATATATGTCACTAAATTAAATAAGTAACAGAAGTCTGGATGGAAGGGTAATGGAACATTTGCTGAACTGATCTGATTTTTCAAATTCTGTTCAACATTTCAGTTTGTTATTTTATTTAAGGTTCTTGTACCTAATACCAAATGGACTGATCCATCCCGCTTTTTAATCGCAACTAGTACGTTTTCATAGCAGACATCTGAAGTTTCAATAATGCCTCATCTTTCCATTCCTTTGGTTTCAGTTTGGGCACCTTTCTTAGCTGATACAGGAATTGGATATGGCTTCATACAGAATTGTTCATGTGGATTTATTATTTGTTTATGCACAACACCATTAGTTTCAAGGAATATAAGTGTTTGTGCTTACTTATAAGAGACATTGATGTAAATTGTTTGTTCTTATGACACATGATGCTTTATCTCCTATTCAAACATATCATTATTAAAGTCCTGTGAATCATTTAACTTTTATGATGTTGCTTATTGTTTATAAGATCACTTAAGTGATGCATCTCCCACTAGGAATACTACTAGAACCTGTGACATTGTTGATGGTCCTAGCTGCAAATGCTGCTTTCAGATGTAGAAATGTAATTGATGTACTGTGTCTGCATGAGTACCATTTAAATGCAGGAATATAGATGTTGAGGTTTATAAATTAGCAGCTTTCAGCTTTCTACTGTGTGTAAAAATTCATTATTAATTCAAAAGTCTGGACACGACTAGTTTTTGCATAGAACACCACATGTAATCATGTCTATCACCACAAATATAATTATTAATCTATTACACATTCCCAACTGGAAATTTTTCAGAAGTTTCAGAAAAAACTGAAACACATCTGTGGGCAACAAATTAAACCCACATACAGCTTTGCACAAAATACTTTATTTTTCCAACTTGGAAAAGAAAACTAACTGAATTAACAGTCAAAGAGTAAATACTTATATCTAACGTCCACTGCACTTACATGGAGTAAACAAAGCATGCATCACTGGCTACTCCCACATTCCCACACAGCCCCCCCCCCTCCCCCCTTAAAGTGCAGAGCACCCAGGATAAATGCGTACTTAAACTAGACTTGTCTCCCTGCTCTTGTATGGATGACTTGTTGCTGTGAGGATGAGGGAGCTGGTGTGGGCTGTTGTGTTGTGGTTCCATGTCCTCTTGCCATTGGTTCTTCTGCCGTATCATGTGTATTGAGTTCCAAACTTTGGTCCTTCTCATCCTGTTGAGTGGCATAATAGTCCAGTTCTGATAAGACTCATGTGGGTTTTACCTTCTCTATGGACACACTAATAGTTCTGTCATTCTGTGAGAGGTCCATAGTATGGGTGTTGCATCGTACTATTCGATAAGGTCCAGTATATGGAGGTTGTAGTGGCGTTCTGATTGAATCTGTGCAGAGCATGACATGTGTACAGTCTGCCAACACCTTATGCACAAAAACTGATTGCTCACCATGTCTAGATACTGTAGGCCTTCTCTTTGTTTCCACATGCTCACAGATTTCATGTCTCAGTGATGAGAGGTTTGTTGGCATTGGTGATGCGGTGACAGTTAGGTAATCTGTCAGGATTCTCAATGGTTCCCCATCCACCAATTCCACCACTGAGGCACTGATGTCTGTCTTGTATGTGGTTTGTAATCAAAGGAGAACCAATGGAAATGCTTATGTCCAGCTTCTCTGATGACACATGAGAGCTGCCTTCAACGTCCTGTGCCATCTCTCCACCATACCACTGTTTGCTGGATAGTAGCTTGTTGTATGGTGGTGCTGGAACCCAAATACATTAGCTAGCTCATTGAACAGACTAGACTCAAACTGGTGGCCTCGATATGTTGTGATATGCTGGGGGCACCTAAAGTGAGCTAGCCATCGAGAGACAAATGCCTTTGCAACAGTTTCTGCCGCTATGTCAGTGATCAAAGTGGCCTCCGCCCATCTCGTGCATCTGTCTACCACTGTTAACAAGTATTTAGAGCCATCAGAAACTAGGAGTGGACCACTACATCCACATGGACATGGGCAAATCTTGCTGAGGGTCCTATGAAATTCCCAATTTCTGTGTGAGCGTGTCATCCTTGCAGCGCTGACATTGTAGGCATGCGTGAGTCAATTCCCTGGCGTCCTTTTTAATTGATGGCCAGACAAAACGTTCTGTCAGTAACCTGATTGTGGCATTTGCCCCTGGGTGTGCCAGGCCATGAACACTGTCAGATGCCGCCTTACAAAATTGTTGTGGAATGTAAGGGCCTGGCTTCTGCTGTGATATATCGCACCATAACTTAAGACTTCTTCCTGGGATTAGTATCGGCTGTAAGTGTAACCCTGTTGTGTGGTCTGTCAATAACATCTGTAGATCCAGATCTGCTTCCTGATCCAGTTCTGCTTCCTGTGATGTCGTGAGTTCTTCATAGTTTATTGTGCTGATCACACTGCAGACACAAGAAAAGTAATCTGCAACCACATTCTCCGCACCTCTGATGTGCCTTATATCTGTGATGAATTGACTAACAAAGTCACTGCCTTGGCAAGCAATTATTGTTGATGTTGCTGAAAGCTGACACTATAGGTTTATGATCACTGAAAATTGTTACTGGTCTGGCTTCAATATATGGGTGGAATATGTATGGGTGGATATATGTTTAACGCTTTCATATATTGCCAACAACTCTCTGTCATATGCACTCCATTTTGTCTGTCAGAGTTGCAGCTTCTTTGAGAAGAAACTAACAGGTTGCCAATGTCCATCAATCTGTTGTTGCAAGGCTGCACCAATTGCGACCTGGCTGGTGTCTACTACAATACTCAACGGTGCTGCAGGTATGGGGTGTACGAGTAACACTGCCTCCTCTAAGCTTTGTTGTAAGTCGCCAAAAGCTTTGGTCATTTCTGGTATCCATTGCAACTTTCCCTTTCCTGTGGTATTCTTGCCAGCCAGTGTATTTGTAAGTGGTGCCTGCGTTTTGGCGGTAATTGGTAAATGATGCTGCTAAAAATTCACCACACCGAAATAACGCCTAAGTTGTTTGTAGTCTGTGGGTTTGGGTAGGTTTTGCAACATGTCGATCTTCTCCGGTAATGGCTGTATACAATTGGCTGAGACTATATATCTGAGAAAAGTTACCCGACTCTTGACCATGACGCATTTGCGTTCATTTAACACTACTCCACATTGATCGAGCCTTTGTCATACCTCCTGAATATGACTATCATGTGATTGCATATCCTCTGAGAATACCGAAATATCATCCAGATATGCATAACAGAAAGGTAATCCCTAGAGCACTTCATCAATGAATCTTTTCCAAGTTTGGGCCGCATTTTTGAGTCCAAATCCCATAAATAGAAATTTGAATAGCCCAGAGGGTGTGATCACCGCCATCTTTGCCACGTCAGCCAGAGCCACAGGAATCTGACTATATGCCTTATGACAATCAAGTACTGAGAATACACACCCGCTAGAGCATAGGTAACCCCTTGAATGTTTGGTATAGGGTATTTGTCTGGGATTGTTATCATGTTCAATCGGTGGTAGTCACCACAGGGATGCCATGTGCCATCTTTCTTGCGTACTAGATGGAGAGGGGATGTCCAAGAACTGTCAGACCTTCTTATTACTCCAGCCTGGAGCATCTCCTAAAATATCACTTTTGTCTCCACTAATCACTCTGGGGCTAATCTGTGGATGCATCTTGACACTGGCCGACATGAGCTGGTGTGTATATAATGCGCTGTATTATGTTTAACTATTGGAGTCTTCATGTCTTCTTGGGGAGACTGTATAGCTGAGCTGCTGACTAATCCTAATACAGCCTCTGCCGCACTGCATTGAAAACCTTTTATTATGCCCCTATTTGATCTGGTAGTAAGACAGTTATTTGCCAAGTCCATGGTGAGTGCAAAATGAGACAAGAAATCTGTGCTTTTTAAGCTTGGCTGTAAAATATCTGCCACTACAAAATTCCACTTGTAACGGGTAGATAAACCAATATCTATCATGAGCTCTTTATAACCGTATGTGTTTATACTTGAATTGTTAACTGCTATCAATTTCAAAGGCTCCCATGTGTCCTTCTTTACAAAACTCGGGGTCAGCAAGGTACTCACTTCTGAGCCGGTGTTGAGGCCTGCTGAGAGTCTATCAACCACTTATAATCTGTGTGATGTTAGCTTATACTCCCAGGGCGATGCAGAGTGGCATAAAGGTACAGCATACAGGAAGCCTTCAAGTACCTTACCTTGACTGTGCATGTTGCTGCCTGCAACTGTCAGCTGGTTCCCCGTTTGTTTATGGCAGTGTTCATGAATACCGCAGCCCGTGGTGCCCTCACCACTTTGGTATCCACAAGATTTTGTGCCTCTTGTAGCTTGTGGCCCGAATCGTCTGTGATACCAGCGAAAATTGTCAATGTGAGCTCGATCCTGTTTGGAATGTGGCCTCTTCTTGTTACTGGTGGACCTGGTGGATGTCTGCAGCTCCCAGTTATGTAGTCAAGTAGCCATATTTTTCATCACATCTTGCAGTTTCCTGATCCCATCAGCGATGCCTGGTTTTTTCTGTAACCTGTGGCTGCACAGCTTAACTTCAATTCTTCTATCTATTCCGATGAGTCATCATTGGCTTCCACTGCAGAGGTGGCAGATGATGTTGCTACAGATGCTACGAGTGTCAACTGTAGAGTAGTGAAAGTTCTGTCAGCTATTTGCAGCTGCTTGTCAAGATACTGTCCTTTGTATGCAGTCATCAGCAGTTGAACTTGGTGAGGAAGCTGCTGTCTCCAGACATGCAGTAACAATTCACTGGATATCATGCTTGCATCAACTATAGTGTGTAAATGTCTCCAAAATTCAGATGGACTTTTGTCCCCCTGTTTCTCCTGATACATTACCTGGGAAATTCACGGTTCAGGTAATTTCATGCAGTGAGCGATCAACGCCATTTTAAGTGTGGTGTATGATTGTTGGAGCAGTGGATGTATGATCATATCAGAGACTATCGCTGTTGCTCTCTGACCCAGGTTGCTAATTGTGAGAGTGAATTTTTCATTGTCTTCGGTTATGCATTGATACTTGAAGATATTCACTGTTATCACGAACCATACGTCTGGTTGTGTAGGTGTGAATGGAGGTGCTCTTAACTGCAACTGTGGTGCAGTTGATAACGGCACATTTGTGCACGAAAAATCTTTGGCATGGGAATATGCTTGTGGTGTGGCTGCTACTACAGGAGTTGGTAAAAATCATGGATCCATTTTGCTATCATTCTTCGGTGTTGCAAGCTCCAAAAGCCCAATCTCTTGCTTTAGCTGTTGTATCTTGTCATTTGTTGCTTGCAGAATTTTGTTAGCTTCTTCCATCTTTGGCAAAACTGCCACACGATATTAAGTTGCAAGAGCTTTTCTTTTTTTTCCTGGGGTCACTAGAATGTAGGCAACAAATTAAACCCACATACAGCTTTGCACAAAATACTTTATTTTTCCAACTCAGAAAAGAAAACTAACTGAACTAACAGCCAAAGAGTAAAAACTTGTATCTAGTGTTTGCTGCACTTGCACGGAGTAAACAAAGCATTCATCACTGGTTACTCCCACGTTCCCACACATATATTAGACAAATGTAGGAAAATAATAATTTGCGGCAATTACAATATTAAATTGAAGGAGCCTGAACTACAAATTGATATACAAATTTTGCTTAACATTTTCAATCTAACAATTGTACATGTATGTAACAATACACAGAATTGCATGGGGCACCAACACTTAAAGAGACAATAAAGTTAATGTCAATTCAATTTTAAATGGTTACTAGATCTCAATGACTGATTAGGTATATTCTCTCATTCACTGTGATTCATAGATCACAACAGAAAGGAGAAAAGGTTGGGAAGTGGGATAAGTCAAAGTATCCATTAACAAATGATAAGCCAATCACAGAAACAGTATCTTTAAACTTTTTAACAATAAGCTAAATGTGAGCATGTCAATTAGACAGAACACTGCTACTTTCAAGAATGTTGATGCATCCTCTGTTACATAAAACAGCTAATGTTCATCTTTTATTGGTTGCTTGAAATATATTTGATTATGTTTTATTGGTATGCAACATATACTTGATTATATTGGTATGTTTCAAAGAAAATTATTTTCTACCTGTCTATCAACAAAAGACCCGTTAACAGTTCAGTAGTACATGTCATTCAGGTTTACAGTTAGTACTGTTAGTTGCCACAAAACTAACAGGAATTTTCAGTCCCTGGATGAAGATAATCAGATAATTTATAAAAGGGATGGCTAATGAGATTTCATTTAAATTCTCTTTTGAATGGATGAGGATTCCCAATTTTTTCCTTTATGATAGACAGAAGCCTGTTCAATACTTGTGAAGTGAGATACATGATTTCACTCTGTACCCTAAACAAGGACACCCTTGATACACAAGTGATGGATAATGTGGATTGTGCTGAAAAGACCACTGTTTTCCACTGGAGAGACCTTACTGTGCTAGGCTTATAATTGACAGAGTGGACTTGTTGTCACCTGGCTTTCTGCACTAGGACCACTAGTTCTTTCACTGAAGTGCCTCCACGAGCATCATATCATGGGAGTTAATTTTCCTGCAGGTGTGTGACCACTCCAAAGTCACCTGAAAAATCCTTGAGGGGGAAAACTTTTTTGTGGCACATTGAGAGTCATGAACCTGCCAGACAAAGCCAAGGGAATGTTTGCTGTATGTCTGCGCATGAAAGCATGGGCAGTTTTCAGCAGAAAGTTGCACCCTAGAATAAGGAATCAAGATGAGGAGAACTGTCCAGGAGGAATCATCAACAGGCTGGTACTGATATATCATCAGCCAATAATAAGAGAGTTGGAGAGTGCAGGTATCATTTTGGGAAAGTGATGAGAGTCAGTGATCACATTCATTGACATTTCCAGTGGAGACGCTTGAAGAGGAGTGAGGCTTCAAGATGATTATTTGAGGAGACTTTATGTTGAGACATCATCTCAAGACTCGGTAGTCAGGATTTGCTGTCACGAATCCATGATGATTTAAATCTACTCCATGTTGTTCTGATTTCTATTCTGGTCTTTAGTGAATTTCTTTCCAGACTGATGCTTATTCTCATGAGTGTTTGACTCTGTTTTCTTTTCTGAAGCCAGTATTCTGTCTCTCTCATGATGCTGCTTTTGCAGTCTGATTACTGTTCTGATCCAAGTTTCAACTCTGTTGCCAATGAGTGCCTCTCATGAACACCATTATTCAGTTCAAAACTGATTCCTTGGTTGCATCCTTTGTAATGTGGCCATATGCAAAACTTAAGACTGGTCAGAGAGCTAATCCCTTGGAATGCTACCACCAGAATGGTAAACACACTGGCTGCTTGGCCCTTGCCTGTGGTGCTGAACATCTAAGTCTATGAGTGAATAGGCCATTCACCTGTGGGCTACTGTCAACCATTCTTCACACTGTCCACTCACGGAGGATAAAGACAAAACAACAGTCCAAGACACATGCCACTGCAGATTGATACCCACAGAGAGCGAACTCTACACTGCTGATGACCAAATCAATATTTTGGTGAGGTTTCAGTCAGCTGTTTTGGTATTACTATATGTGTTTCAGTGTTTTACACACATCCAGTGAAAAGGCAACTTTTGGTTAGATTAATGATGATTAAGCCTGGCACCCAGAAAACAAAGAAATCAATTAACTTTTCCATAAATTCCCGCTAAATCATTCCTATTCACCAAATTTTAGTGTCCAATGTAGGTTCAGTATCATGTGAGTTACCATAGTGTGATATCAGTAACATCACATTTGTGATTCCTGAGATTAATCTAGAGTCATAACTAGTGTGATATGCCCATATCAGTTATTTTCTTCTGAGGCTAGACAAGTGAGGTGCAAATGTCACCACAGTGCTCACGCTGTACTGATCACTGGTGTGAATTCAACTAGATTATGGTGAGTCATTTATCACAGTGGCACATGGTTAGCTTTTGACCAAGTAGACAAAATATGGTATTGTATAATCATGTTAGAATCTCTACCAGAGAGATGTCTTCTACACAGATCAATGCTATGCTTTTGGAAGCAATAAAGATGCCATTTCCTGGTGGATAAACTTATACTACAGGGAATCCAAACTCTGGATCCTTCCATTGTTAAGAAACTAGCTGAGCTATAGGTTTTTTAATTACCATTTCTCTCTTGAAACAAGGAGATGTTGCAAAATAATAGCCATTGCATAACATGAACACTTTCTTAGTATCCAGTCATGAAAGTAAGAAGCACACTGAAAGACCTTTTTACCAGTTATCCATTAGTGTAGCATCCATCTGTTCCCCAAAAGTGAAATATCAAAAATTAGCAGCATATTCACAACAAACATGTATCTGCAGTGGCCAAATGTGATTAAAATATTCACTGATGGGTCAATAGTAATTGATCACCCGTATGTGGTTAGTGCTTTCTTTTGCCCTAATCTTCAAGCAGAATGGTCATACACCTTCCCTCAGAACGTGACATTGAATATTGCAGAGGCAATAGCTACATGTAAGCTCTCAGTTCATCAAGCCACTTGTACTGAACAAGATCTCGAACATATCTGACTCATTAAATGTACAAAGAGTTCTCAACACTCCAGCAATATAGTTAGACAAGAACATTTATCTTACTTTTACAATGCAGAATGTGATTGAATTGAATAAGTATAGAATTTTCTCTGGATTCCATGAGATCAAGACCTCCAACAAAATGAGTATGTTTACCTACATGAAAATGATGCTGCTAACAATGGATACTTACTTATCCATAATGTCAGTGAATTATAACACATTTCTCGACTTGAAGGACGGACATGGAATGTGCCAAAAGATGAATTAGAAGAAACAAACACAATGGAAGGGAGCCCACCAAAATCTATAGTGTGCAAACAGTTCCTCACACCCCATGCCACAAAGTGCAGGGAGATTGGATGTGCAGCAGATGATATTCAACATCAATAATAAGGATGCATCTTCAGCCATCTCTATGGTATAGGCATTACAGGCTCCTCAACTTGCTCACTGATTTATGAAGAAATCTATACTTTTCCGGTTTCTATTTGAGACATGAACTCCTTGTACAGAAAACAAACATCAACTTTCCAAATATCACACATTTATCAGATTTCGTAGTACTGTTTACAATTATTTAAAGCTATTTTTGGACATGAATAAACAAAGATGAGAAATATGAGTGCTATAAAGTTGATAAGATTTAGTAATTAGTTGCAATGACACTGTCATAAAAAGTCTATGTTGGTTCAGTTCTGTTTATTTTAATCTAGAAGCTCTTGTGGTGTTTTATGTGAAATACAAACACTGATTTCATAGGATTCTGTTTATTACTTCTTCATACAATGATCTTCTATAAACATTTTACAAAAATCTTATTTTTCACCACACAACAAAGGACTACATATTTCTTCTTTCTCACAGTGATAGCTATTAACAAAAACACAAAGTAAGAGAAACAGTATTTGAAGCAACTGACAATCATGTTGTGCATTTCATAGCTATGACAAACTGACTGACTATAGACAACAACACTCATCTTACTTACAGAATGCAAAACGAGGTTGAACTGCAGCAGTACAGAACTTTTTCTGGATTCCATCAGATCAACACCTCCAACAAAATGAATATGCATACCTACTTGCAAATAACACAACTAACAATGCATAAAGACAGACTTAAATAGATTCATTTTAAGTGTGTGAAAGCTCTTCAAAATTATAATTTGTAATTACAAACTATTTTCTGAACAGACTAAATTTGTGATTAACATACCAGGTATTTCAGATATACTTTTTTAAAAACTTTGGGGACTGGCTCCTTGCATCAAAACAAGAAGGAAGTTCATATAAAAATATGGTTTTGAGTTATTAATATAAATTGATGTTTAACAGCTTTCTAGGTACAACCTAACAACTTCAATTATCTATCCAACCAGTTGACTCATTGTAACCTAGATGGAATTGTGTTGCCAGGGAGACTTGTTTACATTTGGCATTCATCCGTCTTCAGCATGTCCACTGTGCACACATACTACAGATAGCGAGTTAACTGAAAGTGCTCTGTTCAAACATGGCAGGAAATTCATTTCATTAGCAGGCAGACACAATTTTTATGCAAGGCCACACAAATGGTCATGGACACAAGGCTGAATGACTGTAGCAGACAGCATTTCCAGACAAAGACAGCTGAGTCATCCAACTTTTGATAGTGTGTATCATCGCGTTGCCAAGAGAGGATCCATAACACAAAGACCACATGTTGCTTCTACATCTGACCAGAGGAGCAAATTCTACAGGGTGTCAAACAAGAGCCAAGTATCAGCACAAGAAAAGTAGCCCTGGCATGTGGTACACTTTCGAATTCAGCATGGAGGATACTTCACAAGCAACACACGTATCTGTATCATCTTCAATGCATGGAAATTAGGGGTTTTGGAGTAGAGGAAGATGGCATCAACAGTGATGACCAGGGCACAGTGTAGCAAAGGAACAGACACTGTGGAGAGTTGGTGGAGAAGATGGTTGGTGTCTTTTTTACACCTGCTGACAAACTCCATGTGAGAACTTCTGCTGATGATTTATCACACAATCTGCCACTCTGTTGTTTGTCTCTTCAATTTTGATTACAGTATTTGGAAGAGATGGAATACCAAATGTCCATAACCAACACAGTCATGAACCTTTCCTCCAAAGCCTTAGCCCAAAAGAAGTATCAGTCCTTTCCAAAGGCCTTACCTTTTCTCCCACTGCAAATTCAACTATGGTGGACTTGTTAAAAACTTTCTGTCCTGCTCTCAGTCCCTACAGTGAAAACACTTTTTGCGACTAATGCTACCAGGCATTCTCAACCAAAAGCCAATGTTCACCCCCCCCCCCCCCCCCCCTCCTTAGTCAGTACACTTCTCCAAACAACCCAGATCCTCCCCCGCTGCTACCAAACATTCCAGAACTCGTTAATCTCAAACCTTGCCTCACCATCATTTCCCAAACCTCTTAACACAGAAACTAACCTTACCTTACACCTGCAGAAAGAACTGAAATCCACCACCTAAACATTGCTCCAGACCTTATTATCTTACTTCCCGACAAGGGCTCCGCCAGTGGTTTAGATTTGTCCAGTCAGACATCATGCCACAGTGACACCATTCCAGAAATACAGCAGTATCTCCAGTCTCTCCTCAAATCCTTATGCCCACCCCTTCCCAAAGTCCGTAAAACCAACCAACTGTGCTCTAAGTGAGAGAAACTCTGCTCTTGTGGACAAACTCCTTCAGCTTATTACCCATAATCTACCCACCTTTATAAAAGACACCAACCATCTCCTCCGCCAACTCTCCACAGTTTCCGTTCCTTTGCCACACTGTGCCCTGCTCATCACTACTGGTGCCATCTTCCTCTACTCCAACACCCCCAATGTCCACAGCCTTGCTACTATTGTACTTACATTTCCAAATGATCAACTGACTCCAAATCTACAACCCGCTTCCTGGTCACCATGACCTACTATATCCTCACTCAAAATTACTTCAGTTTTGAAGGTATAATCTACAAACAAGTCTTTGGTACAGCAGTGGGCACTCACATTGCACCATCATATGCTAACCTATTCATGTGTCATCAAGATGAATTATTCCTAATCACCCAGAATCCCAACTCCCTCACCTGGCTCACATTAACTGATGTGAGTCCAGATTCACTGATGACATCTCTGTGATCTGGGCTAAGGGTGAGGATACCCTATCCACAGTCCCACAGAACATCAACACCTTCTTCCCCATTCACTTCATCTGGTCCTCCTCAACCCAACAAGCCACCTTCCTTTACGTTGACTTCCAGCTCAAACACAACTACATAAGTACCTCCATCTCTCTGTCCTGAGTCGTCCAAGGGCAGACGAGACTAGTCAGAACACAAAATTTGCCACAGCTGCATGCACACAGGCTTCTGACATGTTCCCACTAAGTATCTAACCAAATATCAAAGGAACTAACACTAAAGATTCAGAGATGTGTATTTGAAAACTGTCCTTCACAATTTTCTAATAAAAATTACCTCTATGGTAATCTCCACAGGAACATCTTCCTTAGAGTTGGTTTTTGGGACTGCTAGCATAACCTTATGGGCATACAACAAAATATTTACAGGTTGTGGAACAGGTGGATGGTGTGAAATCGTATGAAGACTCTCAGAGACAGCGAGTGATACCAAAGAATTCTTCCAAGGTCCCTTCATATTAAAGTCTGTGGTGGTGTGAGGGTGCAGTCTTTGATTCAAACTGTTAATTCTCATTGATATTCAGTCTGAAGCTTTATATAGCTAATCAGTGATTTTGCTATGAAGCTGGATTGCCTTCCCACTTCCAGCACAAACTGAACCACCCTACTCAGTCCTATAGGTCCTGAGACATGTACTTGCACCATCAGAAGGCATGTGGACCTGCGGGGAGCAACAGCTATTTTTCCCACAGAAGTAATTTTTTCTGAACTGCAGGAGTATTAGTATCCTTTCCTTAATCACAAATGACTTATGATACAGCTGTCTACACTCAGCACACCAAGCTTTTTCCTTCTCCTTGCAAACAGAGAGTATATGCCCACACTGGAGACAAAAACTATTTGGAATTTTGTAAAGAAGGAAACAAGGAAATATGCAGTTAGTACTGAAAATATCCAAATAAAAAGTGAGGGTCATCTTGCTAGCAATCCAAAAATAGTTGCAGACACATTAAACAAACATTTTTTAACAGTAACAGAAAAAGTAGGTTTACAAGGTTCCATGAACCAAGCCATCAATCTTTTGAAAGCCAGAGTACCTAGCTCAGTACAACACATGAAGGTCACAACAGTCACTGTTCAAGAAATTGAAAGCGTTATTAAGTCTCTGAAAAGTAAAAACTCTACCTGGATTGACAATATTTCTAACAAATTATTAAAATACTGCTGCAGCCATGTAAGTAAAGTCCTTCGCCACATTTTTGATGCATCAGTTAAGCAAGGGATAGTTCCTGAGAGGCTGAAGTATGTAGTTGTAAACCCATGGTATAAGAAGGGAGATAAGACAGATGCTGCTATCGGCCAATATCACTACTGACAAGTTTTTCAGAGGTTTTAGAGAAACTAATACATGCCAGGATGGTAAGCATCTCAGGGATCAAAATTTCCTCAGCGAAAGCCACTTTCGTTTTCAGAAAGGTTTGTCAACAGAAGATGCAATATTTGCATTTACTGGCAAAGTCTTGGAATTATCAACAAAAAGTAAAGGTGGTTGGGATTTTTATTTTGGTGACCTAACAAAAGCATCCCCCCCATGAACCATGGACCTTGCCGTTGGTGGGTAGGCTTGCGTGCCTCAATGATACAGATAGCCGTACCGTAGGTGCAACCACAATGGAGGGCTATCTGTTGGATTGACTGATCTGGCCTTGTAACACTAACCAAAATGGCCTTGCTGTTCTGGTACTGTGAACGGCTGAAAGCAAGGGGAAACTTCAGCTGTAATTTTTCCCAAAGTCATGCAGCTTTACTGTATGATAAAATGATGATGGCGTCCTCTTGGGTAAAATATTTCGGAGGTAAAATAGCCCCCATTCAGATCTCCGAGCAGGGACTACTCAAGAGGACGTTGTTATCAGGAGAAAGAAAACTGGCGCTCTACAGATCGGAGTGTGGAATGTCAGATCTCTTAATTGGGCAGGTAGATTAGAAAATTTAAAAAGGGTTGGTTGGTTGGTTGGTTTGGGGAAGGAGACCAGACAGCGTGGTCATCGGTCTCATCGGATTAGGGAAGGATGGGGAAGGAAGGCGACCATGCTCTTTCAGAGGAACCATCCCAGCATTTGCCTGGAGTGATTTAGGGAAATCACGGAAAACCTAAATCAGGATGGCCGGACACGGGATTGAATCGTCGTCCTCCCGAATGCGAGTCCAGTGTCTAACCACTGCGCCACCCCGCTCGGTCTTAAAAAGGGAAATGGATCGGTTAAAGTTAGATATAGTGGGAATTAGTGAAGTTCGGTGGCAGGAGGAACAAGACTTTTGGTCAGATGAATACAGGGTTATAAATACAAAATCAAATAGGGGTAATGCAGAAGTAGGTTTAATAATGAATAAAAAAATAAGAGTATGGGTAAGCTACTACAAACAGCATAGTGAACACATTATTGTGGCCAAGATAGACACGAAGCCCATGCCTACTACAGTAGTACAAGTTTATATGCTAACTAGCTCTGTAGATGACAAAGAAATTGATGAATGTATGATGAGATAAAAGAAATTATTCAGGTAGTGAAGGGAGACGAAAATTTAATAGTCATAGGTGACTGGAATTCAAGAGTAGGAAAAGGGAGAGAAGGAAACATAGTAGGTGAATGTGGATTGGGGCTAAGAAATGAAACAGGAAACCGCCTGGTAGAATTTTGCGCAGAGCATAACTTAATCATAGCTAACACTTGGTTTAAGAATCATGAAAGAAGGTTGTATACATGGAAGAACCCTGGAGATACTAAAAGGTGTCAGATAGATTATATAATGTAAGACAGAGATTTAGGAACCAGGTTTTAAATTGTAAAACATTTCCAGGGGCAGATGTGGACTCCGACCACAATCTATTGGTTACGAACTGTAGATTAAAACTGAAGAAACTGCAAAAAGGTGGGAATTTAAGGAGATGGGACCTGGATAAACTGAAAGAGCCAGAGGTTGTACAGAGTTTCAGGAAGAGCATAAGGGAACAATTGACAGGAATAGGGGAAAGAAATACAGTAGAAAAAGAATGGGTAGCTTTGAGGGATGAAATAGTGAAGGCAGCAGAGGATCAAATCGGTAAAAAGACGAGGGCTAGTAGAAACCTTGGGTAACAGAAGAAATATTGAATTTAATTGATGACAGGAGAAAATATAAAAATGCAGTAAATGAAGCAGGCAAAAAGGAATACAAATGTCTCAAAAATGAGATTGATAGGAAGTGCAAAATGGCTAAGCAGGGATGGCTAGAGGACAAATGTAAGGATGTAGAAGCATATATCACTAGGGGTAAGATAGATACTGCCTACAGGAAAATTAAAGAGACCTTTGGAGAAAGGAGAAGCACTTGCATGAATATCATGAGCTTTGATGGAAATCCAGTTGTAAGCAAAGAAGGGAAAGCAGAAAGGTGGAAGGAGTATATAGAGGGTCTATACAAGGGCGATGTACTTGAGGGCAATATTATGGAAATGGAAGAGTATGTAGATGAAGATGAAATGGGAGATATGATACTGCGTGAGGAGTTTGACAGAGCACTTAAAGACCTGAGTCGAAACAATGCCCCCGGAGTAGACAACATTCCATTAGAACTACTGACAGCCTTGGAAGAGCCAGTCCTGACAAAACTCTACCATCTGGTGAGCAAGATGTATGAGACAGGCGAAATACCCTCAGACTTCAAGAAGAATATAATAATTCCAATTCCAAAGAAAGCAGGTGTTGACAGAGTTGAAAATTACTGAACCATCAGTTTAATAAGTCACAGCTGCAAAATACTAATGCGAATTCTTTACAGACGAATGGAAAAACTGATAGAAGCTGACCTCGGGGAACATCAGTTTGGATTCCATAGATTTGTTGGAACATGTGAGGCAATACTGACCCTACGACTTATCTTAGAAGAATGATTAAGGAAAGGCAAACCTACATTTCTAGCATTTGTAGACTTAGAGAAAGCTTTTGACAATGTTGACTGGAATACTCTCTTTCAGATTCTGAAGGTGGTAGGGGTAAAATACAGGGAGCGAAAGGCTATTTATAATTTGTACAGAAAGCAGATGGCAGTTATAAGAGTTGACGGGTATGAAAGGGAAGCAATGGTTGGGAAGGGAGTGAGACAGGGTTGTAGCCTATCCCTGATGTTATTCAATCTGTATATTGAGCAAGCAATAAAGGAAAGAAAAGAAAAGTCGAGAGTAGGTATTAAAATCCATGGAGAAGAAATAAAAACTTTGAGGTTCGCCGATGACATTGTAATTCTGTCAGAGACAGCAAAGGACTTGGAAGAGCAGTTGAACAGAATGGACAGTGTCTTGAAAGGAGGGTATAAAATGAACATCAACAAAAGCAAAATGAGGATAATGGAATGTAGTCGAATTAAGTCGGGTGATGCTGAGGGAATTAGATTAGGAAATGAGACACTTAAAGTAGTAAAGGAGTTTTGCTATTTGGGGAGCAAAATAACTGATGATGGTCAAAGTAGAGAGGATATAAAATGTAGACTGGCAATGGCAAGGAAAGCGATTCTGAAGAAGAGAAATTTGTTAAGATCGAGTATAGATTTAAATGTCAGGAAGTCGTTTCTGAAAGTATTTGTATGGAGTGTAGCCATGTATGGAAGTGAAATGTGGACGATAAATAGTTTGGACAAGAAGAGAATAGAAGCTTTCGAAATGTGGTGCTACAGAAGAATGCTGAAGATTAGATGGGTAGATCACATAACTAATGAGGAGGTATTGAATAGAATTGGGGAGAAGAGGAGCTTGTGGCACAACTTGACTAAGAAGAAGGGATCGGTTGGTAGGACATGTTCTGAGACATCAAGGGATCACCAATTTAGTATTGGAGGGCAGCGTGGAGGGTACAAATCATAGAGGGAGACCAAGAGATGAATATACTAAGGAGATTCAGAAGGATGTAGGCTGCAGTAGGCACTGGGAAATGAAGAAGCTTGCACATGATAGAGTATTATGGAGAGCTGCTTCAAACCAGTCTCAGGACTGAAGACCACAACAACAACAACAAAAGCATTTGACTGTGTCAGTCACCCGATTCTTTTACAAAAAGCTGCACATCTCAGTAAAAGTAGTTCATCCGGGAAATGGCTTGACTCGTACCTGCAAACAGGAAACAGAAAGTTGTAGTGAATAGTCAAAATTGAGACCCATTATCTTCAGAATGGAGTACCATCACATGTGGAGTGCCCCAGGGCTCAGTTCTGGGCCCCCTACTTTTTATTATCTTTATAAATGATCTGCCTCTCTGAATGTAATATTTAGAGGATCACCATTTTTGCTGATGACACCACACCACTTATTGATAATTCAGTAGATAAACTTGAGGAAACAGCAAATAAGGTTTTAAGTGAAACAGTGAACTGGTTTAATATTAATGGCCTTTCTTTATATGACACTAAAACAAATTACGTTCAGTTCCACACGACATCCAAAGATGAGGAAATAGTTGTAAAAATGGTGAGCAGGTAATAACCATGGTGGATACCTTAAAATACCTAGGCTTGCATATTGACAGCAAACTGAATTGGTCAAACCACATCCTGGATCTGTGCAAAAGATTGAGTTCAGCAACTTACGCATTATTTCATCTTATAGAAGTACAGAAACCATGAAGTCATCCTATTATGATTATTTTCATGCCATTATGGCATACGGAATTATATTTTGGGGTAATCAGTCACTGGCTAAAAAAGTACAGTTTGCACAAAAAAGAGCCATAATGATCATGTGTGGAGTCCATCCTAGAGCCACATGCAGGAATCTTTTTTAAGCAACTTGGAATCCTTACATCCACTGCGCAATATATATTGTCTTTGATGTGCTTCATAAGGAAAGAAAAATCCATTTTTAAACTGAATAGTGAGTATCATAGTAATGAGACGAGAAGAAGATGTGATATCCATTATGAACAGGCAAATCTAAGCATGGTGCAGAAAGGAGTCCATTTTACTGGCTGTAAGATTTTTAACGCCCTCCCTTCAAGAATTAAGTTTTCGGTAGAAGATGAACTCTTGTTTAAAAGAACTTTAAGGCAGTTCCTATTACAAGGATCATTTTATATGATAGAAGAATTCATGAACTACAATGTTTAGCATTCCTTTTATTGTTAAATACAAATATGTGCCCAAATCTACATTCGTAATCCTGACCATTCTTTATTGCAAACACATATTTTACAATATTTATTGTCTGTAACACTTATTATTTAGTAATATAATAGAGGGAAACATTCCACGTAGGAAAAATATATCTAAAAACAAAGATGATGTAACTTACCAAATGAAAGCGTTGGTATGTTGACAGAGACACAAACACACACAAAATTCAAGCTTTCACAACCCACGATTGCTTCATCAGAAAAGAGGGAAGGAGAGGGAAAGACGAAAGGATGTGGGTATTAAGGGAAAGGGTAAGGAGTCATTCCAATCCCGGGAGTGGAAAGACTTACCTTAGGGGGAAAATGGACAGGTACACACTCGCACACACACACACATATCCATCTGCACATATACAGACACAAGCAGACATATGTAAAGGCAAAGAGTTTGGGCAGAGATGTCAGTCGAGGCGGAAGTACAGAGGCAAAGATGATGTTGAATGACAGGTGAGGTATGAGCGGCGGCAACTTGAAATTAGCGGAGGTTGAGGCCTGGTGGGTAATGGGAAGAGAGGATATATTGAAGGGCAAGTTCCCATCTCCGGAGTTCTGATAGGTTGGTGTTGGTGGGAAGTATTCAGATAACCCAGACGGTGTAACACTGTGCCAAGATGTGCTGGCCATGCACCAAGGCATGTTTAGCCACAGGGTGATCCTCATTACCAACAAACACTGTCTGCCTGTGTCCATTCATGCGAATGGACAGTTTGTTGCTGGTCATTCCCACATTGAAAGCTTCACAGTGTAGGCAGGTCAGTTGGTAAATCACGTGGGTGCTTTCACACGTGGCTCTGCCTTTGATTGTGTACACCTTCTGGGTTACAGGACTGGAAAAGGTGGTGGTGGGAGGGTGCATGGGACAGGTTTTACACCGGAGGCGGTTACAAGGGTAGGAGCCCGAGGGTAGGGAAGGTGGGTTGGGGATTTCATAGGGATGAACCAAGAGGTTATGAAGGTTAGGCGGACGGTGGAAAGACACTCTTGGTGGTGTGGGGAGGATTTCATGGAGGATGGATCTCATTTCAGGGCAGAATTTGAGGAAGTCGTATCCCTGCTGGAGAGCCACATTCCGAGTCTGATCCAGTCCCGGAAAGTATCCTGTCACAAGTGGGGCACTTTTGGGGTTCTTCTGTGGAAGGTTGTGGGTTTGAGGGGATGAGGAAGTTGCTCTGGTTATTTGCTTCTGTACCAGGTCGGGAGGGTAGTTGCGGGATGTGAAAGCTGTTGATGTAATGGTTCAGGGATTCAGGACTGGAGCAGATTCGTTTGCCACGAAGACCTAGGCTGTAGGGAAGGGACCGTTTCATATGGAATGGGTGGCAGCTGTCATAATGGAGGTACTGTTGCTTGTTGGTGGGTTTGATGTGGACGGATGTGTGAAGCTGGCCATTGGACAGATGGAGGTCAACGTCAAGGAAAGTGGCATGGGATTTGGAGCAGGACCAGGTGAATCTGATGGAACCAAAGGAGTTGAGGTTGGAGAGGAAATTCTGGCGTTCTTCTTCACTGTGAGTCCAGATCATGAAGATGTCATCAATAAATCTGTACCAAACTTTGGGTTGGCAGGCCTGAGTAACCAAAGTGTCCCTCTAAGTGACCCATAAATAGGTTGGCGTACGAGGGGGCCATCCTGGTACCCATGGCTGTTCCCTTTAATTGTTGGTATGTCTGGCCATCAAAAGTGAAGAAGTTGTGAGTCAGGATGAAGCTGGCTAAGGTAATGAGGAAAGAGGTTTTAGGTAGGGTGGCAGGTGATCGGCGTGAAAGGAAGTGCTCCATCGCAGCGAGACCCTGGACATGCGGAATATTTGAGTATAAGGAAGTGGCATCAATGGTTACAAAGATGGTTTCCGGGGGTAACAGATTGGGTAAGAATTCCAGGCATTCGAGAAAGTGGTTGGTATCTTTGATGAAGGATGGGAGACTGCATGTAATGGGTTGAAGGTGTTGATCTACATAGGAAGAGATACGTTCTGTGGGGACTTGGTAACCAGCTACTATGGGGCGGCCGGGATGATTGGGTTTGTGAATTTTAGGAAGTAGATAGAAGGCAGGGGTGCAGCATGTCGGTGGGGTCAGGAGGTTGATGGAGTCAGGTGAAAGGTTTTGTAGGGGGCCTAAGGTTCTGAGAATTCCTTGAAGCTCCGCCTGGACATCAGGAATGGGATTACCTTGGCAAACTTTGTATGTAGTGTTGTCTGAAAGCTGACGCAGTCCCTCAGCCACATACTCCTGACGATCAAGTACCACAGTCATGGAACCCTTGTCCGCCTGAAGAATGACGATGGATCGGTCAGCCTTCAGATCACGGATAGCATGGGCTTAAGCAGAGAGTATGAGTGTAGGACAGTAAATGTGGTACTGTTGGGAGTAGGATTAAGGTTTTTCAAGAAGGACTGAGAGGCAATGCTGGAAGTGAGAAATTCCTGGAAGGTTTGGAGAGGGTGATTTTGAGGAAGAGGAAATGGGTCCCGCTGTGATGGAGGACGGAACTGTTCCAGGCAGGGTTCAATTTGGATAGTGTCTTGGGGAGTTGGATCTTTAGGAGTGGGATTAGGATATTTCCAGCAGAGAGTATGAGTGTAGGACAGTAATTCTTTGACAAGAGCTGTTTGGTTGAATCTGGGAGTGGGGATGAAGGTGAGGCATTTGGATAGGACAGAGGTTTCGGGTTGGGAGAGAGGTTTGGAGGAAAGGTTAACTACTGAATTAGGGTGTTGTGGTTCCAGATTGTGTTAATTAGAATTTTGAGGTTTTGGGGGGAGTGGAGCTGGAAGTGGGAGATTGAGTAGATGGTAGAGACTGTGTGTGTGTGCAATGAGAGGAGGTTGAGGTTTGCTGGAAAGGTTATGGAGGGTGGGTAAGTTGCCTTTCTGGAGGTGGGAAACCAGGAGATTGGATAGTTTTTTGAGGTGGAGGGTGGCATGCTGTTCTAATTTGCTGTTGGCCTGTGGCTAAACATGCCTTGGTGCACGGCCAGCACATCTTGGCACAGTGTTACATCGTCTGGGTTATCTGGATATTTCCCACTAACACCAACCTATCAGAACTCCGGAGATGGGAACTTGCCCTTCAATATATCCTCTCTTCCCATTACCCACTAGGCCTCAACCTCCGCTAATTTCAAGTTGCCGCCGCTCATACGTCACCTGTCATTCAACAACATCTTTGCCTCTGTACTTCCGCCTCGACTGACATCTCTGCCCAAACTCTTTGCCTTTACATATGTCTGCTTGTGTCTGTATATGTGCGGATGGATGTGTGTGTGTGTGTGTGTGTGTGTGTGTGTGTGTGTGTGTGTGTGTGTGTGCGCGCGCGAGTGTATACCTGTCCTTTTTTCCCCCTAAGGTAAGTCTTCCCACTCCCGGGATTGGAATGACTCCTTACCCTTTCCCTTAAAACCCACATCCTTTCATCTTTCCCTCTCCTTCCCTCTTTGCTGATGAAGCAACCATGGGTTGCGAAAGCTTGAATTTTGTGTGTGTATTTGTGTTTGTTTGTGTCTCTATCAACATACCAATGCTTTCATTTGGTAAGTTACATCATCTTTGTTTTTATTATTTAGTAATATTTATTTATCTCTCAAAAATATTTTCTGTAGTAGAACCTAAGTTCCATTTACTGTAATATGAAATCATTTTGTTTTGTTTTTATGTGCTGCCATAGATCTCTGACACATTCCATATCCTGTGATACTGTCACAACATGGATCACTGGAACAAGAAATAAATAAATAAATAAAAGAAAACATCCATTTGCTTGTTTCAGTTTATCTATTTGATCACTGACACATACAATCTTCTTATGGTCCTGTGTGAGATTCACAAAAGAAGCAGAATGTTTCTTGTACTATAGTACCTTTCTGGATTTGTGTTTTAGATTTTGCATGCATACGGCTTGTGTCAGCAATGGGAGTGGCGCTACAGCTGGTGAAAAGATCACCAAGTTTTTGCATGATAAGGGCCTCATCCACCTCCTAGCTCAGAAAGTCCATCAGCTGCAAAATATCCCCTTTGGATAGTGCTGTACATGTGACATGAATTGTCCAGTGACGGCATATGTCATCTAGAAAAGCATGGAGAATTTTTGGCAAGATAACTCAGTCATATCTGTTGATGTCTTCCCCAAGAGCCTGCAGAACTCGAATATGTCACTGGCATTCAATGAAAGTTGAATTGAGTTTCTCTGAGGTGACCAACTCTGTGGGTTTTATGGCCTTTATGTAATCCAAGTGGCCCTGAACTATTTGGTCCTTGTTGCTGTAATGAGACTGAAATGTCCTCTTTGTTTCTGCACATGTCTCAGCCATTAATACTTTCTAAAATGCTTTGCCTCTCCTGACAGGTAGCTGCAAAGAAATATGTGTTTGTTGACAGTAGTCACCGGTTGGTCCATGTTGAATGACTGATCAAACTGCTCCCAGAACTGTACGCAAGTCTCCAGATCACTTGAAAAGGGCTCAATTTTGATCTGCAGAAGTCTTACTAAAGTTGAAGGAACACTTGTTGTTACAGAATGTGCTGTGGGGGTACAAGATTTTGCGAGCTGTTTCTCTATTTTGTGCAACATTCGAGGATTAGTATGTTTCATGGTCTTTGCATTTTCGGACATGTGCCTCATATTCATCATCATCTAACAGGTCATGCTTCCCCTCATCCAGTTTGTTCAGTTGGTCCAAAACATCTTGTAGTCTCTCTTTACAGTATTTATAATCCATGAGTTACACAATGTCTGGTAACTTTTCAACTTCCATGATGAAGCACATAATTTTGCTCTTTCTCTCATACTTATCCTCATTAGCCTGTGTAACCATGCTTCTGAATTGTCTGCTATATCCAGTCTGTCATGTTATTTAGAAATGTACAGCTGTATTAGCTCATGATCAGGTGTTCCTGAATCAGCAATACCTGAAGGTTGCTAATCTGTGTAGTACACCGTACAACCACTCGACTGCAGCTCTACTTATAAGATATTCACAGTAGCATTTCTGGTTCAAAATGGTTCAAATGGCTCTGAGCACTATGAGACTTAATATCTGAGGTCATCAGTCCCCTAGACTTAGAACTACTTAAACCTGACTAACTTAAGTACATCACACACATCCATGCCCGAGGCAGGATTCGAACCTGCGACCGTAGCAGCAGCATGGTTACGGACAGAACCGCCTAGATCTGCTCGCCACAACGGCCGGCTAGCATTTCTGAATAGCTTGTATTATCATTATGAAGAAACAATGGTTTGATTTAAAAAGTGATGGAAACACAAATGACAAGCAGTATTCTATCCTAATCATCAAATTAACTTATTACTGCCATAGAGCCTGCATAGTACTCCAAGAATATTAAGATTGTGATTTTGCTTATCTGTGCTGTAGGAGAAATAAGTGCCTTTTCTTGTCATCCAGCTCATCTTCATAGTTCCATCTTTTTTTTTTTTTAAAAAAAAAAAAAGAGCTCCCTCAGTTCCAGATTTCAGCACCAAAAAATGTTGTGTTGTGAAAATATAGTAATGACAGAGAGTACTAGATCACAACAGACTTATTTCTCATTACAGAACTATATCTATCAACAAATATCATGAAGTCAGAGCTACTCCTCCAAAGAACAAACAGATAGTCTCTCACTCATAACATGTATCTCATTCTGCAACACACTTAGTACATCTACATCTACATCTACGTGATTATTCTGCTATTCACAATAAAGTGCCTGGCAGAGGGTTCAATGAACCACCTTCAAGCTGTCTCTCTACCTTTCTGCTCTTGAATGGCACATGGGAAAACCGAGCACTTAAATTTTTCTGTGTGAGCCCTGATTTCTCATATTTCATCGTGATGATCATTTCTCCCTATATAGGTGGGTGCCAACAGAATGTTTTCGCGATAATACAAAATGAGCTGCCATTCTTTGTACTTTTTCGATGTCATCCGTCAGTCCCACCTAAAGTGGATCCCACACCACACAGCAATACTCCAGAAAAGGGTGGACAAGTGTGGTGTAAGTATTCTCCCTAGTAGACCTGTTGCACCTTCTAAGTGTTCTGCCAATGAATCGCAGTCTTTGGTTTGCTCTACCCACAATATTATCTATGCGATCGTTCCAATTTAGGTTATTTGTAATCCTAATCCCTAAGTATTTAGTTGAATTTACAGCCTTCATATTTGTGGCGTAATCAAAATATACCTGCTTTCTTTTAGTACTCATGTGAATAACTTCACATTTTTCCTTATTCAGGGTCAATTGCCACTTTTTGCACCATACAAATATCTTATCTAAATCATTTTGCAAGTTGTTTTAATCATCTGATGACTTTACAAGACAGTAAATGACAGCATCATCTGCAAACAATCTAAGATGGCTACTGAGAGTGTCTCCTATGTCATTAATATAGATCAGGAACAATAGAGGGCCTATAACTCTCCCTTGGGGAACGCTGGATATTACTTCTGTTTTACTCGATGACTTTCCATCTATTACTATGAACTGTGACCTTTCTGACAGAAAATTACGAATCCAGTCGTACAACTGAGGCAATACTCTGTAGGCATGCAGTTTGGTTAGAAGACGCTTGTGAGGAACAGTGTCGAAAGCCTTCTGGAAATCTAAAAATATGGAATCAATTTGACATCCCCTGTTGATAGCACTTATTACTTCATGAGTATAAAGAGCTAGTTGTGTTTCACAAGAACAATATTTTCTGAACTGTGCTGACTATGTGTCAATAAATCATTTTCTTCGAGGTACTTCATAATGTTCGAATACAGTATATGTTCCAAAACCCTACTGCAAACTGACGATAGTGATATAGGCCTGTAATTCAGCGGATTACTCCTACTTCCCTTTTCGGATATTGATGTGACTTGAGCAATTTTCCAGTCTTTAGGTATGGGTCTTTCTGTGAGCGAGTGGTTGTATATAACTACTAAATATGGAGCTATTTTATCAGCATAGTCTGAGAGGAATCTGACTGGTATACAATCTGGACTGGAGGCCTTGCCTTTATTAAGTGATTTAAGCTGCTTCGTTATTCCAAGGAAATCTACTTCTATGTTTCTCATCTTGGCAGTTGTTCTTGATTGGAATTAAGGAATATTTACTTCGTCTTCTTGGTGAAGGAGTTTCAGAAAACTATGTTTAATAACTCTGCTTTAGTGGCACTGTCATCAGTGACTTCACCGTTGTTATCGCGCAGTGAAGGTATTGACTGTGTCTTGCCACTGGTGTGATTTATGTATGACCTGAATCTCTTTGGGTTTTCTGCCAGATTTTGAGACAGAATTTCATTTTGGAATTTATTAAAAGCATCTCGAATTGAAGTACGCACCATATTTCGAACTTCTGTAAAACTTTGGCAATCTTGGGGATTTTGTGTTCTTTTAAATTTGGCATGCTTTTTTTGCTGCTTCTGCAACAATGATCTGACCCATTTTGTGTACCATGGGGGATCAGTACCATCACTTATTAATTTATGTGGTATATATCTCTCAATTGCTGTCAATACTATCTCTTTGAAAACATTCCACTACTTTTCTACTCTTATATGATCAGATCGGAAGGAGTGAAGACTGTCTATTAAAAAGGCGATAAGAGCATTTTTATCAGCTTTTTTTAAATAGAAATACTTTGCGGTTCTTTTTCATGGTTATAGGTGTTACGGTATTCTGCCTAGCAGCAACTGCCTTGTCACAGCTAATACCTGTATTCGTCAAAATACTCACTATTTGTCCAGGATTATTTGTTGCTAAAAGATCAAGTATGCTTTTGCAACCATTTACACTTCGAGTGCATTCCTGAACTAATTGTTCAAAATAATTTTCTGAGAAAGCATTCAGTACAATTTAGGATGACGTTTTATGCCTGCCACCAGCTTTAAATGTATAATTTTTCCAGCATATCGAGGATAGATTAAAGTCACCACTGACTATAATTGTATGAGCGGATACTTATTTGAAAGAGACTCAAGTTTTCTTTGAACTGTTCAGCAACTATATGTTCGGAGTCGGGGGGTCGGTAAAATGATCCAATTAATAGTTTAATCCGATTGTCAAGTATAACCTCTACCCATACTATTTCACACAAACTATCTACTTAAATTTCACTACAAGGCAAACTATGTCTGACAGCAATAAATACTCCACCACCAACAGTTTTTAATCTATCCTTTCTGAATACTGTTAGATCGCTTGAAAAAATTTTGGCTCAACTTATTTCTGGCTTTAGCCAGCTATCTGTACCTACAACTATTTGAGCTTCAGTGCTTTCTATTAGGGCTTGGAGCTCTGGTTCTTTCCCAACACAGCTATGACAATTTACAACTACAATACCAATTGTTTCTGCAGCTACCTTACTGTGTTTTACCTGCCCACTTTTAGACGGATGTCCCTTCTGTGGTTCCCTGAGACCCTCTAACCTAAAAAACCGACCAGTCCCTTCCACACAGTCCCTGCTACACATGTAGCTGCCTCCTGTGTGTAGTGGACTCCTGACCTATTAAGCGGAACCCAGAAACCCACCACCCAATGGTGCAAGTCAAGGAATCTGCAGCCTACACAGTCACAGAACCGCCTGAGCCTCTGATTCAGACCCTGCATTCATCTCTGCATCAAAGAACCACAGTTGGTTCTATCAACAATGCTGCAGATGGTGAGCTCCACCTTAATCTCAGAAGCAAGACTGGCAGTCTTTACGATTTATGCTAGCCAACCGAAACCAGACAGAATCTGCTCTGATCCAAAGCAACACATGTCATTGGTACTGACTTGAGCCACCACCTGCAGTTGGCTGCACCCTGTACTCTTCACGGCATCCAGAAGTACCCTTTCCACATCCAGAATGACTCCTCCCATAATGTACACAGAGTGCACACTGGCTTCCTTCCCCTCCTTGGCAGCCATGTTCCTAAGGGGCCCCATTACATGCCTGGTGTTGGAGCTTCCAACTACCAGCAAACCCACCCTCTGTGAATGCCCAGACCTTGTGGGCTGAGAAGCTTCCCCTGAAACAGTATGGACGACTGGACCCAGCTCAGAGACATTGTCAGCAACAGATAATGCCCGAAACCTGTTCGTCAGATGAACCGGAGAGGCCCTACGATCGACCCCTCGGAAAGGTTTTCGCTGCCTGCCAGACTTTGGAATGATCTCCCACTTGAGCATGGGTGAGGGGTCAACCTCAGTGCAGGCATTACCTGGGGCAGCCACAGCAGTGGACCGATCGAAGGACACTTGGGGCATGCTCGACGCCCCTTGGCAGCAGCCTCAAGCTGCGTGACGGAAGCCAAGGCAGCCTGGAGCTGTGAGCGAAGGGTCAACAATTCAGCTCGCATCTGTACACAAAAATCACAGTTCCTATCCAAGACTTGTTCCATAAATCCTCCCATCACCACCACCTACTCCAGTCCGGTTACAGACATTGCCAATTCTATCAAAGGTAGGGCTGCCTGTGGATGCAGTCATGTGGTCTACAAACTAAGCTGCAACCACTGTGCTGCTTTGTACATGGGCATGCAAACCAACAAAGTGTTTATCAGGATGAATGGCCACCAAGGAACTTGTAGCCAAGAGACAACTGGACCATCCAGTTACTGAACATGCTGCCCAACACAAGAAGCTTCACTTCAATGACTGCTTAATAGCTTAAGGCATCTGGATCCTTCCTACCTACACCAGTTTTTTTTTGAATTGCACAAGTGGGAACCCTCTGTGCAATATATTCTATGTTCTCATTCCCCCCCCCCCCCAATCCCCTCCTTCATTAGTCTCTGTCCTTCACCCACATATCTGTTTCCGTTCTCCCACTCTGGCACTGTACAACCTTCTATTCCACCAATCCACTCACTAGCTTTTCTCCTCCTCTTCCCCCCCCCCCCCCCCCCCCCCCCCCAACCACCAGACACCAGACTCCATCTCGCAACCCTCACTCAAGTTTCTGCATGCACCCACAAGCAGCACTGCACCTTCACATGCCCATGCCCTTTAGCCCTCCCCTCTCCCTGCCCCAGCCTGCTCCATACTAGAGATTTATTCTCCTATCAAGTGGAGTTGCTGTATGCAGTCCACCAGCAGTGGCGAGAGATTGTGCTCATGTGTATGAGTTCTCTTTGTGCAAATGAGTGTGCATTTTCTACATTAGAAGAAGATTTTTTGGCTGAAAACTCAAATGTATAGCAGTATTTTTGTTGTGCTTACATGCAGTTCAGTGTTTCCTATATATGGTGAGCAGCATCCTGGATTTTCCATTGTTTAATAGTCAATATAACCATGTGTTAGTAGTAGTTTCAAAAGAAAGATGGGGATGTTAGGCTGATGCTTTATTCTAGACATTTAAATAACTTTTAAAGAGAGAGGATGATCAACCAGATTATATTGATGAGCTCTTACATAAATTTGAATGTGTAAAGTACATGACCATGTTGGACTTGACTTCTGGCTTCCATCAAATATCACTTGACCCAGACTCACGAAGGTACACTGCTTTCCTATATGAAGGTGAGACCAATCAATATTATGTTATTCCACACAGATGAAGTGTTTCCATAACAAAGTTTTTGGGGCATTGAATTTTGGTTTGGGATGTGAAGTTTTATCTAAAATAACTGTTTATGTTATAGATATTCTAGTAACTGGAAAGACTTGGGAAGAATGTTTTGAATTATTAAGGGAGGTTTGCTTGAGGTTAAAGGAGGGGGAGAATAACATTAAAATTTGAAAAATGTAAATTTGTGGTAAAGAAGTTAAAAATTTCAAAATGCATCATTTTGGAAAAGGGAATTTCACCAGATAAGTACAAAATCAAAGCAACTGCAATATTTTCAGCAACAAGTAACAACAAGCAATTGAAATCTTTCTACAGGTTAGTAGGCTTTTACAGAAAATTTTATTTGTAACAATGCTTCAACTACCCCATGTCTATGCAATTTATTGATAAAAAATGCAATTTGGGGTTAGTAAGGTGTATCAGGATGCATTTGACGAAACAAAAAAATCAGCACTGTCTGAGTCAAATGCTGTATGAATCATACTTTTTGTATTATGATAGACAGCAGCAGTACTGGTTTGGGTGCTCATCTGTTTCAGAAGAGGGAAATTGGAGGAAGACAGATCTACTGTTTTTGCAAGCAGGGTGTTGTTACAAAGGTGTGAGAAGATAATTGAGCAGGAATTGCTGGCTTACACTGGGCTTTCGGTAAATTTAAAAGTTACCTCTTAGGCCACAAAGTAATTATCTATTATGACCACAAGGCACTTAGTTATTTACAGGAGTGTAAATTATACCACAATACAGTTATCAGATGAGCCACACTCTTGTAACAATTTAATTATGAAATCTCACACATTGACACATTAAAGGAAAATCTAGTTCCAGTGGCTGCCCCTTGTAGGTTACCACTGAGAACAACTCACAAAACAGCAATCAGGAAGAGGAAAAGGAATTCAAAACTACATACTTAAAGGGTGGAAAAGAAAAAGGGAAAACATTGAAAATTTTCAGTGAAATTAGAAGGTATCAAGATCATCACAACTAAGAATTGGCCAAGAGCTTTGTAGGGAAAAAGGGGAAAGAAAAAAATTGGACTATATTACATGGTACATAATGGGATTTTGTTTAGAAGACCGAGTCCTTTAGGTAACTGGAAACTATGCTAGTCTGAACAACAAATTGAAACTTTAGTAAAATATGTACATGAGAGTTGCTCATTGTGACTCAACTAAGTGCATCCAAAAGATATAAGAGAGTATTTACTTCTGCAACATTGGTAGGAAGGTAAAAAATAAACCTGCCACTTGAGAAAGATGTCAATGTGTTAAGGTATCTGATGAAATGTGCAGAGGAGTAAAGCAAAATATTTTTCCAAACATACAGATTCGGTAGCTTGTCACTACTGTGGGACTCTACCAGAAACCAAAGGGGGAAATTGCTATGCATTTGTAATTGACATATTTCCAAAATTCATAGAAGTATACCCACTTAGAAAGGCTAAAGGCAAACAAATCATTTTCAGAATTACAGGTAATTATTTCTTGAATGTTGGTGTTCCTAGAACAGTCCTTTCAGATACTGGATCTCAGTTCACTTCCAAAGCATGGAAAGCATCTGTTGGTCAAGAAAAAATAAAACCTATTCTGATTCAGTTTACCACCCTTCCTCAAATCCAACAAAGAAATACATGCAAAAAATATGAAGACTTTGTAGTATGTACTGTAATAAGAACCATGCCACTTGGATTGAATATATTAATAGTTTTGAAGACATAATGAATAGCTTACAGCAGTCATCTACCAGTTTGTCTCCATCTAAAATTATGTTTAACACAAAGTCAGTTAATCTTATATCTAAAAGTGTACAGTTTTCAGTCTGTAAAGCCATCACAGCACAGGAAAGAGAATAAACAGTTAGGGAGACCAGGGAGAAAGAGCAGGTTGAGTTAAGGAAGAGGAGACATGATGGAAAAGAAAGAATAACAGAGTATAGGGAAGGAGATTTGGTGTTGGCAAAAACACAGGAGAAATCCAAACTTATGGCATCAGAGCTAAAGAAGTTTTCTGATATCTTTATATGTCCCTCTGAAATTAAAAAACACACACACACACACACACACACACACACACACACACACACACACACACACACCAGTGCCACCAGGTTAATAGTTAATGTACCAAAAATCTAGAAAGCTATTTGGATTAAGTAATATCACTGAGTTAAAGCCTTACATAAATTTGAACAAATTTTGTGTTTGAAAATTTATTTGTAGAAAATTGTATCCTGGAAAATTGAGAGGTGATGGAAAACGTTTCAGTACCAATGAATTATAAGACGCCAATGTCATAAACTTGGGTAAGATACGTAAAATTTTGGGCATACTTATTACAAAATTTTGAGAATACTTATTTTTAAGAGAGTGAATGGATTCAGGTACACCAGACTCGTTTACTTTTAACTGTGTTTTGAAAAAATTATTTATTTGATAGCTGCATTTTGTAAAATAGTAATTGCATTGTAAAATTCTGTGGTTATTTCATTTAATACTACCCTATATAAAATCTTGGCGGTATCTTTTCAATACAGTAATAACTTGAATTTTGTGATTGGTATTGACAGCAAATTGATTATTCATTTACTGTAATAGAGTAGTCCTCTGAATTAATTTTTCCAGTATAATGCTGAAACGGTATTTATTTTGGATACTCACATCATGTCTAGTTGTGAGACACTAAACTGTTTCTTTGTGAACGTGACTCAAATACAGGGTGACAGTTATTGAACTTTATGGAAAAAAAAGAAAAAAATTCAAATTAGTTACAAACTACAGCATGCTCACATTTTATTCAACATGTAAATGTCACTATAGATATTCAGATTTGGATTATGACATGTTTGATATGGCTGCCATTATTGGCAATGATGTGACATAGACAAATAGCAAAATTCTGCATGAGCTGCTGAAGTGTTGGAACATCACTGCTGCCATTGATGTCCTGAATGGCTGTTTTCAACTCGGCAATAGTTGGCCAGTTGAGGCACAGTCCATTGGCCTATGGGTACCCCAGAGCCAGAGAGCTCCTCCAGCAGATCAAACACTCTCCTGTTTCAATGGGATCAAGCTCTGTCTTGCATGAACCACATCTTTTTGAAATCAGGGTCACTTTGGATAATAAGGATGAAAGCTTCACATACCATTCGGTAGTCACTGTGCCATCAAAGAATATTGCACCGATTATTCCATGACTGGACACTGCACACAGTCAGCCATTGAGGGTGAAGAGACTTCTTGATTGTAGATTGTGAAATGCAGATCCTCACTCCCCCAAATGCGTCAATTTTACTTATTGACAAATCTGTCCAAATGGAAGTGGGCTTCATCGCTAAACCAAACCATGCATAGGCATACAAATTCCCATCATGCTCCACAACCAACCATGCAATTTGAATGTCCTAACGCAAACCGTTCAGAAGTTGTGATGATTTCATTTCATATTGTTCAATAATTGTCACCCTGTATGTATACCTGTCTCTACAACTGCATTGAAGTTTTCTGTGCACAAACATTTGTAGTTGCCACTTACGTATATAAAATGCATTACAATCATTATACCTTTTGCAGGTCACGCTGTGAATTTCAGTAACTGTCATTTTATACTCAGCTGTCAAAACATAGTAAAATGAATTTATAATGTTTATCTTTATTGTCTATGAAATTAAGTTCCCGGTCTTGTGCACTTATAAAAGACTGAAATTGCTAGGAGCACTACGTATCAGAAATGACACAGACACTTGAATCAATGTTGACATAAACTGCTCTTTGTTTGTATGATCATTAATTTGAATTACATTCATAACTAAAAATTTTTATTTATTTATTTATATTCAATTGTTTTATCATCATTTTTGGTTCATGACAGTGCATATCCCCATTCTACTGGTGTCGCTCAGAACCTTATTCAACAAATTCGTTGGGAGCAGTTAGATCACCTGCTGTACAGCCCCAGTCTCATACCTTCCGACTACCAGTAACCATTAGTGCTGCCTTTCTTTGTATATATTCTACAGGGTGAGTCACTAACTATTGCCAACTAGAATAACTCCAAAAGTATGGTAGTAGCTTAAAAGTTTGTGGGACAAATGTTGCATGGGACAACAGGGGCTATAATATGACATTGGTTTTTTTGTTCCTAGGGGGGGTTGCGTCAAAGATATGTAGGTCAACTTTGTTCTTTTTAAATGGAATGCTATAGTTTGGTACTTATTTTCTGATAGTGACTATCGAGATGAGTCCAATGATGTGAAACATTAAGGTCTTTGAAGGTCAACGAAGGTCGCTGAATGTATGGTGTGGGATTCTGGAGGACAGAATTATAGGTCCCTATTTTATTGAAGGAAACAGAAATTGGTACTCTTGCCACTATGGTTCAAGATCCTTGTGTTAGTTCGTGTCAAATCACAAGGGAATCTGGCATGAGCCAGTGTAGTGTTGCTCATGTTCTACCTCACCATAAATATCATCCTTATCATATCAGTCTCCACCAAAAATTAACTAGTACAGATTGTATGCATCATATTGAATCCTGCTGATCAGCTCAATTTCAGATTCAGAGGGAAGACACATTTATTGATATGATTTTATTTACTGATGAGGCTACATTCCCAAACCATGGAAATGTTAATTTGCATAATACGCATTATAGGGCAACTGAAAAACCATGTTGGCTGCGGCAAGTTGCACACCAAAAACCATGGTCACTGAATGTATGGTGTGGGACTCTGGAGGACAGAGTTATAGGTCCCCATTTTATTGAAGGAAATCTTAATGGTAGGATGTATGCCACATTCCTGCAAGAAACATTAGGTCTGTTATTGGAAGAAGTAGCTTTAGGAACAACGAACAGAATGTAGTATCAACATGATGGGTGTCGGGCCCATTTTTCACTCATGAAATGAGTTGCAGAGACAATTCCCAAATCATTGGATTGGATGCAGAAGAGATGTGTCATGGCCAGCTCGTTTGCCAGACTTGACGCCTCTGGATTTTTTCTTGAGGGGTTTCGTAAAAGACATTCTTTATAAAGACATTACAACTACACCTGAAGATATGCGAGAGAAAATTGTCAGAGCATGTGCTTCGATATGTGCCAATATGATAAGGAATACCATTCAATCCATGATAAGAATATTGCAGCACTGCATTGATACCAATGGTCATCACTTCGAACATCTCCTGTAAATGGACGTTCATGCCACCTTTGTGACATTCGTTGCTCTTCAAAGACCTTACTGTAACACATCATTGAATTCATCTCGATAGCCACTGTCAGAAAATAAGTACCAAACTGCAGTATCCCTTTTAAAAAAACAAAGTTGACCTTTGTATCTCTGATGCGACCCCACCTAGCAAAAAAAACCAACGTCATATTATGGCCCCTGTTGTCCTATGCAATTTTTGTCCCAGAAACTTTTCAGCTCCTATCATACTTTCAGAGTTATTCTTAGTGGCAATAGTTAGTGACTCACCCTGTATATCCTCTGTTAGTTCTATTTCATATGGGTCCCACACACTGGAGGAATATTGTAAGACAGATCTCACAAGTGTAGTCTTCAGGATGTAGACGAGTAAATAATTAAATGAAGCTGTACCTCGAGTTTTTATGAATTCTCATAAGTTATCAGGTGTCAAGGGTAAAAAGGAATACAACAGCGGTGCTCCATGAACCAAGTCTTGTGCTACACACACACACACACACACACACACACACACACACACACACACACACACAGAAAAAAAATTACAGCAAAAAGCCAAACAAGACAAAATGTAAGTTTGTAACATGTGGTGTGCACCCTGACAAAATCCAAACTCTTTGATGAGGGATCCAGGTGAGGTGACGGTCAATGGTGAGTCCAAGGTAGGCGAGGGTGGGGGAGAGGCAGACAGGATGAGCACAGATGGTAAGGGAAAAATCAAGTAGCCAGAAGGAGCGAGTGGTATGACCTACAATGATTGCCTGGGTCTTGGAAGGATTGATTTTGAGGAGCCACTGGTTACACCATGTGCCAAAAGGTCAAGGTGATTCTGCAGAAGGCATTGGGACCGTTGAAGGGTAGGAGTGAGGGCAAGGAAGGCACTGTCATCAGCATACTGCAGGAGATGGACCGGAGGGGGGAGTTGGGGCAAATCTGCTGTGTACAGGAGGTAGGGGAGGGGACAGAGCCCTGCGGCACACCCGCGGAGAGGTAGAAGGTGTGGTAATTGGCATTATGGATGGTAACGTAGGAGGGGCGGTGGTAGAGGAAGGAGACAATCAGACAGACATAGTTGATAGGAAGGGCATAGGTCTGGAGTGTAAACAGGAGACCAGAATGCCATACATGGTCGTAGGCCTTTTCGAGGTCCAGGGAGACAAAAAATGGCAGAGCAACTGACGGGAGTTAAGCTGGAGGGAGAGGAGATGAGTGAGGCATAGTCCAAAGCCCACAACTGCCTCCGTCTCCTTAAACTCCTCTATGGCCAGACATGGAGGTTGAAAACTTCTACCAGCTTCCACACCTACAAATCCTTAATCCATCCCATTCTCTGTTATGCCAGTCCACCTGGATATCGCCCCCCCCCCCCCCCACCCCACTGCCCCAAATTCTGTTCCCATTCTCTGTTATGCCAGTCCACCTGGATATCGCCCCCCCCCCCCCCTCCAGATCCTCAAGCCCCATGCACTCTGCCTCGCCTTCCGTATATGCCTCCTGCCCCCACACGGATCCTCTAGGACCTTATTCCTTTCCCCCATCTGCTTCTTTTTGTCGAACATGTCCGCAGCCTCTACACCTCCCACCAACTTGATCCCCCTCATCCCCTGGTTGCTCCTCTCCTCTCCAACCCCCGACCGCTGCCGTGCCTTCACCGTTGTGTGGCCCCTATCCTCCACCTCTACACCCTTCATCTCCTTTCCCGAGGTGGCTTCCAGCAACTCCCCCTCCCGGATGATGCCCTCTCTCCCTCCATTTATCCCTTCCTATCAACTATGATTCTCACCTCCCCCTCCCTCCCTCTGTCCTTTTTTCCGGGCTCCCTCTCCTTCCCCCCTTCCCCCTTCCATCCTGTTTTTTCTCTACCTACCCACTCCTTGGCTTCTTATCTCCCCGCATGTCCTTTTTCTTTCCCCTTCACAGTCTGCCACACTCCTTTCTCGTGTCTGTTCTGCTCCCCCCCCCCTTTTTCTGTGCTCTCTCCCTCCATCGGCCTGCCCCCCCCCCCTATCTGTCTGGGCCTCCCCCCCCCCCCCCCATACCCATATGCCTTCGTACTCTATAGTGCAGTGTTTTCTGTGAGTGTTCAGTGTTGTGTGTCCCCTTAAGTTCTGTGAACAGAAACCAGACGTTGCCGTATTTCTTAGCTGTGCCTGTCTATTTCCTAAGTGTTTTTAAACAGCATCACTGACCTCTTTTTTTTTATATTTTCTTCACACTTTTTCACCATGTACCAGTTTTAAATAGTCACCGTTTTATCACCTTTTTTTTATTGTTATATCTCCTCATTATGTTTTTTAACTTTATCTGTAGGCTGCAGTCAGGCATTTGATGAGATTATGCAACAGCTATATGATTCACAATTACTTTCATACTTGGGTTTGAATAAGTAATTTTACCTGGCCTGTGATAGTTCAGATTTTGGACTGTTTGTGTATTTGTACCATGTGGATGAGGCTGATCCTGGAAACATTAAGACCATTGCATTTGCAAGCCGGGCCCTGACAAAATGGGAGAGATAATACACTATAACAGAAAGAGAGGCAATTGCAATTCTATGGGGATTTACCAAATTCAGATACTAATTTGGCAAGCAGAATTACTAAGGTTGTAATGGACCACAAGGCATTGTCTTTCCTGCTTGTAAGCAAGCTACATCATAGAATGCCTCACTCAATGGACACTCTCCTTGCAAGGATGCCACCGGGGGTTGAATACATCAATGTGAGTAGTCCACAAGGTTGGAACTGAGACTTAATTTGATAAAAGGCATTCAATATGAATCCTTTGTGACCAAGTTGCTAAAGAACATTCAAAGGGAACAAAATTAAGATCCTGCACTGAAGAGTGTCAAGGTGAAGTATGGCTCTGCAGGGAAAGAAAAATTGAGAAGGTACTACTTGGTTCATCAAAATATTCGGTATCAGCATGTGGATGAGTCATCACAAGACTGGAGGTTGTGTATTCAAGAATATGCGAGTCAAAGAGCTTGTGTTGTACACACATTTCAGTAATGCCAATTTGGCACAGGTAAGTGCTTAGAGAAACTCAAGAAGGAGTATATATTTTTTGGTATGAATACCACAATTCGCAAGATTCTATGAACATGTCATGTATGTCAGACAGCAAAGACAACTATTGTCAGATGTCAAGGATCTATGCACCCCATAATTCCAAAAGGCATCAAGGATATTGTGGCTGTTGATTTACTCAGTCCTCTGCCAAAATCTCATGGCAATTCCACACAACTTATGGTAATATTAGAGGTGTGTTCAAAGTATGTAAAGCATTACCCACTAAGAAGAGAAAAAGTAAGGTAACGTCCAGTAACCTGGAGAACCATTACTTTGTAAATGTGTGCAAACCCAAGCAAATTCTGACAGTCAATGATCCACAGTTTATTTCAAGAGAGTGGAAGGAGATGCTACAGAGGAACAATGTTGAACAAGTCTTAATAGTGAAATACAGACTGGCATCCAATCTGGCAGAGAGAATTATGAAGGAATTGAACTGCATGTGTCATGCTTATTGCCACTGCAAGCAGAGTAAATGGAAGGAAATTCTGCTTAACCAGCCACCTGAAAGTATGTTTTCTGAGATTTGGTTATCTCCCCAGCCACAGATCGAACATGAGATGAAGAGATAGAGTTGGCCATGGAATGCTCAGCAGAGAAAGGAGAAGCACGATACAATAATGCGGCCCATCAGCTATGAGATGGAGATCTGCACTGTATTAATTGTGATAAAGAAAAACTTGTGATAAATAATTATTACTTGGCAACATCACTTTGTAGACAGTGAAAAGAGAGAGGTAGTGATACCATTTACGTTAAAAACACTGTCACATGTAGAGCAACTGATGTGTAGAATTATTGTTTAGAACAACATCTGGAAGTGTGTGCCCTACAATTGTCTTTAAATAACTCCCATATATCAGCAGTTACAGTGTACACAGCACCTTCAGGGAACTTTAGTCCCTTTTTGAAGAAGTGAGATGTTCTCCTAATAAAATTATTTAAACCGAAAAGAGATGTGATAGTGCTTGGGGCCTTCAATGTAAACTTTCTAAAAAATTTCCGAGACCGACCAGACCTAGAAAATCTGATGCCTGCATATAATTTTTGCTTCCGTAGTTAGCTTCCCTACCAGAATAACTTCATGTATAAGCACACTGATCGATAACATATTTATACATCAGACCAAAATAGGTGATACAACTATCAGGCAAGCCCTGAATGGTCTCTCTCACCATGATGGACAAAGACTCACTAAAAATAGTGCATGCATCTATGAAAATGATAGTGGCCCAATTGGAAAATAGCTATGACAATTAATGAAGAAACTATCCAGATTTTAAATCACATCTCCAAGCCACAAACTGGAGATCTGTGTATAATTTAAAAAATTCCAATTCCAAGTACAATCTTTACAGTAATGAAGTGGCACTGATATTTGAAAGTACCTTCCCCCCCCCCCCCCCCCAAAAAAAAATCATAAGGCCCAAACAATAAAACATACAAAAAGCCCTGGATAAGCACTGGTATTAAGATTTCATGTAAAAGAAATGAAAGCTGTACATTGCCACAAAAAATTCAGACAACCACAACCAGCTAAATCACTATAAAAATACTGCAAAACACTAAGTAAAATTATTCAGCAGTCAAAAAGTTTATATATGCACTTCAAAATTAATAAACCTAGTAACAGAATAAAAACAGTGCAGGAAGTGGTAAGGAGTGAGACTGGTGCAAATTGCTCCAGTAGGTCCCAAAACATAGTTCTCAGTGATGAAGATAGACAAGTAAAAAATCAAGAGACAGTAGAAAAAATTTTAATGAGTAACTTTTAAGTGTTGCTGAGAAAACAGGACACAATGGCTCCTTAGAAGAGGCCTTAAAAATACTGAAAGGTCATTTCCCAAATTCCATAGAGCAGACAGATAAGGCCCCTATAACAGCACAGGAAGTAAGAAAAACCATTAATGAAAATTCAATTGGTGTTGACAACATGTCCAGTAACTGCTAAAAGCCTGGTGCTATCAGTTCAGTAAAGTCCTAGCTCATACGAGATGACTTTATATTTTTATGAAAAAATATTTATTTAATCATCAATATTCATGTTGCCCCTTCAAAGATACAATACACTTGTGCCAACACTTCTTCCAATCCCTCAAAGGTAATTGGGGGGGGGGGGGGGGGGGGGGGGGGGGGGGGGGGGGGGGGGGGGGGGGGGGGGGGGGGGAACCCAGTGAGCAAAACTTTGACATTTGATCGAACTTTGCATGCTTTTTTTGGTCTTGGCTTTCCGGGATGCTTCCATTGGGATGATGGGGCTTTGGTTTTGATGTCATAACCATAAACCCATGTTTCATCATCTCATAAGCACTTTTTGGTACAGCCTCAAGTACTCCCAACGATGCAGTTTTTATTTCCTAAATCATTGAAAATCTTCGTCCTTTCATAGGTCTCTTTAGTTTTGGGAACAGGAAAAAGTCACAGGGGCCAAAAATATGATGGCTGGGACATGATTTTAGTGTTGTTTTCACCAGAAAGTCTCTCACAATCAATGATGAATGAGCAGGTGCATTGTTGTGATCCAAAATACATGAATTGTTTTTTCCACAATTCTGGATGTTTTTTTGCATATACTCCTTATTGACCACATGACCTTGAGACAAAAACTCATGATGCATTACACCATGGTAATTGAAAAAAAAAAAAAAAAAAAAAAAAAAAAAAAAAAAACAGTGAGCAAAACTTTGACATTTGATCGAACTTTGCATGCTTTTTTTTGGTCTTGGTTCTCCGGGATGCTTCCATTGGGATGATGGGGCTTTGGTTTTTGATGTCATAACCATAAACCCATATTTCATCACCAGTTATGACCATTTTGAGCAAATCAGGATCATCACTGCCGTCATTCAAGAGCTCCCGAGTGATGCCCATGCGATGATTCTTCTGATCAAAATTGGAAAGTTTTGGAACAAACTTTGCTGACACTCGTCTCATGCCCGAAACATACAAAAAAATTGCATGACACGAGCTGACCGATATGCCAACACCCTCAGAAACTTATTTCTTCACACAACAAATTTCTTCACAGCTTTGACGTTATCATCTATTGTCGATGTGCAGGGGCATCCAAAGCGAGGTTTGTCAATCGGCCATCTTGAAAGAGCTTGTACCACTTGTAAACTTTTATAATTAAAGCAGACTCACCATATGCCACTGTCAACATTTTAAGTGTTTTAGAGCACTTGGTTCCATTTTTTCACACAAAATCTGATGCAAATTGTATGCTGTATTTTTTATAATATTTCAAAATCGTCAAGGACACTAAAACATGTCTAACCTTTCTGTCCGTCAAAAACAAACACAGAATGCTGTACACTTGAAACTGTGAACATATGTTTGGTACATGTGTACCCTCATATCAATAAAAAAAGATCAATAGTCAAATGTACATTGCCAGTGCAATTTGAAAAGTCACCTCACTTTTTGAGTAGCCCTTGTGTATTCAATGCTTCCCTGAAATGAGGTATCTTCCCAGACAAAATGAAGCATGGTATTGTAAAGCCTCTTTACCCAAATGGCAATGCCTCTGATGTTAGTACTTAAGTAAGATGGCGGCTAGTGTTGATATACATAGTGTTCATGCGGAAAAAAGTGAAAATTACACTGATAAAAACAGCGTGTGCACGAATTGTAGTGATGAAATCAGAAAGTTAAATGTTCGTTTAAGTAGTCTGCAACTAACCATTAATACTCTAATGAGCGAACTAAAATAACTTATGACCAGAAAGTGTGAACCTACATCAAACTTGCCTCACAGTAACCACGAAATTCCAGGCAAAGTGAAAAACAAAGTGCCTCATTCTCAACAAAGGTTATTGTATGACCCTAATACCGCGTTTACAAGCAGGTTCAGTGTGCAATCAACCGTGCAAGGTAAGAAATATCGTGCATGTGATAAAACTAACTTCCGAGCTGAATATGAAACTACAAATACGTGGAGTGATACATCCAAAAGAATGCCTAACAACTCAACTACTGTTATGAAAGGAAATGAAACTGAAAGACCTGAACACTTGCGTGACCCAAATATCAAGTATATGTCCAGCGCTGATACTAAATTGTTTGGCCATAACGACGGTGGACCTTCTAAACAGGCAGAGAAACCTAAATGAAGAAAAGTAGTTTTGATGGCAGACAGTCATGGTCGTGGATTTGCTAGCCTTCTGAATGGTCAGTCCAGTTTACAAACAATCGCTTACATAAAGCCTGGTGCTTCTATGTCGGAAGTTTGCAATCATGTACGATCCACAGACGTTGCTGACTTATCCTCTGAAGACTTTGTTGCGCTAATTGGTGGGTCAAATGATGTATATAAAAACGAAACCCACAAAGCAAAACAAGAACTAAAAAGGTGCTTAGGACAGTTGACACACACAAATGTTTTAGTGCTGAACATTCCACATCGGCATGACTTACCGTCTTGGTCATGCGTAAATAAAGAAATAATCAATGCCAACCAACAAATTTCATTACTTTGCAAACATTTCAGAAATGTAGAACTTGTAAATGTTAATAATATTGGGCGCAGATTCCACACATTACATGGATTGCATGTTAACAACATGGGGAAAAAACTGCTCGTCGGAAAAATTGAAGAAATTATCACCAAGAGGCATCAAACACTCAAAAGCAAAATCATCCTGGATTGGCCCCCCAAATATTCGAAGGAAACAATGCCAGCAAGACCTCACTCACCAACATCAACAACAAAAGAAGGAACTAGGTGCCTCCAATATTCAGGCACAATGAATGCAGTAACAGCTCTACCAATTGCAGACCCAGCTCTAACACCAGCAGCAATATTATCAACAGCAGGTGCAGCAGCTGAGCAACTACCAGGGGAGCCAGACACAGAAGAAAATTCGGCTGCAGATGATAACAGAAGAATAGGTGCAGTCGGGAAAAGAAAAGCAGTACTTCCAGCACACCTGAATGATTTTTTATTGACAATGTGAAGGTAAGTGATCAATTAAATATGCCAAAGTCTAACAATATGCCAAAGCCTAACAAACCCTTCAATTTCATGCTGATTCATCAAAATGTCCAATCATTGCTAAACAAATTAAGTGAAATTGAAATTTTATGTACTGATGAGCTAAAAAACGTTTCTGTAGTGTGTATAACTGAAGACTGGCTGCCTAAAGATGCAATGTCAGTCACGAAACTTGCAGACTTCAATCTTTCTTCATCATTTTCTAGAATTACATCCAGTCACGGAGGGTCATTTATATTTGTTAAAAGTGGCATTGATAATTGTAACATAAAACCCATTGAACTGTTAGCTGAAGAGAAAATTTTTGAAGTATCCGCAGTTGAACTCTCTGCATTAAAATTAATAATCATCTGTGTATATAGGAGCCCCGATGGAAACTTAAATGATTTCTGTCACCCACTAGAAGCAGCTTTAAATACTATAAAAAACTTCAACAAAACAGTGATCATATGTAGAGATTTTAATATTGATTTTCAAGAAATCTCAAAAGACCAGCAAAGCTTGATGACCCTACTGGAAACATATAACATAAAAGCCACCATAGACTCTCCTACAAGAGTTACACCAACAACTAGCTCAACAATTGATCAGATATTAATAAACACAAATGTAAATCACAATTTCTGTGCCGAAAATCTTAATACTGGCTTCAGTGATCACTATGCACAGTTTATTGCTTTGCACACCCCAAGTGAAACAACTGAGAAAGAGGAACTTGTAAAAGAAGCAAGGAAATTCACTAACAAACAAATAAACCTTTTTGTACAGATACTAAGTGAAGAAACTTGGTATGAAGTGTATACCTGTGAAAATACTAACAAAAAGTTTGAAAAATTCATGGAAATCTTCATGTCATACTTTGAAGCTGCATTTCCATCAAAAAAGCAAAAATGTCAACCTAACTTCAAAAAGAACAAATGGATTACAACAGGTATTAGAATATCTTGTGCAGAGAAAAGAAGATTACACGATATAGCAAAGACACAGAACATGCCTCTTGAGTTTCATTTGTACCTGAAGAATTACAAGAGGATCCTCAAAAATGTTGTAAGGAAAGCTAAAACAATGGCAAATGACAAATACATTGAAAACTCAAAAAACAAATCTAAAGCTATATGGGAAGTTATAAAAAATCAAACAACAAGTGAAACTAAACAATATAAAAATGTGAACTTATGTTATGAAGAAAAATGATTTCTTGCCCAACAGAAATTGCAGGGACCTTCAACAAATATTTTGCAAACGTAAGTGAACAGTTGGTGAGTTGACTGGAAGAACACAACAAAATATCACCTCCACCATGCAATAGTGTGAGAAGTGTGTCTACATCTTTGTTCCTTTCACCCACAAATTCTGAAGAAATTTTATCAGTTATAAAAACCTTGAAAACAGGGTACTCATGTGGAATTGATGGAATACCAGATGCAATTATTAAAAAAATGCTGTCTTGCCCTAGCTGAACCCTTGACACATTCGTGCAACAGCTCACTGGCATCAGGAACCTTCCCTTCATGCTTAAAAACAGCAAAGCTGAAACCACTGTTCAAAAAAGGCAATCCAGAATGTGTTTCAAATTATAGACCAATAGCCCTACTGCCTGTATTTTCTAAAATTTTAGAAAAAGTTTTTTATAAGAGATTATCTGATTTCCTAAATAAAAATAAAATTCTCTCTCCTTCACAGCATGGCTTCAGGAAAGGCTATTCAACTGAAAGTGCAATATTTGAATTTCTTAATGAAATCTATACTAAACTGGATGCAGGTGAGTTTGTGACAGGCATATGTCTTGATTTATCTAAAGCTTTTGACGTCATTGACCATAGTGCCCTACTGCAGAAGCTTGACCAGTTAGGAATTAGAGGTATATCCAATGAGTGGCTCAAGACATACCTATGTGGTCGCAAGCAGGTGGTTGAAGTGCAATATACTGACCATAACAAAATCATCTACTACTATTCAGGATATGAAAATGTGAAATATGGTGTCCCTCAAGGGTCAGTATTAGGACCCATTCTGTTTCTCCTCTATGTCAATGATCTTATGTACAACAAGTATTGCCAAACTACCCTCCAATTTGCAGATGATACAAGCTTCCTTATTAGTGGTAAAACAGAAGAAAAACTAAAAGACTCCACTATCCAAACAATGAACAGTGTAGAACAGTGGTTCAGCTACAACAAGCTAATTATAAACAAAGAAAAGACAGTAGCACTGAATTTCTATAATGTAAAAGGAAGACACCACCCAAACATAGAAATAGAACTTAGGGACAGAGTTCTTGAAAGTGTTGACAGCACTAAATTTCTGGGACTCTGGCTCCAGAACAACACAAAATGGGTGGTACATATTGAATATTTGCAAAGAAAACTAAGCAAAACCTGTTACATCATACGGATCTTAAAAACTTGTTGCAGCAAAGCCAGCCTGTTAAATGTATACTAGTCCTATGTGCATTCTGTAATTAAATATGGCATAATCTTCTGGGGCAATACAACAACAAATATTAAACTTTTCAGGATGCAAAAGAGAATACTAAGAATTTTTGAAGGGGTAAACAATACGAAATCGTGCAGACCCATATTCAAAAAACTGTCAGTTCTTCCTCTTCCTTGCATTTTTATCTATGAAACATCAGTTTTCATCAAACAATATATCGATAGACACCCAGATATCTTATTAAAAAATGAAGATATACATGCACACAATAAAGCCAAAAATCTGATCTTCATGTGAAACAGGTGAGAACATCATTGTGCCAAAAAGGCACACTACATACTGGGATAAAGGTTTTCAATAATCTACCTAAACATATTAAATCAATAGGTAAACTCTGTAGTTTTAAGGCTGAAGTAAAGGCATGTTTAATTGATCATTGCTTTTACAGTCTGACAGAATATATAAAAGGTAAAGAACAAAAATAAAGATGCATTATTAATATTCTACTTTGTTTGTTGCCTGTAATGTTTGTTGTATTTATGAATCTGTGCTAAATTACTTCAATATCTAGTCCTTAGGATTGCAATACAAACTGTATTTTATCTTGTAATTATCTAACCATGTCCAATTTCCTTGTATATATTCTATACATATAGGATTTGTAGGACTAAATAAATAAATAAATAATGTTAAAAACTATCATCCTATCTATGTTTTGACTACATTTTCTAAAGTCCTTGAAAAATTAATATCGGCCAAAAAAGTCCATCACCTAGAAAACTTTGCAATAATTAATAAAGCCCAGTTAGGATTCAGAGAAGTATTTCCACAACAGAAGCTATATTTTCATTTACCAATAACATTTTGGAACGTCTTGACAAGAAGACATTGCCTATGGGAAAATTTTACAATCTGTCTAAGCTTTTGACTGTGTCAGTCATAGATTACTTATAGAGAAAGCATGCCACTATGGGCTCAGAGGGCAAATGGACAACTGACTCAAATCCTATCTGTAGGGCAGACAACAGAATATAGTGTTAGATGATAACAATACACAGGTAGGAGGGTTGGAGTTCAACTGGGGAACAGTAAATTATGGAGTTCCACAAGGTTCTGTTCTTGGTCCCCTGCTATTTCTCATATAAATCAATGATCTACCTTTGTCCTCAAACAAAATAAGCAACTTTATAACATTTGCAGATGACATAAGTATTGTGATAGACAATGAGACATCCCCTGACCTAGAATTAAATGCCACCCAATTACTTGGGGACTTCCTGAACTGGTTCACAGTATATCCTCTATCAATAAACCTCAGCCAAACCAATTACATTTATTTTCATTCAGGTCACTAAAGCCCACAGGAGACAAACATTTTACATGAGAGCCAGCTGATACATCCACCAAACCTTGAAAAGGCTTGTTTCAGCAACATTTGCCATCCACATAATCGCCAAAATTGGAGACATCAATTTCTCAAAATCTGCTTAACTTTGGATACTTCCATTCACTTGTGTGTTATGGAATAATCTTCTGGGGCAATTCACCACTGTCGAAAAAAAATCTTTACAAGTCAGAAAGAGGTTGTCCAAATTTTGTGTAGAGTGCCTCCAAGAACCTCGTGTCACAAACTTTTTAAGCAAAGAGGACTACTAACATCTACTTCACAATATCTCTTTTCAATCATGACATTCACACTTCACAGTCTTTCTCAATATGGAACAAATGAAATATACCATCATCAGAACACAAGAAGGAAATGTGACATACACTGTGACCAAAAAAATTTGTCTCTCGTGCAAAAAGGTGTAAAATACACATGCATAAAAATCTTCAATGCCCTTCCAAATACTATTAAGGGTCTCCAAGGTAATAATGTACCACTTAAAAGTAAGCTAACGGAGGTTTTGCTTGAAAAAATTTTATATTCTCTAGCAGACGTCTGTACAAGAGACAGCTAAGATTATTTACCAAGTGTTATTGTGTATTCCTGATTCAATATATCTTCCTGCTTTAATTAGATTAATCAGTGATTTGTAAGTCAACAAGATGGTCACTTTCACTCTCTAAAAAATTGTTTGGATAAGATCTGAAAATTCTGATTGTGTTACTTTATTATTCTTCTCAATTTGTAATCTTAGTCTTTATTTATTGTCCTAATGGAAACAAATGTGATCATGAATTAAATGTTTTGACTCATTCCACATCCATGTGTTATCACGCAAAAATGGATTTATGGAATATATATTGCAATAAATAAAATAAATAAATAAATTTATAAGCAATCCCATGAATGAGCCACAGTGACTGGTGTATTTCATATCTCTACAAATTGTTACACACAGGTATTTGTAAGATTTGATGAATTCCAATTGATATTACTCACTGATATTGTAGTCACAGGTTATTACTTGTTTCCATTTTGTGAACTGTTCAATATTATATTTCTGAACATGTAAAGTGAGTTGTCAGCCTTTGCATCACTTTGAAATCTTATCAAGATCTGATCGATTATTTGTGTAGATTTCTTTTTTCAGAAATTACTTCATTACAGACCTATGAAAAGTCTGAGGTTGCTGTTAATACTGTCTGCTAAAGTTCACGTCATGTAGGAAGGCTGGCTTATTTTCAGCCATTCTGTGCATCCCCCACCATTAACTGCTATTAGCCAATAAGATTCATTCTCTCCTTGAGTGGCTAGCCGCAAGTTAGAAGCTAGACTGTGAGAATCTCTCTCCCACAAGCCGTATTTCGCGACAGTGGAGTTTCACTCACAGACGGACTGAATTATTCATTCATATGTCAATGTTACTTTCTTGTAACAGTATAGCTGTGACTGTTTATCTGTAATGTTTTAGTGTGATTTCCAAATGAATATGTCAAATGATGGCAATAAAAGTGAAGTTCCTCACAAGCAACTTTAATTAAAATGCATACCTGTGGAGTATCATCTTAATTGTGTGACTGGGTGGTTTCCTGTCAGACAGGCCACAGTATGCAGTAATCAACAGAAAATCGTGGAGTGAAAAAGAAATGATATCTGGTGTTGTAGGCCTTCTCCTGTTCCTGATCTCATAAACGATTTACAAGACAATCTGAGCTGTCCTCTTAGACTGGTTGCAGATGATGCTGTAATTTACCATCTCATAAAATCAAAAAATTAAAACAAATTACAGCATGATTTAGATGAGATATCTGTCTGGTGGGAAAAGTGACAATTGACTCTAAATAATTAAAAATCTGAAGTCATACACATGAATACTACAAGGAATCCACTAAGTTTCGGTTTCTTGAATGAAGCATACAAATTTAAAGGCTGTAAGTTCAACTAAATAGCTAGGGATTACAGTTAGAAATAACTTAAATTGCAATGATCACATGGTAATGTTGTGCGGAAAGCTCACCAAAGGCTGCAATTTATTGGTAGAACACTTAGAAAATGCAATAGGTCTACTAAAGAGACTACAGACACCACGCTTTTCCACCCTAGATAGGATTGATTGAAAAATTTCAAACAAGGGCAGTTCGTTTTGCGTTGTTACAAATTAGGGAAGAGACTGCTATGATTATGATATGTGAGTTGGGGTGGCAATCATCAAGACAAAGGCATTTTTCATTGTGGCGGGGTCTTCTCATGAAATTTCAGTCACCAGCTATCTCTTCAGAGTGTGAAAATACCTTTTTGGCACCCACTTACATAGGGAGGAATGATCATCACAATAAAATAAGAGAAATTAGAGCTCTCACAGAAAGATTAAAGTGTTTGTGATTCCCGCGCACTATCCGAGAGTGGAATGGCAGAGAAATAGCTTGAAGGTGGTTTGATGAACCCTCTGCCAGGCACCTAAGTCAAGGAGGTTTATGTGCCGTATTCGTAACTTTTTCAAATATGAATCTGAAAGTGAAACTTCTATTTTTGACATTCTGAAGACTCAAGAACGAAATGCAGAAGCATGTGTCAGCAAGAGAACTGTACAGAGAATACTGGACAAAAGTGTCGAAGCTGTAGAAACCTCAGGAAAATTTATTTTTGTGTTGCCTAGAAAGCATCTAAATCACGAAAACTTGTAACACAAATGGATGGTTTTGACTACGATATTATGAAGCACTCCATGTTTGAAATGTATATAAGCAGGGAATAACCAACATCAAAAAAACTTGTTACATTTATGCCTGAGCAAATTGGCTTGAAAGGTAACGCTTCATCAAAACAAAGAATTTTAAGACATTGGTTTCAAATACATTAAAAAGAGAGTTTGTAATTGAAAGAAGCGACAGAGCAGCAGCACAAACCACATCCCTTTTAAAGATACATGATGGAAGAGAGGGATGTAGTTCTACAGCGTATTACAGTGATGGGACATGGATGAATCAGTATCATTCCATGAATACTTGCTGGAAAACGAGTTATGGTACTAGCGGTTTTAAAGTTCCCACACGAAAAGGTTCTCAGATACTTATTCTGCATGCTGGCTCTTCTTCTGGTTTGGTTCCTGAGACTAAACCTGTATTTAAGTGTAAGAAAATTGGTAGCAACTATCATTGGGAAATGAACGCTGTCACTTCCAAGAATCAGTTCACTGAACAATTCCTGCTATACCTTGCTTCAAAGTTGGCCATTGTAATTACCATGGCAGTTATCACTCAACTGTTACAGAGAAAAGACCAAGTACGAGCACCTAGAAAGCGGATTTGTGCTCTGTCTGTCAAATAAAAATATTCTGGGCAATATAAGCCAGACTCATGATAAACTCTTGCAGCTCGTTCATTTATAAAAGTCACATAACAGAATGTAAAAGTTTGACTTTCTTGCATGTGTATGTGGTCACAAGGTTTTGCGTTTATCCACTCACTGTCAGTAGAAGCCAATAGAATTAATTTGCGCACAGGTTACAAGCTATGGGGGAAAGAAAATAAGACATTCAAGATAACAGACACTGAAACTTGAGCATGAAGCAGTAGACATCATCACCCTTCATCGTGGGCACACTGTGTGTGGCATGCTGGAAAATTTCAGAAATAAGACTTTGACAGGCAAGTGAAGATGGTTAAAACCCTTGAATCTATCATTCTAAATTGACAATGTAATGATTCAGACATGGACTGTGACAAAAAAATTTTTAAACCATGCATCTTTAAAACCGAGAAAGATAATTACTTTACTTTGCTTCAAAGTCTACATCACTAAAATTTATTGGTATTTTAGTGATGTAGACTTTGAAACAAAGTAAATTATTAATTTTTCTTGGTATTAAAGACGCACAGTTTAAAAATGTTTTTGTCAACATATCAACTGCATACATAGCACATGAGAACTTCCTTTTATTGATTAGGTATATGTAGCCTATGAAGCATTCACACTATAATCTTCAAACATTGCCCAAGGAGAAGTTAAGCTTTTCCCATGGTGCTGTATGCTCTAATTACTTATCAGAATGCAGCTGGATAAATTCATCAAAAACTCTAATATTTTGACAAGTAAACTCCTGTCACTTTCAAGACACTAATTGATAAATGCCTTAAAATGAAGGGGAAAGTTACCTGCCGAGATATTGGTGGTTTTCGATTTTATCATCAGCATTCCATCGAGTTATTCACAGATGATGCTTAATTGTTTGCTTGTTCAATGGATCTCAAATGCGTTCTCCCACTGTAATGTCAAACAAATTAATTCAAACTCATAATGCCTCTTGAGACCGAAAAATCTTTTGCACTAGTCTTTGCTTTACTCATAGTGATTTACATTTAACTGCAGCAAAACACACCCATATACATGCATTAGACATTTAAAAAAATTATATGGCGTAAAAGCAGTTGTCAAACAAATATAATGATTTCAGTTTGAATATGAAGTTTATTTTGTTGTGTATTACACTTTTACTTATAATATAGTCCAAATCGCAATAAATGGCAATTACTGTATCCATTTTTGATGATATTGTCATTAGACAATCGTCATTTTGAGAAAAATTGTAATTGACATCTTCACAAAGCTGTGCCAGCTGATCTCTCCTAATGACGTCACACAGACAATTGCTATGGAGCAGTGGACACAACCTCAAGATGTGAAGTAAGACTTCTCTCATGCAGATGACTGATCGATATCGGTTTTAAAACATACTATTCCCTCATAGATTTGGACATATTGTATGATATACTAAAGGCAAATGGGCCTAATTGTTGTCCGCAGTAACACAGTTCATAAACATGGACCTCATTTGTCCGCTCTCTGCCATCACGAATGTGCAGACCTCATCCCCTCCACACTTCCCTATCACTCTACCTCCGTGCACAGAAGTGGCATCCTATGTGACACGGGAAATAAGTCATTAATATATAGCAAGGTTAGTGAGAGTCCAAACACACTTTTGTGGGGTGTTATTGAAGTTATTTCTAAAGTTGCAGAGGACTCTCCATCTGAGATAACGTGCTGTATCGTCCCTACCAAGAAATCCTCAATCCTGGCACAAATTTCACATGATACTCCACATGATAGCACTTTTTAAAATACTAAAGCATAGGTATTGTACTGAGAAGTTGAGGAATACTGCATCTATCTGACTGTCTTGATCCATGTTTTTTTAGGATGTCATGTAACAAAAGTGTGAGTTGGGTTTCACATGACCGATGCTTTCGGAATCCATGCTGGTTGGTGTGGAGGTGGTCACACTGTTCAAAATACCTAATTATATTTGCGCTTACAATATTTTCTAAGATCCCAGAACAAATTAATTTTAAGGGTATTGGGTTGCAGTTTTGTGGATCACATCCACCACTCTTCTTGTACCTTGTACCTGAGTAAGACATGCTTTCTTCCAACTACCAGGCACAATTTTTTGTTTGAAGGATCTAAGTTCAATTTTTGTGATTTCAGCTGTTTGTCAATACTAATGACACTAATGTCTGCATTACTCATCTTTACAGTGGTGCAAAAAGCGAATTGGGTCAATACTCCTAGATTTTCCTTTGTGAAAGAACATTTGAAAATGTAATTTCTGCCTTTGCTTTGTTACTCTCAGTTTCAGTTGCTGTCTCGTCCAGTAGTTTCTGGACACTAACATTGTTACCACTAACTGACTTTATATATATATAACCAGAATGTCTCTGAGTTTTCTGAGAGATCTTTTGATAATATTTTGCTCTGGTTGTCACTGAAGATTTTAGGCATTGTCTTCTTCACAGCCAAATGCATTTCATTTAGCATCTCTCTATCTGTAGTCCTTCACTTTGTTTCACTCTATTATGAAGTAGAATCTGTTTCTTTAGAAATATACCACAGAGGGTCCCTCCCATCATGACCTCTTCTACTGAGAACATAACTATTTAGTGCATAGCCAACTATTCTTTTAAACTTAAGCCATAGTTCCTCTACATGCTTCTGTCCAGAGCTCAATGTTTCACATCCCTCACTGAAATGTGACACTACTGCCTCTTTATCTGCTTTGCTGAATGGAAAAATCTCTCTACTTGTTTTTGTGATCATTTTTACTTTGATACTTGTCTATAGATCAAATGTATTTCCATCATGATAGGACACACAAATGATAGTTCTAGATAGTTTTCAGCGAAGGGATTTAGCAATGTGTCACAGGATGTCTTGTCACAGCAGTTATTTACAAAACTGCAATTTTCCTAATTCACTGATGGATGGGTAAAGCCTCCACCTATGATCGTAGTATGAATGGGGAATTTATGACTAACAACCTGAAGTTTTCTCTAAGGTTTTCAGGTTACAGGTACATCTAGGAGTGAGTCTGTTGGTCAACAAAAGATCCAATAATAAGTTTATGCTCACTGCTGATACAGAGTCTTGCCCAAACAATCTTGCATGCAGCTTAAATTTCTATCTCAGTGGATTTGAGTTTCTTGTCTATTGCAACAAACTCACCATCTCTGTTTCCCATTAGTCTTCTTTTCGATGTACACCTCCCTCTCCACAAAACCTCACTGCTACTGATTTTGGGTTTTATGTGTGTTCCACTGCTTTTTAGAAGCACTTCAAGCTATGCCACTTTGTTATGAATGTTCTGGCAGTTAATCACTAGGATTTTAATACTCTTACTCATGAGGCCCATTGCCTTGGATTTAGAAGCAAAAATGCAGTTCACATAAAATATTTATTTCATTCTGTGTACATATGTTATCTCTGACAGTAGACTGTTGCTTCTTAGGAACTTCCAAAAAATGTATTAAATAAAATATTAATGTATTTATAACAATAAGATAAAAAATGAATTCTAATAAAACTGCAGTGATACATTTTTCATTGTGCTCTAAACAAGAAATAAACAAATTATGAGTTTTTTAAAATGAAAAGATTCTCTCATCTACAGCTAATCACAATTTGGAGTACTGAAGCGCCCAACAAAAATGCTTGTTTTTGTTTTGCAATCAATAATAAAAAATACAAAAGGGTGATCTGCCTTGAAAGTTATTGGTTCCTGTGGAATTGGGGCCATCCTCAGGCACATAACTGCACCTGGAATGAAAATTAGTTTCAGTAACAAATAAATCATCCATTTTTAGAGTGAATCAAATGTTTCCTTAGGCATGTCTTATGTACACAGTTGTACTGCAAAATTACGATAAATATTGTAGCCATTACTGTTGTACACCAATAGTAAGTTACTCAGTTATTCACTAGGATAGACTAATTTAAGTGAAAACATTTGTGGCATGTTAGAAAGAAGCCTTGTTCAAGATAATAAACGATGGGAGTAGAAAATTCATTTTTTAGAGAACAATCAAACAAAGGAAAATCCAGGATGGAAGGTAACAATATTATGAAACGAAAGTTGCCACTCACCATATAGGAGAGATACCGAGTCGCAGATAGGCACAACAAAAAGACTGTTCCAAATACAGCTTTCAGCTCATAAGGCCTTCATCAAAAATAGACCAAACACACACACACACACACACACACACACACACACACACACACACACACAGGCACATACGCACATGCAACTGACACACGCATGACTGCAGTATAAGGCAACTGTAGCCACACTGCGAGAAGCAGTGCACGATGGGAGTGGCAACTGGGTGGGGGCAAGGAGGAGGCGGTGGTGGGGAGGGGGAGGGATAGTAGGGTAGGGATGGTGGACAGTGCAGCGATGCTATGGAGTGCACAGGGACGAGGTGGAGAGGGTAAGGCAGCTATGTGCAGTCGTGAGGTTAGACGAAGGGCAGGGGAGAGTTGGAGAGAGGGAGTAGCAGAAAAGGAGAGAAGTAAAAAGACTGGTGTGATGGTGGAATGAGGGCTGTATTGTGCTGGAATAGGAACAGAGAGGCTGGACAGGTGAGGACAATGGCTAATGAAGGTTGAGGCTACAAGGGTTACAGGAATGTAGGATATATTGTAAGGAAAGTTCCCACCTGTGCAACTCTGAAAAGCTACTGTTGGTGGGAAGGTTCCATATGGCATAGGCTGTGAAACAGTCACTGAAATGAAAGACGTCATGTTTGCATGCTCAGCAACTGGATGGCCCACGCGTTTCTTGGCTACACCTTATCGGTGGCCATTCATGCGGACAGACAGCTTGTTGGTTGTCATGGCCTCATAGATTGCAGCATAATGGTTGCAGTTTAGCTTGTAGATCACATGACTGGTTTCACAGGTAGCCCTGCCATTGATGGGATAGGTGATGTTTTTGATCGGACTGGAGTAGGTGGTGATGAGGGGATGTATGGGACAGGTCTTGCATCTTTGGTCTATCACAGGGGTATGGGCCATGAGGTAAGAGGTTGGGAGCAGAGGTTGTGTAAAGATGGGTGAGTATATTGTATAGGATTGATGGATGGCAAAATACCACTGTGGGAGAGTGGGAAGGATAGTGGGCAGGAGATTTCCGATTTCAGGGCATGATGAGAGGTAGATGAAACCCAGTCCTGAGTGGTACTAAGTTACGAGGAGAATGCTCCTCTGTGGCCGGACAGTGGGATTTTGGGAGCTGGTGGGAAACTGGAAAGAAAAGGCATGGGAGATTTGTTTGTGTACAGAGGTTGGGAGGATAATTATGGTCTGTGAAGGCTTCCGTGAGACCCTTGGCATATTTTGAGAGAGATCGCTTGTCACTGCAGATGTGATGACCCCGGGTGTCTAGGCTGTATGGAAAGAACTTCTTGGTATGGAATGGGTGGCAGCTGTTGAAGTGGAGCTATTGCTGGTGGTTAGTAGGTTTGATATGGACGGGGGTACTGATGTAGCCATCTCTGAGGCGGAGGTCAACATCTAGGAAGGTGGCTTGTTGGATTGAGTAGGACCAGGTGAAGCAAACGAGGGGTATGTTGTTGAGGTTCTGGAGGAATGTGGATAGGGTGCCCTCACCCTTGATCCAGACTGCAAAGATGTCATCAATGAATCTGAACCAGGTGAGGGGTTTAGCATTCTGGGTGTATAGGAAGGATTCCTCTACATGGCCCATGAATAGGATGGTGCCATGTGGGTGTCCATGCCATACCTCAGATTTGTTTGTAGGTAATGCCTTCAAAGGAGAAGTAATTGTGAGTAAGGATATAATAGGTCATGGTTATTGGTTTGGAATCTGTCAGGCATTGGCAAGGATAGTGTTCAATAGCAGTAAGGCCATGGGCATTAGCGATGTTAGTGTAAAGGAAGGTGGCATCAATAGTGACGAGCAAGGCACTGTGTGTTAAAGTGACAGGAACTGTGGAGGAAATGGTTGGTATCTTTTATATAGAAGGGTAGATCTACTAGGTCTACTAGTAGACTATTTCCTTGCCATTAGCATTTGCTGAAGTTATTGAAAAGGCTGTGTATGTAAGGATAATTGATCATTTTGTATCCCATAGTTTGCTATCAAACGTACAGTTCAGCTTTAGAAGTCATTTAACAACTGAAAATGCTATATTCTCTTTTCTCTGTAAGGTACTGGATGGGAGTAGCTCACAACTGGTTCACCTCTTACTTTAACAAGAGACAGCAACATGTCATTAACCAGTGTTGATAATGGCTGTGATGTGGGAGTCTGAATGGGGTATGGTCAAATGGGGGTATTTACAAAAAACAGGTAATTCTAAAATATTTCTGTTTGCTGATGACACTAGCTTGATAGTAAAGGATGTTGTGTGCAATGCTGGCTCTGTTTCAAATAGTGCAGTTCATGACGTAAGTTCATGGCTTGTAGAAAATAAACTAACTCTAAATCACAGTAAGACTCAGTTTTTACAGTTTCTAACACGCAATTCAACAAAACCCAACATTTTATTTTCACAGAATAGGCATATGATTAGTGAAACTTAACAGTTCAGATTTCTAGGTGTTCAGATATACAGTAAACTGTTGTCAAAAGCCCACGTTCAGGATCTTGTTCAAAGACTTAATGCTGGCATTTTTACTATTATAATGGTATCTGACCATTCGACTAGAAAATTAGTCTGCTTTGCTTATTTTCATTCACTTATGTCGTATAGTATTATATTTTGGGGTAACTCTTCCCATTCTCAAAGGATATTTTTGGGTCAGAAACGAGCAGTTCAGGAAATATGTGGTGTAATTTCGCGAACCTCTTGTCGACCCATGTTCACTAGTCTGGGTATTCTGGCATTGGCCTCTCAATGTATGTATAATCTTTACTGTTTTTTCTTCTTAACAATATCAGCTTATTCCCAAAAATTGACAGCTTTCTCTCAGTTAATACTGGGCAGAATCAAATCTGCATTTGGATCACACTTTCTTAACTCTTGTGCTGAAAGGTGTGCAGTATACTGCTGCATCCATTCTCAATAAGCTACCACAAGAATTCAAAACTCTTAGCAGTAATCCACACACTTTCAAATCGAAACTGAAGAGATTCCTCATGGGTCATTCTTTCTATTCTGTTGAGGAGTTCCTTGAAAAATTAAGCTGATTTCTATGTTATATTGTTGATTGCATTTACTTAAACTTATGAATTGACTTTTTTGGGTTCATAAACATTTTATTTTATCTGTTATTATTTTTATGTTGCAATTTCATGGAGTGACACATTCCATGACCTTGGAGATTTTCACCTCAATTTGGTCCTACAGAACTAGACATGTCAACAAATAAATAAATAAATGACTATGATACAAGCTGATCACATAAATAACGTGGGCTGTTCAAAAAGTAAGGTGACTTTTCAAATTGTGGGAGCAATGTACATTCAATTATCAATCTTATTTTGTTTTTGAAATGTTTATACACATGTCCCAAACATATGTTCACAGTTTCAGGTGTACCGCATTCTTTGTTTGTTTTTGATGACAGAAAGGTTAGACATGCTTTAGCGTCCTCGGCGATTTTCAATTATTACAAAAAATGGAGCATAGAATTTGCATCAAATTGTGTGTGAAAAATGGAATCAAGTGCACTAAAACACTTGAAATGTTGACAGTGGCATAAGGTGAATCTGCTCTAAGTAAAAGAAATGTTTATAAATAAAATAGAAAGAAACATTCCACATGGGAAAAATATATTAAAAACAAAGATTCCATGACTTACTAAACAGGAAAGCGCTGGTAGATAGGCACAGTAAAAAAACACACAAACACACACACAAAATTTCAAGCTTTCGCAACCCACGGTTGCTTTGTCAGGAAAGAGGGAAGGAGAGGGAAAGATGAAAGGATGTGGGTTTTAAGGGAGAGGGTAAGGAGTCAATCCAATCCCAGGAGTGGAAAGACTACCTTAGGGGGAAAAAAGGACAGGTATACCCTCACACACACACACACACACATATCCATCCACACATATACAGACACCTTACTTTTCGAACACACCTTGTACTTCGCATGGTACCATGATATCCAATGTGTTGTCATAACATCCGAGTTGCACCATGACAGAAAGCTACAATCAGTCAAAATGAGCTGAATAATTTTCACAGAATATGAATGTGAATTTAACACAAACATTGTTTAGGTATTAGCTAATTTAGTCCCCTTGGGCACTATGAAGTGACAGGAGACAGAAATTATGTCATGCTTAAAGCATGTGATTACCTACACAGGAATGTGGAGAGAACAACACGTAACATCCCAAATAAGAGTTCAGTATAGCCACAGATGTAAAGCTCTACCACATTACCCTGTTAAGGGCATTAGCATCACTGGTGAGTGGTTTTGGAATTACAGCTTGCCCAGCAATTCCCTGTTTATGGAGCTCCCTTCACATTGTTTTGGTGTTAATGGGATTTGTGGGTGCAACTTTCAGTTCCACAGTGGCTTTTGCATCTATTCTCTCCTTATTTTCCATCACAACCCTATTCTACGACCACAAACTTTCATCCACGTTTCCCTGTATGCAGTATAAATCTTCAATACAGTGTCTCTTGAAACACCAAACACTTTGGCTACCCTGGTTATAAAAGCACCCAACATATCAGCATCAACAATTTGCCCACATTCAAATTCATTTAGTTCCAACATAATGCACTCACAACTACACAGAACACTGTTCTGACAATTGACACTTGCAACATATTGAGGACGATACACTCATGCCATTCATGTCAAATACCACAATTCAATCTGCAGGCATGGCTAGCATTTCCATTTATGTTCAAGCGCGTATTTCTCGTCTTCTCGTCATGTTTCCATATTTTTGTTCAACCCTGTATACCTATTCTATAACCATAAATAAATTAAGGTCCCCTGTCGCAGTTTCTTTTGGTATATTTGGGCTGATCTCAGGAATTATAGTAGCAATTCTAATACTGTGTCAACAAACTGATAGACTGATTCACAAGAAAGGTTTGTGTATTTAATTTATAAACATTTTGTGCAAACTGCCTGAAATATATGAATTACGCTCCCTCACCATTGTGAAAATGATGCTATTGTTATCTGGCAGTGAATGACACAGAGATGAGTGTAAGTCTGCCCAAATGTGGCATGTGAGCTACCAATACCAGAAGGCCAGCATGAGCTATGACCAACTTCCTAAATGACCTGTGATGCAAGACCTATCAAATACCGAACTGATGAGAACATAGTATAGGTATAGAGCTATTGTTTAAGGGGTGTGTAGAGAAATATAGGAAAAGGTGACATACAAACAGTATCTCACACTGGAATGGCACTGGAATCAGCACATTCTCAGGAGGCACGAATGATATCTGTTCCATATTTAACTGGTGTTTGGAATGACATCTCATTGCACTGTGAGCTACCACACTGCCTGCAGGGTTCAGCAGTGATTGTCAGCTAATGGGTAGCTTTTACCATCAATGTCGAAAGCTTACCAATGACTGCCCTACCAACAAATAAACAGTCACAGCAGAATGGCTTTTTGATCCCTTGCTTACATTGTTAAGCAGATGATAGTGGAGCCATCTGGATGGCTAGTGAGTTGTGCTGCTTAAATCATGCAAGTTATATAAGTCAGTTAATTAATGTGGGTCTCTGAATTTTCATCATAGCTTTACACTGTGGTTTGTACACAAAATCATCCTTACTCCAGATAAATCATTTAGTATCCGACAGTATTTGGATTCCCCGTCTGGCATGAGTATTGATAGAACGTCAGAAATACTCAGGCTACAGTCTTCAGTTGTTTGATTTCTCCAAGCCCATGGGCTGCATTGTCACCCCAAGAAATGTAGTTATTATGCACCATGTGTCAAGTGCATGGGACTTATATGAAGTAAAAATACGCTTACACCCACACAGGATTGACTGGATACAATTACTAGCTTAGCAGCTCCTAAGAAGCCCAAAGAACTACAGTTGTTGCCCACCAAAGTAAATTATTATGCCAAGTTTATTCCCAATGCGATCCACGTTACCAATCTGCCCAATCAGTTGCGTAAAAAGGCTGTTATATCTGTGTGGTCAGAGGCATACTAGAAGGCTTTCAGCCAATTTAAAAAGTGCCTTAGGTCAGCTCCTTCTTTTGCAATATTCCATCCTGGCAAACCAATGCTTGCCACTGATGTTTCAGATTGTGACATTAATGCTGTGTTGTCCCACAAATATGGTTACGGCACAGAAAACAGCCCACTGCATTTGCATCTAAGATATTAAGTGTGGCACAGAAGACTTTCTCTCAAACTGAGAAAGGAGTGTTGGCTGTCATATACAACATCTGGAAGTTTCATGAGCAACTCTACAGTACTAAGTTTCACCTGATCTCCAATCACAAGCCCCTTATTTTGCTGTTGGACCCCTATTCGAAACTTATGAATAAAATGATGCAGCAAGTGCAACAGTGAGTGTTGTTCCTAAGTAACTATACCTATGAGATCCATTATTGGCCCACCACACAGTACTCACATATTGGTGCACCTTCCCACTTGCCATGTGGCCCACAGGCCAAATTTGATTGGCATGAAGCACTGTGTTTTGCCTTAGATGCAAATCAGTGACACACCCAGCATGAATTTTTGATTACAGTGCATGAAGCAGCAACAGAAATTTGCTGTGATCCACTCTTCTGCAGGGTTTTGTCTGCTGTACAGAAGGGTTGGCCAGAGCACTTTCCTAAAACACTAACCCGGCATAGCCATCTATTTTTCCTTACAGCACAGGCTTAAAGTTACTGAGAAGATCATTTTGTTAGCTATGGATGATTTTGAATGCCCGTTGGTAGTTCCTCCCACACTCCAACCCTGCATACTGAAGGTGATCCACAATCCACATCAGGGAACGTGCAAAATGTAGGGAATAGTGTGGTATCATGTGTATTGGCCTGGGGTTGATGTGACCACTGAATGCTCCATCCAGAATTGCTAAGCCTATGCCCACAACCAATCTGCCCCAGCAGAGTGTTTCAAAGCTTGACCGTGCCCTGACCACCCCACATTTTCCATCTGCTCAATCAGTTGCATGTTGATTTTGACAGTCCATCTCATGGAACAATGTGGTTGCTAGTTGATGTGCCCTCTCTAACATTCCACATGTTGCAATGATGACTACAACTACTATAGCAGTTATTATACACATGCTGACCATCATATTTGCAATCAAGGGGTGGGGGGGGGGGGGAGGGTCCTTCTACCTTGGTTTCTGATAACAGCCCTCAGTTCATGGCATCTGCTTTTGACGATTTTGTCAGCACAATGGCACTGAGCAACCAATCACCACCACTTTCCATCCCACATGCATTTTGGAAGCCAAGTGGATAGTGAGGAAATTCAAGGTGCAGATGCACAAAATACATCTACATCTACATCTACATTTATACTCCGCAAGCCACCCAACGGTGTGTGGCGGAGGGCACTTTACATGCCACTGTCATTATCTCCCTTTCCTGTTCCAGTCGCGTATGGTTCGCGGGAAGAACGACTGTCTGAAAGCCTCTGTGCGCGCTCTAATCTCTCTTATTTTACATTCGTGATCTCCTCGGGAGGTATAAGTAGGGGGAAGCAATATATTCGATACCTCATCCAGAAACGCACCCTCTCGAAACCTGGCGAGCAAGCTACACCGCGATGCAGAGCGCCTCTCTTGCAGAGTCTGCCACTTGAGTTTGTTAAACATCTCCGTAACGCTATCACGGTTACCAAATAACCCTGTGACGAAACGTGCCGCTCTTCTTTGGATCTTCTCTATCTCCTCCGTCAACCCGATCTGGTACGGATCCCACACTGATGAGCAATACTCAAGTATAGGTCGAACGAGTGTTTTGTAAGCCACCTCCTTTGTTGATGGACTACATTTTCTAAGGACTCTCCCAATGAATCTCAACCTGGTATCCGCCTTACCAACAATTAATTTTATATGATCATTCCACTTCAAATCGTTCCGCACGCATACTCCCAGATATTTTACAGAAGTAACTGCTACCAGTGTTTGTTCCGCTATCATATAATCATACAATAAAGGATCCTTCTTTCTATGTATTCGCAATACATTACATTTGTCTATGTTAAGGGTCAGTTGCCACTCCCTGCACCAAGTGCCTATCCGCTGCAGATCTTCCTGCATTTCACTACAATTTTCTAATGCTGCAACTTCTCTGTATACTACAGCATCATCCGCGAAAAGCCGCATGGAACTTCCGACACTATCTACTAGGTCATTTATATATATTGTGAAAAGCAATGGTCCCATAACACTCCCCTGTGGCACGCCAGAGGTTACTTTAACGTCTGTAGATGTCTCTCCATTGAGAACAACATGCTGTGTTCTGTTTGCTAAAAACTCTTCAATCCAGCCACACAGCTGGTCTGATATTCCGTAGGCTCTTACTTTGTTTATCAGGCGACAGTGCGGAACTGTATCGAACGCCTTCCGGAAGTCAAGGAAAATGGCATCTACCTGGGAGCCTGTATCTAATATTTTCTGGGTCTCATGAACAAATAAAGCGAGTTGGGTTTCACACGATCGCTGTTTCCGGAATCCATGTTGATTCCTACATAGTAGATTCTGAGTTTCCAAAAACGACATGATACTCGAGCAAAAGACATGTTCTAAAATTCTACAACAGATCGACGTCAGAGAGATAGGTCTATAGTTTTGCGCATCTGCTCGACGACCCTTCTTGAAGACTGGGACTACCTGTGCTCTTTTCCAATCATTTGGAACCTTCCGTTCCTCTAGAGACTTGCGGTACACGGCTGTTAGAAGGGGGGCAAGTTCTTTCGCGTACTCTGTGTAGAATCGAATTGGTATCCCGTCAGGTCCAGTGGACTTTCCTCTGTTGAGTGATTTTAGTTGCTTTTCTATTCCTTGGACACTTATTTCAATGTCAGCCATTTTTTCGTTGGTGCGAGGATTTAGAGAAGGAACTGCAGTGCGGTCTTCCTCTGTAAAACAGCTTTGGAAAAAGGTGTTTAGTATTTCAGCTTTACGCTTGTCATCCTCTGTTTCAATGCCATCATCATCCCGGAGTGTCTGGACATGATGTTTCGAGCCACTTACTGATTTAACGTAAGACCAGAACTTCCTAGGATTTTCTGTCAAGTCGGTACCTAGTATTTTACTTTCGAATTTACTGAACGCTTCACGCATAGCCCTCCTTACGCTAACTTTGACATCGTTTAGCTTCTGTTTGTCTGAGAGGTTTTGGCTGCGTTTAAACTTGGAGTGAAGCTCTCTTTGCTTTCGCAGTAGTTTCCTAACTTTGTTGTTGTACCACGGAGGGTTTTTCCCGTCCCTCACAGTTTTGCTCGGCACGTACCTGTCTAAAACGCATTTTACGATTGCCTTGAACTTTTTCCATAAACACTCAACATTGTCAGTGTCTGAACAGAAATTTTCGTTTTGATCTGTTAGGTAGTCTGAAATCTGCCTTCTATTACTCTTGCTAAACAGATAAACCTTCCTCCCTTTTTTTATATTCCTATTAACTTCCATATTCAGGGATGCTGCAACGGCCTTATGATCACTGATTCCCTGTTCTGCTCTTACAGAGTCGAAAAGTTCGGGTCTGTTTGTTATCAGTAGGTCCAAGATGTTATCTCCACGAGTCGGTTCTCTGTTTAATTGCTCGAGGTAATTTTCGGATAGTGCACTCAGTATAATGTCACTCGATGCCCTGTCCCTACCACCCGTCCTAAACATCTGAGTGTCCCAGTCTATATCTGGTAAATTGAAATCTCCACCTAAGACCATAACATGCTGAGAAAATTTATGTGAAATGTATTCCAAATTTTCTCTCAGTTGTTCTGCCACTAATGCTGCTGAGTCGGGGGGTCGGTAAAAGGAGCCAATTATTAACCTAGCTCGGTTGTTGAGTGTAACCTCCACCCATAATAATTCACAGGAACTATCCACTTCTACTTCACTACAGGATAAACTACTACTAACAGCGACGAACACTCCACCACCGGTTGCATGCAATCTATCCTTTCTAAACACCGTCTGTGCCTTTGTAAAAATTTCGGCAGAATTTATCTCTGGCTTCAGCCAGCTTTCTGTACCTATAACGATTTCAGCTTCGGTGCTTTCTATCAGCGCTTGAAGTTCCGGTACTTTACCAACGCAGCTTCGACAGTTTACAATTACAATACCGATTGCTGCTTGGTCCCCGCATGTCCTGACTTTGCCCCGCACCCGTTGAGGCTGTTGCCCTTTCTGCACTTGCCCGAGGCCATCTAACCTAAAAAACCGCCCAGCCCACGCCACACAACCCCTGCTACCCGTGTAGCCGCTTGTTGCGTGTAGTGGACTCCTGACCTATCCAGCGGAACCCGAAACCCCACCACCCTATGGCGCAAGTCGAGGAATCTGCAGCCCACATTGTCGCAGAACCGTCTCAGCCTCTGATTCAGACCCTCCACTCGGCTCTGTACCAAAGGTCCGCAGTCAGTCCTGTCGACGATGCTGCAGATGGTGAGCTCTGCTTTCATCCCGCTAGCGAGACTGGCAGTCTTCACCAAATCAGATAGCCGCCGGAAGCCAGAGAGGATTTCCTCCGATCCATAGCGACACACATCATTGGTGCCGACATGAGCGACCACCTGCAGATGGGTGCACCCTGTACCCTTCATGGCATCCGGAAGGACCCTTTCCACATCTGGAATGACTCCCCCCGGTATGCACACGGAGTGCACTTTGGTTTTCTTCCCCTCCCTTGCTGCCATATCCCTAAGGGGCCCCATTACGCGCCTCACGTTGGAGCTCCCAACTACCAGTAAGCCCACCCTCTGCGACTGCCCGGATCTTGCAGACTGAGGGGCAACCTTTGGAACAGGACAAGCAGCCATGTCAGGCTGAAGATCAGTATCAGCCTGAGACAGAGCCTGAAACCGGTTCGTCAGACAAACTGGAGAGGCCTTCCGTTCAGCCCTCCGGAATGTCTTTCGCCCCCTGCCACACCTTGAGACGACCTCCCACTCTACCACAGGTGAGGGATCAGCCTCAATGCGGGCAGTATCCCGGGCAACCACAGTCGTAGTCCGATCGGGGGATGCGTGGGACGAGCTGGCCGTCCCCGACAAACCCCCATCCGGACCCCCACAGTGATGCCCATTGGCAACAGCCTCAAGCTGTGTGACCGAAGCCAACACTGCCTGAAGCTGGGAGCGAAGGGATGCCAACTCAGCCTGCATCCGAACACAGCAGTTGCAGTCCCTATCCATGCTAAAAACTTGTGCAAAGAACGTCTGAACTAATCTACAGAGAGCTCAAACAAAACGACAAAATTGAAGCGGTTATTAAAATACAAGATTGCCTAGTAAATGCAGTAATGCTGCCACTTGTGCACTGCTGACACACTGCTCGGCGGCGGAAGGAGACTACGCGATTTAACACTATTCGAGTACTAAAACGTGATGCTACAACTCTCAAATACTATAATACGCCCGAAATTTATGTGGTAGAGCTAGGAGTATACGACTTGCTGCTGCAGCTGCTTATCCAACGGCGGCAGGGAGCACACTGACTGACCAACCGACACTGGCCGTTCAAAACGAAAACAGATGACAGACGACTACGCGAATTTACACTATTCAGGTACTAAAACGCGATGCTACAACTCTCAGATACTATAATACGCCCGAAATTTATGAATTAAACAATGCAAGTACCAAAAACACGCAAAGAAATTAAGAATTAAACTATGTAACAAATGAGTGAGCTAGGAGTATACGAAACTTCTGGAAAAGCACTTACCAGCTTCTCTGCCTTCTATCAGTCGACCCTCATAAATGGATGTAGCCTGGCCAAAATTTTACACAAGTGCAAACCCCACAACTTGTCTGACATGCTGCAACCAACTCAGTGACACCCCCCCCCCCCCCTTCTTGCACAGCCAAATTACCACATGGGATCCCAAGTCTGGGCTCGTACTTTCAGCTAGAGCCCTGGAAGGGCCTAGGGCATCATCTTCATTGAGAGGGGGTGGCAAATGTTGTGGCTGGTGAGGAGCAGCTGGTCCAACATCAATGTGATGCACTGGTCCCTTGGCCTTCCAATGCCTCGGTAACTGCTCCAGGACAAGCAAGCCCAACAGCCTGCCTCTTAACACTAGAAACTCTGCCCTATGTTACTCATTAAACAGAAGTCGCCAATGACTGGCAATGTAAGTTGATGGAGATGGAACTACTTCCTCTCCATAGATTATTTACAGATCCCGCCCCCACAACCAGAGGCCCCTCCCTTCACCATTGATGGAGATTGAGCATTTTTTGCCTGTGGAGGCCACACCATTGGTCTCATCTCTGCCACACCTGACATCTGCTCCCCTGCAGACTGGCCGTAGCTGTGCCCTGGACCAAGTCAATTGGTTGGGGCTCCCACACACAATGTCACCATCTATGCCAGCCAATCACTGTGGGGGCCTTTGGCAGGAATTCCTGCATCTCTCTCTCTCTCTCTCTCTCTCTCTCTCTCTCTCTCTCTCTCTATCTATCTATCTATCTATCTATCTATTTGATTCTCCCCTTTTTTGGTACATGAGGGTGGTATCTTTGCCCATCAACCAGTACATTGTATTCAGATGACACTCACATCTCAACAGCAGCATTTTGGATGGTGCCAAGGGTATAGGAACTGTACTGACAAGAAGTTGGGGTCACATGCTCCTCTCAGATGAGAGCAGATACAGTCTGAGCAGTGATTTTGGATGTACCCTTATATGGCGAGAGTTGGGATCATGTCAAACATGATCATTTTGGTGGTCCACGTTGTTATGGCAAGGGGATGCAAAATACTGAATGGGTGTACTGAACTCCAAATCTTTGAACAAGGTACACTTGCCAGTCAACATTATTGTGACACTATACTCCTTCCTTTTGTGTGTCTTTTGATGGGTGCATTTGGCCCTGACTACAATTTTATGGATGGCAATGCATGACAGAATTGAGGAGTGCGGGTTGAGGAGTTCTTGGAATGAGAGGATTTTCAGCAAATGGACTGGCTTGCCCTTTCCTCCAACTTAAATCTAATCAAGCACTTGTGTTATGTGTTGGGGAAATATATTGCAGCATGTGCACATGCACCTATGACCATCCAACAGTTGTCCCCCACTCTGGTGGAGAACCAGATGCTATACCACAAGAACATAATACTGACCTTGAAGCCAAAAAGGAAGCACACTGCAGAGCACGCAGAGCCATCTGTGGTGATCACACACCCTACTGAGCATCATGGCTCGTCTTTTTAATGCCCAAGGGATTATTACAAATCTCAGTGACTTCAGTGTAATTATCATCTTTGAATAATAGCAATATTCCTGTATATCTCATTGTATATTTATTTTAGTTATCTTCTCTACTACAATGTAGTAGCATATATGATCCAAGCTTCATGTTGTTGTTGTTGTTGTTGTTGTGGTCTTCAGTCCAGAGGCTGGTTTGATGCAGCTCTCCATGCTACTCTATCCTGTGAAATCTTCTTCATCTCCCAGTACCTACTGCAACCTACATCCTTCTGAATCTGTTTAGTGTATTCATCTCTTGGTCTCCCTCTACGATTTCTACCCTCCGCACTGCCCTCTAATACTAAATTGGTGATCCCTTGATGCCTCAGAATAGGTCCTACCAACTGATCCCTTCTTCTAATCAAGTTGTGCCACAAATTTCTCTTCTCCCCAATTCTATTCAATACCTCCTCATTAGTTATGTTTTCTACCCATCTAACCTTCAGCATTCTTCTGTAGCACCACATTTTGAAAGCTTCTATTCTCTTCTTGTCTAAACTATTTACTGTCCACGTTTCACTTCCATACATGGCTACACTCCATACAAATACTTTCAGAAAAGACTTACTGACACTTAAATCTATACTCGATGTTAACAAATTTCTCTTCTTCAGAAACGCTTTCCTTGCCATTGCCAGTCTACATTTTATATCCTCTCTACTTCGACCATCATGGGTTATTTTGCTCCCCAAATAGCAAAACTCCTTTACTACTTTAAGCGTCTCATTTCCTAATCTAATACCCTCAGCATCACCCGATTTAATTCGACTACATTCCATTATCCTCATTTTGCTTTTGTTGATGTTCATCTTATATCCTTCTTTAAAGACACTGTCCATTCTGTTCAGCTGCTCTTCCAGGCCCTTTGCTGCCTCTGATGGAATTACAATGTATCAGCGAACCTCAAAGTTTTAATTTCTTCTCCATGAATTATAATTCCTACTTCGAATTTTTCTTTCGTTTCCTTTACTACTTGTTCAATATATAGATTGAATAACATTGGGGATAGGCTACAAACCTGTCTCACTCCCTTCCCAACAACTGCTTCCCTTTCATGCCCCTTCACTCTTACAACTGTCATCTGGTTTCTGTACAAATTGTAAATAGCCTTTCGCTCCCTGTATTTTACCCCTGCCACCTTCAGAATTTGAATAAGAGTATTCCATTTAACTTTGTCAAAATCTTTCACTAAGTCTACAAATGCTATAAATATAGGTTTGCCTTTTCTTAACCTACCTTTTGAGATAAGTCGTAGGGTATTAAACCTACTCCTACATTACCCTTATTTGATTTTGTATTTATAGCCCTGTATTCACCTGACCAGAAGTCTTGTTCCTCCTGCCACCGCACTTCACTAATTCCCACAGTATCTAACATTAACCTATCAATTTCCCTTTTTAAATTTTCTAACCTACCTGCCCCATTAAGGGATCTGACATTCCACGCTCCGACCCATAGAACACCAGTTTTTTCCTCCTAATAACAATGTCCTTCTGAGTAGTCCCCACCAGGAGATCCGAATGGGGGACTATTTTACCTCTTTTACCCAAGAGGACACCATCATCATTTAACCATACAGTAAAGCTGCATACCCTCGGGAAAAATTACGGCTGTAGTTTCCCCTTGCTTTCAGCCGTTCGCAGTACCAGCACAGCAAGGCTGTTTTGTTTGGTGTTACAAGGCCAGATCAGTCAATCATCCAGACTGTTGCCCCTGCAACTACTGAAAAGGCTGCTGCCCCTCTTCAGGAACCACACATTTGTGTGGCCTCTCAACAGATACCCCTCTGTTGTGGTTGCACCTACGGTACAGCTATCTGTATCGTTGAGGCACGCAAGCCTCCCCACCAATGGCATGGTCCATGGTTCATGGGAGGGGGGGGGGGGGATGGGGGACAGAAAGTTTCATAGAGCTACATTATTGGGTCACTGTCAAATAACCAAGTTTCATAGAGCTACATTATTTGACAGTGACCCATCATGGGAAAATTACTTTTGTCCCTAAGTTTTACACATCTGTGAATGTAAAAATGAAACTGATTGTTCATAATGTAAATAATTTTTAATTTATTGGTCTCCTGCATGTATAAAATAATAAAGGCATAGCATTAGAATCCCCACTACTGTAGGAAACTAAAATGCCCATGTCTTATTAGCAAATTTTTCATAATCAATAGCAACTCTTAAAAATATGCATTTTACAAAATTTAACTTAGGAAAGCTTTGAGTTTCACAAAACAATTTATTTAAAATATATTTTTTATTTTCTGTTGACCATGTTGGCATGCATAAATTTATTTATAACAATTTTTCTTCATTATAAATTACAAGAAATCATAATTACAACAATACTGTAAAAAGCATGCACTGTCAATAATCAGAGTGAGCCCAAATGACATGCACAAAACACTGGACATTTTGTTGTTTTGTGCATGATATTATTGGAGCATAGTGCTTCACATGTACTGGGGCGCTGAGTTGTGTTGTTATGTTGTTCAGTTAATCTTTGCAATCTTGTTGTGCTGTTTGATTAAAAGTTTTGTCTTGAAAAGCCTGGGTGTACCTTTAAATTTTAAAGAGAGATAAGGCACAGATACAACTACCATGCTGTCCCCTAAAGATATCTGACTGCAGAAAGTCTAAATTACAAAGTGGCACCAAAAAGAGCCCTTGAGTATTGTGACAACAATTGTGTGTTCATCATATATTATACATGATGATTACACCCGTGACTTGAGAGCAAAAATTTTTAATCTGCCACTGACAAAAATTCTTAAGCCAGATGCAGTGCCACAGGTAAAATACCAAGAAGTGCTCCCAGTTTAAGTGGTATGATGATTACACCCGTGACTTGAGAGCAAAAATTTTTAATCTGCCACTGACAAAAATGCTTAAGCCAGATGCAGTGCCACAGGTAAAATACCAAGAAGTGCTCCCAGTTTAAGTGGTAATATGAGTGCAGCTGATGCAGTTCCTCCAAATATACCAGACAAGTTGCAGGCAAGGCAGACAACAAGAAGTGCCCTTGAGCATCTGGCTAATGTGACTCCTACCAAAAATGAAAAATAGACTAGACAATAGCTATAGATCAGTGTGAGATTGACAATAAACCAATCAGTGAACAGGCACAGAAGAGTTATCATGTAAGTCCACAGACTAATGGCCGTGTGTGTGTGTGTGTGTGTGTGTGTGTGTGTGTGTGTGTGTGTGTGTGTGTGTGGCTGAGCTATAATGAGAACTGCCTACAACATAACGTGAACAGCCTCAGCAAAAATGTCAAAAGAAGTCAGTGCAGGAGAAAGTGACTAAAGAATGAAGATGAACTGCTTGTTGAGTGGAAATAAATGAGCAATATGGTAAAGAGAAGACTTTTCCAAAGTGGTTATACCTTATGCTGCATCAAGGAAGTGTTATTTGTTTTTTTAAGAAATCAAATTGGTTTCCAAATTCCAGAACTGTCAACACCAAAAAGATGGACATTACATTCTTTCAGATGCTTTCCTGGTGTGTTTACAAATGTTTTGCAGCTAATGAAAGTCCTGTCAACTGTTGCTCTTGTTGTGGTGTTCAGTCCAACGACTGGTTTGGTGCAGCTCTCCATGATTCTCTACCCCCGTGCAAACCTCTTCATCTCTGAGTAACTACTGCAACCTACATCCTTCTGAATCTGCTTAATATATTCCATTCTTGGCCTCCATCTACGATTTGTACCCTTCAGGCTTACTTCCAATAATAAATTGGTGATCTCTTGATGCCTCAGAATGTGTCCTACCAACTAATCCCCTCTTCTAGTTAAGTTGTGCCACAAATTCCTCTTTTCCCTGATTCTATTCAGTACCTCCTCATTAATTACGTGATCTACCCATCTAATCTTGGGCATTCTTCTGTAGCACCACATTTCAAAAGCTTCTATTCTCCTCTTGTATAAACTGTTTATCATCCATGTTTCACTTCCATACATGGCTGTACTCTATACAAATACTTTCAGAAAAGACTTGTTGACACTTAAATCTATACTTGATGTTAACAAATTTCTCTTCTTCAGAAATGTTTTCCTTGCCATTGTCAGTCTACATTTTATATCCTGTCTACTTAGACCATCATCAGCTATGCTGCTGCACAAATAACAAAACCCTGTTACTATTTTAAGTGTCTCATTTCCTAATCTAATTCCCTCAGCATCACCTGATTTAATTTGACTACACACCATAATAATTGTTTTGCTTTTGTATATGTTCATCTTATATCCTCCTTTCAAGACACTGTCCACTCCATTCAACTGTTCTTCCAAGTCCCTTGCTGTCTCTTACAGAATTACAATGTTATCAGCAAACCTCAAGGTTTTTATTTCTTCTCCATGCATTTTAATTCCTACTCCAAATTTTTGTTTTTTTTCTTTTACTGCTTGCTCAATATACAGATTGAATAACATCAGGGATAGGCTACAACCCTATCTCACTCCCTCCTCAACCACAGCTTCCCTTTCGTGCCCCCTCGACTCTTATAACAGCCATCTGGTTTCTGTACAAATTGTAAATAGCCTTTCACTCCCTATATTTTATCCCTGCCACTTTCAGAATTTTAAAGAGAGTATTCCAGTCAACATTGTCAAAATCTTTCACTAAGTCTACAAATGCTATAAATGTAGGTTTGCCCTTCCTTAACCTACCTTTTGAGATAAGTCATAGGGTCAGTATTGCCTCGCATGTTCCTACATTTCTACAGAATCAAAACTGATCTTCCCCGAGCTCAGCTTCTGTCAGTTTTTCCATTCATCTGTAAGGAATTCATGTTAGTATTTTGCAACCGTGAATTACTAAACTGATAGTTCAGTAATTTTCACACCTGTCAGCACCTACTTTCTCTGGAATTGGAATTATTATGAGGGTATTTCGCCTGAATCATACATCTTGCTCACCAGATAGAAGAATTTGTCATGGCTAGCTCTCCCAAGGCTATCAGAAGTTCTGATGGAATGTTGTCTACTCCCGCCGGGGCCTTGCTTCAACTTAGGGTCTTTCACTGCTCCATCAAATTCTTCACTTAGTATCATATTTCCCATCTCATCTTCATCTGTCTTCTTCCATTTCCTATAATTGCTCTCAAGTACATCGCCCATGTATAGACCCTCCATATACTGCTTTCACCGTTCTGCTTTCCTTTCTTTGCTTAGGACTGGTTTTCCATCTGAGGTGTTGATATTCATACAGGTGGTTCTATTTTCTCCAAACATCTCTTTAATTTTCCTGTAGGCGGCATCTATCTTACCCCTTGTGATATATGCTTCTACATACATTTTGCACTTCCTGTTGATCTCATTTGTGAGATGTTTGTATTCCTTTTCATCTGTTTCATTTACTGAATTTTTATACTTTCTTCTTTCATCATTTAAATTCAATGTCTCTTGTGTTACCCAAGGATTTCTACTACTCCTTGTCTTTTTACCTACTTGATACTCAGCTGCCTTCACTATTTCATCTCTCAAAGGTACCCATTCTTCTTCTACTGTTTTCCTTTCCCTTGTTCTTGTCAATCGTTCCCTAATGCTCTCTCTACAGCTCTCTATGACCTCCAGTTCTTTCAGTTTATCCAGGTCTTATCTACTTAATTTCCCACCTTTTTGCAGATTCTTCAGTTTTAATCTATAGTTCATAACCAATAAATTGTGGTCAGAGTCCACATCTGCCCATGTAAATGTGTTAGCAATGATTAAGTTATGCTTTGTACAAAATTCTACCAGGAGGCTTCCTCTTTCATTCCTTAGCCCCAGTCCATATTCACCTACTATTTTGCCTTCTCTTTCATTTCCTACTATTGAATTTCAGTCCCCCATAATTATTAAATTTTTGTCTCCCTGAACTATCTGAATAATTTCTTTTATCTCATCATACATTTCTTCAATCTATTCATCATCTGCAGAGCTAGTTGGCATACAAACTTGCACTACTGTGGTAGGCATGGGCTTTGTGTCTACCTCTGCTACAATAATGCGTTCACTATGCTGCTGTTCAGAGGTAGTTTGCCCAACATGAGTGAAGCACTGGAAATTATAGATGGTGAAAGAGAGCATATATGGTTAAAGAGAGCTGCAGGACATCAACTTACAGTTTATGCCTGCACCAGAAGAATCTGCTGTGATAGAGGGATCTGACTGCAGTGCAGAAGGATTCCACTACCTAGCTGGCTAAATCACACATCGTGCAATGAACTGTGGTGATTACGGGGAACACCATTTAGTGGTATTTTAAGTCCTCCTGTTACAGATATGGAATATTTTGGTTGGGCTGAAGTCCTATCTTGTGGTGGGCTAACAGTTCTGACAGACAACTGGTTATATAATGTATCTCAGTTTGAACTTATTTTTAGTGAATTTGATAGTTTGAAGAGTATTTTGAAGAAAAAAACATGAAAACAGTCTACACTGCTGTCTAAGAAAAATCTGCTGAATTTTTCCAAAAGTTATAAAGCTGTACATCAGAAATAGACTTCTCATCACTAATTCACAGCAATTTTCCAGAGAGACTGAACTATGCTGTTACTAAAATTTATAGGAGAAATGTCAATAACTGCTGACCTGTTTCACTGTTAACATCTTTTTCCAAAATTTTTGAGAAGGTGATGTATTCTAGAAGAGTATCTCACTGAGTAACAATGACATACTTAGCAAATCACAGACTGGATTTCAGAGGAGTTGCTCTATTGAGAATACCATTTACATGTTCACTCACTAAATTTTAAAAGCATTAAATAACAAAATTGCATTCATTGGTATTTTCTGTGACCTTTTCAAGACATTTGACTGTGCGATTCAGAATACTCTCCTAGATAAACTGAAGTTTTGTCAACCAATGACTAAAGTATGTCCAACCAAAATAATGGAGAAAGTTGTAACCAGTAATTCAGCCAATGTAGTCCAGGGAGATTATTCTGAAAGGGGAGAAACAACGCAAGGGGTTCGCCAAAGTTCAATCTTAGGTCTGCTATTTTTCTTCATATGTGTAAATGTTCTTCCATCTAATATGCAACAAGTAGAATTAGTCCTCTCTACAAAGGCACTAGCACTGTAATCAACTCAAGCATACATACAACAACATAAGAAATGGGAAACAAGGTTCTTAAAAGTATCACTGACTGGTTTTCTGCAAATGGTCTCACCCTCAATTTTAAAAACAGACAACATACTCAGTTCTGCACATCTAGGGGTATTACATCAATGATAAATGTAACACGTAGTGAGAAGATCATAAATGGGGTGGAAACTTGAAAATTATTAGATGTCTATACTAATGAGAAGGAAAAAGGACATTTTGGAACTCCTAGAACAGTTTAGTTTAGTCACATTTGCTCTTACAAATACTGCAAGTCTTGAAGAGAGACAAAACAGTAAGCTGACATATTTTGAATACTTTTGTTCAATAATGGGGTGTATACATGGACAAGTGGAAAAAAAGAAGCTTTTTCCAGGTGAAAATACACTTTTTCTTGGGTGGTGGAAATACACTTTCTCCTGGGTGAAAATACACTATGCTCTGGGTGAAAGAACATTTTTCCATGTTAAGTGACTATACTTTCCCTTTGAGCTGTGAAACTTACCAATCCTTTGAATGATGAAGGTTTTATACACCGATATAGAACTTTCCAAAACCTTAGAAAATGAAACCTAGCAAAAAAAGCAATTTGTTGTGGAGAGGTATTTGATGCGCTGAAACATGTATACTACATATTTTCATATTATGAAAGTATAAAAACAAATTCCACCAAATAAAGCTCGACAGCTTCTAAAGCACTGAAATCAAGATAGTGCTGAGTGATGCGTTTTTGCCAGCCAGTCACAGATCATGTTGAGTGATCTCACCAGCCAGTTACAGCTGATATTCAGAGCATAAGATATGTGATGTAATCATCCAATAGCAGCATCACTGTTCATGAACACACAAATAGGAAAAGTTAATGATTTAAATTCATATACAGTCGCTGTTTTTATTAACAGAATCACTTCAAAGATGCAGTAGTGAACATTAGAGTTGTTTGGCACTTGGTTTGGAGAAGATGAGACAATTCACTGGAAAACTAAGCAGAAAAGAGGCAAACTGATATTGCTCTGATTGCAACATATCTCCCTGCATGCTAGAACACTTCAAATTTTCCATACAACAGCCAATTACAAGTGAAACTGCTCAAGAGCTCACCTAACACTTTTTCTTGAGTGATAATTACAATTTCTGCCATCATTACTGCATAATTTGTAAACTATGAAAGAACTTAAATAAATATGAAAAACTAACCTTTAAGCTTGGTCTTTTTTAGCATGTGTTGTCCATTAATAGATACCAAACACAAATTTTCCAGTAAAATTTTAAGTAATGGCATAAATGGCTGAGCTGTGCAGAAATTTTTCTAAGTGTTTGTTCTTCGAAGTGTTCAGTTTTGAATGAAAGTCAAAAGCTCCATGACTTAAAAAATTCATCATACATTCTTACACACAACACAATTTATCTTGTGTAAGAGGAAATTTACTTGGAAAGTAATGCTTCTCAAACCACAATTTGCAATATTTTCCCATGACCTGTTAGAAATGTAAAGGGTGGGTGTATATTGGAATACAGCTGACAAATGGCAGGGCAGGGCAGCACAGTGAAGGAAATACTTCACGATCAGTGTGTGCACATACTGGGATGCAGTTTCCATTGTTGTACACACTCCATGGGAGCACGTGGCCTGTATGCCGCCTGTCAGCTGCATGGCGCTCATGCCAGAAACTGTAGTCCAGAAGCAGCAGGATGATGCAGGCACTTTGCTGTCCTGTCCTGCCCAACCCTGCCCTGCTCCCCAATTTGCACTGTTGTATTTACACCCAAGAGCCACAAAAACCTGCATTGCTCTGCCTTGCCGTACCCTCCATTTGCAACAGAACTCGGGCTCGTTTACTACCTATTTTGTCATGTGGCTCATCTGTAAAGGGGGTTGGTAGTAAACGGTTGCATTATCGCCCCTATTATTGAGTCTGATATTGGCTGGCTTTTGAAGAGCAGTGAATTGAACTATACACGTTCAGATTGAAACTTATTTATTCAAAAGAAACACTTTAACGTTGTGGCCATGCATTTTTAAGTTCACAAATAATAATCGGTGCAATTCGTACACTGTTTGTCTCACACCCACACACTTTCACTTTGTTCCATCGCATACCCTGGCGTCCATGCTTGCACTCGCGGAACTTTGCCGCTCCCAACTCGCCACCACAACGGCCAACCACAAAAGACGTCGATTTTCCCGCTCACATCCACAGTCCTGAGTCGGGTCACATGACACCACAGTAGTCAAAATAATTGCTAAACATGGCCACAATTCGTTTACAGTATTTTATAATATTTAAATACTTAAATCTAAATACATTATATAATTTTACAAATTATCACCACACTTATATAATTCGTTGCAATTAAAAGAAAACCAAAACACTATCCAACGGAACTACAACGTCCATCAAAACACAAACAAATATTTTCCGGTCTATTTTTGCCCAGCATATTATCTCTGCTGCCGTGCTTTAAATTTTAAACTACTTGAAAGAGTTCCATATTATCCCCTGTTACCTTACATACCCCCACTTCATGGAGACATTACCTTAGTAACGGCAACATGAAGTAGCACCAAATGGAGTGAACTCATATTACTTTATATATTAAACATTTTAATTATAACTATAATGGCACCAAAACACGTAGAACAGTGTTATAGTGGTGAGTTAATCAGTGTATGTACTGTCATTAGGAAACATACATACATAATCCAACAATGTATCCAACTCAAATATACAATTAGATAGTATCCTATTGAGTGACTGGGCAGGCAAAATAAATGCCCATGTTAGTCTATATGTAGGTTGCCCACCACTGCACATTAACACTTCCACTTTTTACACAGTTGTTTCTGTAAGTTGCACGAAGTTGTTGTAACCAAATCCTTTTGTTCACAGGTTTATGCATTGGAATACAGTCTTTCCAAACTTGCCAGCCAACAGCACTGTGCTTCCTCTCATTAGCCAAGCCATCCTACCAAAATTTAATCAAATCCTCATAAATCTTGCCTAGACATGCAGACCCGCATTTCCCAGGAATCAGGCTATCCAAATCCTCCCTGGAACATCCTGTTTTCACTGATCAGTTCTTATTGAGGTTTGTACAAATGACAAACATGCACATAAATCAAACAAAAACATGGCATAGTTAAATATATTCTATTTCACCCTTCAAATGTTCCCAGATCAGGAGCTCCGACACTTCTACCCCCCCGCACCAAGAGAATTTATTCCCAGATGCAGATTCTTATTATTATTATTATTTTTTTTTTAAGCATCCATACAGCTATATCACTGTACATAAATACACTCAATTTTTTTTTTCATGAATTCCTATATAAATTTTCACATAATATTTGGCAATATCTTGAAACCCATTCTTTCATGACATTTCCATGGCTATCTAGATTCAATCATAAATGGCAAACAAACTCACCAAGGTCACAAACTTTTACAAGCATCCACTTAGCCATTAGTGTTCTTTCCCTCACTTCCCTCATGAACATCTTATAATAAGCAAGTTAATTATTTCCCATATGCCTCTACAATTTGCATATTTAGTGACTGCCTAGGGCAGTCCCAGCAACAATCCTACCCCCACGCACCAGTATCAACTCCCGGTGCCACAGATACATTAGAAATTTTAATAAAATCTCAACCTTTTTTTTTTTTTTAATTTTAACAAGCTATTTGCAGATTTCCTCCCTCCTATATTCTCCACACATTTATACAGAAATAGATTATATGTACAGTAGGTTTCAGTTCCCATATGACTTTCAACAAGGCTTCTATCACACCCACACCAGTTGTGCAAATATCCATTGGACAACAGATTCCCTTATTGCAAATACATACAGTATAATGAAGTTTGTTGACCACCAACAATGGCATCGCAACACAACTTACACAATAACACAAATAATACTCCAATTATAAATACACGTATACATAGCCCCCAATAATTTTTTAACAGACATGCATGTCAAGCTTCGTACCTCCCTATGTTCCATGTATTTAGGTCTGTAACACAATGCCCTGTCCATATTACCCACAAAATTAAGAAATTCTTCCACTGAATCTGTTGCACTGTGAATCAAATCCCATTGCAAATGCTCTGGTAATGTTCTCTTTAGTGTAGATATTTCTGTTAATATGCCCAGTGACCTATCCAGATGATTTAATTTTTTCAGTTGTCTAACACAGAACTCTCTCATACTTTCCTTTCCACTCTTGTACCTGGATCCATTCAAAAAATCGTTTTGCAATCTAAATTGTTTTGCTTGGCCCCAGTATTTGTTCAAGAACAGGTTTTCGAAGGTTTTAAAATCACAAAATTTATCATCATTTTGGTTTGCCCATGTTTGAGCTCCCCCTTCCAACTGCCTCTTAACATATTTAATTTTTGCCTGCTCACTCATCCCTGTCACAAAGTTATCCTTACATGCAGCTAGAAAGTCAACTGCATGGTATTTATTCTCCCCATTAAAAGGTTTTGACTGAAATCCATGCCCCAGAGGATATCCCAACAATAAATTTCCATTCCCTGCTGCCACAGTATTAACTGTTTCCCTCAAGACATTTATTTCCCCTTCTAATTCCTTCTTATTGTCAGTAATTCCCTTATGGCAATCCAACACTCCTATCTTAATGGATTCAATGTCTGCTTCTGTTTGTCTTTGAAATAATGTGCATTTCTGTTCCTGTACCTGAATCTGCCCCACAAGATTACTTTGCACAGTGTCCACCTTGGCTACTAGGCCTCTTTCAACCTCATCAACTCTCTCGATAATTCTCTCAACAATTTTAACTGTGTTTTCAACTTTATCACTCACTGTCTTTATTTTATCACTAAGCCTTAATTCCATATCCCCTATTTTCGCATCCATTTCTCCAACTATTGCAGTTTTTATATTCCCTATTTTCGAGTCTATTTCTCCTAATTTACTAGTAAGTTTTACAAAAAATGTGCTGAGGTCACTTCCTGATATCCAGCCTATTTCTTTTGGCATGCTAGGGCTACTACAGGTACTCCTAACATCCACTGATTCGCCTTCACTTTGAGATTCACGCGTCTCATCGGCCATGGCTAATGAAAAGGACACAATTTTGCAATGTAGCTGCTGGCTGTACTTATCTTTTAAATCCTCGTGTGACGCGACGTCTGCAGTGAGCTCCGCAGCACAGCTATGCAATGAATCTTAATCGGCGGCGTGGACACACAGCAAACTCAATCAGGAGCGAGAACACGTTGCATAGGCCCTTGGCAGCATGTAGTCGTGTTGGTCGGTGGCACGGACGACGGCGTTGATCGTCGGCAGCACGTGGATACAGCTTCGACTGCTTTACCCGTAGCAACACATGGACGTGGCACGGACGACGGTTTCTTCTCGCGGCAGCACGTATCGCGGCACGGACGACTGTTTTACCCGCGGCAAACACGTGGTCGACTCATCAGACTGTGTAACTGACTGCTTCACAATCGTGGTGGCCTTATATCGGCATAACCACGGGGCAGCGCGTATCTTTTCCAGCACAAACACTCCGGTACTGCTAATGCACCGATTTAGCTCAGAGCCCCCACACTGACTGTTCAAAAGCCTAACATCAGACGGACATTCGATTCCGAAATACTATGGAATATGGAAGAAAGTCCTATCCCGGACGAGCCCCCAATTGCAACAGAACTCGGGCTCGTTTACTACCTATTTTGTCACGTGGCTCATCTGTAAAGGGGGTTGGTAGTAAACGGTTGCATTATCGCCCCTATTATTGAGTCTGATATTGGCTGGCTTTTGAAGAGCAGTGAATTGAACTATACACATTCAGATTGAAACTCATTTATTCAAAAGAAACACTTTAACGTTGTGGCCATGCATTTTTAAGTTCACAAATAATAATCGGTGCAATTCGTACACTGTTTGTCTCACACCCACACACTTTCACTTTGTTCCATCACATACCCTGGCGTCCATGCTTGCACTCGCGGAACTTTGCCGCTCCCAACTCGCCACCACAACGGCCAACCACAAAAGACGTCGATTTTCCCGCTCACATCCACAGTCCTGAGTCGGGTCACATGACACCACAGTAGTCAAAATAATTGCTAAACATGGCCACAATTCGTTTACAGTATTTTATAATATTTAAATACTTAAATCTAAATACATTATATAATTTTACAAATTATCACCACACTTATATAATTCGTTGCAATTAAAAGAAAACCAAAACACTATCCAACGGAACTACAACGTCCATCAAAACACAAACAAATATTTTCCGGTCTATTTTTGCCCAGCATATTATCTCTGCTGCCGTGCGTTAAATTTTAAACTACTTGAAAGAGTTCCATATTATCCCCTGTTACCTTACACATTGGCTGCGTACTAATATGCACCAGGCCAAATAGTTGTGATGTCATGCCCATCGAAAGCAGTTTGTTGTTACAAAGTATTGCAAAGTCTTTGTCCTAAGCCCTTTGACACATTATGCTGTCAGCAGACGTTTGTGTGTGCACTATGTTTTGTTGTTGTAAGTGATGCATTTTCTTTCCAACTAAAATGTTATTTTGGTGTTAGTCTCTTATTTATGTTTTTTCTGCAGCACTATTCTGCAGTGCTGTTAAAATATTATGTGGTGCTCATCCATGATCACCCTGTAGACATCTGTTTAAGGAGTTGAGAATTCTGACTAATGCCTCACAATGTATTTATCCCCACATAAAGTTTGCTGTAAATAATCCACTGCAGTTGGAAACGAACAATGATGTACATAATTACAATACCAGAAGGAAGAATGACATTCATTACTCCACATTAAGATTGTCTCTAGCACAAAAGGGGTGCACAATGCTCCAAATAAAATTTTTGATAACTTACCCAGTGATATAAAATGTCTACAGAAAAGTAAAATTTGATAACAAACTGAAAAAGTTTCTCCTTGACAACTTCTCCTGTTCTGCTGAATAATTTCTGTTATTGTGATGGGTAAAAAGTGGTGGGTAGGAATTATGAAGTCACGTCTATACTTTAAAAAGTCTTATAAATGTTCAGCATGTAGCCATATTTACAAATTAATTTGCAATGTGAATGTAATATGACTCACTCCACATCATTACAATTCACCATGCAAATGATCCATGGAACATGAAACTAACTAACATGCAGTTCTGGAATGTGATGTTGAAAATGCAAAAGGTGAAAATCCTGTGAGTGGCACTCTTCATCCACTACTAACATCTGAACATGTAAATCAACTATTTAAATCATTTTATGAAAACTTATTGCAGTTATAAGTAGTTATTTGTGTTGCTGCATTGACTGTTGCACCAGCCACTGCCTCACTTTGCTCCCATAGTAACATGATTGTGCCAGCCAGTTATAGTCAATTTCGATTCAGCTCCTTTTAATGACTTTGGTCAATAACTTATATTAGACCAAAGAGTTTGCTGTCATGGAGGGAGTTACTAGAATTGTGAGTTAGATGCAGTTTTTTGTCAGAGAATTTCAATACTGATTACTAATGAAAAGTTAAGTAAATGAGAAGTGGGAAAACTATAAACAAATCAAGAATGTCAGAAAAAGAGTTTTAATTGTGCAAAAGTTATTTGCAATGTCACAAGAATGTAACATGTTCCAAAAGAGCCATCTCATTACTTCCTGCAGTGAAAAAGAATGATTTACTAGCTTGATCAACAATGTTGGACATCCTTAATTCATCGAGTTAAGTAGAATTAATACCATTAATACATTGTTAACTATTCAAAAAAATTATTTTCTTATTACTTGTAATAATTTTATTAACATTTTGGAGTACAATACAATGTGTGATCTGAAAGTTTAACTTAGATCACATATGTGAGCAGGAACATTACACAACTATTATATGAAAGCTTGCTTACATGTTTCAAGAACTAAGTAATACAGGAATATACTACAAGCTCCTACATGTCACTCCTGTAGGGCAGTGAAGATAAGGTTGTACTAACTACAGTGCTCACAGAAGTAGTTAAGTTGTTGTTATTCCTGCAATTCATGCATATTTGGAACAGAAAGAAACCTTTATTCGTTGTCAACTGGGTGTGCATGCTGCCATGCATGTTTCACTGGTTTGCAGAGTACAGATGTAGAAGCAGTTGTAAATGGAGAGGAAAAGATGTATGAAGCTGAGGGTGGAGTATAAGAGAGAGAGGAGATAAGGTGATGGGGAGGTGGAATGGGGAGAGAGAAAGATTGAGAATAGAATTTGAGGTCAGGAAATAAATTGCATGGAAGATGCTATATACAGAAACAAGGAATTTTCTACAGAATGAATATTGCAGGAGCGTCACTGCATAGACAACCAGCCATAACAACTTACAGACTTACATACTAGTTCTAAAAAGAAGTGAAATCTGAACAATACTTAGCAACTTAATTCTGTATAACATTATCATGATCATACTGTCTGAGTTAAAAATTAAGAATATTACAGCCATTATTTCATTAACTGAAGGTTCAGTACAGTATAGTTTAAAGTCTAAATTATGTGTATTGTGTAACATATAGGAAAATTTAAGTTACTGCAGATGATTAGGAAAAACAAATCCATTAAGTTTGGATGCAGCATTAATAGTGTCCTGCTCAAAACAGTCATGCCATCTTGGCATAACATTTAAAAGTGATATGAAATGGAACAAACATATGAGAACTGTGGTAGGGAAGGCGAATGGTCGATTCCAATTTATAGGCAGAATTTTGGGATAGTGTGGTTCATATGTAAACCAGACTGTATATAGGATACTAGTGTGACCTATTCTTCAGTACCGCTGGAATGTTTGGGATCCATAGCATATCAGATTAAAGGAAAACATTGAAGCAGAGGCGGGCTGCTACACTTGTTACCAATAGGTTCAAACAACACACAAATGTTACAGAGATGCTTCAGGAACTCAAATGGGAATCCCTGGAGAAAGACAAATGTTCTTTTCAAAGAACACATTTGAGAAAATTTAGAGAACTGGTATTCGAAGCTGACTGCAGAATGATTTTACTCCCACCAAAGTACATTTGCATAAAAGCCATGAAGATAAGATAGGAGAAATTAGGGCTCATACAGAGGCATATTGAGAGTCATCTTTTTTCCCCTCTACTTGCACATGGAACTGGAAAGGAAATGACTAGTCATGGTCAGAGCTTGCAGAGAATGCATGTAGATGTAGATGTATAATAATGTATTTTGAACAGACTAACAAATCAGCATTACTTGATGCATGCATTGTATCATGCAAGACAACAAAATCTTTATACTTCATGCTATCTCTGACACTCATTGACCATAATGCTCACTAGAGAATAAAAATAAATACAGGAATTTACATACCAGTTGCTGCTGCAGCTTCAGTGCCTTCCTCATTCACTTCTATGAAAGCTTTGTGTAAGACTTTGCTAACAACAAGGCCAGGTTTTGAGTCATTGATACCAGTAAAATCTGCATTACTTCCATCAAACATAGTCTTCATACCCAGCTGTAAGTTCAGAGCAACAGAAATCAATACTATTGTGCTGGGAATTCTGATATCCCTTTCCACAATATATTTCATACTACATATTAATTAATTTGTTTGAAGACTAAGCAAAAATATTGGGTACTATGGCGTGGAAGAACATATTCTCATTGCAGTAACCAATTACAAGAACTTCACATGTCTTGTAGATCTTGGGCAATGGCTGTTACACAAAAGGAAATATTACATAAACAGCAATCACGTAAATTGCAGGAGTTATTGATATTATTGCCAATGTGAGATTCCTACGAAGGACTTAATGATTATTTTAAAATAAGAGAATTTAAGAATGAACACACTGTCAATATTCAAATACAGTATTTTGCTTGAAGTTGTGGACAAACAGTACAGCTCGTAGTTAAAAGCTCTCAGGTGGAGCCACCCCAAGATTTATATTTAAAAAAATTTCTTAGTAATGTATTACAGAATTTAAATTACCAAAAACATTTTGCATATTTCCCACATATATTTAATTAATGGTGGCCAGTTTTTTAGAATTGCTGATACGTGACATCAAGCAATGTTTTTCAAACATGTAGTAGTTAGCCTTAAGGGTACAACTCAAAATGCACTTAGCTCTATGTAACGGAGGTTTGGGGGGCTGAGTACTGCTCTTATGAGTGTCCCGAAGGCTCTGATGTTTCAGCCTCAGTGTGTCCTACCAACCTCCACACAATTTTCTTATTCCACTGCTTACATCAAAAGTGAATGAAACTTCACTATAGAATCCCTCTCTCTGTATATCTCTACTATGCTTAGTTGCATCATTAATGGACAATTACTATTTTAGTTTTAGACTGTTTTTTTTTTTTTTTTTTTTTTTTTTTTTTTTTTTTTTTTTTTTTTTTTTTTTTTTCTGCCATTGGCTTTTCTGTTCGCCTTTGGAATAAGTTTGCAAATGTCTTGCCAGAGAGAGTTTCATGAATGATTAGAGGAAAGAGCACGTGAAATATACCCCATACGAGAAATATGTCCCATTACTTTAGTTTCCTTGCTTGCTGACTGCAGGTAATGAGCATTATGAGCAAGCTTCTTTTTGTGAGTGTGTCATGCACGGGTTTAGTGAGTTTTACGTTCTTGCAAATAACAGCAGCATACCACAAGTTCAAAAACAACACAATAAGAATTCAGTGTGCAATATACCAAGTAAAATCTTGGAACATGTAGTTAGGATGAAAGCAAAGGAACTCAGTGCACCCAGACCCAATGTAAACATGAATCCATAACAAAAACTGTGTAAATCCATACAAGAGTATACAAGCATTTTTAAAAGAGTAATGACAACACAGCTGAGTGGTTGTGTGTGCTTTATCACTTAAAATGCATATTTTTGTAATATTCAAGTATAAATACAACAAACAGAGTGTGTAAATTACCATGGCAGTTGTTCAGATTGCTCATGTCAGCCAAACGCAGCACAAAATCTGTGACATGGAAACGTCACTGTCAAGCGAACTCATAAACACTGTGGTTTGAGCAGACCAAACACTAAACATTTGGAGTTTAGAAATGCATATAGCAAAAACATTAAGCATGCAGCAAAGCTAACAAACAATGCATTAGAGATCTCTCCAAAATATGGCTTTTAGTGTGATTTGTTGTGGTAAACTGTTGGGAAATGTGATACTGGGGGATAAATAAGCCACCTACAGATTTTATCTCGAAGTTAGTTTCGGATGTTATTTTGTAGTTGACTGTGAAACAGAAAGAAGAAACAGTATGTAAACGTTTGGCTAGAGTGTGAAGTATATAAATTAAACACTGTATGCAGGAACTCAAGAAACCTCTTACACAACTAATCAATTCATCATTCCTGGAAGGAACTTCTCAAAAGTGCTTAAAAACAGCACTGATAAAAACCAATACATAAAAAGGGGAATTAATACAATTTGGAAAATTATAGGCCTATAGCTCTTTTGGGGCCCAGGAAATGACCTGGGGGGGTCTCTGCAGACACCATGAGCCTCTGGCATAAAATGGGGGTAATACGCGATTACAAGAAATCAGCAAGAGAGCTCTCACAGCCTCTGTCACCTCAATTTTCCAACTTCCTTTCTACACTTGGTGCCCCTGTTAAGCCGAGCAACTCAGCGGAAGGTTGGGTAACCAACCCCAGCGGGAAACTGAGTCGGTGAGCAGACAGAAGTTGGAGGACAGTGGAAGGCAACGGGAAACCACCACTGAACTATCCCAAGAAAACCCCATGGCTTCGCTCAGCTCAAAATGTTCCGGAGTTTCAAGTTCCCCGATCGGATCTCCGGGGGGAACCAGGTTGAGAGGAGCTTCACGAAGAGTAAGATGGTGCAAAGAGAAGCACTGCATAGGAACATGGAATGTAAGATCCATGTATCAAGGAAAACTAGACACAATGAAAAGAGAAACGGAGAAAATTAACATCGACATATTGGGAATAAGTGAAATGAGGTGGACTGGCATGGGAGAATTTGCTTCAGATGGCCATATGGTGTATTATTCTGGGCACGATAACAACAGAAGTAATGGAGTAGCCTTCATAGTCAGTGATAAAGTGAGAAAAGCTGTAATGGGATGCAAATATAAAAATGATAGAATGATGTCCATCAGACTTGAAGGTCAGCCCCTCAACATCACAGTAATTCAAGTTCATGCGCCAACAACTGATGCTGAAAAGGAAAGTATTGACCAGTTCTATGGAGATTTACAAGAATTACTACTGTCATCACCAAAAAAGGATATCGTCTTCATAGTTGGAGATTGGAATGCAAAGTGGGAAATCAAGCTGTAGAAGGTATAACAGGGAAATATGGTCTTGGTCCGACAAATGAAGCAGGACAGAGACTCCTAGAATTCTGCCAAGAAAATTCATTGATAATTACTAATACACTGTTTCAACTACCAAAACATCGCCTATATACCTGGACTTCGTCAGATGGACAACATTGGAACCAAATTGATTACATACTTTGAAATGAGAGGTGAAAGAGTGCGGTTCAGTCAGCTACAAGAAGACCTGGGGCTGACTGCGGATCAGATCATGAGCTCTTGATTGCAAAATTTCGGCTGAAACTTCAGAATGTAGCAAAAAGTATCCCAACTTGCAGATTTGACCTTAACTCTATACCCTCCGACTACACTGTAGAGGTGCAAAACAGATTTAACGTATTAGAGCTGGAGGACAAAAGCTCACAAGAGATGTGGACAGAAGTAGCTAATACTGTCAAGGAGGCCACAGAGAAACACATTCCCAAGAAAAGGAACAGTAAGAAGGCTAGATGGCTATCAGTTGAGGCACTGCAAGTTGCAGAAGAACGAAGGAAAGCAAAAATCAAGGGAGATAGATCAGCTATGTTTGAATTAAATACAGATTTTCAGAAATTAGCTAGAAGAGATAAAAATATATTCTTTAATGAACAGTGCAAGGAAGTTGAATATAGTAACGGAATGGGGAAGAAAAGAGATCTTTATAAGAAAATTAGAGAAATTAAAGGAAAATTCCAGGCAAAAATTGGAATGATAAAAGATAGAAATGGGAAAGATCTGAGTGAAGCAGAGGATGTTAAGGAAAGATGGGCAGAATATGTAGAAGACCTATACAAGAAAGAGCTGCATAATGACAGGACTCCTACCACTGATGTTAATGTTAATTTAGAACTAGAGCCAGATATTTTGGAGAGCGAAATCCAGTGGGCCCTTGAAAATATGGCTGATAACAAAACTAGTGGACATGATGAAATACCAGCAGAATTGTTTAAAGTCACTGGAAAGGATGCAGTGAAAGTGCTGCACTCAATACGTCAAAAATATGGATCACGCAGCAGTGGCCAGAAGACTGGAAAAGATCAGTATTCATCCCCATTCCAAACAAGAGAAGTTCTAAAGAATGCTCAGACTACCGAACAATCGCACTTATCTCACATGCTAACAAAGTCATATTGAAAATCTTACAAAATAGACTCCGCCAATATCTAGATCGAGAGCTACCAGAAGAAGAACAAGCTGGATTTAGGAAGGAAGAGGAACTAGAGATCAAATTGCTAACATTTGGTGGATTATGAAAAAAGCAAGAGAATTCCAGAGAGATGTGTACCTCTGCTTTATTGACTATGCCAAAGCCTTTGACTGCGTCGATCACAACAAATTATGGAACGTACTGAAAAACATGGGTGTACCAGATCACCTCATTCATCTGATACAGAGTTTATACCTGGACCAAGAAGCCATGGTGAGAACTATGTATGGAACAACGAAATGGATAAAGATTCAGAAAGGGGTCCGGCAAGGCTGCATACTGTCACCATACTTATTCAATCTGTATGCAGAACATGTTATGAGGAATGCAAGGCTAGATGAAGGAGAAACAGGAATGGAATTAAAATAGCTGGAATAAATGTAAAGAACCTCAGGTACACGGATGATACGATCCTGTTGGCAGAAAGTAAAGAAGAATTAAGAACACTCTTGCTGAAGGTGAAAGACGAAAGCGAAAAGGCCGGTCTTAGGCTGAATGTGAAGAAAACGAAAATTATGGCAACTAAACCTACCAATTTGTGGGATACAGCGGGAGAAACCATGGAGGTAGTGACCACATTCAGTTATCTCAGTTCCCAGATCTCTGCTGATGGCAACTGCAGCCACGAAATCCGGAGACGCCTGTTGCTCGGTAGACAGGCGATGTCAAACATTGACAAGGTTATAAGGTCCAGAGATATAACACTAGCAACAAAGATCCGTATTGTGAGGGCTATGGTCTTTCCAGTTGTGATGTATAGATGTGAGACCTGGACCATTAGAAAGGCTGAACGGCAAAGAATTGACTCCTTCGAATTGTGGTGTTGGAGGAAACTTCTTAGAGTTCCATGGACTACAAAGAGAACCAACAGATCAATATTGGAGCAAATAAAACCAGATTTCTCCCTGGAAGGTCTAATGTTAAAACAAAAGCTGACCTACTTTGGACACACAATGCGAAGGCATGTCTCGCTGGAAAAAACATTAATGCTGGGGAAGATTGAAGGAACTAGAAGAAGAGGACGTCAGAGGATGAGATGGATCGATGGTATCACAGAAGCAATGTGTTCCAACCTGGAAGGTCTACGGGAGAAAGTGCGAGACAGGAAACAGTGGCGTGATTTGGTTCATGGGGTCACGAAGAGTCAGAACCGACTAAACGAATAGAGAGAGAGAGAGAGAGAGAGAGAGAGAGAGAGAGAGAGAGAGAGAGAGAGAGAGAGAGATAGCTCTTTTACCAGTCATATCAAAAATATTTGAATGAGCTTATGCAGAGAGACTTGTTGCTTTTCTGATGAAATATGAAATAATCAACAAGAATCAGTTTGGCTTCTAGAAAGATAAATGCATGATATATGCAGTAATAGATCTAATTGAAAATGCCATAACAAACTTGCACTCTAAAAATAAATGTGTAGGAGTATTTATGGATCTAACAAAGGCATTCGACTGTGTAGACCACAAAACTTTAGTAGAAATATTAGGAGTATATGGCATAAGAGGAAATGCAGGAGACTGGATTATCTCATGCCTGGAAAACAGGAGCCAATATACTGAAATTACAAAAACTACTGGTGAAAAAATAAGATCTAAAGCAAGACTTTTACATTTCTCTGTGCCACAAGGCTCCATTCTTGACCCAATACTCTTCATTCTGCACACAAATCACATCCCAAATATGATTAAGTATGATAGTATAGTTACCTATCCAGATGACTCAGAAAAGCGAGAAATAAAAGCCAATGTAAAAGTAAATAATGCCATCCAAAGATTTACTGAATTAAACCTGCACACCAATATTACTAAAACACTTTGCGTAAACTTTACACTTCGAAACTGTCACAGTGAAGATATAAATGTATGCATAGATGAGTGCATAGCAGAGGACACCAAATATACAAAATTCCTTGGGATAATTATCAATGAAAATGTAAACTGGGATAAGCATGTAGAATATGTAAGGGGGAAACTCAGCGCAAACCTATATGTGCTGCACAAACTCAGCTACCTATAACATACAGGCATTATGCAAACAATTTACTATGCATTAATTCATATGACATTAAGTTACGGCATAATTTTGTGGGGAGGTACCTCAAAAACAAACATTAATGAAGTGTTTAAATTACAAAAAAGAGCCATAAGAATGATAGCCAACCTTAAATGGAAAGATTCATGTAAACCAGCATTTAAAGCTCTCAAAATACTAACATCACCCAGTATATACCTATACGAACCCCTCTGTTCGACAAAATTCAAATATTCTGCAAATACTAGAGATAACAACACACAACACAACCATGACACAGTCTCAAAAATTTTCAAATAGAAAACTGTTATTACAGTGTTAATGAATGTATGTGCACTACAGTTCAAAACAGTTGCAATACCATTATCGTATCAAAAGCAGAATTGTATGAAATCTAATTTAATATGAAATAGCCCTATAATAATTTTGTAATAATTTATATTTTTGTTAAACAGTAGACAGTAAAAACTATGTACCTGTCGGTGCAGGAAATGAAAATATACCTCGATCCATACAATGTACTATGTCAAAGGATAAATAAATAAATGAAAATAAATAAATAAAATAAGAAATTATTTATGGTGATAGAAATTATTTACAGTGACACAGGTAATGACACTTTTGTGCATTTTAAATAATTAAAAATTTTTCAAAAATTTGAATATTGCACCCAATTAGCAGTGCAACCAACTGCTGCTAGGCATGTCTTCTTGTGTCTTTCAACTGCCAGTCTCCCACAGTGTCACTGAGAGTGGATCAGCATGAATGATGCTGATTGCTTCAAACAGTGTTCTATCAGATCTGTGAATTTCAAAATTGTTCACTTGAAGGCACAAAGAGACCTGAATTCAGTTTTGTTTTAAGCTATATAAAAATACAGCTGACTTTACTGAATGCTATGGGAGGCTTTTGGCAAGCAAACTTGGAGCAAGCTAAAACATTTGAGTAGATTAAGTGAGTTAAAGATGTCTGGGAGTCAGTGGAAGATGAAAAACACTTGGGCTGACCATCATCTTCCACAACTTGATACACAAGGTCATACACAAGAATAATCAAAGCTGACTGAAATTAGCGTCAAATTCCAATTTTTTTAGATTGCTAGACCTTCTAGTGACAGACTTCATGTTGTTTCACCTGCGGCAACAGGGGTGGGTTGCAAAAGAATGCTGTATGAAAAATAATCAGAAAAAATTAATATTAGTGTCAGATCCACAATTTTCAGGCTTGCAAGACTAATTTCTGACACTCCCAATCCTATTTATGCCGCAGTTTAGTGGAAAAATTTCTGCCATATTCAAGGTTTATGTAACTAGGCAACTTTGCAGCACCCTTAATTTTAAAAAAAAGGGGGGGGGGGGAGAAACAGTCTTGGAACTATGAACAATACTCAGCACAATGAATTTCCCTTTTAACTCTAAAAAATAATAGTTCCCACTGATGCCTGTGTTCTATACTATGATCACTGAATTACAGGACCAGTTCATTAAGTACTGTGGAGTTGATATCAGATCAATATGTTTCTCCCCTAGGTAACTTTACATTGCTTGCTTAAGAGTTGATACATCCAATAACTTATTCATTCTTGCACATCGAGAGGAAACCAAATTCATTGTAGATAATCAAGTTCTGTGTTAAATTAAGATTACAATGAATTTGTAAAAGATTTTATCTCATAACCTGTTTACTGTATTTATACTTTTAAAAATAGGTAAACAAAGTAAAAATGTTGTAAGGAAGTTCTGACAGGATGTAAACTCTTTAAATAAAGTAATTTTTTTGTACTATAGAAGGAGTTCATTCCTTTTCCTATCTTACAAAAGACTTGGATGAATAAGTAAACGTACAGCTTTGGGTAATCACCTAGTAAATGAATAAAACAAGAAAGAAAAGAATGAAAGAGGCTGCTCACTGGATAACCCAAAACTATTCAGACTGCGATAGCCCTGTTGCATAACACCTGAAGGTGCCCACTTGAGAAAGGTAACATTTTTTTGTAGTTCACCAATATTAACCACGTATAACCATACATATAAAATTATCTTTTCTCCACAAATAATGTTTATTAAACAAATGAAAAATATTACATGCGAAGATGCAATATTTATGTAAACAAGTTCCACCTAGAAAAATAGAAAGATACTAAACGAAAAAAATGTATATTTACTCACTTTCTTCAAACTGTCATTCAAATCTATTTTGTGTTCCATCTTGAATTTGGGTAAGTAGAGATTCACTTCAACTTTACGCATTTTGTTCAGAATATCAGGTAGATTCACACCGACAAGCTTTGTTTCTAGTTTCTTAAGACCATTATTCTCCTTCGGCAAGATGATCACCATGCTTAACTGGTCTCCCTAGAAAATAATAATGTTTATTGTTGTAAATTTAATAGAAAATTGCAAAGTAATTATGTGGAACAGCTGATTTTATAATTTGTTTTGTTTTTATCTCATCAAATCTAAGGGTTTCCCTGACTGTTATGTCTCTAGCAGTGGATGGGTGCATCTATAATCGAAGGAAAAAATTGTATTATTCGAAAGAGATTCTGCAGACTACTCGGTCACAATTTATGACAGAATATAAATATGGTTTATTATAAAATAACAAAATCTATCACCATTTAATGAGTCCCCACATTACTCTGACGACATTGTTACACACAATGGAAAGCTTCTCTCAATTCCAATATATGGTAATTATGTAAATGTTCTCAGGGGTCATATAATCAGTTTATTAGGAATTCTGAGCAGTTGTTCAATGTCCAAAATACATAAAATTGGATATTGGCAACCTCATAGTAAACTTCTACGTTATTTGATTTTTCATTTTGATTCCTCATCAATAAACAGTGGAATTATTGGAGAAATAACCTGAATGTCGAGTCTTTCCTGTAAATGTTTAATTGCAATGCCTTTTCCTGAGACTGATGGGGCTGTGAACTGCTAGGTGTGCTTAAAAAGCATGTAACTGTTATCTGTTGCTTAATGCTTTATTATGACAGAAGTTGAAGACATCACACAAAGGAATGAATCTTGTGCTGTACAAGATTTTGACAAATCATCAATTTAGTTACTTATTCCATGTCAGGAACACATAAAGGAAAATACATTATCTTAATACAATTAGGAAAATAAAGTAAAAAATAACATACAATGTACTAAAACAAGTTATAAAACACAGAAAATTAGACACTATCAGTGGACAATAATGGGCTACACTGTGTGGATTTGAGTTTGCTCTCTAGTTAAAGATGTTGGGCTGAGTGGGGATAATGAGAGATATGCTGTTGTTTGGATTTCACTGCAATTACACACATCACAGTGGTCAGTTGAAAGAAGAAGAAATTCTTACTTTATTAACTTTTTTACTTATTTTACTTACTTTACTTACTTTACTTACTTTATTAACTTTTTTCTGGTTCTTCCGATTCCCAACATGATTTACTTGCTAGATCACCATGTCTTACATCCCTTAACCATGCCAGCTGGTGGCCTTTGTTGAAGCTAGATCCATCCATGGTGGTCACCAAGTGCACAGCCCATTTTTGCTCACTTGTTTTTGGTGCCTCTGGCTCCTACCCCTGTAACCGCCCACGGTGTAAAACCTGTCCCATGCACCCTCCCACCACCACCTATTCCAGTCCTGTAACCCGGAAGGTGTACACGATCAAAGGCAGAGCCACGTGTGAAAGCACCCACGTGATTTACCAACTGACCTGCCTACACTGTGAAGCGTTCTATGTGGGAATGACCAGCAACAAACTGTCCATTCGCATGAATGGACACAGGCAGACAGTGTTTGTTGGTGATGAGGATCACCCTTTTGTCTTTCCCTCTCCTTCCCTCTTTCCTGACGAGGCAACTGTTGGTTGCGAAAGCTAGAATTTTGTGTGTATGTTTGTGTGTCTATCGACCTGCCAGCGCTTTTGTTTGGTAAGTCTCATCATCTTTATATATGGGACCTGCCCCATGCACCCTCCCACCACCACCACCTACTCCAGTCCTGTAACCCGGAAGGTGTACACGATCAAGGGCAGAGCCACGTGTGAAAGCACCCACGTGATTTACCAACTGACCTGCCTACAGTGTGAAGCCTTCTATGTGGGAATGACCAGCAACAAACTGTCCATTTGCATGAATGGACACAGGCAGACAGTGTTTGTTGGTAATGAGGATCACCCTGTGGCTAAACATGCCTTGGTGCATGGCCAGCAAATCTTGGCACAGTGTTACACCATCCGGGTTATCTGGATACTTCCCACTGACACCAACCTGTCAGAACTCCGGAGATGGGAACTTGCCCTTCAGCATATCCTCTCTTCTCGCTATCTGCCAGGCCTCAATCTCCGCTAATTTCTAATTTCAATTTGCCGCGGCTCATACCTCACCTGTCTTTCAACATCATCTTTGCCTCTGTACTTCCGCCCCGACTGACATCTCTGCCCAAACTCTTTGCCTTTACAAATGTCTGCTTGTGTCTGTGTATATGCGGATGGATATGTGTGTGTGTGCGAGTGTATACCTGTCCTTTTTTCCCCCTAAGGTAAGTCTTTCCGCTCCCGTGATTGGAATGACTCCTTACCCTCTCCCTTAAAACCCAAATCCTTTCGTCTTTCCCTCTCCTTCCCTCTTTCCTGATGAGGCAACCGTTGGTTGCGAAAGCTAGAATTTTGTGTGTTTGTTTGTGTGTCTATCGACCTGCCAGTGCTTTTGTTTGGTAAGTCTCATCATCTTTCTTTTTAGATATATTTTTTCCACTTTCCCTCTATTATATTCAGACAAAATATATGGTACACTAAACAGCTGACAGATCTAAAGAAACAAGTTTTGTTACTGTACAACATATACAATAGTATGAAGTCTGACTGTGCCAAATCAGCCTACATGGAATGCAGGAATGAATACAAAAAAGCCATCCTGCAAGCCAAAAAAAACCTACAATGCCAACAGCATATATAATTCCACCAATAAATGCAAAACCGCTTGAAAAGTAATTAACAGTGCTGCCACAGATACTAAAAAAGACAAAATTAATATCCCACCACAAACACTCAATGAGTTTTTTATTAATTCAGTGAAAGAAATAGGAGACGCAATTATCAAACCAGACATTAGTCCATCAGAGATATTCTCCCAAAATTGGGGTAGACAGTCACTAAATACAAGCATGCTAACCTTCTCCAAAGTATCGCCTAGATATTTACAAGGGGTCATAAAACAACTGAAATCATCTGATAGCTTAGATATATATGGCATATCATGCAACATGCTAAAAAAAAGTGTGTGATTGCATTCTGTACCCTTTAGCCCATTGCATAAACAAGTGCTTACTTGAGGGATATTTTCCTGATGAGTTAAAACTGTCTAGGATCGTACCAGTATACAAAAAGGGAGATAAAGACTCTCCATCTAGTTACAGGCCTATTTCAATAGTACCCGCATTCTCCAAGGTAATAGAATGCATCATGTACCAACAATTATCATCTCACTTTGAGAACCTAGGAATAATTAATGCTACACAATACAGGTTTAGGAAGAATCTGTCGACCATTGATGCAATCAACATGGTAGTCAGTTACATCCTCAAAGTTTTTGAGAACAAAGGCTTTGTTCAGGTCTCATTCTGTGACCTAAGCAAGGCCTTGGACTGTGTTGAGCACACGCCACTACTAGAGAAACTAGAATTCTATGGCATCAAAGGAAACAGTCTCAGACTATTAAAAGCTTATCTCAACAACCGTAAGCAGGTAGTTTGTGTTGGTAAGGAAATGTCAAACATAGAAAATGTTAAAGTAGGTGTGCCTCAGGGATCTGTACTGGGACCCTTCCTGTTTCTGATAATGATCAATGACCTCCCCTCGTTTATTTGATCCACCACTGTATTGTATGCAGATGATACGACTTTTCTTCATAGCAGTAACAATCTTAATGATTTTAAAACCTGTGCTGAAAATACACTCACTCATGCAGCATATTGGTTCAGAGCAAATGGTTTCCTGCTAAATGAAAATAAAACTCAGCAGATAATCTTCACTCTAAGAGACAAGCCACTATCTGATGACCCTAGTTCTGTTAAATTCCTGGGAATTTATTTAGACGAAAAGTTATCCTGGGGCCAACATGTAAACTATATTAGTAGTAAGCTATCTAGAATAATTTATTTATTAAGACAACTCAGAAATTGTGTACCTGAAACATACATCAGATCATCTTATTTTGAATTTTTCCAAAGTATGATATCCAATGGCATTATCTTGTGGGGTAACTGTAGTCATATACATGACATCCTATTATTGCAGAAGAAAGCCATTAGGATAATTAGAAATTCTTCACATAAGGCTCACTGCAAACCCTTATTTACTAAACAAAAAATTATGACAGTAATAAACCTCTATATATACAATGTCCTAATCTTTACGAAGAAGAACCTACAAGATGTGAAACGTACAGAAAATGTTCATTGTTACAACACCAGAAGCATCAAACACATATACACGCCTTACCACAGACTATCAAAATCAATAAATAGCTATGAAGTCACAGGGCACAAACTATTTAATAAGCTGCCACATGCTATACAGGATCTTCCTGAACATACATTCAAAGAAAGACTGCATGAATGGTTTATTGCCCACCCATTCTATGATATCAATGAATTCTTCAACTGTAAAATGCAGTAATCCAACAGATGACCCACTGTATATTTATTGTAATATAAGCTAAAATATTTCAGTAGTCAATACCTTATCACACTGTATTATAAATTGTAACTTCATTTGACGTTGTCAATTGCTGTAATGGCCTAAAGAGAATAAAATCTTTATTATTATTATTATGTCATTGTGCTTGTGAGTGCAGATGTTTTACATGTAATTTCAAAAAATTGTGATGTGCACTCATACTAATGATGCTAGTGATTTTTTACACACACACACACACACACACACACTTAAGCACAATGATGGTGGTCATTATTTAAATACACACAGGTGCAGAGACTTGTATGGTATAATCTGCCACTGATTCTTTGTAAAGTAAATTATGTTACTCCTAGGACACCTTAAGACCTGACTTATTATGTTTAACTTTTAAGTGATCACTAATACACTGAATGTATAGTGCTTATGTTTTATAATGACACCTGATAATAGTCTAATTGCACAATTGTATAACAATTAAAGAAAAAAAGGTTACATTAAATCATTTAAAGAAAATGAACAACTTATGATACACAAAATAGGAATGATTACCATTTTGAAATTAAATGCCTTAAATTAATTGAAAAAGGTCTACCAAGTGCTGGATATATCCTGCACAACAAACTATCACACGGAATAGAAGCTTAAAAAAGACAGCCACATTTAGAAAGGAATTAAAGGATTTCTATATCTCAAACTTTCTATACAGTGCAAAAAGGTATTTAGAAGCCAATTATTATAAATGAACATTCTCCATAGAATAGGGTGACCAGATTTCCAAAATCAAAATATGAGACACATATTAGAAGTTAAAATGATTGGATATTATTATTTACCTTTGTTAATAGGCCTACTATATCTAGTAGATTTCTTGGTTTATGCTACAACTGCATAGATTATTGTACCATTTTGTTAAGATTCACACTAAAAGATACATCAAAATACCTTCCATTTCTAATCTAGTAAATATTTTGTTGTTGTGACATGCAAGCACTTTCATGTAATGAAGTCTCTAACAAGGGCAGTACATGATTGTTATTTACACAGGGTACTTATTTTTCAGATGTAGACTGGCAATGGCAAGGAAAGCGTTTCTGAAGAAGAGAAATTTGTTAACATCGAGTATAGTGTGATGAAATCATTTCTGAAAGTATTTGTATCGAGTGTAGCCATGTATGGAAGTGAAATATGGATGATAAATAGTTTAGACAAGAAGAGAATAGAAGCTTTTGAAATGTGGTGCTACAGAAGAATGTTGAAGATTAGATGGGTAGATCACATATCTAGTGAAGAAGTACTGAATAGGATTGGGGAGAAGAGGAGTTTGTGGCACAACTTGACAAGAAGAAGGGATCGGTTGGTAGGACATGTTCTGAGGCATCAAGGGATCACCAATTTATTATTGGAGAGCAGCGTGGAGGGTAAAAATCGTAGAGGGAGACCAAGAGATGAATACACTAAACAGATTCAGAAGGATGTAGGCTGCAGTACGTATTGGGAGATGAAGAAGCTTGCACAGGATAGAGCAGCATGGAGAGCTACATCAAACCAGTCTCAGGACTGAAGACCACAACAACAACAACAACTTATTTTTCACTCTCAGTTGGCATGCGAGTTTCACCATGGGTAGTTTCTGAAAAATGTTTTTTATTGTCTTTTGTAGAAGTTCGATATTTTCAAAAGGAATTTTATAAAAATCAACTCATGAAGTATCCAGGAAATGAAGCTTAGTTATAATTATTTCCTTAACAGTTTGCACACTAAACTTCTTTTCAGCAGTTCATAAAGTATTTGTGATTGAGAACACCCATTCTGCAGTAACATTAGTGCTCAGTAGAGCTATCACAAATGCAGTAATGAGCTATAAATTTTTACACCAATTATCTTGAGATGAAAGGAGTTGAAAATGATAGACCTCGTTCTGTTTGGTTTAATCAAATTGTGTATTTTCTTTATTCTTTGGGTATGATCACATTTGTTCTCCATACTGTTATGCTACATGTTACTCAAAAATGGGCTATTGCAAAATACATGGGATGGTTAAAGAAAAATGGGGCAATATAGTCCTGTATGTATTTTGTCACGACAACTGGACACTTAAGCTAAATAAGGGACGATCCCGCTAAATAAGAGACGATCCTGTAAAATACGGGATGTCTGGTCACCCTACCGTAGAAGAATATCTTCTTCAATTAAAGTTCACTTCAACACAGAACATACACTATGTAAACTATATGTCTTTATACATAATTGCTTTGCTGATATTTAATATCTTTCTTAAGTTGAACTGGGTAGATAATAGACTCATAAAGAAAGCCTTGCAAAGGAAGATACAGAGTGAGTGGGGTTACACAAAGTTATATCTGTTCATGTTTCAAAGTGAATAACAAGACATTGTAACAGATCCGTAGTGGAAAGCTGAGCCACACTAAATTGTTGTTATTATTATTATTATTATTATTATTATTATTATTATTATTGTTATTACTATTGTTACATGGAAAACAAGACACTCACTTGCCAATTGTTTCACTGTTTATTTAGTTTGGCATTGTAGATTTTGGGTTATTAGCCCAATGTCTAGAAATACTGTCAAAAATAATGCTGTGCATAATAGTGCAGGAGGTAAGCAGCAAAGAATTTACTATCTTCAAAAAAATTGTTAATTCTAAATATATACAATAATATATCTAAAAACAAAGATGATGTGACTTACCAAACGAAAGCGCTGGCATGTCGATAGACAGAGAAACAAACACAAACATACACACAAAATTCAAGCTTTCACAACCAACGGTTGCTTCATCAGGAAAGAGGGAAAGACGAAAGGATGTGGGTTTTAAGGGAGAGGGTAAGGAGTCATTCCAATCCTGGGAGTGGAAAGACTTTCTTTAGGGGGAAAAAAGGACAGGTATACACTCGCACACCCACACATATCCATCCGCACATACACAGACACAAGCAGACATTCTGTGTAACATCTGTGTATGTGCGGATGGATATGTAAGTGTGTGTGTGTGTGCGAGTGTATACCTGTCCTTTTTCCCCCCTAAGGTAAGTCTTTCCACTCTCGGGATTGGAATGACTCCTTACCCTCTCCCTTAAAACCCACATCCTTTCGTCTTTTCCTCTCCTTCCCTCTTTCCTGATGAAGCAACCGTTGGTTGCGAAAGCTTGAATTTTGTGTGTATGTTTGTGTGTCTATCGACATGCCAGTGCTTTCGTTTGGTAAGTCACATCATCTTTGTTTTTAGATATATTTTTCCCACGTGGAATGTTTCCCTCTGTTATATTCATATATACAATAATAGATTCATAAACGTAAGACACTACAACAAATAAATAACTGTGTCACTGATTTACAGTGTCACAGAATTTAACAAAATTTTTAATGGGTAATCAGCCAGTTTAGCAGCATGAAGAAGTGAAGAGTATCTCAAGTCTGTTTGCTCATTCAGTAGTTGTTCAGTATGATTCCTATAGGGCCTCTTGATCCCCAACTAAACCTGACTGATTACTTAATGGGTTGAGAAGGTATACTATATTACTTCAGCAGACACAATCTGCACCAAATGTGAACACGAGACCCGTGAACAAAACCAAAGTTGCCATGAGAAGAGTACTGAAAAAACACTCATAACATAAAAGAGAATGTCTAACTCCAAAGCAGTGTCAAAGTTTGAATACAAACTAAGCATCATACACCTGAGTGCATACAGCAAACGATACTAGACTGAATCATGGCTGTTCACTTGCATCCACACTGCTATCGGATAAGATCATGTGATCTTATGGTCTAGCTGTCATGCCTCTGCCCTGCTATTGTTAAAGCCTATTAGTGAGGATACTAAATTCCTCCCACATGAAATTGGCATGTAGAGCCAAAACAACCCAGCTGGTGCTACTGACATTGAGGTGGGGGTGGGAGGGGGGGCGGGAGGTGTTGCTCACTGCCACGGACTGAAGACCATCAGTTCAAGGTGACCATGGTAGGAGGCCCCACTGAGGGCTGAAGGCAGAGGCAGCAGCTAGCTGAGGCAGCAGAAGAGGCAGCAGAGGAGTTCATGGCTGGTTCCTGCGCCATTGGTGTGAGGGATGGGTGGGGCAGAGGGAGCAGTTCCATCTCTATAGATTCCCAAACCATGATCCCATCACCTACCACAGGTAAGCAAGGGTAAAGGGAGAGGTCACACCATGATGCAGGGAGCATGGGAGGGTGCTGGGAAGCCTGGCTGGAGCTGACTCTGGCATCTGGTGGTGGTGGTGGTTGTGGTGGTGGTGGTGGTGGTGGTGATCGAGAAGGAGGAGGAGGAGGAGGAGGAGAAGAAGGATGAGGCAATGGCAGGGGTGCCAATTGCAATGATAATTGCGGCCAGAGCTAGTTATGGTGGTGGAGCAGGCTGTGGCCTTAAACAATTGACAGCCCCTGTGGACAATGGCAATGCCTTTGGTCAATCCAGGATGCTGGTAGAATGCATGAGCCCAGACAGAGGCACCGTGCTCATAGGTGGGCCTGCACACAAAATGTCTAACAGGGTGCAATTTAGGCCAGACTAACTCCATTGATAGGGCTGAATCAATATGTTACAATGATGCTGTGCAAGACTTCCTCAGTTGAAGATGTCTGCAAAGCCTCCCAATTGTGAGTCTTGAAGGTATGGACCATCCGGTACAGACCATCTGTTAAGCCTCTGCACTGGAGATGGACTGGAAAGATGCAGTGGTCAGATGGTCAATGCCATTGTAGCAACAGAAGGCCTCGAACTGAGGTGATGTAAATTGGTGTACATTGTTTTACACCAGGGTACAAGGTGGCCCCTCAATGGCAAAAATCCTCTAAAGAGCATGGATTGTGGCAAGGGAGGTAGTGGATGACATGCCACATACACGAAATTGGAGAAGGCGTCCAACACCAATAGCCACATAACTGCCTGAAATGGCTCAGCAAAATCTATGTGAGCCCTCTCTCATGGGTTGTCAGGGCACGGCCATGGCGAAAAAGGTTGTGCTGGGGCTACCTGATTGAGGGAGCAGGCACAGCTGGAGCGGCATGTGTTTTCGGTGTCACTTTGCTGGGCCAATGGGTGTGCTGCCAACCAATGCCTACATGCATGTCATTCATCAGTGTGACGCATGAAGGAGCTGAAGAATTAGTGGTTGGAGAGAGGGGTGGAATGATGACCTGGTAGTCAGATGTCAAGACACCCTGTGAGGCAATGAGCCAGTAGTGCAGCACAAAATAATTACAAAAACCCGATCAGCTTGTTGGGAAACATGCTCCAGCCACTCCTTCTGGAGCACCAACAAAATCTTGCACAGACGGGGTCACGTCATGACATCCTGGTGCACAGGTCACAGGATGACAGACCAGTGATCTCATGCACTGGCAGTGGGAATTCGTCCAAATGATTTTGAGTTCTCAATCAGAGCAAAACAAACAGTTTCATGGCTATCAAATTCTGCATTGGGACCAAGAGGGATGCAGAACAGTGCGTCTGCATTGGCATGTTGAACAGTGGGGTGAAAATGGATTTCATAGTGACAACATTTTAAAAACAACAGACGGTGCTGCAGACACTGCACATTTTATCTGGGAACTTATACTGATGTCTAAACCAGAAAATCAAAGGTTTGTCGTAAGTCAACAGGTGAAACTCACTGCCATAGAAATATACATGAAACTTTTTGACACCATCAATATTAGCTTAAGACTCTTTCTCAATCTGGGATTAGTTTAGTTGTGCAGAGTTTAGTGTCTTTGAGGCAAAGGCAATTGGACATTCTGAACTATCTGACAATTTGTGCAACAAAGTCACTTCAATTCCCTAGTGAGACACTTCCACCACCAGTGTTAATGGCAGAGCCAGCTTATGTGGCATCATATACAGAACTGCCTTAAGACCACCCTTAAGGTACTGATAAGCCTGCTGACAGGAAGCTGATCACACAGAATTGATGCCTTTCTTGTGCAGCTGATTGAGAGTGTGTGCGTACTGCATAACTTCGGGAATGAACTTGACATAGTATATGAATTTATCCACAAAGATCTGCAATTGTTTAAGTTTAGAGGGGCTGTCAAGTTGCCAATCATGAAAATGTTGTTGCACATGGGAGTGATAGCCTTGTCACTAAGAATATGCCCCAGGTATTTGGCCCTGGGAGTGAAGGTTTGTACTTTTCCACCTGCAAGCATAAACCATTTTCCTGCAGCCACTTAGAGGATTCTAGATTCTTGTAATGTTCCACATGAGTCATCACCATAATGATAATGTTGTCCAAATAATTTAAACAGTGTGGAATACCCTGAATCATTGTTCTAAATTCTTATGGAAAATGGCAGGTGCACTCACAACCACAAATGGTAAATAAATGTACCTGAATAAGCTGAAAGACATATTTAAAACCAGCAACTTATTCGGAAAACTCATCAAGTGGCAGTTGAAGGTAAACGTCCTTTAAATCAATCTTTGAAAAATATCCCCCCCTCTCAGTCAGCTTTGACAACAGCACCTCTGAGTGAGGCAGTGGCTACTGAGCAATGTTAGACTGTGAGTTAACAGTGAACTTTATATCACCACAATCTTTTCGGCTTTTTAATGAATGTCATCAGCATTAGCCATTGACTAATGGAGTCAGGGGAGATAACACTTTGGTCCTTTTTTCCTGTATAACCTCACAAACCACAAACAGAAGTGAGTGACATTGGCAAAATTTAGGCACTGCAGAAGACTTCTGGAAAATATGAGCCACAAAGTTGTGGGCACATACAACCATTTATTCAAAAATTTCCTTATACATCATGCACTGTGTGACAAGATCAGAAAAAGGCACTGTGTGGACACTAAATTAAACAAAACTAGTAAAGTCATCCAAACTAAAAATGTTAGTAGCAGTCGTACACATGACAACGCAAGTCAAAACCTCAGAGTTAGACATCCTAGTTGTCTAAAGCATTGCCAAAGGGAGTGCATGTCGGTGGTGGCTACGCTGCAACCACTGACTGACGTGGTTATAGTTGTTGTTGCTGAGACATGAGCTGCAAAAGAGCTGCTCCTACTGATCCACATACTGTTGCTATTGTAAATGCTGCTGTGTCTGCTGAGATGCAAACTGTTGCTGCTGTAGTGACAGCTGTTGCTGCCACAATTCCAGTAACTTGGGATTCACAAGACAGAAATCTAAATGCCAAAAACATGATTCGGTAAGAAGTCATCACCACTACAGAATTCGCACTTAATGCAAATGTGGGATCCGTGAACAAAACAAAAATTGTCATGAGTAAAGTATTCAACAAACACCAAAAATTCAAACCAGAATGTGTAAGTACAAAGTAGGGTCAAAGTCTGTAAATCAATTTGGCACAATACAGATGAGCACATATGGTATATGATGTTAGACTCACCCACAGCCGCTAGCCTAGATCCAAAGTGCTATTAGATGGGATGTTGGGACCTTGTGGTGGAGCCTTTGGTCATGGCTGACTAAGTTTAGTTGAAGTGCCTCTGTTCTGCTATTGCTATGTCCACTGGCAAGGATATTAAACAATGATTACAATACTGAGTCAAATTTACAAAGAACTTGTCAGTATGAATCTACTTGTCAGTATGATGTTACGTATTCTCTGGCCAGAATGCATGCACTGATTCAGTTGGGAAAGGTGTCATACATCACAGATACTGGCAATGGGAAGGAGTTGACACCTGATTCAGTCCCACATGTTCTATCTTGCATTTTAGTTAACTATGTAGTGTAGATTCACACAGTCTATAGCACTGTTGTTATTTAATTTGAACAACTAGTGACCATTGGAGACAACTCAATCAGGCACAAGCTGCCACTTGCAAAACGTCAGGAGAGCAGCTAGTTATGCATTTAGCTTTTTCTGAGTGCTTCTACACTTTAAGCCTCAAGTTAATAGTAGTAGGATCGATTCGGTACGTGCATGCTGTGTGTGAATGAAAGAGGAAATTGTCACAGTTTGCAAACAGCAGAAGATCATCGTGTGCAGCCTGCTGCCTTGGGGTATAGCAGGGGTGGGGAATAAGGGATGTTGCATGCGACATGTTAGTTGATGCTTGTTTTGCCCACAGGCTCTGCTACCAAGGCATCTTGCAGCATGCATGATGAGGTGGATCTGACGTAACTGCAGGATAAATGCATTCACACCACTCAAGGTGGAGAGTCAATACGAGGACTGGCCATCTACTCTCACCTGTTCTCCCTGTGAGTGGACAACTGGCTCCTACAGAAGAGTCCGAGCAGGCACACAAGAGGGGGGTGGGGGGTTAGGCATGTTATGAAGCCCCTTCAGAAAATATCATCAAGGGCTGGAAAGAAATCCAGTATGTGCTCTGTATGTCTTCCAGCAGATTTCATCCAAGATGAGGAGGTCCTGCCTGCAAGTATTGAGGGTGCAGGGTACACTCATCTGCAGATTGTGGCTCATGCTAGGGTTCTGAGACTACTTTCAGTTCACATGAGTGGCTGGAAGACATGTTGAAAGCTGCTAGCCTCACTCATGGGATGCAAGAAGAGTTCACAGTTTGCAATATCGAACCAAGAATTGATCGGGTCCTTTGGTTTGGAGCAGCTGTATGGAGTGTCTCAACCAGAGGCTCTGTCAATTGCGTGACAGTCTTGTCTGCAGATTTCTGGAGCTGTGTTATGGGTTGAAGAGAACTTCCCCTTGATAGGCCAGAAGTGCACTATGTACAAAAGCAGCCAGTTGACTATCAGAGTACTTGTAGAGTGCACTTGGGGTTTTCTTACATTTTTAAGGTTAGGCAATAGTTTGAGATCCTTTGGTGAATTCTCCCAATTCATACACAGAGAACAAAATCAGATCACAAACAAAGTAAAGACACTTTGGCTGTCAAACTTTTAACAATAAATTGCTGAAGCATTCGTAAGAAAGTTCCTGAATTTATTGCCCTTCAGGAAAGTTGTCATGCTCAAATTATTCTTGGAACTGAGAGCTGTATGAAGCCCAAAGTAAAAAGCTCTGACATATTTAATGAGGCATGAAACATACATCAGACAGACAGGTTAGATGCCATAGGAGAGGGAGTGTTCACTGTAGTTGACAAAAATTTTGTCTCTATTGAGCTTGAATATGAATCTAACTAAAGGCATCTAAACACAAATAACCAGCCTACATGAATCAACTGATGTTTTTACTGGTTACCTGGTTCTTCTGTAACCATTTCTGAATCATTCAAAGAAAATATATGCACAGAAATATCCCAATCGTTCACGGTTAGTACCGAGTAAAGACTGGGGTGTCTATGGGTTAATGCATCTGTTATGGACAGTCAGTCTTGTGAATTAGTTCTGAACACATTTCCAAAAAACTGTCTTGCGCAGTTGATTCGACAACTCACATGCAATGGAAATATTTTAGACCTTGCAGTTACAAGCAGATCTGATCTTATCAACAGTGTGAGTATAGAGACAAGGATTAGTGATCATGATCTCATCATAGTGACAATGCATAATAAATCCACAGAGGCAATAGATAATAAAACCATTAAGAACACTAGCAGAGTATTTATGCTGAAAAGAGCAGATAAGCAATTTTTAGCAGCCTACTTACTTGTTAGAGAGTGAAAGGACATCACTTAGTTTCAATATGATGGATGTAGAAAAATTATAGGCGAAGTTTGAACTGACTGCAAATCATGTTCTGAAGAAGTATGTGTCTACTATGTGGATTGAGGATGGAAAAGATCCACTGTGGTTAACAAAATTCAGAAAATGCTGAGAAAATAGAGATTATTGCACTCTCAGGTCAGAAAACAATGTGAAAATGTCAACAAGCATACTTTAATGAATTATCTTGCCGAGAAGCTGAGAAAATTCTGGTCCCATGTAAAATCACTAAGCAGGTCGAAGGCTTCCATCCAGTCACCTGTCAACCAGTTTGGTGCAGTAATACAACATAGCAAAATAAAAGCTGAAGTTTTAAATTTTATGTTAAAAAAATCATTTACACAGATGTATCATATAGATATATCATTACATCACCATTGCACAGATTCCCCTATGGAGGACACTGAAACAGTTACGCTGTCAATGAGAAGCAACTGAAGAAGTTGAAACTGAATAAGTCATCAGGTCCAGACAGAATGCCAATTCGATTATACAGAGAGCAATCTACAGCATTTGCCCCATGTTTAGCTTGTATTTATGGTGAATCTCTCATCCAGTGCTAAGTCCCAAGTGAGTGGAAAGAAGTGGAGGTGACTCCTGTATATAAGATTGGCGAAAGAACCAACCTGCAAAATCACAGGTCCATATTCTTAACGTAAGTACACTGCAGAATTCTTGTACATATTCTAAGTCTTTGAATATATATTTCCTTGATACAGAAAATTGTCTGTCCACAAAACCAGCACGAATTTAAAAAGCATCACTCGTGCGAAACTCAGCTTGCCCTTTTCTCAAATGATATCCTGCAAACCATAGACGAAGAGCAACAGGGAGATTCCATATTCCTAGATTTCTAGAAGCATTTGACATGGTCCCCCACTACAGACTGTTAGTGAAGATCCAAGTGAACAGAATAGGTTCTGTGGTATGTAAGTATCTCAAAGACTTTTTAAGTAATAGGCCACAGTACATTGTCCTCAATGACAACTGTTCATCAGAAACAAGGGTATCATAAGGATTGCCCCACGGAATGATAGGACCGTTCATATTCTCTATACATATGGTGCAGTTAAATGAAAGTGAGACAGATGGAAAAAAATTGTCCAAGTGCAAGTAGAACTCATGCTCTGAGGACTCTGTACAAACTAGATTATGTATATAAAAAGTTCATCAATCCCGGGAATTGAGAATCTCAACAATTTTTGCCTGTTATCGATATTGATACTGGTGGGATATTGGTTCTGGGAATTCCAAGACATTTGAGAATGTTATAATTTTAAGTTTTAAGTTTAAATTTTTTGTGTGATTTCGCATTTTTTGTGGTAATTCCTGAGAAAATGGGCTTTAACAGATGAACAGGCAGCCAGACAACAAACGACAAAAAAAAAAAAAGTAAAAAGAAAAGGGAAGAGAGAGAGAGAGGGGGGTGGGGGTGGGGGGGGTGGGAGGATGTATCATATGATGTAGTTACAAATTAACAAATTTTGGGTTTTTACTTTACTTGTATTGTGAAGCCTTGCTTCTTGTCAGATTTCATGATCCTAGGTCAACAGGAAGTACCTTATATGTTTTGGTGAGCTAGTTTGGGAGTGTCAAATTTGTAACACAAATGGCTGTGTCTTTTGACTGCATTGTTATAAGCTTAATTTTTATACACCACTGAATTGCCACTGGCCTTAGTATGTGGTATAAACTTCAACTTGACAATGTTATGAACAGACTGCTACCCACAGTGAAGCTGAGTCCATCCAGGATTTTCCATTGTTCAATAAATTTCAACTTGATACATCTACTCAATTGTGAGACAAAGGGGTCTTAACAGACATACAGACAGACAAATAAAAAAGTACTAATAATAATAAATAATAATAATTTGCATGATATACACTCCTGGAAATTGAAATAAGAACACCGCGAATTCATTGTCCCAGGAAGGGGAAACTTTATTGACACATTCCTGGGGTCAGATACATCACATGATCACACTGACAGAACCACAGGCACATAGACACAGGCAACAGAGCATGCACAATGTCGGCACTAGTACAGTGTATATCCACCTTTCCCAGCAATGCAGGCTGCTATTCTCCCATGGAGACGATCGTAGAGATGCTGGATGTAGTCCTGTGGAATGGCTTGCCATGCCATTTCCACCTGGTGCCTCAGTTGGACCAGCGTTCGTACTGGACGTGCAGACCGCGTGAGACGACGCTTCATCCAGTCCCAAACATGCTCAATGGGGGACAGATCCGGAGATCTTGCTGGCCAGGGTAGTTGACTTACACCTTCTAGAGCACGTTGGGTGGCACGGGATACATGCGGACGTGCATTGTCCTGTTGGAACAGCAAGTTCCCTTGCCGGTCTAGGAATGGTAGAACGATGGGTTCGATGACGGTTTGGATGTACCGTGCACTATTCAGTGTCCCCTCGACGATCACCAGTGGTGTACGGCCAGTGTAGGAGATCGCTCCCCACACCATGATGCCGGGTGTTGGCCCTGTGTGCCTCGGTCGTATGCAGTCCTGATTGTGGCGCTCACCTGCACGGCGCCAAACACGCATACGACCATCATTGGCACCAAGGCAGAAGCGACTCTCATCGCTGAAGACGACACGTCTCCATTCGTCCCTCCATTCACGCCTGTCGCGACACCACTGGAGGTGGGCTGCACGATGTTGGGGCGTGAGCGGAAGACGGCCTAACGGTGTGCGGGACCGTAGCCCAACTTCATGGAGACGGTTGCGAATGGTCCTCGCCGATACCCCAGGAGCTACAGTGTCCCTAATTTGCTGGGAAGTGGCGGTGCGGTCCCCTATGGCACTGCGTAGGATCCTACGGTCTTGGCGTGCATCCGTGCGTCGCTGCGGTCCGGTCCCAGGTCGACGGGCACGTGCACCTTCCGCCGACCACTGGCGACAACATCGATGTACTGTGGAGACCTCACGCCCCACGTGTTGAGCAATTCGGCGGTACGTCCACCCGGCCTCCCGCATGCCCACTATACGCCCTCACTCAAAGTCCGTCAACTGCACATACGGTTCACGTCCACGCTGTCGCGGCATGCTACCAGTGTTAAAGACTGCGATGGTGCTCCGTATGCCACGGCAAACTGGCTGACACTGACGGCGGCGGTGCACAAATGCTGGGCAGCTAGCGCCATTCGACGGCCAACACCGCGGTTCCTGGTGTGTCCGCTGTGCCGTGCGTGTGATCATTGCTTGTACAGCCCTCTCGCAGTGTCCGGAGCAAGTATGGTGGGTCTGACACACCAGTGTCAATGTGTTCTTTTTTCCATTTCCAGGAGTGTAATTAAAAATAGTCATTTTTAGATTGTTTACTTTACTTGTACTGTGAAACCTTACTGCCTGCCAAATTTCATTACTCTACGTCAACGGGAAATACCCCTATCAGTTCTGATGAGGGAGTTTGAGAATAAAAAACTATGTGACATAAATGGCCATATTGTTTGATTGCATTGACTTAGGAGCTCAATTTTTTTACATCACCAAGGGACCGTAGACCTTAGTAAGTGACATAAATTTGAACTGGATACGTTCACCCATTCTTGAGGCAAACTGCTCTTAATAGACAGCCAGGTAGCAAAGTGATCCTACAAGGGTTCCACTTTTACCAACTGAGATACAGAATACTAAAAAGTAAGTAAAGTGTTTATTTCAAAAGCTGTTAACACATTTACTTCACTGTGAGAAAAGGTGGGTAATACCTAAATAAAAAAGTGTTTGCGGTTGCCTATGGAGCCATGATGGTACCCAGGTATGCACCTACTCATATGAAGCAAATTGTCAGCCACAAATGTCTTTCTTCAGGGCACCAAAAATATGGAATTCACATGGGGAGAAATCAAAACTATATGGAGGTGTAAGGGCTTTCCAGCAAAACTTTCACAATGTAGTCGATGTAACCTTGGCAACATGTGAGCACCATCTGTGGCCACAGAATACAGGTTTTCCCAAGACAAGTTCATGCTGTCTACATGGCTTCAAAAATATTGAGCCCCACTGTCGTGCAATCCAGTGGTAGAATATCTAACAGTTCCTCTGTAACTTGCAGCTGCAGGTCCAAAATGGCAAGTACAAAAATAGCAAGTTGAGCACATTCAGATATATCTGTGCTCCCACTGAGTCCAAGAGAAAATACTGTGAAACTCTGGGCTTTATTCCTGAGTTGTGGTTCCAAATCATCTACAATGTTAAGGATTTGGTACACCATTTGCTTTGAGAGACAAACATATTAAAAGTTGTTAACTCGCTGGGAACTATGTGTTCTGCTACCATACAGACATTGGTTTTCCAGTCAGTTTTATGATGTGAACTACTTTGTAACTTGTGTGAATTACAGCTTCATTTGGGTTATCTTCAGCAGCATTCAGCTGAAATGAATAAATATAGTACAGTATAAAGTTCTCAAAAATCCTGATTACAATATTTTTTTAGCTTACATTTTTCCATATGTTGTCCTGCAATTTGGAAACCAGTTCCTTGAAAGCCTCCCCTTGCATTCGATTGTGATGTTCTGCATGAAGGCCATTGTAATGACACAGCAAATTGCACTTCTTTGCAGAAACAAGCATTGTATGACAGAGCAGGCACTATGGATGTCCATCTCTGTCACTGAACAGATATGTTTCTTCTAATGAAGCAGGCAGTAGCGGGCTTCTGAGTCTAGACTTCTTGTTGCTGTCACAACTACACATCCACAAAAACTAAATACATGAAGATCCATCTGTTTACTTGTGCCTCCACATTACTGGTGTATGAAGTCAACTCCCCTTACCATCGCATCTCTGAGCTGAAACTTAAGCACTTGCGAGCACAAGCACTTGTGAGCACTCATGCCCACAGGGCACTTGTTGCAACAACTTGGTATAGATAAATCCTTCCTAACCACCAAAAATCCCTAAAGCATTGTCTGCTTCAGGTTCATTGATGATATATTTGTGATATGGTCCCAGGGACAAGACAACCTATCCTCACTCCTCTACAGCCTCAAAGCCTCCCCTCTCATCTCCACCAACTGGTCCTCCTCAGTGCAGTGTTATCTTCCTGAACATGATCTCCACCTCTCTAATGGTTCCATGCAAATTTATGTCCACATCAAGTTCATTAACCATCAACAAGACCCACATTTTGATAGTTACCATCTCTTCCACCCTATAAAATCTATCTCACATAGTCTGGCCACCCATGAATGCTGCATTGGCAATGGTGAGAAATCACTTGCCCAGTATGCTGAAGTTCTTACTGAGGCCTTACCATACAGGCATTAACCCCTGAACCAAGTCCACAAACAGATTTCATACATCACATAAATACATGTCCATAATCCTCAGAGCACCTCCATAAACCAAGTGCAAAGGAGCATCCACATCATCCAGTATCATCCCTCACTGGAACATCTAAACTATATCCTTAGCCAAAACTTCAAGTACATCACACCTAGAAATGAGGAAAATCCTATCTGCAATGCTTCCCAACACTCCCAAAACGGTGTTCCACCACCCACTCAATCTAGGAAAAAAATCCAAGTACATTCTTAAGCCACAACTACAGTCAACCCCTTGCCACATGGCTCCAACCCCTGTGAAAGTTCCAAGTGGAAGACCTGTCTGCTGTACCCTCTCAGCGCATCCTACTCCAGTCATATCACAGGCATGTCCTATCCTATGACAGGCACAGCCACTTAGGAAAATAGTCAAATCATATAGTATTTGTTCTGCAATTTTTGCACAGTTTTTCATGTGGCATGATTAACATGCATCTTTCCACCAATTTAAGGCCACTGCCAAACTGGCCAAGAACAGCGTTGACCACCATGTGGCAGAATATAATACGCTTGGCTGCTTCACGTCAGATGCCTTCTAGACCCCCCCACCCCCCCCCACCCACCCACCACCACCACCACCAACTAACAGCTTCTCCGAATTAAGTAGATAGGATTTCCCTTGCAACACAATGTAATTCATCTGACATCAAACACCACAAGCCCCTGCACCACACCCACCTCCAACCCTTTCGTTAGCATCTAGCTTTACTCATTCTTCACTCACACCTTTCTTTCTGTGGCTTTCCTCTTTCTCTTCTGTACCAGCCCTCCAATTCCATTCCTCATCACTGTGTGCCCTGCATGACTCTCCTTGCCTGTGGGCAGAACTAGCGCACCAATGCCACATTCCTATGCTGTGCAACTGCTGCCTCTCCTTCCCTCCAGGTGCTGATGGCCGCGCAGTTCAGCGACCCACACATCAAACATCATCATCATCATCATCATCATCATCTCCTTCCCTCTCATCAGCCACTCTTCCTCTACCTGCCCAACAACTCCTTCCTACTTTCTCTCCTCATCCGCTACACTTGACACACTCCTTTACCACAGTCAAGGTACAGGGCCACCACACTGTGTGTGTGTGTGTGTGTGTGTGTGTATGTGTGTGTGTGTGTGTGTGTCTTTGTTTATTCTATTTGGTCTGAAGGATTCTTCAAAAAGCTAGCAATGTTCTCAGTTTTGTTTACATGTATACCAATGACACAATACAATACAACTACATGATGAACTTTTACATTAACTCATTTGTTATTTATAACTACTAAACAGTAACTTATGAGTGGTACATTTAACAGATTATACCAGATTTATGGGGTGAAACAATGTTTCTGGTGCTAGTATTGCCAACAGTGAGAAATCTAAGACTGAAGACATTTGAAATGAACACCTATTTAGTGCCCTACATAAACATTTGGGCACAAGGAAGTTGCTGACAAAACTGATGACCTAAATCTGACCCAAATCTCAGAGATGACAAGTGAAGTGGTGTGAACATTTTCAAGCAATTGTTGGCAATGTTTCGTACCCCAAATGAATTACTGAGATGCAGCATTGCATTCAATGGAATAAGGGTACACTATTTTCAAAATTATGGCATGATGCCATAAAAACAACTGATTCATACTTGAGACCATGTTTCAAAGGAGGCAAATACCATTTTGTCTTCTTTTGCAGTTCGAACAATTTTTTGTATCATATTTATTATTTGATGATAAAATGGAAAACATACATACTGATTTTACACAGTTTTTCTGAAAATTTTCACAAGAATCTGGTGAAAAGGTGACCACACTTAGCAGTCACAGTGTTACAGGGAGAGGAGGCTTAACTACAAGTGGGCTTCAAATATATATGACAACAAAATTATTGCTAATATTATAAATGTATGATATTACAGATAATGTATGAATTTTATGAAGAAATGACTATCAGCTGCATGCATGTCAATTTTAAGCTCCTCTCATGAAGATGGAGTTTTCATTCCAAAATGGGTATAGGTGAATAAAAAAATCAAACTACAAACAGGTCACTGACATTTATTCATAAAATATATATCTCTCACTTCCATTGTGTGCCAAGCGAAAGCATTATAGATTCAACATAAATACATAGTGTAAGTCCACTTTCTGAAAATTTTCTCACAATGTATTCATTATTATTTTTTAATGAGAGACATAATCTCAAACAACTGACTGGGAGAAGGCTTACAAATACATATAGCTGGTGCAAAGATTGCTAGCTGACTATTAAAAAAACATAAATTTAATGTAACTAACTCCACAAGCAAGACCAGGAATTACCTGAGGCTGGACAACCACTGCTTTATACTCTGCCTAAGGCATCATGAATGGTAATACTGTTGTGGCAAGTGTTAAGCACTCTGCTCTATTATCTTGTCTTTCAACTGGCAATACTGCTTATTCTTTAAAGGTTGCCTCAGTTACCCCAATCAGGTATAATCACTGCTGTTTCAGTTCTTCCATCAATGTAAGATCATTGACAGTATGGAGGTTCAAACTTTGGTTATCCATATTGACATCAGACATGATGTCAACTCAGCTATACAGTTGGATGAGTAAATCAATATGAATATCATGATGCAAAGTTCTGGCAGATGTAAATAGTTTCCGAGTAAAGGTAACTATTCATCAAATAGTAGAGTCATTGAGTTATCGAGAGACACATAAAGAAAACTGAAAAAGGTCCTGAAAATTAGTGAATTCTGTCTTGTTTACATGCTTGTTTATAGCTCAATACATTTAGTACTCAGTAAGTTGTTACATTTACTCCTAAATTATTTAAATTTAATATACCATTCATAAGAGAGTAGATTACTAGTGACCAAAGAGAGGAGGTGCTGAGCAGCAGACATGCCCATAGAAAGGGGCTTGAAATGGTTCTAATTGGAATTTTGTGTGTGTTAAGTACTTAATCTCAAAAAGATATAGACTGCAGGAACAAGTAAGGAAAAATAGGAAATATTAATTTTTTTCTGCTACTGAGAAGATCATAGCTTCGACACTCAAGTTTTTGTCACTGTTAATTAAAGAAATTCTACATTAATGTGACTCGGACAAGGCAAATGAACATTAGATGTTACATTTACTGCATAATAACTGCAAGAAAACTTCTGTGGAGGCCAACTCCTTTACAAAGCCTTTACACACATGGTGAAGGGATTTGCCTCTCATAACATACTCTTTGTGGGTCATCCTCAGCTATTGCAAAAATTTTTCATGGTGAATAAAATCATACACACTATCCAGGTTTCATGGTGTAAATCCTATCTACAGAAAAAAAAGCGTTAAAAGGGCCCATACAAAAGTAAACATCAAGATACACATTGATTGTGACTGAGAATGTTGCACGAGTCATGTTAAGAATACAACGAATTTATTCAGTGGGATGCGAGGACCTATGTGGGCAACACATGAAAAGGTTCTCCGAAAAAAGCACACACTGCCAGCCTAATGTTACCTATAAACCAACTGTAAACAACTAGACACGTGGCTTGGGCTTAAGAAATTAAAATAACAGAGTAAAAGGTTGGCAGCCCTGGTGCAGGCTGCACACACTTCAATACCGAGCTTGTGAAGATAAGCAGTTAATTCTTTAATAACTGTCAATTAAGTTAATATTACTAAGTTCTACCTCTTATTTCTTTTCAAAACTCATAAAGTCCATACTGCATATATGTGATCTTAGGCCTAATTTTTTGTATATACAAGTTCTGAGTTATAACATTATTTTAAGTTCATTACAGTACTATATCATTACTATTCACATATATTAGTGTTCCACATAACTTTAGTGGCTTTTGTGATCTGCAGTTAATAGAATGTTACTATTATTGTCTAGCTAAATTTAGTAAAAAGACTGTAAACAATCTTGAGTAAGAAGTGTTTGAGCTCCAGAAGGAAAATTAGTTCTGGGGTGTTATACAACTGTTGTGACAGATGGTTATGTGGTTATGTTGGGGGGAATATGGAGGCATGGCAAGTGGGGAATTGAATAGGTCTCTTCCATGGTACAGCAAAGTATGTTCAAGGGATTGGAAAATAGCTGAACATAAAGGGGAGATTAGAGCCCTTAAGGCTGAACTGGACTGTGCCACAGAGAAACTGATGAAGTTAAGGGTGGAGAAGGGTGAAAACAGGTGGGAAATGGCAGCAAGGAACATGGGTCACAGAAAGAGAATAGTATCCGACAGTTTCATCATTGGCACAAACAGTAGATTTGCTTTGTTAGCTCACTCAGTTCACTAACGAAGTGGCTTAGGTAGATGTAAGTGTAGTTAATACTCAACAGACTTTCATCAGGAAACCAACTGTTAAAAAAAAGAGAAAGAATAGAAAGTAGCAGGAAAGTTCTGTTGTTAGGCAGTAGCCATGGAAGAGGTGTGGGCCAGATCTTGCAGGAAAAATTAGGAGACAGGCACCTGGTTACAAGCTTTTTCAAGCCCAATGAATGGTTCAAATGGCTCTGAGCACTATGGGACTTAACATCTGAGGTCATCAGTCCCCTAGAACTTAGAACTACTGAAACCTAACTAACCTAAGGACATCACACATATCCATGTCCAAGGCAGGATTCGAACCTGCAACCATAGCAGTCGCGTGGTTCAAGACTGAAGCACCTAGAACCGCTCAGCCACAGAGGCTGGCCCCAGAGCATGTCTTAGCCAAGTGATAAAGGGCATAGGATCATTGTGCAATAGTTTTACAAAGCAGGATCATGTTATGATAGTGGGTGGAGCAGGAAACAGCATTGATATTGAAAATATTGAGTGGGAGCAGGTAAAAATAGCATCTGCAACAAACCACACAAATGTTGACATGGTTCCTGCTTTCATGCAATATGATCTCCCAAAACTGAAGAGCTCTGTCAGGAGGGTCAATATGGAGTTAGATTAGCTGATTTAGGCAGCTACTCTGCCAGGCATAGATTTGGTTCCTCTTGAGGCTATTGCCAGGTGGGACTTCACAAGGCATGGCCTGCATCTCAGTAGGAAAGGGAAGGGTAAATTGGCTGAGATGATAGCAAAATCTTTAGGGGGGAGGGGCCACTGAAACTCATGAGAGTACCTCTTTTTTAAGCTAAGATCAACATTGTACTAAATTAAGCTTAACGCGAAGGTCAGACAAGCAGGTACTAAAGATGTTAATATATCACAAGATTCTCATAAAAGTTCAGTGAAAAGTAATGTTAGAATATCACAAGATCCCCATAAAAGTCCAGTGAAAAATAGTGTTAGTATATTGCAACAGAATACCTGGGGATTGAAAAGCAAAATAGATGAGCTTCTTGTTTGTTTAGAAGACTTAGAAACTGATGGAAGAATAGATGTACTATGCCTGTCTGAACATCATTGAGTCTCATACATGGAAAAGGTAAATATAGGTGGATGTAAGCTTCCAGCACATCTAAGTAGAGACACTATGGGGAGAGGAGGAGTGGCCATACATGTTAAAATTTATCACAGTGTGAAAAATCAGAAACTAAAATAAATAAATAAATAAATAAAATGTGTAGAGCAACATACAGAAGCATGTGCCTTTGGGCTTAAACTAAAAAACTAAAAAATGGTACTCCTATAACTGTTATAACTGTAGCTGTGTATAGGTCACCACTGTGAAATTTTCAGTTATTTCTGAAAAACTTGGATTCTTTGTTGTGCTTTCTGTCAGAGAGAGGGAAGCACATTACTGTTTGTGGTGATTTCAATGTAGATTTTCTCAAAGAGTCTGTTAGAAAGCATGACCCTGAAGTATTTCTTGACTCTTTCAATTTGACATTAGCTATTGATTTTCCTACTCGGGTAGACAGGAAAGCAGTGCACAGATAAATAATGTTTTTATAGGCCAAGATATATTTAATCAAATAAAAACTTTTCCTGCTAACAAGGGAACCTCCCCATCGCAACCCCCTCAGATTTAGTTATAAAATGGCACAGTGGATAGACCTTGAAAAACTGAACACAGATCAATCGAGAAAACCGGAAGTAGTTGTGTGGAACAATGAAAAAAATAAGCAAAATATACCAACTGAGTAGTCGATGCACAAGATAGACAACATCAAGGAGTGTGTGAGCTTAGGAGTGCCGTGGTCCCGTGGTTAGCGTGAGCAGCTGCGGAATGAGAGGTCCTAGGTTCAAGTCTTCCCTCGAGTGAAAAATTTATTTTTGCAAAGTTATGATCTGTCCGTTTGTTCATTGACGTCTCTGTTCACTATAAGTTTAGTGTCTGTGTTTTGCGACCGCACCGCAAAATGGTGCAATTAGTAGACGAAAGGACGTGCCTCTCCAATGGGAACCGAAAACATTTGATCGCAAGGTCATAGGTCAACCGATTACTCCATAGGAAAACACGTCTGATATATTCTATACAACACTGGTGACGGCATGTGCTTCACATGACAGGAATATGTTGTCAACCCACACTTGGCGAATGGGGAAAAAGATTCTTCTACCTTACCCGATTTAGGTTTTCTTGTGGAAACTCCCAAAAACTGATGAAAACATAAGAGTTTGTCACATAAACGGCAACAAATGAATGCAACAGTTTCAGAGTCGCACAGTTTTCCCTGTGCTGTGTCAAAACATATGTTTTTAATGTTTTCAAATTTTTCAGTGTGTAGACCGTCAAATCCTGCACATGTCCAAGCAAATCTGAACATGTCCTGGAATTCTGGAGAGCGAAGTTGATTGTGTGTGAGTGCCTGAACTTTGATAATTGTCTGAAAATAAAAAGTTAATGTTTTCACTCAAGGGAAGACTTGAACCAAGGACCTCTTGATTCGCAGCCGCTCACGCTAACCACAGGACCACGGTGCTCGTAACCTCACACTCTCTTTGATGTTGCCTATCTTGCACATAGACTACTCAGTTTGCATATTTTGCTTTTTTTTTCATAGTTCCACACAACTTCTTCCTGTTTTCTAGATTGATCTGTGTTCAGTTTTTCAAGGCCTATCCACTGTGCCAACTTATAACTAAATCTGAGGGGGGTGCGATAGGGAGGTTCCCCTGTAAGAATGGTCTCTCTGATCCTGATGCACAGCTAATTCCAATATATGACATAGCTCCATACAATAATGCAAAACAGTTCTTCAAAATGGTGCATTGAATTAAAAATTTAACAGTTGCAAATTTTAGGTATTTGTAAAGCCTGCAAGAGTTAGACTGGGATGAGATATATGGGGAACCTGACACTAATTTGAAATTTAACTTATTTAATAATACCTTTACGAGTATATTAGAACAGTTTCCCTAATAAAACAGTGAAACATAATTGTAAGAAACCATCTAAAGAGCCATGGCTTACTAAAGGGATAAAAATATCTTGTAAACAGAAAAGGGAAATGTATCTTATAGCTAGAAGTAGTAATGTTCCAGAAACACTCAAACATTATAAAAGCCACAGTACTGCATTAAGAAAAGTTATTAAAGAGTGCATTATGTCTGATATTAGCATCTCTGATAATAAAATAAAAACAATCTCGAACATTGTTAAAGGGGAAGCAAGGCAACAAGAGCACAGGAAAACTGTATTTCTATCAAACCTAATGAAAATATAATATAAACAGATAGATAAAAAATCTACTCACCAAGCAATGGCATGGTAATGGACACACAAAAGGATTTAACTTTTACAAACTTTTGGAGCCAGTGGCTTCTTCTTCTGGCAGAAGAGTTGAAGGGGAAAGACGCCGGGTGAAGGAAAAGGACTGGAGAAGTTTAGGGAAAGGGGTACAGTTCAGAAAAGTCACCCAGAACCCCAGATCAGGGGAGACTTACTGGACAGGATGAGAAGGAAAGACTGATTGTTGGGGACTGCACCAGATGAGATTTGAAAACCTGACAGGTTAAAGGTGGAAGACAGGGTAATATGCAAGACAGGGATTACACTAAAACAATGTGCATGAGTTAATAAAAGTGAAATGCTACACTGAAGAGCCAAAGAAACTTGTATACCTGCCTAACATCATGTATGGCCCCCGTGAGCACGTAAGTGCCACAACATGACATAGCATGGACTCGACTAATGTCTGAAGTAGTGCTGGAGGGAATTGACACTATGAATCCTGTGGGGCTGTCCATAAATCCATAAGAGTATGAGGTGGTGGACATCTCTTCTGTACATCATGTTGCAAGGCATCCCAGATATTCTCAATAATGTTCATGTTTGGGGACCTCGTCGTTGTGCGCCCTAAAACACTAATAATCATCATCATCATCATGTTTGGGGAGTTTGGTGGCCATTGGAAGCGTTTAAACTCAGAAGAGTATTCCTGGAGCCACTCTGTAGCAATTCTGGACATGTGGGTTGTCGCATTGTCCTGCTGGAATTCCCTAAGTTCATCGGAATGCACACTGGATGCGAATGGATGCAGCTGATCAGACAGGATGCTTACTTACATGTCACCTGTCAGAGTCTCATATCACTCCAACTGCAAACGCCCCATAACATTACAGAGCCTTCACCAGCTTGAACAGTCCCTTGCTAACATGCAGGGTCCATGGATTCATGAGGATGTCTCCATACCCATACACATCCAACTGCTCAATTCAATTTGAAAAGAGACTCATCCGACCAGCCAACACGTTTCCCTTCATCAATAGTCCAGTGTTGGTGTTGATGGGCCCAGGCAAGGTGTAAAGTTTTGTGTTGTGCACTCATCAAGGGTACATGAGAGGGCCTTGGGCTCGGAAAGCCCATATTGATGATGTTTCGTTGAATGGTTCGCATGCTGACACTTGTTGACGACCCAGCATTGAAATCTACACAAATTTTCAGAAGGGTAGCACTTCTGTCATGTTGAACGATTCTCTTCAGTCGTCGTTGGTCCCATTCTTGCAGGATCTTTTTCCGACAGCAGCAATGTTGGAGATTTCATGTTTTACCAGATTCCTGATATTCACGGTACACTCATGAAATGGTCATATGGGAAAATCCCCATTTCATCGTTACCTCGGAGATGCTGTGTCCTATCGCTCATGTGCTGATTATAACACCACATTCAAACTCACTTATATCTTAATAACCTGCCATTGTAGCAGCAGTAAGCGATCTAACAACTGTGCCAGACACTTGTTGTCTTATATAGTCACTGCTGACGGCAGTGCCATGTTCTGCCTGTTTACACATCTCTGTATTTGAACATGCATGCCTGTACCAGTTTCTTTGGTGCTTCAATGTAAGTGCATTGTATGTAACAGAGGTGGGAGAGGGGATGGCAAAAAATAGACAAGTCAGAAAATGAAAGATGTAGAAAACTAAAATGGAGTGAAGAAATGAGTAGTTACTGTGAATAAATGCCGAGACAGAAGGAATTAATGTAAATTAAGGCTAGGTGGGTGGCAAGAACCTAGGACATGTTGTAGTGCTATTTCCTACCTCAGGAGTTTGAGAAACTGGTGTCTGGGGGAAGACTCCAGATGGCAAGTGTGGTGAAACAGGCACCAAGATCATGACTGTCATGTCGTACAGCATGCTCTGCAATAGAATATTCTATGTTGCATTTATACACCCTCTGCCTACGCCAATTCATCCTGACTGATAACTGGGCAGTAGTCATGCCGATGTAAAAGTCCGAACAATGTTTACGTAGCAGCTGGAATGTGACATATGTCGTTTCACAGATGGATCTCCCTTACAGGGCTAGAGTAGTTGTTGATAGGAGGGTGCGTAGGGCAAGTCTTGCAGCGGGGATGATCACAGGAGTAGGAGCCATAGGATAGGGTTATGGGTGCAGAAGGAGCATAGGGTGTGAAAGGATATTGCAGAAATTGGGAGGAAGACGAAAAGCTCCTCTAGGTGTTGTGGCAAAATTTTGCCCAGCTGTTATACAAACACTGTTCAGCCTTTTACATCGGCATCACTACCACCTAGTTATCAATCAGGATGAATGGGGCATAGGCAGAGGGTGTATACAGGCAACACACAACATCCTGTTGCAGAGCATGCTGTACAACATGACAGTCATGACCTCAGCATCTGTTTCACCACACACGCCATCTGGCTTCTTCCCTCAGACACCACTTTCTCAAAGTCCCCAGGAGGGAACTAGCACTACAACATGTCCTTGGTTCTCGTCACCACTTACGTTAATTCCTTCCATCTCAGCATTTATTCACAGTAACTGCTCCTTTCTTCAATCCATTTTAGTTTCCTACATCTTTCATTTTTTGACTTCTCTATTTTTCGCTGTCCCCTGTCCCACCTCTGTTACACACAATGCACTTAGCTTTTCACTCTTATTACCTTGTGCATTATGTTTTAGTAGTAATCTCTGTCTTGCATCTTACCCTGTCTTCCACCTTTAAGCTCTCAGGTTTTCAAATCTCATTTGGCACTGTTGCTAAATAGACACTTTGAAAAGAAGTATGTTGCTACGGCAGAATATTCAAAATTTTTGGGTGTGTGCAGTGGTGAGAATTTGAATTGGAAGAAACACATTGATGATCTCCTGAAACACGTAGGTACAGCTATTAATGCTATTAGGTTATTGAAAAATTTTGGTGATAAACATATCAATAAATTAGTCTACTATGCCTATTTTCATTCACTGCTTTTATAATTTGGGATAATTCATCACTAAGAGAAAAAGTAATTCATTGCACAAAAGTGTGTAATCAGAATAATAGTTGTAGCCCATCCAAGAGCATCCTGCATTATTTCAGGAATTCAGGATATTCACAGAACTTTTGCAATATATACATTCATTTATGAAATTTTTATTAATAACCTATCCCAATAACGAAACAGCAAACTGCAGAGATAAAATACTAGAAGAAAGGATAACCTTCACTATTCTGAGTTAAATCTAACTTTGGCACACAAAGGGATAAATTATGCAGGCACCAAAATCTTTTGTCATTTGCCAAATAGCATGAAAAGTCTGATATATAGCCAAACAAATTAAAAAGATGTCTGAAACAACTAGTAGTTGAATGACAAGTAGTAACTGTAATCATGAAATGTTGTATTCAGGATCTATGGAACAAGGAATAATGTAATTTGGAATGCCAATTTGTGAAGCTATTACATTCATGTTTTCTTGGTTCGGCCCTTTTTACCCAATGTGGGACTAGTTGACTCAGAGAAACTTTTCATGTCTCATCCGCATAGGATCTTGCATGATACTTGATAAATTTGTTGGATTTTTTATGACTGGTATGACTTTCTTGTATGCAGTCAAGGTATAACCAGATTTTCACATTTGTATCTGCCCTTTTAAAGTTAATCAATTTCATGAAGAATACCTCTTACTTTTCCTTGTTTTTTGTAGAGTGTAAAGTTGGGATTTACATCCTGAAACCTGAGTCGTGTATATGATTTTATCCAAATAAAGGATTTGTCAAGAACACCTGGAGCTGATTTATTCATCATGAAATAGCATTTGAGTCTGTTGATCATTGTCTTCTGGGAAAATTCTTGCTCTTTTTTGGCAGTTCAACTAAGTTCATAATAACATTAGAGCTACTCCATGATGATATAAGAGCAACAGTAGCCACAAGAGTTGATGCACTTTTGGAAGTAGAAATTTACATGCAACAAGATTGTATGATAGCACTGAAGTGCCCCCTAGATGTTCAATAATATTTCACAATAATATTGTGTAAAAGTATTGAAGTTCTCCCTCTACTGCTGAATACTATTGTCAATGATAATGTGATTCAGAATGTTGGGTGGTGAAGACACTGCTTCTGAGTAATGCTCTACTTTAAAAATAAGAAAAGATGAAGGAAAAATTGGTTCAACGAGTGTCATAGACCACTCATGACAATTCGTTGAGAGATTTGAGGTGCAACGGAAAAAAATCATAACTTTTTACATGGTTTAGAGATGGCATCTAGTGCGGTTGTGTGTAGTGATCAAGTGAACAAAAGTAACAGTTGTGCCTTAAAAACAGGTGTCTATGGGAATTGTAGTAGTGAAATTGTGAAGCTAAAAGAACGAATTTCAAGTTTACAAAAAACTGTGGATGTTTTAACATATGACATTTCCCGTTTAAGAAACAAAAATGCTGAGCAGCTGTAAGTCCCTCGCAACATGGCGCCAATTGTAAATAATCAGTTGAATTACTCGACAAACAAGAGAAAATTTACGAAAATATGTGTTGTGTGTGTAAAAAGTACAACACTTTCAGTGAAGGATGTGCTTAGCTTGCACTAAAATATCAAAAGTTGTGGAAAGGAGACATGCAGAATCGGAGAAATTCCAGTGTGTAGCAACTACATCTAACAAACAAAATGCAATGTTGAGTCAAAAAGTTTCAGGACTCTGCTACTGTGGACATAGTGTCAGTAAAGGAATTATGTGCATAAAATGTAAAACTGTGTTTCATTTCTCTTGTGTAAATGTGAACTCTAAACAAAAGTTATGGCTGTGTATGGAAGACGAGTTAGGACTAGACTTGAATAACAAAGACTGTATTCACAATATAATCAATGTGCTCATTGATGAGGTTAAAGAATTAAAAAGTAAATCTGACGAAAGTTACAAAATGATGGTGAAATACTCAGAGACAAAAAAAAAAAGGTTCCAAATCATGCGAAAACAAAAACTCTATAAGCGAAATCGCTGCAAAAACCAATCAGTATATTATGCCTAAAACAACATCTAAAGCTGTGAAAAAAATTGTGAATGATTCTTCATTATACATTACGACAAGGAACAGGTTTGATGTGCCACAAAAAGATGAAAATTGTGAACAACAAAGCACTGAGGTACATAAAAACTTCATAGTTACAAAAACAGCATAAGTAGCAAGAAACATTCGTACAACAGACACAGCAGTAACATAAAAAGCTCACCTAAACTCAAAAAAAGAATAACAGTGTTTGCAGACAGCCATCGGCAATCAGTTGCAGCTAACTTAATGCATCAAAGCCATAATAATTTCGTAATCCCAGGAAATGTTATACCAGGTACATCATTAACTTCAATACTTGAAAGCTGTAACAACTTACAGAATCTCACAATGAACGACACAGTTATAATCTGGGGTGGCACAAGTGATGTAGCCAAAAACGAAGCAGACAAGGCATTAAATACTATAACATCAGCATTAATTAAGCTTCAGCACACAAATGTAATCATAGTAGGGATGCCCCATAGATATGATCTTGCAAACTGGTCTTGTGTGAACGATGAAACCAGGCGAACAAATAGGAAAATAGCCAAAATAGTGAAATCTTTCCAACACACTCAGTTTGTAACAGTCCCTGAGAACAGAGACTGGTACACTTCTCACGGACTACACCTAAATGCTAATGGCAAGGAAGAAATTGCCAGAACTTTACTTGCAGTCATCTCTCCAAAAAATCAACTAAAGCCTGCAATATCACTTGAGTGGAATGATCCAGATGGAACTGAGCAAATAATACCACAGCAAGAAAAAATTACAGTACCAGAAATCAACCACAATGTTGTCAAGAGGACAGTAGCGAACAATGGAGTAGGAAGATCAGTTTGCAGCAACAGGATATTCAAAAGTCCAGAAACACATTGTGCTCCTAGAAGATCCTCAAGACCAGTAAAACCCAGAGTTCAAAGTGACATGTTTTTGTGGGAAAGTAAAGCAACTAACAAATTCCCAGGACTGGGTAAAAACAACTTGCCAAGCCAGCTAGTTAAAACAACAGAAGCTGTGGCATCAACTGCAGACTCTTGAGCATCACTTACTCAATCAAATGTGGTGGAGTATACAACTCCAGTTACTGCAACACCAGGCAGTTCGGCAGCTCCTCGGACTGTACGGAGCAAGAAGGCACCTCAACAGCTACCTTGACAACTAGACAGACAGAAGCCAGTTTGGGTAGTAGATCGAGAAATGCAAGATCGCCAAAGAACAGGAACACTTTTAATGCCTGGATCCAGAACTTATGTAAGTGAACCAACTCAGTGCATTTTAAAGGAAGATAATCAGAGTGACCAGTTAAAAATACCACTAAGGCTCATGCACCTAAACATACAGTACCTTAGAAATAAGCTTAATATATTACAGGTTTTTGTAAATGAACAGTCACCTCATATAGTAGTGTTAACTGAGCATGGATTAAAATCTGATGAAATTATTTACTGTAAACTGGAGGGCTACTCCTTAGCAAATAGTTATTGTAGACAGCAACATAAGGGTGGTGGTGTGGCAGTTTACATTAGTGAGAATCTCGAGTACAAGAAAATAAACTATCTAGACCAGTACAACAAAGAAGGCTTGATTGAAGTGATAGGCATTGAAGTCCACACCAAAGAGTGTAGAGAGGTTATGAGAAAACATAAAGTTATTGGAATTTATCATCCACCAAAGGCTGATGTAGTTAGCTTCATAGACATATTTAGTAGTGGGACGTTGTGGTCCCAGTGACATAACTATACTTGGTGATCTGAATATTGAGGCAAAATCTTCCAGTTTGTGCAATATGAGGTTAATAGATACTCTTAACTCATATAATCTCATAAATTTAGTAAATAGTGATACCAGGGTAACAAAGTCCACATCTAGCAGAATTGATTACATTATACTATGTAAACATATTAAAGACAGTGTTAGGTGCTGGAATATAGATTTTCACTACTCTGACCACAAATGCCAGCTTGTAGAGTATGTAAACACAAGCATCCCAAAAATGACACAAGTTATCGAAAATAAAAGAATCCTAAAAGAGGGTAACATCCTTGCCCTAAGAAATAAATTAGCTATAGAGGACTGGGATCTGGTTTACCAGACTGAAGGATCTGAAAACAAATGGGCCAAATTCTATGATACTATGCTAAGATACTTTGACAGATGCTGCCCTGTTAAGAAAATACAAAGAGTGTTCATCCATAACCAAAGTGCAAAAACCAACAGACTGATACTTCCAGCAAATATGATAAAACTCAGGCAAAAAATCCAGGACCTGGATGTGTTACACAAGTCAACAAACCTGCAGGTTTTTAAGGCCAAGTACAATGAAGCCAAGAAAATCTTTAAGAAAGAGCTTTCAAATCTAAGAAAACAGATCTACAGCAGTGAAATAGCTCAATCAGACAATACAGCCAAGACCTCATGGAGAATTGTAAATTAATTTCACAAAGCCACACCGAAGCCAGAAACTGAAATTGTAAATATAAGACATGAAGGAAACACAATTAAAGATCCTAATAAAGTCTGCAATGTTTTCAATAAATACTTTATATCTGCACCTGTTAGTCCAGTTAATAACACAATTGTGAGTAGTGAGGTAAAGCTCTGCCCCTTTGAAGAGCCACCTTTTGAATTCAAACAAGTAAGTGAAAAAGAAATAGGCAGGATAATAAATAACCTAAAGAATAAGTTCTCATCTGGGTGGGATGGTTTGAGTAGTATCGTGATTAAAAAATGTAATAAGGAATTAGTTAAAATAATCACCCACCTGGTAAACTGCAGTATCAGAGAACATACATTTCCAAATGTATTGAAATGGAGCACAGTTAAACCAGTGCATAAAAAAAGGATCCAAGGAAGAGGTTTCAAATTTCAGGCCCATATCATTAATACCTGTCTTCAGCAAAGTATTTGAAGTTGTGCTGCTGACACAACTTAGTGACTATTTCTTGAAAAATAAGTTCCTAACAGAGACACAACATGGATTCCGAAAAGATCATAGTACTGTCACAGCAATTACGGAATTTCTTCACAAAATGTATGGTGCCCTTGATCAAGGAATGCAAACAGCTGGCATATTTCTAGACCTTAGTGAAGCCTTTGACTCGGTAAGCCATGAGTTACTTTTAAGTAAACTTGAGTCTTACAATGTAAATGCAGCATCCATGCAATTGCTGGCTACATATTTATTTAACCGCAAGCAGTGTACCAAGCTGACTTACAAAATCAATAATCAGATCATTAATTTCCAGTCCAAATATGAGACAGTCACACATGGTGTACCCCAGGGCTCAGTTTTGGGCCCTTTCCTTTTCCTAGTGTACATAAATGATATAGAGCAACCTTTCAACCATGGTTGAAACATTTCTAGACAGTGCTGTAACAGTGGACTAAATTTTTATAAAACATACAGGCATTTGAAATAAAAAAGAATGCTGAAGAGTAGATGCATATATTGGATAACAAATGAAGAGGTGCTGAACCTGTGGAATATTGTTGCAGGTCCAGTTCAGGAGGAAGTCAAGGAGATAGTATAACATGCACATATATTTTTAGAAATTTTTTAAAAATTGAACACTGTAAATACTTAAATTTAGAAACAAGTATTTACATTTAGAAACAAGTATAGCTAACACTTGGTTTAAGAATCATGAAAGAAGGTTGTATACATGGACTTAAATTTAGAAACAAGTATAGCTAACATTTGGTTTAAGAATGATGAAAGAAGGTTGTATACATGGAAGAACCCTGGAGATACTAAAAGGTATCAGATAGATTATATAATGGTAAGACAGAGATTTAGGAACCAGGTTTTAAATTGTAAGACATTTCCAGGGGCAGATGTGGACTCTGACCACAATCTATTGGTTATGACCTGTAGATTAAAACTGAAGAAACTGCAAAAAGGTGGGAATTTAAGGAGATGGGACCTGGATAAACTGAAAGAACCAGAGGTTGTACAGAGTTTCAGGGACAGCATAAGGGAACAATTGACAGGAATGGGGGAAAGAAATACAGTAGAAGAAGAATGGGTAGCTTTGAGGGATGAAGTAGTGAAGGCAGCAGAGGATCAAGTAGGTAAAAAGATGAGGGCTAGTAGAAATCCTTGGGTAACAGAAGAAATATTGAATTTAACTGATGAAAGGAGAAAATATAAAAATGCAGTAAATGAAGCAGGCAAAAAGGAATACAAACGTCTCAAAAATGAGATCGACAGGAAGTGCAAAATGGCTAAGCAGGCATGGCTAGAGGACAAATGTAAGGATGTAGAGGCTTATCTCACTAGGGGTAAGATAGATACTGCCTACAGGAAAATTAAAGAGACCTTTGGAGATAAGAGAACCACTTGTATGAACATCAAGAGCTCAGATGGAAACCCAGTTCTAAGCAAAGAAGGGAAAGCAGAAAGGTGGAAGGAGTATATAGAGGGTCTATACAAGGGCAATGTACTTGAGGACAATATTATGGGAATGGGAGAGGATGTAGATGAAGATGAAATGAAAGATATGATACTGCGTGAAGAGTTTGACAGAGCACTGAAAGACCTGAGTCGAAACAAGGCCCCCGGAGTAGACAACATTCCATTGGAACTACTGACGGCCTTGGGACAGCTAGTCCTGTCAAAACTCTACCATCTGGTGAGCAACATGTATGAAACAGGCGAAATACCCTCAGACTTCAAGGAGAGTACAATAATTCCAATCCCAAAGAAAGCAGGTGTTCACAGATGTGAAAATTACCGAACTATCAGTTTAGTAAGTCACAGCTGCAAAATACTAATGCGAATTCTTTACAGACAAATGGAAAAACTGGTAGAAGCCGACCTCAGGGAAGATCAGTTTGGATTCCATAGAAACACTGGAACACGTGAGGCAATACTGACCTTACGACTTATCTTAGAAGAATGATTAAGGAAAGGCAAACCTACATTTCTAGCATTTGTAGACTTAGAGAAAGCTTTTGATAATGTTGACTGGAATACTCTCTTTCAAATTCTAAAGGTGGCAGGGGTAAAATATAGGGAGTGAAAGTGTATTTACAATTTGTACAGAAACCAGATGGCAGTTATAAGAGTCGAGGGACATGAAAGGGAAGCAGTGGTTGGGAAGGGAGTAAGACAGGGTTGTAGCCTCTCCCCAATGTTATTCAATCTGTATATTGAGCAAGCAGTAAAGGAAACAAAAGAAAAATTTGGAGTAGGTATTAAAATCCATGGAGAAGAAATAAAAACTTTGAGGTTTGCCGTTGACATTGTAATTCTGTCAGAGACAGCAAAGGACTTGGAAGAGCAGTTGAATGGAATGGACAGTGTCTTGAAAGGAGGATATACGATGAACATCAACAAAAGCAAAATGAGGATAATGGAATGTAGTCGAATTAAGTCGGGTAATGCTGAGGGAATTAGATTAGGAAATGAGACACTTAAAGTAGTAAAGGAGTTTTGCTATTTGGGGAGCAAAATAACTGATGATGGTCAAAGTAGAGAGGATATAAAATGTAGACTGGCAATGGCAAGGAAAGTGTTTCTGAAGAAGAGAAATTTGTTAACATCGAGTATAGATTTAAGTGTCAGGAAGTCATTTCTGAAAGAATTTTATGGAGTGTAGCAATGTATGGAAGTGAAACATGGACAATAAATAGTTTGGACAAGAAGATAATAGAAGCTTTCAGAATGTGGTGCTACAGAAGAATGCTGAAGATTAGATGGGTAGACCACATAACTAATGAGGAAGTATTGAATAGGATTGGGGAGAAGAGAAGTTTGTGGCACAACTTGACCAGAAGAAGGGATCGGTTGGTAGGACATGTTCTGAGGCATCAAGGGATCACCAATTTAGTGTTGGAGGGCAGCGTGGAGGGTAAAAATCGTAGAGGGAGACCAAGAGATAATACACTAAACAGATTCAGAAAGATGTGGGTGCAGTCTTGAAGTACCAACTTTTGCATGAGGGATCAAATTTTGCCTGATACCTCATTCTGTGGCAGAATCACATCAGACAGAAAACAAATTTATGGCACAACTTTACTAAATAAAAGGTTAGTTGACTGGACATCCTGAGATATTGAGGAAACTTCACTTTCATAATGGCGGGAGGTGTCGGGGAGTAATCGGCAGGGAATAACAGTTGTAGATGGAGACCATGGCTTGACTACAGTGAGCAGGTTCAAATGGATGGAGGATGTCATAGTTATACAAAGATAAACAGGCTCACACAACAACAACAGCAGCATTAACACCAAACATAGTCACTGATACTTACCAGTGTAAGGTGTTTTCTAGATTTAAAAATGCAGTAACACCAATAATATGTAACAAACTTAACCATACTGGTCACATAGGTGCTATTTCTAGTATTAATCATCTACATTACACACCGTTGCATTATGGATTTGTGTGTGAGGAGACACCTTTCCCTCGTTTTTGGGGGTAGCAATTCATTGTTGTATGAAGTTATATGTATCTAATGATATACTATTTTAAATGTACAGCAGAGAATGTTTTTTCCAATCCTGTAAATTAATTTGCAATACCTTGTAAGGGAGCTCCACAACTTGAGCTTCAAGTTTTTCTGCTTCTGTATACATAAATTTTTTCTGTAGCTTCATCATATCCACTGTCTTCGTCTCTGTTGCAGTAACATGGAATGGCATGGGAGATGTGACTTCTTTCTTGAATGGAATATTCCACAGGCCTTTGAAGTAAATAGCATTTACAAGCACTAGCCGAGTAAATTCATCCAAAGTACCTGAAAGAAACAGACAGAAGGAAACTGCTAAAATTATATCAAAAATTGAATCTGAACAATGCCACCAGCAAAACCAGAAATTTCTTCTAGTCATTGTCACTGTCATTAATAAAGAGTGCTGATGGTATTTTTATAGTATAAGACCTGCTCATTTCACATGAAATTAATTTCTGTGGTATAGTTTTTTAAAGCTTGTATCACATATATTTGGTGGTGATGGCCACAGTCAAGAGGATATTTTAAAATTATATATTTACACTGGGCCATCAAGCACTAGTTCACTAAAATGGAGAGAACTTCTATAAAATTATGTAAAACATTTTGTTTTGGTGCCTAGTAAATAAAATATATGCTCGCAGAATATATACTATGCTACTAGATCAAAGACGTCCAATAAAACAGAACTCTTTATGATATTCACAATCAAGATACACCATCAGAAGTGTAATACATGTAGCTCAAGGAAGTAAGTTAAGACCATCAATTTTTATTGAAGAATGACAGCCTCATATTATATTTGCCATCTGTGGGCACATTTTCCAGTATTAATTTTATTGCAGTCAATGCTCACAAAATCACTGTATCAACTGTCTACTCACTGCCAATAGACCACAGATATTGCTTGGCCAATGGCTGCATCAGCATATTCTAGGAGTCAGCATTTAATTGAGGTTCCTACAAGAAGAGACTGTATGGAAACAACATAGTATTGTACAGGGAGATTACAACAGTACATAATTCTTGTAAATTACAGGAAGGCTAGCAGACAGCCAACCCTTTGCTCAAATGTTGGTAGATGATTTTCAACGTAAACAACTGTATCACAGTGTACATAAATAAGCAAAGAGGCTCAATACTGTTTCACTTCATGACCACCAAGCAATCACGGTAATCAGTCTCCACAATCAAATATGATATAAGTTGTTTTAAGCTGGGATGGCAATATATTATTAACAGTCTAGTTATTTACATGTTCCACAGATCTTTCACTATGAGGAACAAGTCAGTTTACAATATTCTTTCAAAGTAAAAGAAAGATCTGTCTGTTAGTAAGGACGATTCCAAATAGAGATCTACCAGAAAAATCATGAAGAACTGTAATTCATTTATGTAGGAAAAGGAATTTGTTTAGAATGACCTATCCTGATTGATTTTAGTGACCTGCAAATTAGTCTAGAAACTTTTCCAAGATGGATGAGTAAAAAAGGTAGTTAAGATTTAGAAATGAGCACCTGAGCTAATTAGGAGTCTGTCCATTAGCCCAAAACCATTACAGTTTGAATTAACAAACGAGATAGAGAAGATTCACAGAAGAGCTGTGCAACTCATTAAGGTCTTGTCTAGCCAGTCAAAATTTTGGAAACACCCATTCTAGGAAGGTCACGTATGTCAGTACAATAGACATTTATCCATGTGATATAGTGTAACCATGGTATATCAAGAGTGAGAATGACAGACTATGCATGGAAAGTTTGGAAAAGTGCATAATACAATCTAATGCTCTACTATGCACTGTGTCACCCAATCATACACATGATGATCATTCAAATACTCATTTACCAGTATTTTGTGTACAATTTCAGGAAATTGTGAAGCAGATTCACCATTGAAAGATGTTGCTTATCTTCCAATGCTGATTTTGCTAACTACACACCAATATTTCCAGATTGAAAACCATCCATTGGAAGCAATAAAGTCATTGTGCCACTTAAATCAAAGTGGAAATTTGCTGCTTAGACTATAATAACTGGCCCGGAAAGTGGCACACTTTCACTTCACTTTATTAAAAATCATCTATAAAGACATTCATTGAGTTCACAATCTTTTCCTCATTTCGTTGTTTTTCTGTCCATTCTCACATCACTTTGAACTGTATTTACAAAACTTCTAAGTTTATTTTTTTTCTTTCTTCCATCTCCTGATTGTTCCTTTACCTGTGTACCAAAATTGCTTTTGTTTTGCCTTTCTTCACAAATCAATCATTTTAAATTTATTACTCAAAGAATATGGCTTTCATTTCTGTGACATCAATCATTTTAAATTTATTACTCAAAGAATATGGCTTTCATTTCTGTGACATCATAACAAACACACAGATATCCAGATGTTAAATGAATAATGCATAATTCACAATATGGTTGTGCTTGTTTTGGTTGTTGTCAGTCATAGTCTCTTTGCTGCCCAAGCTGTTGTTGGGGGGCATGTTGTACTGCCACGTTATATTAGAATGTATGGTATATCAGACCGCAGTATGTCAGGCTTTACTGCATATGTATTCAAACAGTGAAAATAAGCGAAAGTAAATTACAAAATCCTTCCAACTGAGTGACTAACTGGAAGACAAATACTAACTTGCTGCTCACAGAAGATTCTCTGCTTGTAGAACATGATTCTCCAGTGCTTTCAAGAAGAAGCTTACTATTCAATCCCTCATACATCTTGCATAATTACTATGATGGTAAAATTTAAGAAAAATTGAGGGTTCTTTGGATGTCTGTTAACAATCATTCATCTTGAACACTACTCACAAAGCAAACAGTAAGGTAACTATGTAACCTGCATCACACACTATACAGTAGCTTATATAACAATGTGTACCTATTCCATGCTGCATCTATGTGCAGAAATGAGTATATACAGTGGTTAACATACAAATGAAGTGACTTGATGTGTGAGTGATTCTACTGGATTTTGGCATGATTCCTTATAGTGATGTAGACACTAAGTATGATCTAGCACACAAGTCCAATTTGCAGAAAAAGAAGGCACATCACTGCAACAAGAAAAGACAATACTGGAAACACCCCATTGGTTGTTTATCAACACACAGCTTGAAATACCTCTTCTAACCCCTACCTGATCCACTTGGGCACAAAAACATCATTATTTATTTATTTTAATTATTTATTTATCCTTTGACAAAGTACAATGTGTGGATCAAGATATATTTTCATTTCAGGCACCAACAGGTACATGGTTTTTGCTGTCTACTGTTTAACAAAAATATAATTTATTACATGATTATTCTAGGGCTATTTCATATTAAATTAGGTTTTGTACAATTTTTATGTTGATACAATAATGGTATTGCAATTGTTTTGAATGGTATTGCACATAAATTCATTTACACTCTAATAACCGTTTTCTATTAGAAAATTTTTGAGACATTTTTTGAAAATATTTTTATTGTTTATTTCTCTCAATAATGAAGGGAGTTTTTCAAGGGCTTTTGGTCCAGCGTATGATGGATTTTTTTTTATTTTTTATTTTGTAGTGTTGTGTGTAGGCTCATGGAAGAGGTCCCATTTTCTTGTGTCACAGTTGTGTTGTGTTTTATCTCTAGTATCGGGAGAATATCTGAATTTTGTCCAACAAAGGAGTTCATATAGGTATATACTGAGTAATGTTAGTATTTTAAGAGCTTTTATGCTGGTTTACATTAATCTTTCCATTTAAGGTTGGCTATCATTCTCATGGCTCTTTTTCGTAATTTAAATATTTTATTAATGTTTGTTTTCAAGGTACCTCCCCACAAAGTTATGCCATAACTTAATGTCATATGAATTAATGCATATTATATTGTTTTCATAATGCCTGTATCTTTTAGGTAGCTGAGTTTGTGCAGCACATATAGGTTTGCACTGAGTTTCCACCTTATATATTCTATATGCTTATCCCAGTTTACATTTTAATCAATAATTATCCCAAGAAATTTTGCATATTTGGTGTTCTCTGCTATGCACTGATCTATGCATACATTGATATCTCCACTGTGAAAGTTTTGAAGTCTGAAGTTTTGAAGTCTGAAGTTTACACAAAGTGTTTTAGTAATATTGTTACGTAGGTTTAATTCAGTAAATCTTTGGATGGCATTATTTACTTCTAGATTGGCTTTTATTTCTAGCTCTTCTGTGTCTTTAACTGTGAACAGTAGAGTTGTGTCATCTGCATAGGTAACTATACTACTATACCTAATCATATTTGGGATGTGATTTGTGTACAGAATGAAGAGTATTGGGCCAAGAATGGAGCCTTGTGGCACAGAGAAGTGTAAAATTCTTGCTTTACATCTTATTTTTTCACCAGTAGTTTTTGTAATTTCAGTATATTGGCTCCTGTGTGTCAGGTATGAGAGAATCCAGTCTCCTGCACTTCCTCTTATGCCATATACTCCTAATGTTTCTACTAAAGTTTTGTGGTCTACACAGTCGAATGCCTTTGTTAGATCCATAAATACCCCTACACATTTATTTTGAGAGTGCAAGTTTGTTATGGCATTTTCAATGAGATCTATTACTGCATATATCGTGCATTTATCTTTCTAGAAGCCAAACTGATTCTTGTTGATTATTTCATAAGCAATGAGTCTCTCTGCATTAGCTCATTCAAATATTTTTTATATGTCTGGTAAAAGAGCTATAGGCCTATAATTTTCTAGATTGTATTCATTCCCCTTTTTATGTATTAGTTTTATCAGTGCTGTCTTGAAGCACTTTGGAAAAGTTCCTTCCAGGAATGATGAATTGATTAGTTGTGTAAGAGGTTTCTTGAGTTCCTGCACACAGTGTTTAATTTCTATACTTGATATTCCGTCAATTCCACATGACATTGTTTGTTTTAGGTTTTTTATTATCTTTAGTGTTTCTTTTCCTGTCACTGGAAAAAGTGCCATTGTTTTTCCCTGGGGATTAATAAATGTTTCCAGGTGTTATTGTGTTTTTTATTATTTGTTTTTTTCTTTTAGTTTTTGGTCTACTGTCGCAAAATAGTCATTGAAGAGATTTATGAAGCTGTGAGACCGGGCGTGAGTCGTGCTTCGGTAGCTCAGATGGTAGAGCGCTTGCCCGCGAAAGGCAAAGGTCCCGAGTTCGAGTCTCGGTCGGGCACACAGTTTTAATCTGCCAGGAAGTTTCATATCAGCGCACACTCCGCTGCAGAGTGAAAATCTCATTCTGGAAACATCCCCCAGGCTGTGGCTAAGCCATGTCTCCGCAATATCCTTTCTTTCAGGAGTGCTAGTTCTGCAAGGTTCGCAGGAGAGCTTCTGTAAAGTTTGGAAGGTAGGAGACGAGATACTGGCAGAAGTGAAGCTGTGAGACCGGGCGTGAGTTGTGCTTCGGTAACTCAGATGGTAGAGCGCTTGCCCGCGAAAGGCAAAGGTCCCGAGTTCGAGTCTCGGTCGGGCACACAGTTTTAATCTGCCAGGAAGTTTCATATCAGCGCACACTCCACTGCAGAGTGAAAATCTCATTCTGGAGATTTATGATTTATTCTGTTCAGTTATAGTTTTTTTGCTGATCATGAACTGTATTTTGCTGTGTTCCTGTGAATTGCAGGGTTCGTGATTTGTATTTATAATAGACCAGCAAGCCCTACTTTTATTAGCAGCGCTATTTATGTACTTTTTTTCTTCTAGTCATTTGGCTGCTTGCAGTATTTAGCATACATTCTTTTATATTTTCTGTTGTACTCTTTAAAGTTTTCATCAATGCTAGTTTTATACATTCTGTGCATCATTTTTATGTTGTCCCTGGAGACCAAAATGCCTTTTGCTACCCATTTTTTGTTTTTATTTGTGGTTTTGGCTTTAGTTTTTATTACTAGACGTGTAATATTGTGATGGTAGGAAAATGTGTCAATACAATGAGTCACCTTATGATCCACTGATGGAGAGTCTTTTTCCAGTATTTCCCATCCTTCTTTTTCAAGTTTTATCATAAGGGCTTTAAGTTTTGTTCATTTAAGCTTCTTTTTTTCCCATATTTTTTGTGTCTTTTCATTTGTGGTGATACGATTTAGACATATTTTTATTGCATCATGGTGTGACAGGGCTGTTTCTATAACTTCACTTTTGTACTGAAAGTCCTTTAAATTTGTGAAGATGTGATCTTCTTGAGTACAGGAGTTTGCAGTTATACGTGTTGGAGTAGCTGTTGCATTGCTTAAGCCATATGTTTTCATTGTGTGTAGGAGCTCCCCACTGTCACTTGTGTCTTTGCAATGTGTTTGTGTTTAGGTCACCTAGTAGTACAAGTGCACAGTTCTTGCTTAGGATGATATGTAAGAGCTCTCCTATGTTTTCAATGAATGTTTCTATGCACCCATTTGGCACCATGTAGATGTTTAAGATGTACAGTGAGGAACTACTTAGATTATTTTTTGGCCTGTTACTTCAACTACATTTTCAATGTTATATTTTTTATATATATCAATGCTGTTTATACGGTTTCTGCTTACATTGTTATGGGTTAGTATAGCAGCTCCACCTCCCTTACTATACCTCCTGCATGAACTGGCTGTTACATTGTTATTTGCAACAGTAAGATTTAGAATTTCATGCTCATTTAGACCATGTGCAGTCAGAGCTAGAATGTCTGGAGTTTCTTCATTTAGCATTATTTCTAATTGGGTTACCTTATTTTTTAAGTATTGTACACTCCTGGAAATGGAAAAAAGAACACATTGACACCGGTGTGTCAGACCCACCATACTTGCTCCGGACACTGCGAGAGGGCTGTACAAGCAATGATCACAAGCACGGCACAGCGGACACACCAGGAACCGCCGTGTTGGCCGTCGAATGGCGCTAGCTGCGCAGCATTTGTGCACCGCCGCCGTCAGTGTCAGCCAGTTTGCCGTGGCATACGGAGCTCCATCGCAGTCTTTAACACTGGTAGCATGCCGCGACAGCGTGGACGTGAACCGTATGTGCAGTTGACGGACTTTGAGCGAGGGCGTATAGTGGGCATGCGGGAGGCCGGGTGGACGTACCGCCGAATTGCTCAACACGTGGGGCGTGAGGTCTTCACAGTACATCGATGTTGTCGCCAGTGGTCGGCGGAAGGTGCACGTGCCCGTCGACCTGGGACCGGACCGCAGTGACGCACGGATGCACGCCAAGACCGTAGGATCCTACGCAGTGCCGTAGGGGACCGCACCGCCACTTCCCAACAAATTAGGGACACTGTTGCTCCTGGGGTATCGGCGAGGACCATTCGCAACCGTCTCCATGAAGCTGGGCTACGGTCCCGCACACCGTTAGGCCGTCATCCGCTCACGCCCCAACATCGTGCAGCCCGCCTCCAGTGGTGTCGCGACAGGCGTGAATGGAGGGACGAATGGAGACGTGTCGTCTTCAGCGATGAGAGTCGCTTCTGCCTTGGTGCCAATGATGGTCGTATGCGTGTTTGGCGCCGCGCAGGTGAGCGCCACAATCAGGACTGCATACGACCGAGGCACACAGGGCCAACACCCGGCATCATGGTGTGAGGAGCGATCTCCTACACTGGCCGTACACCACTGGTGATCGTCGAGGGGACACTGAATAGTGCACGGTACATCCAAACCGTCGTCGAACCCATCGTTCTACCATTCCTAGACCGGCAAGGGAACTTGCTGTTCCAACAGGACAATGCACGTCCGCATGTATCGCGTGCCACCCAACGTGCTCTAGAAGGTGTAAGTCAACTACCCTGGCCAGCAAGATCTCCGGATCTGTCCCCCATTGAGCATGTTTGGGACTGGATGAAGCGTCGTCTCACGCGGTCTGCACGTCCAGCATGAACGCTGGTCCAACTGAGGCGCCAGGTGGAAATGGCATGGCAAGCCGTTCCACAGGACTACATCCAGCATCTCTACGATCGTCTCCATGGGAGAATAGCAGCCTGCATTGCTGCGAAAGGTGGATATACACTGTACTAGTGCCGACATTGTGCATGCTCTGTTGCCTGTGTCTATGTGCCTGTGGTTCTGTCAGTGTGATCATGTGATGTATCTGACCCCAGGAATGTGTCAATAAAGTTTCCCCTTCCTGGGACAATGAATTCACGGTGTTCTTATTTCAATTTCCAGGAGTGTATATTCTGGTGCATTATTTTTATAACTGAATATCCTGATCCTATGTTTGTTTTTGTCCTATATTCTTTTTTGTTATCACTGTTTTTTGTGGATATCAGATTTCCTGGTTTTTCACCCCCACTGTACAATGTTAGTTTCCATTGTTTCTAATGATTTTACAAACATCTGCATACATTCTGCTGAGTGTTACTGAACCTAATCTATTTAAATGTGTGCCATCCTTTCCCAGACTATTTTCACACAGGAATTTGTTTGGGTCTATGAAGATAGCACCAAGACAATCACACTCCTGTTTGATGGCACTGTTTATTTTGGATATGTATTTGTCACTCACTGACCTCCTTTTTATGATTCCGCTAAGTATGAGCCTGGATCCTTCATAAACACTACTTGCATCACGAATCATGTATCTCGTTTCATTCACTAATTCATCTTCGCTGCTGCTTTTAAGCAAGTTTGTTACAACATGTATAGAAACACCTTTGTAATTTCATTTGTGTTCCATGTCCTGTTCTGTAGCCGTTTGTTTTGCAATACTTTTGAAATGTTTGCCAAATGTTGCACTCTTATCCCAGGTCGCACGTCGATTTCGTAGTTGGGAACAGCGAAATTTTTCAAGAGCAAATCTCCTATTACCAGAAACTCAAATCTTGTACAGCTGTGGGCTTGTTTCTTCTTTTGGTGTACTGGTATGTCACTGTCTTCCACTTATATTTATCTGCTGATGTTAGACATGTTGACTTTTTTGTGTCTTCATTGGAGGCACTGGGTATATATATATATATATATATTTTTTTTTTTTTTTTGAAGTTCGAGCCTGCATATGGAGCATGGGATATGTTATTGTTTTTTGGGTTCATAATTTCGCGGTCTTCTATTTGTTTGTGGTGGTTTTCATTCTCACTGCACTATCTTTCTTGTATTAGTGTATCATTCTCTTTCCTTGCCTCGAATAGTTCAGTTTTTACAGTGTCCATGTTGTCTTGTAGCCTCTTTATAGGTTCATTTTCTGAGGCTTGTGATTCTATGTTATGGATTTCACAGACACAGAGCTGCTTTTCACGTATTAACCTATTATTTTCTTTCTTTATGTTTATATTTTCTGTTTTTAGCGCCTCAATATCCTCTTGTAGCAATTTTATAACTTCATTTTTCGAGTCTGTTGTATTTAAAAGTTCAGCTGTTTCAGTGTGTAAACAAACTTGGCATCTAGAGAACAACAGAGCAGTACAACTATACCAATGTTGTGAGTCACTAGGAACTTGGCTGTGGTAGGAACAGCTTTCCTGTGTCCAGAAACACGTGGCACCAAACCTGGAAATTCTGGCCCTGTGCTTTTGGGTGAATTTGTTTGATGGATGTACAAAGTGGTACCAAGTACATGAGTACAAGTCATCAGCTGTAATGCCACACTCCACTGGCTGGGGAATGTGCAGCAGATGAACAAATGAAAGTAAGCTTCGGTAAAGAGCAGTAAGGGAAGAGAACACTTTGTGAGAGTAGTTTAGTTGCAGACTTGGAAACACACAGTAAGAGTCTCAGAGGAGTCAAGAAGTCTCAGCAGCCACTGTTCCTTTGAGATGGTAGCCTTGCCAATGTCTGTCACTGTTGCTTGGTACACACACTGCAGAGCAGATCTTCCCATCTCGATGACATGTGAATTAAGGATGCAATCACACGTGGGAGTTCCAGCTAGCACAGTTGAGTCATTCATAACACATCTTGCCACTACCTACATGAGAGTCCCAGAAGACAATAATCCTCTGCTATTCACAAGCCTTATCCCGCTGTAGACCAAAGCTTGTAGCCCCATATGAAGTTGTCTCTAGGTAAGGACAGACAAAGCACCTGGAAACCTTCCTGTATGAGCAGCCAGTTAATATTTCTTTCCCTCTTACATATTCATTTGTAAGTACAGTGTCAGTCCATTTTTGCTTATTGGCAATGATTCAATACACATACTTCTCAATGTTAAGGTTTCATTGCCTGATATCCCACATTGCCACATCACTTCCCTGTCATCTCTCTTTCAGTGTTGTATGCACGCTGTAGCATGCATTATTCTGCTGTTCAAGTCACTGTGGGTTGCATCATTGTTGTCACTTGTCTTGCTCGCCTACACATCCAAAGGTTTCTGGATGCAGAAATGGAGGCAAAGTCATGGGAAAGTCCCACTTCCTTGCTGTCATCATTGAGCATCTGGCTGCTGAGGCACTTGAGTTGGCTATCAGTGCAGCCCGTGATAACAGCAGAAAGGAGCAGTGCTACCACTGTCAGAAGTTCGGCCACATTGCCTAATAATGCACATATGACATGGCACATATGATGTGTGCAAACGCACATGACACATGCACCTGTAAAAAGCCATGCAATGGCGTGCCAACTTGTATCAAATGCGGTGGCACAAATCCAGCTAATTATTGTGGCTGCAGTTACATCACTAACTGGAGCCACAAATAGAAGTAGAAGAAGAAGAGTCCACAATGCCACCAAGCAAGAAGAGGTGGCTGCTTGCTGAACCGGGCAGGAAGCACTGGCAGCTGCCCTGTCCACTCCCCCACCCACCAATCAGTGATGGCAGAAGAGAGGGAGGTGAGCTGAGCCACCATGAAGACACTGGTGATGTGACATGCACGCTAAGCTGTGTGCAGCCACCAGCAATGTGGTTGCTGTCCTCAAAGTTGCCATTGCAGAAGAGAGGACAAATCCTGAGAGCCAAGTTGGATGAAGTTCACCACCCAATACAGCATCTGGCCCATGAACTTCAAGCTGCAAAAGAAGAGATGCCTGCTGCTGCCTTCTCCCACTCCACAGGCCAGAGGGTGGGGGGGTGGATGCTACCACACAGACCTCCCTGGCAACTGCAGAGATGCTGTTAGCCATGGAGGTGGCAACAGAAGGAGAAGAGGTGCCTGCTGCAGCCCCTAACTTTAGTGGAGCCTACACAGCAGGCTACTGCAGAGATGGTGATGTCTGCACTGGCTACAGACTGCCAACAATGCCATCCACACTCTGGGGTGAGCAGATTCAAAGATGGCTTCTGCCAAAGCAGCACTTTTGTTGTTGCTCCACAAGGCCCATGCTGCAGAGAAGAAACCCACCTGCCTTCCTCTTCCACGAAAGGGCAGCACGCACAAGATCACGAAATCACTCAAGTGTGGCTCCTACCTCCAGCACTTCAATCCCCACCCTTTCACTCCTGCTGACCAGCCTAAACCTAATCGCCCTCACCAACCCTATCTCTGTACTTCCAAGCAGCTACAGACACTGTCAAAATCCTCCACCCAGGAGTCAGTGGAGGTAATCAGTGCTCATGTTGCCTTTTCTCCCAATAATTGAGAACACCGTGCCAGCAGTGTGGATGCCTCTCCCATTGTTGTAAGAACCAGATGAGACAAAGAAGAGGCTAACCAGAACAAGCAGAACATCAGACAAAACTTCCAAGTGAATGTATTTCTTTTGGCAACAAAACACAAAATGACTGCATCCACTGTCAATGTCAGAACAAGTTGAAGAATGATAGAGAAGATGAAACCTGCCTGTTTTTTGGGTTATAATAAAAGCAAGGCTGGTGTGGACTGAAGTTACCCAGGAAGCAAATACAATGGTGGAAGAATGCTTTCTTTCATATTTTCATGTTGTTGATTATAAATTCATATATTTTATATAAAAGTCAAGGCCTACTAGCAAACATTTTGTTGAATTCATCAATGTATTGGCAGTGGCTTTGATGAACAAAGGAGGCTTATCTGAATCAACTCGCACTCAAAATAGTTCATCTGTAAACAGACTCAGAGAAGACATTTTACTAAGTTGCTTTTGGCTAGAAAAATGTCAAAATGCCCTCTGACGAGAAGTAAGGTGTGTGCAGAGTGAAGCAAGGAAAAATCTGTGAAAGTGACAAAAACATATATGAGGCACTATCATAAAGAATGAGACAAAAGACTGTTTTTCAATATGCTTGAAAATTTTACATACTATGGCAAATATATAATTAAATAATTTTGAGGAAAACACTACATTTTCAAATAGTTTTATTTTTAGTAACAACAAGTTTTTGTTTTTTCTCCATTCAGGAAATTAAAGGCAAAAAAAATTGTTTTTGTTTTTCCAAAAACAACACTTACAATTCCATGCAAAACAAAAAAAAATGTCACTGCCATAACCCTATGTTTCTTTGTGGTATGTTATCAAAAAAAGACCAGTCTTTTGAATGCAACAAACTGACTGAATTCAGAAAAACTACAAAAAATCACAGTCTCTGTCAGTTGAGCTACAACCTACCTGTCCAGTCCTCAAAGTTTTAATACTGAATTACATACACTGGAAAGGTAGTATTTAACGACGGTTTGACCCACCATTAGTTATAAGGTTACACATCATGAAACAGAAAGAAGAAAATGTGGACAGAGACCAATTGACACGGGGAAAAAAAAAAAAAAAACATGGTAATTTGTTTATTTCGGAAAACTAGGCTGCAAATTGGCTCGAGGACAGAGAACACTGTAGAATCCTGCATTATACACATTGTAGATAAGATTCAAGAATATACTGTAACATGTCTGGAGTATAAAAAATAATATATAGTGAGGGACAGTATACGGGTGCTCAACATGGAGGTTTTCTGCGAATATGTAGTGACTGTAATAAGTTATATGTTGGGGAAACTGAGAGAAATTTCAAAATGAGGTTTACAGAACATGTTAATGTTGGTGAACCTAATCCCTCTACATTTAGTCCTCATTTATGAGAGAGCAAGCATTCTCTTAATGAAATCAGTAAAACATCATTGTTCTTCACAAGGTAGAAAATGGTAGAGTACTGCATATCCTAGAGGGGAGCAAAAAAAAGAGAGAATTTAATATGGGCACACAAAAAGTCTACTCACCAAGCAGTAGCAGGAGAAAACACATATAAAAGATATGGAAACGTGTATGCTTTTCGAGCCAGTGGTTCCTTTTTCTGGCAAAAGAGTTGAATGGAAAGGAAGAGGGATGAAGGAAAATGACTGGTAAGGTTACAGAAAGGTCACCCAGAACACCAGGTCATGGGAGACTTACAGCATGGGATGAGAAGAACAAACTGATTGTCAGTGCCTATACTGGGGAAGATGAAAAAATCTGAGAATTTAAAGATGTAAAATAGGGTAATAAGCAAGATTATTGAAAAAAACATTGTGCAAGGGCCAATAAGAGTGGAACGCTAAGTGTTTTATACATGTCAGAATGGTGAGGGAGGCAGGGAAAATTAGAGAAGGCAGAAAAAATAAGATCCATAGAAAAATAAAAGGAAGTGAAGAAAAGGAGTAGCTACTGGAAAGAAATGCTGAGACCACAGAAATGAATGTAAATGTAGGCCAGTTGAGGTGGTGAGAAACAAGCACATGTAATTCCAAGTTCCCACCTGTAGAATTCTGAGAAACTGGCATCACCAGAGAGAATCCAGATGGCACGTGTGGTGAACAGGTGGCGAGATCATGACTGTCATGTTGCAGAGTATGCTCTGCACAGGATATTGTGTATTACCAGTTAGTTAGTTAGTTAGTTGTTTCATGTAGCATGTTCTGCACAGGCCATTGTGTATTATCACTCAATTAGTTAATATAATGTCATTGGATAGATACAAAAATCTACTCACCAAGCAGCAGCAGACAAACGCACACGAGGGGAAGGAAGAGGGGTGATGGAAAAAGACTGGAGAGATTAAGAAAAAGAGATACAGTTCAGAAAAGTCACCCAGAACCCCAGCTCAGGGGAGACTTGTCAGACAAGATGAGAAGGAAAGACTGATTGTTGATGGCTGCACCAGACGAGATTTGAAAAACTGGGAGGTTATACGCAAGACAGAGATTACCGCTAAAACATTGTGCATGTGTTAATAAGAGTGAAAAGCTAAGTGAATTGTATGTAGCAGAAGTGGGAGGGGGGATGGCAAAAAATAGACAGGTCAGAAAATGAAAGATGTAGAAAACTGAAATGGAGTGAAGAAAGGACTAGTTACAGTGAAGAAATGCTGAGATGGAAGGAGTCAATGTAAATTAAGGCCAGATGTGTGGTGAGAATCAAGAACATGTTGTAGCGCTAGTTCCTACCTGTGGAATTCTGAGAAGCCTGTGTCTGGGGAAGAATCCAGATGGCATGTGTGGTGAAACATGACACCAGGGTCACAGCTGTCTAGCTGTAGACCACGCTCTGCAACAGGATACTGTTTGTTGCCAGTATATAGTCTCTGCCTATGCCCATTCATCTTAACTGATAACTGGGTGGCAGACATGAAGAAGTAAAAGGCTGAACAGTGTTTACATGACAGCTGGCATATAACATGTGTCATTTCACAGATGGCTCTCCCTTTGATGGTATATGTTTTGCCAGTTACAGGGCTAGTATAGGTGGTGGTAGAAGGGTGCAGAGGACAAGTCTTACATCAAGGATGGTCACAGGGGTAAGAGCCATAGGGTAAGGGGACGAGTGCAGAAGAAGCGTAGGGTCTGACAAGGATATTGCAGAGATTGGCAGTGTGATGAAAAGCTATTCTAGGTGTGGTTGGCAAAATCTCAGACAGAATGGATCTCATTTCAGGGCATAATTTTAGAAAGTCATGGCCCTGTTGAAGTAGTTGATTAACACATTCATGATCAGTATAATACTGAGTGACAAGTGGTGTGCTCTGAAGTTGTTTTTTGGAGGGATCAGCAGTACTAGGATTGACCAAAGCTGGTGAGGTACCTTCATCCAGTGAAGGCAGAGGTGAAAATGGTACAATATTGATGTAAAGAGTCTGGATCCAAACAAATAAGTTTGTCTCAAATGCCAAGGCCATATGGAAGGGAGCATTTGACATGGAAAGATTGGCAACCATGAAAATGTAAGTACTGTTGTTTGCTAGCAGGTTCAATGTGGACAGAAGTATGTAGCTGACCTTCAGTGAGGATGAGATCAACATCAAGAAAACTGGTACGAGATTCAGAATAGGATCAGGGGATATTTAATTGGGAGAAGATATTTAGAGATTCCGGGATTTTTAACAGGTAAGTCTCACCATGAGGCCAATGGCAAAGATGTCATCAATGTATCTAAACCAAAGCAGGAGCTGCAGGCTTATGGATCCCAGGAAAGCCCCCTCCGAGCGACCCATGAAAAGGTTGCCATAGGAAGAAGCCATCCCCATTCCCATGGCCATGTTGCTGATCTGTTTGTATGTCTGTCCCTCAAACCTGAAGGAATTATTGATAAGTACAAATTTGATTAAGGTGAGCAGGAAGGATGTCATAGGCTTGAAATCAGGTGGGTGCTGACAGAGGAAATCTTCAGCAGCAGACAGACCATCTACATGGAGGATGTTGGTACAGAAGGAGATGGCATCAATGGCAACAAGCAAGGTCTGTGGTGGGAATGGGATGGGCACTGGACGTAATTACCCAAAAAGCTTGTGAAAAAGCAAGCTGGGATATTTTTACTTCCCCTCTTGTTTTGCCAGCTGCCTCCTTAAAATTCATTTTTTCATGTCTGACTAATTACCATTAACATACATGAGTATAATCTGCATCCTCATAAAAGAGAAAAGTTGACCCTCAGTATTAAAGATCTAATTTTGTGCTTAGTTTTGTGTATGTAATTGATATGCATCCTCTTACCATCACCTATACGAGCCCTGTAACTGGCAAAACATATACTAATAAAGGGAAAACTATCTGTGAAACAACACAGGTCATACACCAGCTGTTATGTAAACACCATTTGGCCTTTTACATTGGCATGACTAACACCTAGCTACCAGTTAAGATGAACAGGCACAGGCATAGGTAGCAACACATAATACCCTATTGTAGAGCTTGCTCTACAACATGGCAGTCATGACCTTGGTGCCATATTTCACCACACTTGCCATCTGGATTCTTCCACCAGACACCAGTTTCTCAAAACTCCACAGGTAGGAACTAGCGCCACAATGTGTCCTTGGTTCTAGCCAGCCACCTGCACTTAATTTTCATTAATTCCTACTGTTTCAGCACTTCTTCGCGGTAAATTTCTCCCTTCTTCACTCCATTTTAGTTTTCTACATCTTTCACTTTCTGACCTGTCTATTTTTCGCTGTCCCCCTCCTACCCTTGTTACATACAATTATAATGATATGAATTTATCACAGAATAGATTAAATTTTATTTCAGCATTTCATTCATTAAACTTCTTCCTGGCCATCTCATGTAAACTGTTATTAAAACATTTGTCATTAATATCCACTGAGGAGTATCCATACTGTAATACACTATCCTATTTATCCTAACTAACTACGAATCATAGTCAGAGAGAGCATTTGTTACTGTGTGCACAGTTATTTCTTGCTTTGGGCATCACCAAAGGAAACATTATCAAATAGGGACCTAACTGTCTTTATCCACCCACGTTGTAAATTTAGTTAACTGAGGTCAAATTATACAATCCAAATAAGGATTCCAGATCATTCTTCCTATCAGAACCCTTTTAGAAACTCTACCATGAAGTCACCACAGACTATTAATTGCTTGCTGCTGTCTGACACCTAGCATAGTAAGGTATCCATATTCCTCATAAACAGTTAAGAATTTTCCACTGGGGTTCTATAAACAGTTACAACTAAATGAGAACTATTTTTAAGTTTTAATTCACAAGCACACACTTCTACACACCTGGAAATTGAAATAAGAACACCGTGAATTCATTGTCCCAGAAAGGGGAAACTTTATTGACACATTCCTGGGGTCAGATACATCACATGATCACACTGACAGAACCACAGGCACATAGACACAGGCAACAGAGCATGCACAATGTCGGCACTAGTACAGTGTATATCCACCTTTCCCAGCAATGCAGGCTGCTATTCTCCCATGGAGACAATCGTAGAGATGCTGGATGTAGTCCTGTGGAACGGCTTGCCATGCCATTTCCACCTGGCGCCTCAGTTGGACCAGCGTTCGTGCTGGACGTGCAGACCGCGTGAGACGACGCTTCATCCAGTCCCAAACATGCTCAATGGGGGACAGATCCGGAGATCTTGCTGGCCAGGGTAGTTGACTTACACCTTCTAGAGCACGTTGGGTGGCACGGGATACATGCGGACGTGCATTGTCCTGTTGGAACAGCAAGTTCCCTTGCCGGTCTAGGAATGGTAGAACGATGGGTTCGATGATGGTTTGGATGTACCGTGCACTATTCAGTGTCCCCTCGATGATCACCAGTGGTGTACGGCCAGTGTAGGAGATCGCTCCCCACACCATGATGCCGGGTGTTGGCCCTGTGTGCCTCGGTCGTATGCAGTCCTGATTGTGGCGCTCACCTGCACGGCGCCAAACACGCATACGACCATCATTGGCACCAAGGCAGAAGCGACTCTCATCGCTGAAGACAACACGTCTCCATTCGTCCCTCCATTCACGCCTGTCGCGACACCACTGGAGGCGGGCTGCACAATGTTGGGGCGTGAGCGGAAGACGGCCTAACGGTGTGCGGGACCATAGCCCAGCTTCATGGAGACAGTTGCGAATGGTCCTCGCCGATACCCCAGGAGCAACAGTGTCCCTAATTTGCTGGGAAGTGGCGGTGCGGTCCCCTATGGCACTGCGTAAGATCCTACGGTCTTGGCGTGCATCCGTGCGTCGCTGCGGTCCGGTCCCAGGTCGACGGGCACGTGCACCTTCCGCCGACCACTGGTGACAACATCGAAGTACTGTGGACACCTCACGCCCCACGTGTTGAGCAATTCGGCGGTACGTCCACCCGGCCTCCCGCATGCCCACTATATGCCCTCGCTCAAAGTCCGTAAACTGCACATACGGTTCACGTCCACGCTGTCGCGGCATGCTACCAGTGTTAAAGACTGCGATGGAGCTCCGTATGCCACGGCAAACTGGCTGACACTGACAGCGGCGGTGCACAAATGCTGCGCAGCTAGCGGTTCCTGGCGTGTCCGCTGTGCCGTGCGTGTGATCATTGCTTGTACAGCCCTCTCGCAGTGTCCAGACCAAGTATGGTGGGTCTGACACACCGGTGTCAATGTGTTCTTTTTTCCATTTCCAGGAGTGTATGTGCTGAACACTACAAAATTTACCTGGCTCATTTTTTTGAACTTTTGTTCTGTCTTAATATATGTAACAACTCCCCCTTTTAGTTCTGCATGATTAAGATGCTAGAGTGTAAGATTTTAAATGTAACTTATCTAACCCCATGGGCATGTGATGCTCAGATAGATACAGGATGTCTATCCTTTCAGAGCTCCCTAAATTCTCCAGACAAGAAGCTCTTCTGCCTTGTTACTCAATCCTTTAACAGCCTGAAGAAATAAGCTAACCATATTTTTCTATTCATTCTTTGTTGGGCTCTACTGTTATTTTGGGTTCTTTCCAAACAGGGTGTCTGAATCGTGATTCTAGCCTAAAAAAGGTACCTCCCTCATTAGTAAACAAAGTGATCTTGCTTTGTATGATGGTGGCCTCCCATACATTTTCTGCAGAAAGCTCAGCCAACCTACCTGCCCTCTCCTGTTAAGGTGTAGGCCATGTCTAGAATATCCCCACACTCCAATTGCATGAGGGGCATTCAATGTGTAATGCAACACATGCTTTTCTCAGCCAATTTCAGTCGAAAAAATGTGGAATTTGTTGTGGGATATCACAGAATACTCCCACTTTGTCCCCTATAGCTTGCTGAAATTCTATTAGGTGGTGGTGCTTTATCAGCCTTCCAAATGGCATCTGTAACAGAGGTGGGTTCCAAGTAGAGAGCTGTCATTGAATTTCTTTTGGTGGAAAACCGGAGCATCACGGATATTCATATGCACTTTCAGAATGTCTATGGAGATGTGACAGTGAACAAAAGCACAGTGAGTTGTTGGGTGAGGTGTCTGTCATCATCGCAACAAGGTTGCACAAACCTGTCCAGTCTTCCATGTCCCAGCAGGCCACACAAAGCTGACTCCTGCAACAATTTCAGCATGTTTATCACCACAAAAATGTAAAAGGATTTCTCCTTCTCCTTGACAACACAAAGCCTCACACAAGTCTGTGCACCCAAGAGGAGCTCACAAAACTTCATTCAACTGTTCTTCCTCATCCACACTACAGCCCAGATTTCACCCACTCAATCTGTTTGGCCCAATGAAGGAAGCACTTCACAGGAGACAGTATGTGGATTATTAGAAGGTTATTGATGTTGAACAGCAGACTGGTACAATGCGGGCTTACATGTCTTCCCAATAAGATGGTTAAGGCCATCGCATTGAATGAAGATTATGCAGAGAAATAGGGGTTTGTAGCCAAAAGCAATGGGAATAATATTATGTATTGTGATCCTGAATAAAACCAATATGCTTTCAGAAAAAAAAAATATGTTGCACTATTTATGTAATGCTTCTTTTACACTACTGGCCATTAATATTGCTACACCTCAAAGATGACGTGCTACAGATGCTAAATTTAACCAATAGGAAGAAGATTCTGTGATATGCAAATGATTAGCTTTTCAGAGCATTCACACAAGGTTGGCGCCAGTGGTGACACCTAGAATGTGCTGACATGAGGAAAGTTTCCAACCGATTTCTCATACACAAACAGCAGTTGACCAGCATTGCCTGGTGAAACGTTGTTGTGGTGCCTCGTGTAACGAGGAGAAATGCATACCATCACGTTTCCGACTTTGATAAAGGTTGGATTGTAGCCTATCTCCATTGCAGTTTATCGTATCACGACATTGCTGCTCACGTTGGTCAAGATCCAATGACTGTTAGCAGAATATGGAATCAGTGGGTTCAGGAGAGTAATATGGAATGCCTTGCTGGATCCCAATGGCCTTGTATCACTAGCAGTCGAAATAACAGGCATCTTATCTGCATGGCTGTAATGGATTGTGCAGCACCGTCTCGACCCTTGAGTCAACAGATGGGGACGTTTGCAAGACAACAACCATCTGCACAAACAGTTTGACGACGTCTGCAGCAGCATGGACTATCAGCTCAGAGACCATGGCTGCGGTACCCTTGACGCTGCATAACAGGCAGGAGCGCCTGCGATGGTGTACTCAACGACGAACCTGAGTGCATGAATGGCAAAACGTCATTTTTTTGGATGAATCCAGGTTCTGTTTACAGCATCATGATGGTCGCATCCATGTTTGGCGACATCGCGGTGAACGCACATTGGAAGCGTGTATTCTTCATCACCATACTGGCAGATCACCCGGTGTGATGGTAGGGGTGCCACTGGTTACACATCTCAGTCACCTCTTGTTCACATTGACGGCACTTCGAACAGTGGACATTACATTTCAGATGTGTTACAACCTGTGGCTCTACCCTTTATTCGATCCCTGCAAAAGCCTACATTTCAGCAGGATAATGCATGACCGCATGTTGCAGGTCCTGTACGGGCCTTTCTGGATACAGAAAATGTTCGACTGCTGCCTTGGCCAGCACATTCTCCAGCTCTCTCACCAATTGAAAACATCTGGTCAATGGTCGCTGAGCAACTGGCTCGTCACAATACGCCAGTCACTACTCTTGATGAACTGTGGTATCGTGTTGAAGCTGCATGGGCAGCTGTACCTGTACATGCCATCCAAGCTCTGTTTGACTCAATGTCCAGGCATATCATGGCCATTATTATGGCCAGAGGTGGTTGTTCTGGGTACTGATTTCTCAGGATCTATGCACCCAAATTGTGTGAAAATGTAATCACGTGTCAGTTCTAGTATAATATATTTGTCAAATGAATAGCCGTTTATCATCTGCATTTCTTCTTGGCGTAGCAATTTTAATGGCCAGTAGTGTAACAAGAAGCACTGCACTCATATGAGTTTTCATTTCAGTCAGCAGCAGCCTGCTCAACTCAGTGTTTACATGGTTCACAGAAGTGTTAACCCAGGGCTGGACTGACACTGTAGATCCTCCACAAAGCTTGTATCCTGTGTCTATGCCTGTTCTTGGTAACTGATAACTTGGTGGTAATCATACCAATGTAGAAGCATGAACAATGTTTACATATCAGCTTGTAAATGATATGTGTCATTTTACAGGCGGCTTTTCCCATGAGTTTATATGTTTTGCCAGTTACAGGGCTGGCACAGGTGATGGTAGGAGGATGCATTGGGCAAGTATTACAGTGGGGAGAAAACTCTCCAATCAGTACACCACCATTCTCACCTCAGCCTTCACTGTAAGTAACTATACTACAAGCCTAGTTCAAAATCAGATTCCCTGGGCTAGCACACCAATCCTTCAAAAAACAACTTAGAGTGCACCTCTTGTCACTCACAAGAGAACCTTCCAATCACACCCCCCTCAGATTTAGTTATAAGTTGGCACAGTGGATAGGCCTTGAAAAACTGAACAAAGATCAATCAAGAAAACAGGAAGAAGTTGTGTGGAATTATGAAAAAATAAGCAAAATATACAAACTGAGTAGTCCATGTGCAAGGTAAGCAACATCAAGGATAGTGTGAACCCAGGAGCGCCGTGGTCATGTGGTTAGCGTGAGCAACTGCGGAAAGAGAAGTCCTTGGTTCAAGTGTTCCCTCGAGTGAAAAGTTTGCATTCTATATTTTTGCAAAGTTATGATCTGTCCGTTCATTCATTGACGTCTCTGTTCACTGTAATAAGTTTAGTGTCTGTGTTTTGCGACCGCACCACAAAGCCATGCGATTAGTAGACAAAAGGACGTGCCTCGCCAATGGGAACCGAAAACATTTGATCGCAAGGTCAGAGGTCAACCGATTCCTCCACAGGAAAACACATCTGATATATTCTATATGACACTGGTGACGGCATGTGCGTCACATATGTTGTCGACCCACCTAACCTGTACACTTGGCGAATGGGTAAAAAGATTCTTCTACCTTGCCCAATGTAGATTTTCTTATGGATGTGATAATCACTCCCAAAAAAGTGATGAAAACATAAGAGTTTGTCACATAAACTGCAACAAATGAATGCAACAGCCTCACAGTCGCACAGTTTTCCCTGTGCTCTGTCAAAACATATGTTTTTAACGTTTTCAAATTTTTCCGTTTAGGTGTAGCGTCCCCATACTACGGCGCAGTTACCTCGCATCGGGTGGACAGACGGACAGATAATAATTGTCTGAAAATAAAAAATTAAATTTTCACTCGAGGGAAGACTTGAACCAAGGACCTCTCGTACTGCAGCTGCTCACGCTAACCACGGGACTATGGCGCTCCTGAGCTCACACTGGCCTTGCTGTTGCCTATCTTGCACATGGACTACGCAGTTTGTACATTTTGCTTATTGTTTTCATAGTTCCACACAACTTCTTCCTGTTTTCTCGATTGATCTGTGCTCAGTTTTTCAAGGCCTATCCACTGTGCCAACTTATAACTAAATCTGAGAGGGGTGCGATGGGGAGGTTCCCTTGTCAGTACTATCTGGATCTCCAATGTATTAATCAGCTACTTTGACAAAGCTATGATTTCCTAGAATCATGCCCTGAAACAAGGTCCATTCTGTTTGATATTTTGCCCACCACACCTGGAATAGATTTGCACCCCCCCCCCCCCAAATCTCTGCATTATCCTGGTCAGACACTATGCTCCTTCTGCACCCACTTCCTTACCATATGGTTCCTACCCCTGTGACCACCCCTGCTGTACGGCTTGCCTAATGCATCCTCCTACCACCACTTTAAGCTAGCCCAGGAACTGGTGAAATGTATACTTTCAGAGGCAGAGCCACCTGTGAAAAAATACATGACATGTATGCAAACACTGTTCAGGCTACTACTTTGGTATGACCATCATCAAGTTAGCAGTTAGGATGAATGGGCACAGACAGTATGTATACTGGTAGTACACAAAATCCTGTTGCAAAGCACACTCTACAAGTCAGTCATGATCTTGGTGCCTGTTTCGCCACAGGTGCCTTCCAGATACTCTCTCCTGACAGCAGTTTCTCAGAACTCCACAGGTGGGCACTGGCATAACATGTGCTTGGCTCCCCCCACTTACATGGCCCAAATCTACATTAATTTCTATGGTCTCAGAATTCCTTTCCCATAACTACTCCTTTCCTTCACCCTGTTTTATTTCTTTTATTTTCCAACCTGTCTATCTGCCACCTCCCCCCTCCCCCCCCCCCCTGCCCATCCTTCACCTGTCTACCATGTATAACACATGTAGCTGCCTGCTCTTACTGGATCTTGCACAGCATTTTTTTCAGAAATCTGTCTCTTGCTTATTACCTACCTCACCCTTTTAAATTCCCATATATTCATATCTCACACACCATAGGCACCAGTAAAAAGTCTTTCCTTCTAATTCCATCCAGAATGTTTCCCATTATCCAGTGTTCTGGATGATTTTACCATAATCCTCTCCATTACCTATACCTCACCAATCCCTTTGCTACATCCCTCTTCTTTTCCGTTCAGCCCCTCTGCCAGGAGGAAGAGCCACTGACTCTGAAAGCTTGCACACGTCCATATCTTTTATATGTGTTTTCTCTCAATGCCATTTGGTGAGTAGTTTCTTTTACCTATCCATATTATATTATACACTCCTGGAAACTGAAATAAGAACACCGTGAATTCATTGTCCCAGGAAGGGGAAAATTTATTGACACATTCCTGGGGTCAGATACATCACATGATCACACTGACAGAACCACAGGCACATAGACACAGGCAACAGAGCATGCACAATGTCGGCACTAGTACAGTGTATATCCACCTTTCGCAGCAATGCAGGCTGCTATTCTCCCATGGAGACGATCGTAGAGATGCTGGATGTAGTCCTGTGGAACGGCTTGCCATGCCATTTCCACCTGGCGCCTCAGTTGGACCAGCGTTCGTGCTGGACGTGCAGACCGCGTGAGACGACGCTTCATCCAGTCCCAAACATGCTCAATGGGGGACAGATCCGGAGATCTTGCTGGCCAGGGTAGTTGACTTACACCTTCTAGAGCACGTTGGGTGGCACGCGATACATGCGGACGTGCATTGTCCTGTTGGAACAGCAAGTTCCCTTGCCGGTCTAGGAATGGTAGAACGATGGGTTCGATGACGGTTTGGATGTACTGTGCACTATTCAGTGTCCCCTCGACGATCACCAGTGGTGTACGGCCAGTGTAGGAGATGGCTCCCCACACCATGATGCCGGGTGTTGGCCCTGTGTGCCTCGGTCGTATGCAGTCCTGATTGTGGCGCTCACCTGCACGGCGCCAAACACGCATACGACCATCATTGGCACCAAGGCAGAAGCGACTCTCATCGCTGAAGACGACACATCTCCATTCGTCCCTCCATTCACGCCTGTCGCGACACCACTGGAGGTGGGCTGCACGATGTTGGGGCGTGAGCGGAAGACGGCCTAACGGTGTGCGGGACCGTAGCCCAGCTTCATGGAGACGGTTGCGAATGGTCCTCGCTGATACCCCAGGAGCAACAGTGTCCCTAATTTGCTGGGAAGTGGCGGTGCGGTCCCCTACGGCACTGCGTAGGATCCTACGGTCTTGGCGTGCATCCGTGCGTCGCTGCGGTCCGGTCCCAGGTCGACGGGCACGTGCACCTTCCGCCGACCACTGGCGACAACATCGATGTACTGTGGAGACCTCACGCCCCACGTGTTGAGCAATTCAGCGGTACGTCCACCCGGCCTCCCACATGCCCACTATACGCCCTCGCTCAACGTCCGTCAACTGCACATACGGTTCACGTCCACGCTGTCACGGCATGCTACCAGTGTTAAAGACTGCGATGGAGCTCCGTATGCCACGGCAAACTGGCTGACACTGACGGCGGCGGTGCACAAATGCTGCGCAGCTAGCGCCATTCGACGGCCAACACCGCGGTTCCTGGTGTGTCCGCTGTGCCGTGCGTGTGATCATTGCTTGTACAGCCCTCTCGCAGTGTCCGGAGCAAGTATGGTGGGTCTGACACACCGGTGTCAATGTGTTCTTTTTTCCATTTCCAGGAGTGTATTTTAAAACACTGATTATTTCCTAGAACACCCAACAATGTCCTTAATGAACAGACAGAGTTGCAAAATAAGGTGTGTATAAAGAATTGTAACATTGTTTCAAGTTCATGTTAGAGCTTTTTCCAGTGTCCCACTTGATATAGATGTACACACTATACATATATATTTTTTACTTGGCAAACATGTCATTTGATATAGATGTGCACAATATACATAACGGGTACATCTAAAATCTCCTTTTGATATTTATACCCTAATTATAATCATGTCTATGTGGTCACAAAAGGGTCCATTTTCTGTGTTCCCTCTGTGATACACAGGTTGTTGTGTGTCTGTGTTATAGTTGTCAAATGTTAAATGACTACTTTTCTTGGTCATACTGGGACACTTATGTCACAGGATAAAAACAAGAGATTGTGGTCAGAGCAAAGAGTCTAATATTACAGGTCTCTTGTTACCTCTGAGTTCACATCTAGATATATCTGTGACATATATATTGAATAGCACACTCAGACAAATAGTATATAAGGGCATAACATATACACTAAATAAGAAGACGTAAAACTGGTGCTAACTGTCAAGTAAACTTAGATTTCTACTGTAATGTATACAAAATGCTCTCATGTTATGAACACTGATGCGTAGTCATTTATTTGTTTGTCCTCTGTATCAGACACCACCGGTAATGCGCTATATGGTGCAATATCATTCTGGCAGTGAAATATTTTTGCACGCAGCTCACAGTGTACAGCAAGATGACTTTTAACAAACGCTTAAAAGCTGCAGAGCACCGAGTGTACAAGATTTAAATTTTTGTTACAGTAGCCACTTAAGGCTTTGTGCACTGCCCTCTTTATACCCAAAGATGTTCATTTAGTATTTCTCTGTGCCTTATGCTCCACTGTACAGCTATTACACAATACACTCCAATTCCTAATAATTTTCTTTACAGTGAGTGTATACTGTAGAGGTTCCATTCCATCCTGAACTGTTCTCCTAGCTACATATCCACCAGGTTGCTACACAGTAATGGTCTTGTCAGCTAAGCATAAAGTGATTGGAGTATATCACCCACCAAATGCAGATGTAATGTGTTTTATGTATATACTTAGTATGGTAGTTGGCCAGGCTGGTCCTAATGACCCTACTACATTTGGTGATTTTAACACAGATGCAAATTCCACTTGTACAATAAATCTGAAGCTCACTGATATATTAATTTGCATAGTCTTGCAAACAGAGTAGCTCAGACACTAGTGTAATGGACACATGCTCCACTAGAATAGATTATGCTGTAATCAACACAAATACTATAGATTATTATAGATAAGGTAAATTATAGTAGCCTAGATTTTCATTACTCTGACCAATTTTGGCAGGTGACAGAGAACATAAATTCAGTTGCACTAAAAATAATGAAGGTTGTTCTGTATAAACAAACTCCGAATAGATTAAATAATAACACCTTTAACTACAAACTGGCAGAGAAGAAATGAGACTCTATGTACCAGGTGAAAGGGCCTGACAACAAATGGAATGAGTTCTATTCAACCCTGTTGAGATATTATCGCTGTTGCTGCCCTGTCAGAGAAACCCAAAATGTAATTAAACATTAACAAGATGGATGTAATTCTAGACTGAAGCTCTCACCAAGTCTGAGTAGGCTCAGGGAGAGAATACATAATCTAAATCTGCTTTATAAAGCCACTATTATTCTACAAATTTTTAAGGAAAAGTACAGTCTGGCATAGATAACTTTTAAAACTGATATTACTGACCTCAGGAAGCAGATTAACAGCAAAGTAACAGAGTGCTCTGGTAATATAAGTAAAGTATCCTGGGAGTTAACTGACAAATACCATAAAGGTCATAAGATGACGAAAATGGAAGTTTTCAGAATAAGACATGATGGTAATATTGTAGAAAGTCCAAATACTGTATGTCAGACAATGGAAAATCCAGGCTGGAATGTAACAATATCATGAAAAGCATAGATGATACTCACTGCATAGTGGAGATGCTGATTTGCAGATAGACACACAAAAAGAGTGTCACAAAATAAGGTTTTGACTAACAAGGCCTTTATCAAAAACAGATCTCTCTCTCTCTCTCTCTCTCTCTCTCTCTCTCTCTCTCTCTCTCTCTCTCTCTCTCACACACACACACACACACACACACACACACAGACACACACACACACAACTGCCAGAACTGTGGTCATGTGTTGCATTTGCATGAGTGTGTGTGTGTGTGTGTGTGTGTGTGTGTGTGTCTTTCTGTCGTCTATGTTTGATAAAGGCCTTGTTAGTCAAAATCTTATTTTGTGACAGTCTTTTTGTTGTGTTTATCTGCGGCTCAGCAACTCTGCTATATGGTAAGTAGCAACTATCCTTTTCATAACACAAATACTATATGTATATAACAATGAAAATAATAAATCTATAATTTAATACTAATCTATAATTAAAAACTATATGTAATATTTTTAACAACTATTTCACTTCTCCCATTGGCCAAGGAATGTGGCACCATGTCACCTCACTCAAGGTACTGAGTTTAAATTTACGGAGGTGAATGAGTGGAAGTTCACAAATTAATACTTATGCTAAAGAAAAAAGTGTTCATTTGGATGGGATGGCACATCCAGTGCAGTTACTAAGGTGTGCTTAAAAGAAGTATCAAAACCTTTTATGTACTTGATTAATAGCAGCAGTAGAGACAATATGTATCCAGTTGTTCTAAAAATGATTGTTGTGAATAAAAAAGTGGGTAAGGAAGATGTCTGTAACTACAAACAAATATGACTTATTCCCACCTCTAGTAAGATATTCAAAAGTATTGTCCTGTCCGAGCTTAGTGCCTTTTTCACTAAAAACAAAGTGATTATGCACTGAAGTGCCAAAGAAACTGGTATAGGTGTGAGTATTCAAATACGGAGATATGTAAACAGGCAGAATACAGCACTGCAGTCAATAATGTCTATATAAGACAACAAGTGTCTGGTGCAGTTTTTAGATCAGTTACTGCTGATACAATGGCTGGTTATCAAGATTTAAGTGAGTTTCAATGTGGTGTTATAGTTGACGCATGAGCAATGGGACACAGCATCTCGGAGGTAGTGATGAAGTAGAGATTTTCCCTACGACCATTTCACAAGTGTACCATGAATGTAAGGAATCCGATAAAACATCAAATCTGTGACATTGCTACAGCCGGAAAAAGATCCTACAAGAATGGGACCAATGATGACTGAAGAGAATTGTTCAATGTGACAGAAGTGCAAGTCTTCAGCAAATTGCTGCAGATTTCAGTGTTGGGTCATCAACAAGTGCCAGTGTGCAAAACATTCAATGAAACATCATCAATATGGGCGTTTGGAGCTGAAGGCCCACTCATGTACCCTTGATGACTGCATGACACAATGCTTTACACCTTGCCTGGGCCCGTCAACACCAACATTGGGCTATTGATGACTGGAAACATGTTGCCTGATTGGACAAGTCTCATTCCAAATTGTATTGAGCAGATGGACATGTACAGATATGGAGGCAACCTCTTGAATCCATGGACCCTGCATGTAAGCACAGGACAGTTCTAGCTGGTGGGGGCTCTGTAATGGTGCGAGGCATTTGCAGTTGGAGTGATATGGGACCCCTGATATGTCTAGATACGACTCTGACAGGTGACACGTACGAAAGCATCCTGTCTGATCACCTGTAGGGGTAATTTCATGTGAAATCATCCAGTGGCCATTGCCCTTATGTCACAGATTTTTCTGAAAATTTGGTGTAAGAATGTACATAATGAGTTAGGATTAAAATATTTTTTCTGAAATTTTTTCGACCAAAATTATAATTAGGAGACCATTTTGAAATGTGGGCCCCTTCTACCATCTGGTGTTGAGAAATGAAGTGCCTTGTAAATTTGTAACCACTATAACTTTTTTCTTTATGAATCAATTTTATTCAATTTGGTGTCATTGGAAAGTAAAAGAATAGAGCTATAATAAAAAAAATTATTAAAGTGCTGTGTCTAAGCAACAAATGTTCGAAAATTTGTAATTAATGTAATTTCTCACCCCGTTTTTTTTTCTTTTTTTTTTTCAGCAGAATCACAAGTTTCACCATCTGAATTTTTGTTTCAAATAATACCTACTGCCATATTTTTCAACATAAAAAAATCTGAAGGGTGTTTGTCCTCTATTGTTAGATCTTGTACTTTTTCAATAATGCTGTAATAATTAATTGCTTCAAATAGCTAATCAACAATACATCAAACAACAATGAAAAATTCAGTCTAGCAGCAACACTCACATGCAACACAGGCTGTGTGTGTTAGGTTTTTGTGTGTCTGTGCACTTCATATATCTGAAGGATGTTTTTGTCTTGATTTTGGTCTTCATACATAAGCAGCCATTCTGTCTGGTAATTAGAGAACAAGAAAAAGTTTCAAACCATCCAGTTCTTTTCTGCAACATACACAGCTGATTAAAAATCACAATGGAAAACAAATGTTCTTTAGGTTTTGTGTCAGCAGTTGTGTGTCAGAAGAAAAGTAGTAGCAGTGAAGAGTTTGATTTAACAGATATGTCAAGCCTGAATCAAGCTGATATCGAATTATTGAAACTAGGAAGCACCTGTGAAAATATGGAGTGTGTTTGTTCTTCTCACAAACGGCTCTATTTGGGAACATTTGAAGACTGACAAAGAATTTGCTGTGACCCTTTTAAGAAGCATGGTAAAAATGCTGCTAAGAAATCTTTGAAACCTATTTCTTTAACCATGGCAAGGAAATATAAAACCCTTGGACTTATACCAAGTACCAAGCTGTGCATAACATGCTGTAAGGACATTTTATCTCCTATGGGGGATAACCTTCCAGGGTTGGATGAATGTTAAGTAGAAGATCAAGAATATACAAGAGCTCCATTTACAGCTCTTCAAAAAGTTGTGAACTACTTGAAATTTCACCATTTAAGGTTACCAAGAGAGCACAAGACAGGTGTCCGGAGTACATTCAATACAAGTCTCGTCGCTTAGCTTTAAAATTCCAGCAAACAGCATCAGAAGTGCTACATGTTCCAGTGAAAAATGTGTCTGAAGAAACTGGCAGTACTGAATGTACGGACTGTAATATTTTAATGCAAAAACTTAAAGAGAAATTCAGCAGAAGTTCTGTTAAAGAGAAACTACAAATACTTACCTTAACACCAGCTTCATGGAGTAAAGAAAAAATCCAAATGTTTTTTTAACACTACCAAATAAATGGTAAAGAAATCGAGGGTATTGCTAAAAGAAGATGGTATTTTGTCAAAAGGGAGTTATAAAGTTGGAAACAGAATGGGTAAGGATGTGGAAAAACGTGTCCAGGATTTCTAATGTGAAGATGATATAAGTTGCATTTCTGCTAATAATGGCCTTTAGAAAATGGCAAAAGAGTGTATACGACAAAAAGACTAATTTTACATTATCTGAAGGATGTATACTTAGTACTTAGCTTTCAGAGAAAAATACCCTGAGGATAAAATTACTTTTACTAAATTTTGTGAACTTAGGCCAAAAGAATGTGCTACTGTAAACAGTCGTGGAATGCATAATGTATGTGTATGCATGTCTCAACAAAACGTAAGACTGTTAATGCATGCTGCACATGTGAAAGAACAGTACACTGAACTTCTACAGAAACTTGTTTGCAATCTGGAAAACGAGGAGTGCATGCTGCATCACTGTTCTCAGTGTCCTGACGAATATCAAATGCACAGTTTTTTAATGGAGCTAGAGTCCTAACAAGATTGTGAAAATGTTGTATTCAAACAATGGATGCAAACTGATCGACCTACACTGGAGACATCAATGAAGACGACTGATGAATTTGTTGAGTATCTCATGCAAACTTCAAAACTTGACATAATATCATTATGTATCAAAATCTCACAGTCACTACTTCAAATCAGGCAAAGAACCCTCTCTGATACTACATGCATCATCATAGTGGATTTTGCTTCAGGATGCTGCACAAGGATTTCACTGGCAGAACATTCAAGTCACCCTTCATCCTTTTGTGGTGTACTTTAAAACAGATGACTGCCTTAAGTCAATGTCATTGTGTTGTATAAGTGACTGTTTGCAGCATGATACAAACATATTCTATGTTAAACACATTCTATGTTTTCCAGAAAACTGTTCTCACTTATGTATTGGAACAATTACCACACATCCAGCATGTTACGTACTTCAGTGATGGCAGTTCTGCACAATATAAAAACTTTAAATTTTTCCATCACAAGCAAGATCATGGAGTAACTGCAGAATGGATTTTTTTGCCACTAGTCATGGCAGAAATGCATGTGACGGAGTTGGTGGTACTATTAAATGTTTAGCAACAAGAGCAAGTTCGCAGCGTCCATATGACAGTCACATGTTAAGTCTGAAAGATCTGTTTACATTTACCAAAACTCATGTTCTAGGAACAAAAACCTTTTATGGTTGGTTGGTTTTTGGGAAGGAGACCAGACAGCGAGGTCATCGGTCTCATCAGATTAGGGAAGGACGGGGAAGGAAGTCGGCTGTGCCCTTTGAAAGGAACCATCCCGGCATTTGCCTGGAGCGATTTAGGGAAATCACGGAAAACCTAAATCGGGATGGTCAGACGTGGGATTGAACCGTTGTCCTCCCGAATGCAAGTCCAGTGTCTAAACCTTTTATGTTACAACAGAGGAGATAACAAAGTTCACAAACGATATGAGACTGGGTCTACCAATCCTGGGACAAGAGTGAATCATTTTTTCAAACCACTGAATAAAAACAAGTTGCTGATAAGGCATGTTTCATCATCTACTAAATTCATTCAAGTTTCTCATGGAATTCAAAACACTGCCTCTAACACAATTAAAGAAGGTACATTTGTCGCTGCTATCTACGATAACCAGTGGTGGCTAGGAAAAACTCTAGAGATAAATGAAGAACACAGAGATGCAAAAGTCGAGTTCATGAGTCCAAGTGACCCTTCCTCAAGTTATTCAGGGCCACTTCACACTGATGTTTGCTGGATACGTTATGAAAACTGTTGTATCCGTAATTGGAGAAACAACAAATAACGATTGGCGTGAGTTCCAAAATTCTGTTTATTGCCAACAGTTCCACAATAACAACACAACTTGGTGCTTGATCAAGTGCAGCGTCTGGGCTGCAGAGTCCAAGTCCAGTATGGTAAACAGTCGTAGTGTAGAGTCATTCCGGGGTGCGACGTCGAAGTAGCACGTAGGTAGCCCAACACGACACTGTCAGGTGTGGTGGCCTATGCGGCTGTATAGGGCGAATGGCAGAGGAATATGCCTGCCGTACCCGAGTCCGCTTGTCGTGCCTTGTTATGATTGGCGGTGCGGCCTCACGTAACTATCTCTCGGGAGGATGCCGGCCGAGGTTGCCCTGACAGTGCAGAGGCACTCAGTGCATGATGCCCGTGCTTGCACTGTACAGCTGTGCAGAGCTGCGCATAAGCGGGGCATGCCAGCTGTTGCTATATGATGTAAAGACCGTGGCCACGCAGCTGCGTGCGCCATGGTGTGGGCATTGACTATACCACAAAAACATTTTAATGACTTTGCCTGCTCCTAGTGCAAGCACAAGTACTGGTCGTTTGTATACTTTTGAATCAGACATCATATTTTCCATTGAAAACTTGTTTGACAGAATCAATGCTTTTTAGAATTTTATGAATGTGTTTTATAAGAACTGATCATCATTTGTGACTACTAGGTAAAAGTCACAAAATGAAATGTCTATATTATTATTTATGTTCTTTCTGTTTTAAATGATTAAACAGAACAAACACCCTTCTGATTTTTTTTATGTTGAAATGTATGACAACAAGAATTCTTTGAGACAAAATTTAAAATGGTGAAACTTTTGATTTTGACGAAAAAAATTCATGAAGTTCATAAAATTTTTTTTGAAAAATGACATTAATTACAGATTTGCACATATTTATATGCACAGTTGCAGCATTTATATAGTTTAGTGATATAGTTGGTCCTTTTATCTTTCTAATGACACCAAATTGAATAAAATTGATTTATAAATAAGGGAGTTATAGTAGTTAAAAACTTTCAACCTACCTTTCGTACTGACACCAGATGGAGAAAATGCTAGACATTTCAAAATAGCCCCCTGACTACAGTTTTGATATAAAAAATCTGAAAAAAAATTATTTTATCACTTTCTATTTATGTACTTTCTTACACCAAATTTTTACAAATATTTGTGACATAATGGTAATGAGATTTCTTTATTTTGGGTGATTTTAAATGAAATGAGCCTAGCCATTCATGTCCATTGTGCATTCCCATGGACTTGGGCAATTCCAGCAGGACAATGCAACACCCCATACGTCCATAATTGCTACAGAGTGTCTCCAGGAACACTCTTCTGAGTTTAAACACTTCCGCTGGCCACCAAGCTCCCCAGTCATGATCATTATTGAGCATATCTGGGATGCCTTGCAACATGCTGTTCAGAAAAGATCTCCACCCCCTCGTAATCTTATGGATTTCTGGACAGCCCTGCAGGATCCAATGTGTCAGTTACCTCTAGCACTATTTCAGACATTAGTCGAGTCCATGTCGTGTTGTGGCACTTCTGCGTGCTCTTGGGGGCCCTACATGACATTAGGCAGGTGTGCCAGTTTTTCTTTGACTCTTCAGTGTAGATTCTCAGCATGGCTTTAAAAGAGAGCTGAGCACGACCACACCAGTTACACAGTTCTTCCACGAAGTGTACTGTCTGATGTACCAGAGGATGCAAACCACAGATATATTTTTAGATCTCACAAAATCATTCAACACAGTAAATGATACGTTACTTCTACAAAAGCTGATATGATACAGGGGATACACATCTTATAGCATCATACCTGTTGAATCATAAGCAATGCACTAAACTGACATAAAAATTAATGAAAAATTATAAATTTTCAGTCCACTAGTAAGACAGTATTGCAATGTGTACCTCATGGCTCAATCCTTGGGCCCTATCTTCTCTTTATATGTATCAAAACAACTTTTCATAACCCATTAACTCTAACATTATAAGCTTTGCAGATGACACCTCAGTCTTATTCTATGGTAGAGACTATAAGAAACTAGAATCTTATGCTACTAGTGGTGTCAAGGAATTAACAAAATATGTCAATGATCAAGGCCTCAAGGTGACTGCCACTTGGCCTCAATTTATTGGCATTTGAAACATGCAGTTCTCACCATACCACTGTAAACATCGTATGCAACATCTTGGTAACAGACGTGGGCTGATGTAAATTTCTAGGTATGTATGCTAATGAAAATCTGTGGCAAACAAACCACATTAATTTTATGTGTGTAAAAGTCAGTAGTGGCTTATATCACCTTAGCCAGCTCACCAAGATAGTTCCTAGTCAAATATTCAAAGTGGTTTACTATAAATTAATGTACACCTTTTTTACTATAGGATTGAATCATGGGGCTATGTAGTTGATGTCCATTAAAAATGAATATTAGTATTACAGTAACAAGTAATCAGACTTATATGTGGGACATGCCAAAGAGAGCAAAAATACTTAACAATATATTCTTTATACATATTTAAATCATTTACAAGTTATCAAGTACAGTTAAGTACATGAACACAACATCAGAACAAAACATAACTACTTTGGGGAAAGAACAAAATTAAAAACAGGAGACCATGCATCAGTGGGTTGATTTGGTTTACAAACTACCAAACTATTTAAGATCATATCAGGGAATTGATTTTAACAATTTTAACAATAAATTAAAATATTTTCTCATACAAAGATGTTTATATTCATTAAGTGAATTCTAAGACACTGCTTGTGATGTGAACCAGCAGCATATCCGCCGTAAAGTAATTAATGTATAGAATAGTTGGAAGATGCAACTGTTGTAGTATATAACATATTCTGTCCCCCTATGAGCCATGGACCTTGCCATTTGTGGGGCGGCTTGCGTGCCTCAGTGACACAGATAGCCGTACCATAGGTGCAACCACAATGGAGGGGAATTTGTGGAGAGACCAGACAAATGTGTGATTCATGAGGAGGGGCAATAACCTTTACTGTAGTTGCAGGGGCAACAGTCTGGCCAATTGACTGATCTGGCCCCCAGCTGAAAGCAAGGGGAAACTACAGCCATAATTTTTCCCAAGGGCATGCAGCTTTACTGTATTGTTAAATGATGATGGCATCCTCTCGGGTAAAATATTTTCGAGGCAAAATAGTCCCCCCATTCGGATCTCCGGTTGGGGACTACTCAGGAGGACGGCGTTATCAGGAGAAACAAAACTGGTGTTCTACGGATCGGAGCGTGGAATGTCAGATTCCTTAATCGGGTAGGTAGGTTACAAAATTTAAAAAGGGAAATGGATAGGTTAAAGTTAGATATAGTGGGAAGTAATGAAGTTTGGTGGCAGGAGGAACTAGACTTCTGGTCAGATGAATGCAGGGTTATAAATACAAAATCAAATAGGGGTAATGCAGGAGTTGGATTAACAATGAATTAAAAAATAGGAGTGCCGGTAAGCTACAACAAACAGCACAGTGAATGCATTATTCTAGCCAAGATAGATATGAAGCCCACACCTACCACAGTAGTATCTAAGGCGTTCAGCCTGATCGGGTTGCCCCCAAACACGTCTCCGACGATTGTCTGGCTGAAGGCATATGCGACACTCATTGGTGAAGAGAATGTGATGCCAATCCTGAGCAGTCCATTCGGCATGTTGTTGGGCCCATCTGTACTACACTGCATGGTGTCGTGTTTGCAAAGATGGACCTTGCCATGGACGTCGGGAGTGAAGTTGCGCATCATGCAGCCAATTGTACACAGCTGATTGCACACAGTTTGAGTCGTAACATGACGTCCTGTGGCTGCATGAAAAGCATTACTCAAAATGGTGGCATTGCTGTTATGTTTCCTCCGAGCCATAATCCGCAGGTGGCGGTCATCCACTGCAGTAGTAGCCCTTGCGTGGCCTGAGCGAGGCATGTCATCGACAGTTCCTGTCTCTCTGTATCTCCTCCATGTCCAAACAACATTGCTTTGGTTCACTCCAAGATGCCTGGACACTTCCCTTGTTGAGAGCCCTTCCTGGTGCAATTGAATTACAGACAACACGAGCCGTGTACCTCCTTCCCAGGAAAATGACTGGTACTGATTGGCTGTCAGACCCCCTCCATCTAATAGGCTCTGCCCATGCATGGTTGTTTACATCTTTGAGTGGGTGTAGTGATATCTCTGAACAGTCAAAGGGACTGCGTCTGTGATACAATATCCACAGTCAACGTCTATCTTCAGGAGTTCTGGGAACTGGGGTGATGCAAAACTTTTTTTGATGCGTGCAGTTGATGTCTTGTACAGAGAAGGCGAAATTTTAATTTCCTATCATTCAGAAAAACACTGTGTTAAAAACAGTGTGCCACACCGTTCTGTACTGGCACCAATCTTGTTCTTGCTGTTTGAGAATGACTTGGAACCACACAGCTCTAACTATAAGTACATTAAATATGCTCATGAAACAAATATTCATATAAAAGGAAAGATCACAGAAGAGCTCCAAAATGAAATAAAAAAGAGCACTTCACATGTATCAGAATGATTCACAATGAACAACTTAATAATAAACATGCAGAAAACAAACACCATACATATACACACAGTGCACAATAAACAGCCTCTAACTGCAACACAGAACTGTTACGCAAAAGACTTGAAACTGTAATGAGCAAGATCCAAATTGACCTAAGATGGCAGAACCACACATAACACCTATGTAGTAAATTAAACACCATTTGTTATTGTATTAAAATTCTTGCTGGATGCACATCAATGCAAGTCATAAGAAAATGTGTACTATTCCCAAGCAGAATCGCTTCAAAGGTATGGTTTAATTTGCTGGGGAAATTCACCATCCAGCTGTGCTAATCTTGGTGGTAAGGTGACCGCGCGGCCAATCAGAAGGGAGGTTGCTGCTAGAGTTGTGTGCAAGGCTGTTTCATTGCACAAGAAAGAATTATATGAACCAAAGCACAAAAAAACCAATTAAAAGAGCCATGGGAGGCACAGCACCTCGATCTTCATGCAAAACTACATTTTAAAAGCTTCATATTCGTCCACTACCATGCCTATATATCTTAGAAACAATATTGTTTATAAGGAAAATCATAGATGACAACAGCAAGATTTCTCCAAAAAAACCAAATAACCATTCAAACACAACAAGTAATAATCAAGATTTACATGTGCAGGTTGCTCATACAACATTAAAACAAAGAAGACCCCTGAAAACAGAAAAAAACTGTGCAACAAACTACCTAAAAAACTTAAGGCTTGCATAAATTCAAAACTGCCGTGAGTGATGCTTTGCTAAGGAACTGCTACTATAGCATTGATGGATTTTTATCTAGTATGTAAATATGTGAAAAAATTTAAACAGTTTATACAATTAGGGCCAAAATAATAAATGTTTGTTTATAAATTTATTTGTGCATTCTAAGTATGTGTGGAATGTTATATACATGTGTGTGTGTGTGTGTGTGTGTGTGTGTGTGTGTGTGTGTGTGTGTGTGTGTGTGTGTGTGTGTGCATGTACTGTACTCAAGGCCAAAAGTAAGAACTGTGTATGTATGAAATTTATTTGTATATTTTTAGAGTGTTTTTCCCATGTGTTAGGCTTAATGTATGATTCACAGGACCAATAAATATACAATACAATACAATAATCATGGCCTGACGACAGAGACTCTAGCAGCAACCTTCCTTCTGATTGGCCACGTGGTCACCTAGCCACCACGATTACCCCCCCACCCGCCACCCCTCTCTCCCCCCTCCCCCTGTCGGAGGTTGAATCCTCCCTTAGACATGGCTGTGTGTGTTGTCCTTAGTGTAAGTTAGTTTAAGTTAGATTAAGTAGTGTGTAAGTTCCCATACTAACTTATCACCTTTTGATCACTGTATTGTATTACAACAGCTTTAATTTAACAGTCATTTATACAAATAAACACCGCCTTAGAAGATGTGCAACTCTATAATGGGCTTTCATGAATTGCTGTTACACACTAATTTGTTCTAGGCGCACAGTCTTAGGTTGGTACAACCTGATGGGATATAAACAATCCTCCTCAAGACGCTCCATAACATGACAAAAATTTCTGCCCTCTTTCTCATCCAGAACGTCCCTGAACTGGGTGCCCTCCTTGTTGGCAACAGGATGTAGATTTCGTGTCTGTTGTTCTCTGTTTATGAGGACTGCCAGCTTAGTGTCTTAACCAATATTGTGTCACAAGTTTTATTTACAACAGATTTATAATGATTATCTATAACAAATCTCACATTAGAACACAAATATCTTTTTAAAACATTTGCTTCTGTGTTTTACTTACACCATTGCACATGATTGGAACAAAGAAGGAAACATGCATTTGTTTGTGTTAGCACTCAGCCATTGCCTTTATTTCAATCACAAAGACAGTGGCTGAGTGCTGAGACACACAAGAGTGTGCATGGGTTTCCCTCTTCATTCTTACCATGTCCAACTGGCAGAAGTGTTGATCTTATACTGTAGGCATAATTTAAGATGGGATTTCTTGATATTCCACTGCTAAGGGGGTGAAACAGGGGATAATAAGTTCTTTGAAACTAAGTCGCTATTAAAGCAATTTTGAAGCTAGACCTATGAAATTGGTATTTGGTTTCTCGGTCAGACATAAAGAAATATGTGTTTCAGGATTTTTGGAAATTTAACTGCTATGGGGGTGAAATAGTAGGTGAAACCTTTTTTTGGAAATAAATCATTATTAAACAACTACTAAGCGTTTTTAAAGCTACATCTATGAAAGCTGGTGTTTGACTTCTAGTTACAAATAACAAAATACATATTTCAGCGTTTTTGGAATCAGAAGATTAAATGTTTTAAGAAAATATTTCATTATGAAAGCACTTTTAAAGCTAAATATATTAAAATTTGAATTTGGCTTCTCGGTTAGAAATAAATATGTGTTTCACTGTTTAAGGAAATTCAACCTCTAAGTGGGTGAGATAGGGGACAAAGCCAAATCTTTGAAAATTGGTTTTTGGATTATTTCTCAGTTAGGAATGAAAAAATAAGTGTTTCACTGTTTTTGGAAATTCAACCCCTAAGGGGGTGAAATAGTGCCAGACTGACCTACTGACTCATCACCGCCCAGCCCAAACCTCCAAGGATAGAATGTTGATATCTGTATAGTATGTATGCATCATCTCAGAAGGGATTGGGGCCTATCCTGTTCCTATTCTATGTAAATGACTTACCCATAAATATAAATTCCCCATCAGTTCTGTTTGAAGATGTTACTTCTGTTTTAATTGAAGATGACGACACAGAAAAAATTCTGAGCTCCACTGTAAGCGCACTGTATACCTTATAAAACTGGTTCCAGTTAAATGGGTTGAAACAGAACATTTCAAAAACCCATATGGTACCTATCAAAACCAAACATTCAAAATGTGTGGGTCTTAAAATACAACATAACAATCAACCAATGAAAGAAGTCATTCCTGGGACTATATGTGGACTTCCTATCAAATACACTAAGCAGTTTTGCATTTGCAATGCAAATACTAACAAATTCCACTGACTTGAGTACACATAAAATTGCTTGTCATAGTTATTTTGAATCTGTCATTAGATACAGGATAATTTTCAGAGGAAGTTCAAGTAGTGTATCTTGAATAGTCAAACTGCAAAAGAAAATTGTCCGACACAGCAAACAGAGTCTTGTCGCCCATTATTTTGGAAACTACAAATCCTAACTGTTCCCTCCATATACATTTATGAGATCATAATCTTCCTACACAGCAGACAAACATTATTTGAGGAGGATGATTTTAACCATACACATAAAACAAGAAATAAAAATAATTTTATGCTACCCACAGACCAGTTGAAATTATATGCATGGACTACACAGTATATGGGGATGACAATACATAACAAGTTAATGGGCAAAAACATATTTAATATGAAGCCAGAGATTCTAAAAACGAGGCTGCTGCACAATCTATGGGAGAAATGCTACTATTCAATAGAAGAATTCATAGAGGATGAAATGATAATTTGAGCAAGGGATAATTAAATGTTAAATTTTATTGTATGTATATATAACAAAATTGTGTTATGATTATGAAGCTGTTTGTTAACATCAACTGTACTTTGTTTATGGTGAAATTTTACCACAATTTGACATGTCCCCTGTACCTGAATCAAATGATTTAGATTATGTAGAATACGAGACAAATAAACCACAATTCACATTTCACAATTCAAAATTCCTCTCCTAAGGGGGTGAAGTGGGGAATGAAAGGCTTTTTGAAAATATGTTGCCATGAAGACAATTTTGAAGGCAGAACTATGAAAATTGGTATTTGGTTTCTCAGTCAGAAATAATATAATATTTGTTTTGACATTTTTGGATATTCAACAACCAAGGGGATAAAACAGTTGGGAAAATTTTATTGAAAATAAATCATTGTTAAAAAACTAATAAAGCATTTTTAAAACTACATTTATGAAAACTCGTATTTGACTTCTTGAACAGAAATAAAAGAATATGTGTTTTACTGCTTTTGGAAATTCTATCCCTAAGGGGTGAAATAGAGGATGAACATTTTTAAGAAAATATTTTCTTATATTAAAAAAAGATTTAAAAGTAAATATATGAATTTGGTATTTAACTCCTTGGTTAGATGTAAAGAAATACACCACAAGAACACAAAAGGCATGGCTAACAAAAACCTAGGACTCCAGCTATCAGAACTGCTTTGTCGTCAGAAGTGCATTCGGGAAAGATCATGCATCTTTTGCCTTAATTAGCATGAATTGCAATTTGTGAACAACATAAAAATTTGATTAAAGAAAAACAAAAACATTCCTATAGATCATACAGTTTACATGAGTGAAGCAGGAGGTGCTAAGCTAATTATTATAAAATTATGGAAAATAAAACTTGTGACAGAACATTGGTTAAAACAAGAAAGCTGGCAGTCTTAGTAAACAGAGGACAACAAGCAAGAAATATACATCTTCTTGTGTTTCCTATGCCTTCCTGTATTTTACACTTTCCTGCATTTTACACTTTTTTGGATCAGCACAATGGAAAGTGGAAAAAGAGGGTTTTACTGTAAATCTTTCAACTCATTTTGGTTACCTTTTGTACTTTGGTTATCATTATTACTGCAACTGCCTCAATATCAATGAGATCAGCTTCAACGTGGACATCCTCTAATGGGTCAGGCCTATTTTATTGCTATTAGACCCAATATGTTTGCATCATGAGTGGGCTTTCAAATTACCTGTTCTACACAGTTTTCAGAGGAGGTATTTGGTATTGTTTTGCAGGATGTCATGGCCACCAATCACAAAACTGATGCAGTCGAATTCTTTAAACATAAACTAATCCTATACCAATGAACTATACTAAAAATTAAAGCCTCAGTGTACATTTAATTAAATTAGAATTATGAACATAACATTATGACATACACAGCGTAAGTTAAGAAAATTACAAATTACAATAATAATTGGAATCCCTGTCTAGAACAAATTTACATAAAATCACAAGTCATAACAATGTACAAAATAAATCTTACAAAATCACACTTCTATACAGAGAAAGAACGAAAAAGAAATGTGGAAAATCAGGAAATAATGGAAAATAAAATTAGTTGTGAGGAAGGGCCTATAATGCAAAAATGTAGATAAACAAGACTTGTACTGTAACGTTGTGCAATAAGTAGCACTGTAAGTCCACATGAGCAAAAAAGTTTGAGAGCTGCAAATGGATTTTGAGGATTAATCTCTAAAGTTTAAAAACATTTGTTTATGGGTTCTTATAGTAGTTAACATGTATAAATATGGAGCTGTGTAACTATGAAAGCAAACATTTAATAGCAAGTTGTACTTATAAAGAATAATAGCACAGCAGTGAACACTACATGAAAAACAGAGTTCTTATGATCACACTCTATTAGAACTGTTTATAGAAAACTAATATAATGCCTTTCAATAACAAATTTACAGCTTTTCAGTTATATAAATTTATTATAACTGGTTTTAGTGCCATTACTTAGCAAAATACATCAAGCATTTAAATTACCGTATTTACTTGAATCTAAGCTGCACTTTTTTTCTGGTTTTTGTAATCCAAAAAACCGCCTGCGGCTTAGAATCGAGTGCAAAGCAAGCGGAAGTTCTGAAAAATGTTGATAGGTGCCGCCACAACTAACTTCTGCCGTCGAATATACGTAGCGCTACACAGGCATCCTTTGTAGGCACAAAGATAAATACTGGTGCCAAAACCTCTGCGTCAGTAAAAAAAAAAAAAAAAAAAAAAAAAAAAAAAAAAAAAAAAAAAAAAAAAAAAAAAATGGAAGACGAGCATTTTTCTCCACCCGAGTTTCGACCACTGCATTTTCATACATTATCCAACGAAGTAAATACAAATTCCGTATTCTTCATCTTCGAATTTCAATGTACTACAAAAATCCGACTGGTAATACTGGGATTTTTGTCAATATGGCCAACTCTACGTTCTGAATTTTTTCCTACCTGTGAGAAGAGATGGTTGCTAATAGGAACCTGATGAAATGTGAACCACATGCAGTATTCTCTTCACCACAAGAATAATACGAATATAAACATTTTGCCATGTATTCTTTCGTTTTTGCTTCTATCTCATTTAAATCCTGCCAAATAAACTACGAAACTAGAGTGAGACAACAGCAAACGCGGAAGAATATATGTATCGTGTCATGTTTATATTCATATTACTCTTACGCCTAATAGTGATACAGTCAGAAATGAAGCACGGCAACTGACTAGATTTTTAAATCTAAGATGACTAATTTCTGTGCAGAATTTGATGTACTAAGGAAGCGGCCGCAAAGATTTTCAAACGGAGAAAAATTTTTGCCAAACTCTCGTTCAGAACATGTTATATCATACGCTGTCTATTATTTGGTTCTTGTTGATCATTATCAAAGAAAGCAGCAGTGTAAGTAACAACAAATAGCAGTCTCTTGCCATTGTTTCGCTAATGTGACGATTCCTCTCTTTTTTTTAATTGTAGGCGGCGGTAGCGCGCACAAAAGCAAGCCATGCCGCGAGCAGTGACAGGCCGTAAACACGCACTATCAGAATGCGACAAACAATGCATGACACAGTATAGTAATGCATTTTCAGCTTAGAGTGACTGACGTAAACACCTATAACATTGAAAATGGCACTTATCAGGTCAAAGCAAAATAAGCAATCGATTCAAACCAGACGAAGCACGTGAAAAAGGAAGGGTATCATTATAAATACTGATGCATAGCAATGGCTACCTGGTAAAGCTTAACTGCTAAGCTTTCAACTCGAACCAAACTACTGTAGCTGTATCGTCATTCATTCGACCTAAATTGTGTCTCATATTACAATGGACCAACTTTGTTTTGATTTGGAGGTGCGGCCTAAAACTTTTCTCTCCCCTTGAATTTTGAGTCTCAAATTTTAGGTGTGGCTTAGATTTGGGAATTTTTTTTCCCTTATTTCGAGTCTCATATTTCAGGTGCGGCTTAGATTCGAGTGCGGCTTAGATTCGAGTAAATACGGTACAGTTTTTTAAAGATTCAAAGTGAGCAATGCGGGTGATATGGCAGCATCCCATCTGAAATTGTTCTTGTCAAACTCCTAGCAGTACGCAATTTCTTTAACTGCAGATTTGGGTCTTCTTTTGGTTCAGTGAGTGAGTGAAAGTGAAGTGTAGCTGATTTTGATAAACTATACAAATGAAGAGATATCAGGTCCAGTAGATTGCCTGACTGTCCAATGGTCTCAGCTTGAACTATCCACCTGGAAATCAGTCACTGGAGAGTCAAGGAATTGGTTAAGACAGTGCAATGGTGTGCTATCTAGTTAGAAGCGTACTGTACATGGTGTAACAGACAATCTTTGTCAATGACAATTGGTACAGTGCCTATCTTTTAAAATGATGAAGTGCTGTAAGTTTTGCTCTTGCTTAAGGCATAAAAAACAGACAGGTGTGAATATGTTTTAAAGTCTATCACAGTTTTTCAGTTATCAGTTGAGTTATCACAGAAGATTTTGTTTTGATGAAATCATCTTCATCCAACTAAAATAATATTTCAGTAAAAATCTTTTTATGAGCCAAAGACATGTGTCTTTTAGTTCTTACATTGTTGTAAATCTGTGTAGGTTAAGATGCAAATGACATCTCAATATGTTCCAGGGCATTTAGGAAAAGCCCAATTCAAGAGATACTTGTTGAGTCAATTTTGCAAGACTGAAAGGACCATTTGCCTCACTTGTTGTTTGACATAATCTGACAATTAAACAATTTACTTACAAAACTTCTAGTGTATGGTTGTCACATTCAAGGTTAATCTGACAATTAAACAATTTACTTACGAAACTTCTAGTGTATGGTTGTCACATTCAAGGTTAGAAAAATCAGCCATTTTTAACAACTACTTGTAGTGCTTTTAGTGGTATGATTATGCCCTTCATCACTTCATGATTGAAAAATTGATGTATTTTGACAACAGAGAAAATGCTGTTAAGGTGTTAGTAGTATACATTCATATACAATGCTAAAGTTTTAAACTCTTTATTGGGGTGCCTTGTTTATAAAGGTTATAAAAGTACATCAACTAAAATTTAGTTGGTGAAACATCTGTTGAGATTTTGCACAATGATATGCTCACAATAAACTTAAAAAATAGTAAAAAGAAATCTCTTACCTTCAGGCATTAAATTCGTTATTTTCTTATGTGTCTTGTTCTCCACCCATTCATTGATTATAGCTCTTGATTTCTCTGTTTCTTTGATAAAATCAACTTCCTCTGCTTCAGCTAGAAATTTTGCAGCAGATGCTCTGAATTCTTCTTTAATTGGAAAACTCACTTGTGCATAAACCTTGTTGGCTGCTTCAAGCACTGTGTCATCAGATCCCTACAAAGAACGTCAATTCTCTATAAAGCCACAATGAACTGACGAATCGATGAATTTAAAACATGAAGTAATTTTGGAGATTTTACCAATTTTGAAACATATAAAGAACAGTGCTATTTTAATTTGCTTACAAATTAGCAGAAATGACACATCATAAATAAAAGGCGATTCGTAATGATGACCGCAATGTGTAGATCATAATCAACAATTGGAAAGAGCATACACAGGACAAAGAGTTAAAATTACACAAACCTTTCACCTGTTACAATAACAGAAATTCTTCTGTGGAACAGAAGGAGTTGTCATGGAGAAACGTTTTCAGTTTGTTTTCAACTTTTACTTTGCTGTCTGTCAGATATTTTATATCAGAGGGTAAGTTATCAAAAATTTTAGTTGTAGCATTGTGCACCCCTTTTCGTGCTAAACACAACCATAATGTGGAGAAATTAACGTAAATTTTCCTTCTGGTATTGTAATTATGTACAGCGTTGTTCCTTTTGAACTGCAGTGGATTATTTATGACGGACTTCATGAGGGAATAAATATACTGTGGAGCAGTAGTCAGTATGCCCAACTTATGAAATAGATGTCTACAAGATGATCACGGGTGAGTGTCCCCTATTACTCTTCACGCACATTTTTGAGCAATGAAGACTTTCTTTCTTAAAGAAGATTGGTGTTGTACCCTTCATGTGAAGAACTTATTATGTTAAATTTTTTTTAAAATTAAGGGTGAGACTATTTTGCAGAAAATCAGTCAATGATGCTTTTGAGAAGCTTGTTTCCAATTTCTTCTGTTGCTTTATGTCTGCTAGGATTGATTACAATACAAGTGTCATCCACAAAAATAATTAATTCTGCTTGTTGTAAATTAGACAGATAATCATTTACACACCTGAGGAACAATCGTGGGCCTAAGCTTGAGCCTTGGGAAACCTCAGATGTGATTTCTACCCAGTCAGAATCTTTTCCCCAAACTACACTGGTTGAATTACTGGTTACAACTTCCTACATTGTTTTGGTTAGATATGACACTATCCAATGGTTGGCTACACCATCAGTTCCATAAAACTTCAGTTTAACCTGCAGATTATTGTGATTTACACAGTAAAATGGCTAAGACAGGGTGCAGAAAATACTAACCAGTGCTTTTTTTAAATTTATTGCTTGTAAAATTTGGTGAGTGAACATATAAATGACATTCTCAGTAGAGCAACTCTTCCAGAATCCAAACTGTGATTTACTGAGGATCTCATTGTTGCTCAGGTGACATACTATTTTAGATTACATCACCTTCCCAAAAATTTTGAAAAATAATGTCAGCAATGCACCAGTTTGGTAGTTATCGACATCTCTCTTATCATCTTTGTTAAAGGGGGATTTAATGGTGGCATATTTCAGTATATCTAGAATAATGCCCTGAGTTAGTGATGCATTACATATTTATGATAATACAGTGTTTGCTGTATGGAAACAAATCTTTAGTACCTTGAAACTTCCTGGCAGATTAAAACTGTGTGCCCGACCGAGACTCGAAATCGGGACCTTTGCCTTTCGCGGGCAAGTACCTTATTGGAAACCCCACGAAATCAAAATGAACTTTTATCTTTGATAGGATATATAATTTTCTTAATTTCAGGAGAAGCTGACGATACATTCACATGACTGTATTTTATGAGAGTTGCTGTGATTAACAAACAGACAGACAGACAGGTTTATTATGTAAAATGTTCTTGGTCAACATTTTGCTTAGAAGCCATTGCACATTCAAAATTTTCAAAAATCTTCTATTTTCTTCATCAGGAAAGCAACATCAAGTCAAAAAGAAATGTTGGGAATCTACAGATGAACTAATAGTATCAACTACGACAGACTACACTGTTGCCAAAGATGAAACGTAAAATGTGGTGTCATTATTCTCACTACAATTTGATCTCATTGCAAACTGTGTGAATCTCTACTTCCTGCATTGTCATAAGGAATTTCCTGCTACATCTTGTATAAGAGAGCAAACTAATATTGTAAGACACTTCACAAAAAAACTTGAAGAATCTTGTGAAAATTTCTAGAAGTCTGTGATTGAAACATTTGTTTTCATGATCTTATTTCATAAAAGAATTGAGCAAATATGTTTATTAAACAGTAATTTTAAAATATAAGAAGTCTTTTAGTTAAATGAAGGTACATCACAATATTTTGTTAAAGTAGTATTTTATTTTCATTTCACTGAACCTCTGGAATAAGTCCATAGATGCCAAGAACTAGCATAAAGGGGAAAAAAAATCTGGCTCTGTGGCATAAGGAATTTCAGAGCAAAAGTATATTAACATGGCCACTCTTAAAAAACAATCCATGGATTACCACAAACCGCTATGTACTGTAATGACCCACCATTTACGTCACACCAGTTTAAAATTATTTTGCGTTCAGAACAGCATCACTGCATTTTAAATTTCTTCCAGCTAAGAGTAACACGGAAACAGAGTGCCTAGTGGATACTCTAATACACAGATGATCAAAGGAGTCAGCAAAACTTTTAACAGAAGCAGCACTGATCATCACTGATCATCACTTTCATGTCCTCTTGTGGTGACAAGGGCACAGAAAGTAAACAGATGTTCCCAGGTATGCACCTGCGATAGTTTATGGCATAGTTGAGACAAAATTAACAATAATGAGTCATTTGATAAGACAGCAGAAAATGCTCCAACAGACTGTCAGGAAAATGGCATGGTGCCACAGTGTCGGCTTGGCTGGCATTCGGTGTGATTAGGCCACAATGGCCTGGCCAGCATACATTTGGCAGTGATGACAGGCTGCAGGATTGAATGGGCTGCAAAGGTACAGCCAGCAGACATTCAGCTAATGGGCATTGTGGTTCTGGCTGACACAGGAAGCAGTTGGCATAATTGCTCAGAGCAGGATGTGATTTGGTCTACTGCAGAATCTGGCCAGCATAATGCCCAGAGCGGGATGTGTCTGCGTGCTGGTGGTCATGCTGTGTCCCATTTAGGCAGGCAGATAAATATGACATGTAATTACATGATCATGGATGAAGGAATAGGTCTGCAATCGGAGTGCTGCTACTGAATGGCATGCACGCAGCTTAGTGGAAAGCTGGCACCTCTGGAAGAGCAGTGTCTGTAGTCCAGCAATCAGGCTACCTGCAGGATGCTTATGTAGTGGTTGTACTGGCCAAAAGATAATTACACCTATAATATCTCTCCCACCTTAGGAGGAGATGGTAGAGTCATCTCAGTTGAGTGTGAAAGAGTCAAGAAGGGGAAAGGAGACACCTGGAGGGCAGAGAAGGGACCCTGGGCTGAGGGCACACTGTGAGTGATAAGAAGGAATGATGGACTGGAAGGACACTGTTGGCTGCTAGGAGCAAAGCCTCGACCAGTAGGGAGCATATGAGATATGATAGCTAGCAAGGATGTATGGCATATGGAGAAACATGTCAAAAGCAAAGGGAGGGTCAGGAGAAACGCCTGAAGTAGCAGAAAAGACATCACTGGATGTGAAATGTGGGGGAACATGGTAAGCAGAGAAAACATCAAGCAAGATACTACCAAAAGGAAAGCAAGAAACATGCAGTGCACCTGGACAAAATTTGCTAGGTATGAAGTGCTGCAGCTGACACAGAAGAGCACCAGAAGGATGGAAATGGCTCCTGGGGAAAAAAAAAAAAATTTCAATGCCGCATGCCGCAGCAAGGGCTCAGCTGGGAGCAGATGAGCTGGTGGGAAAGTCAGGGAGTCATCTGGTGCCCAATGTAAAGCAAGCTCAAACAACAATGGCCACAAGATATGCAATGATTGATGGGCTCAGCCAGATTCTGGTGGGTCAGTGGGACACCTGGGAGGTGTCAGCTGTCAGTGGGAAGCAAGAATGACTGACGGCCACCACCAGAAACATGATGATTAATGAGCTCAGCTGAAGCAGAAGGGCCATAGTTGGGAAGGACATGGAAGCAGCCATGTCCAGACACTATGGTAGCAGGTAAGGATGCTGAGAACACCTGCAGATCAACCCCATTGCTAGCTTTGGTGTCTCTGCGCAGTGTCAAGGGCACAGTAAATAAACAGCAGTTCTCAGGTATGCATCTGCAACAATAGTTTATTGCATGACTGAGACAAAATTAAGAACAACGAGGCATTCAATAAGATAACAGAAATTGTTCCTCCAGATCTGTCAGGAAAATGGCATGGTGCCATGGCGCAGGTGTGGCTGGTGCCCGGCAATGATGCTGTGGTGAGGGCAAGGCCGCAATTGTTGGCAGACTGCAGGCATTAATGGGTTGTGGAGGTACAGCTGGTGGACAAAAATGGTTCAAATGGCTCTGAACACTATGGGACTTAACTTCTAAGGTCATCAGTCCCCTAGAATGTAGAACTACTTAAACCTAACTAACCTAAGGACATCACACACATCCATGCCCAAGGCAGGATTCAAACCTGCGACCGTAGCAGTCGCGCGGTTCCAGACTGTAGCACCTAGAACTGCTCGGCCACCCCGGACGGCGCTGGTGGACATTGGGTGACCAGTTGATGTGGCTCTGACTGATGGATCACAGCAACTTGGGTGGGAGTCGGCTCTCATACACCGGCCATTGAATGTGTCTGGCATAATTGCCCTGAGAAGGACCTGTCTGTCAGCTGACAGTCGTGCTATGGCCTGTATAGGCAAACAGACAAATATATATGTGTAATCATGTGATCACAGATGAAAGAATAAGCTCACGATGCACACACAGATTAGGAACAAGTTGGCACCTCGGAAAGAGGGGAACTTGTGGCTCAGCAATTAGGCTACCTGCAGGACATGGATGTAGTGCTACCACTTGTACTGGCCAGAAGACATGACCGAGTACAATACTAACCTAATGCATGAATCCACAATGTATCCTCCACTTTCACAGAGATGCCGCAGTCTGGGTGCAGTCTTCTTGGCCTGATCTTCCCTCTCTCTATCATGTCAAAGGAGGCATGAACTGGAGCTCTTCTGTCCCTATGCAAGCTAAATTTCAAGGGTAAAGGGTGTAATATTCAAGAATATTAAAACTGTCAACACATCAGAGCCCAAAGGAGCAGCACAACTCAGTATGGTGCCATAACATCATGCATGCTGCAGCCATCAGACTCTTGGCAGCTACATCAGAAACGTTCATAACTATGGTCATAAGGCATGTGTTGTGATTTATCTGATAATCAATACATTTCTGGGTGGATCTGCTCACAGCTACAATCACCATACTTAGATGCTGGCTATGAACTCTGTTTAATGGGCTTGTCTATGTGCTGCCCTCCGACTTTGGCTATCTTCAGATTTTTCTCAGGTGTATATCAGACAGTGACTACTGCTGTCATGTCAAAAATTCTCAGTGTTGTACCTCATGTGTATGAACAAGACAGAGAATGTTAATGAAACAAAATAACATACTGTTACAATTCTTGCATGGGAGGAGGGGGGGGGGGGGGGTGAGTAATTATTTTATGTGTTCAAAGTGGCTCCCATCAGCAGCCAAACAACATTGATACTGCTGAACTGTTGACTGAACTACGGCTTTCAGTGTTGCTGGTGTGATAGCCACACAGTACGCTTTGATGGTTTATTGTAGCTCATTCAGTGTTGCTGGTTTATTGTAGCTCATTCAGTGTTGCTGGCTTCTGTTCATAAACTTCATTTTTCAAGGTCCCCCATAGGTGGAAGTCAAGAGGTGTAATGTATGGAGACCATGTTGGGTACTCAACAGTTCCTCTTTGACCTATTCATCACCCAGATAGATTTTCATCCAAGTACTCTCTGACATCTCTATGGTAGTCAAGCAGAGCACCATCTAGCTGTAGGTAAAATCCTTCATTTCCGAACACTTGTCAGATGACAGATAAAATTGATGTTCCCAGCATGTGAAGATACACCTCACGAGTTAAGGTTCCTTCAAAGATGAATGGGCCAATCAAACTGAGCGATGACAGATCACACCACACATTAATATCCAGTAGATTAACATATTCATTCACCTGAACATGAGGATTTTCAGGAACTCAGTACACATAGTTGTGACAGTTTACAGTACCATCAGGTTTGAATTGTGCCTCATCAAACCAGATAACCATCCCTGAAAACTGTTCATCCTCACACAGCATGCCTTCAAAACACTCACAGTGCTCCATCCTTATACTTTCCACTTTGCAGCCTTCAGAATTCATCATTCATTAGATTGGCTTACGCTGCTTTCATGTGCACTCTGACTCACTGTTTAGGGTACCTAGTAAAATGTTGCAACACAGCAGTGCTGAAAGCTGGACTAGTTGACGTTTCTGGTTGGTCAGACCTTTCCTTACACACATACTGAACAGTACTGTTGGTTTCAAATTTTTCCTGAATATGATAAATTGTTGTACATGCTGGTGGCTGACTTTTGTACACATTATGCCACTGCCTTTGTACCTCCATCGTGTTTCTGTGCTTCCAGTACCACTTCAATATTGCCTTGTGTTATTCAAATGCCAATCTTACTTCATTCATTGCTGCACTGTCATCTGCCATAAAACATGCACCAAGATCTGCTGATTAAAATGGACTCCGCTACAGCACAAAATTGCAATGATATGTCATTTTGTTCCAATGATATTAACTATCAAAGAGTGTCTACATTTTTCTGGGCCCCTCTGTCATAAATATGTAGAGTAGATATATGTGAGGATGTGTCAGGTTGAAAGAATGGTGATTGTGAATACCATAAATCTATATCTTATTAGTAGGCAGAGGTACAGCAGAGACACATATGCACCACAAAAGTTCAGAATGGACTACTTCAAAGACTTTCTTCATGCTGTATCACGCGATTGCTGCTAGGATTCCACAAATACATAGGGATGAGAGAGGGGGCATAATTCTAGGGACCTACGAACCTGCTACACCGTATGTGCCATTTGGCTTCTCCCACCCAACACCAGTCCCTCTGAACTGCGGAGATGGGAAATTGCACTCCAACACATCCTTTCATCCCGCCATCCCCCTGGACTGAACCTACGTTAAACAACCTCACTCCCATTTACTCTTCAGTCTTCTCCTCTTTCCCTTTCCTCTTTAGCCATTCACGCATCTTTTCATCCTACATAGTTGTGTTTATCTTTATACTATATACCTCTTTACTTCTGTATGCATCCTCTTTGGTTTGAAGCTGGCACAGTACTTACAGTAGAATATCTTTGGCTTCCCTCTGACAACCATGCCTCCATCCTTGCTACCCTCCCTATTTTCCTTTCCCTGTTGCTTCATAGCCTGGGTTGTGAGTAACTGAATCTCCTTTCCCTTCTTCCCTTTCTTTCCCCTCTCTCCTCCCTGATGAAGGAACATTTGTTCCGAAAGCTAGGAATGTAAATTTTCGGTTCTGTTTTATGTGTATCTATCGGCTGTACTGAGCTGAGGTAAGTACTGGCCAGCCCCTCTATCTCTTTGTTAGTATTTGTTTCACATCTTTATATGAGATTTTCCATTAATCATTTAGATCACCTATATGGTCCACATCCTTCATTGTTTTGTCCCTTTTGTTAGCTATCACTTACATCTGTCATCTTAACACTTTCTCTTCTTCAGTGTTTTATATATACATAAATAAATATTTTCGTCACCAACTGTGCTAGTTTCATCTTCCTCCTATTATCTTGTTCCATTTATGGTCCTCTTTTTTATTTATTGATTTATTTATTCAACATTCCATAGTTTTAACGTTCGTTATTCGCTGTTTCCCAGCCAACAATCACTGCCAACAATCTCTTCCACACCTACCAGTATCATCCATTTCCGTTGATTTCTTGTTGCTGGCGATATTTTTGTGCCATTGGCTATCTTTCTCTGCCACAAGAAAATTTTTGGGAGATTTCTGCGCCACCCGCGATCTTTTTTGCGGCACTCGCGATCATTTTTGCGGCACGCGCGATCGCTTTTGCGGAACGCGCGATCGCTTTTGCGGCACGCGCGATCGCTTTTGTGGCACGAGCGATCTTTTTTCGCCACTCGCTATCTCTGTTTTTGAGCAACGTGTGTTCTTTTCCCCTGATCTGGACATACTTGCTTGGTCTGGTCAACTTTTTCCGTATTTTTCTTATTTAGTGGTCTTCCTTTGGTATTGAACATTACCAACACAATTTCTTTCTTTCTCGTCCTTCCCTCCCCGTTTTATTCCTTCTTATGATTACTATTTCAACTTTAGTTATTTAATTTCCCTACCCACCAGTTACCCACTGTGTACCCTAATCCTATACCACATTATTTACATTCATTCCGGAAACATGCATTCACCGTAGCCAAACTGCAATCCCACATACTTTTCCTCCAGTCCTGCTTAACCTTTGGAATTATCCCTAAAGGGCTTACCTTAAAAGTTCCCATCTCCGGGTGCAATTCCTCCTTCCACCACTCTCTCCTGGACTTCCAGAACCTTCAATCCTTAGCCCTTACCCAACTTGTCCTGAATCTCTACACTACTTCATGTAACCACCACTCCCAACAGCTCCTATCTCTCTTCAAAGTCCTTCACCTCTCAAACCCTTGCTTGGAGAACACACTCAGGAACATCATCCTAGAAGCCAGCTGCGAACTTGAGTTCCATGCCACACACCACCTGAAAAAACTATCCACAGTGCTAGTGCAACACCTAAGAAGTGGGGTCCCTCTCCCTATCCCTCACAAACACCAACCACAACAGAACCTTCAACAAACCCCTCTCATAGCCAACAAACCTAGCCTAGCCACCCTACTCAATCTCCCCATCCCAGCACATATCCCACACAGACCAAATCTCAACTATAACCACAGTCAAATGCCACATATCACTAGTCCCAATTCAGTCCTAAACCTCTCATCCAGATCCCTCTCTCCTCCAGAGACATCTGTTCTATCAAAAGGCTTAACCTTTAGCCCCATGCCTAAATTCAACCACACTGCCCTGGTTAAAGATCTCCTCTCATTCACCCGGAACCTCAACTGGAAATATCACTTCACTACCCAAACACAGCCCCCAAATACTAGACCCAGTGTTGAACCCTGTCTAGAACAGTTCCGACTGCCTTCCCAAAGGGATCCTCCTCCCCTCCCCCAAAACCATCCCTTGCAGACATTTCAGGAATTCCTCACATCCAGTGTTGCCTCCCAGTCCTTCTTGAAGAACATCCCGACAACCCCCAACATCACCCCAGCTGAATCCCGTGCCATTAAGGAGCTGAAAATAGACCGCTCTATTGTCATCCTCCCGGCGGATAAAGGCTCCACAACTGTCGTACTTGACCGTGTGGAGTATGTGGCAGAAGGACTGCGTCAACTCTCCGACACCTCAACCTACAAAGCTGTTACCCAGGATCCCATTCCCTCCATCCAGACTGAGCTGCAAAAAATCCTAAAAATCCAAGGTCCCTCACAAGGCCTCACAACGGCTTCCATAGACTTACTCATTCCACCTGAGCCACGTACCCCTACCTTCTACCTATTACCCAAAATCCACAAAGAGAACCATCCTGGCCGTCCCATTGTAGCAGGCTTCAAAGCCCCAACCGAACGTATCTCAGCTCTGGTAGACCAGCACCTCCAACCTATCACCCGCAGACTCCCATCCTACATCAAAGACACAAACCACTTCCTAGAACGCCTCAAATCCATTCCCACTCCTCTCCCACCTGAAACCTTTCTTGTCACCATAGATGCTACATCCCTTTACACAAACATCCCACATACCCATGGTCTCTCTGCCCTTGAGCACTACCTCTCCCAACGCCCACCCGAAGATCTTCCAAAAACCTCGTTCCTTATCACACTTACCAACTTCATCCTCACCCATAACTACTTCACTTTTGAAGGCCAGACCTACAAACAAATCAGGGGAACGGCCATGGGAACCAGGATGGCTCCGTCCTATGCCAACCTCTTCATGGGCCGCATGGAGGAGGCTTTCCTGAAGACCCAACAGCTGCTTCCCCTGGCCTGGTATAGGTTTATAGATGACATCTTTGTGGTCTGGACTCATGGTGAAGAAACACTCCTTAATTTCCTCCATAACCTCAACTCCTTTTCGAATCTGAATTTCACCTGGTCCTTCTCCAAAACCCAAGCCACCTTCCTGGATGTTGACCTTCATCTTGTTGAAGCTCACATCCACACCTCTGTCCATATCAAACCCACAAACAAACAACAGTACCTTCACTTCGATAGCTGCCATCCATTCCACATCAAACACTCCCTTCCCTACAGCCTAGGTATTCGTGGCAAACGCATCTGCTCCAGTGATGAATCCCTCAACAATTACACCAATAACCTGACAAGTGCTTTCCTCTCCCGCAACTATCCTGCAGACCTTGTCCACAAACAGATCTCCCGAGCAATACATTCCTCCCCGTCCAACAACAATGTTCCTACCCCCAGACCACACAGAAGCATCCCCCTTGTCACCCAATATTATCCTGGCCTCGAAAACATCAACAAATTACTCCGCCAGGGATATGACTTTCTCAAGTCAACCCCTGAAATGAGATCATCCCTTGACAAAATTCTCCCCACACCACCCAGAGTTGCCTTTCGTCGCCCCCCTAACCTCCGTAACATCCTTGTTAAACCCTACAATATTCCCAGACTACCTTCTCTACCCAGCGGTTCCTACCCCTGTAACCGACCCCGCTGCAAAACCTGCCCCATGCATCCCCCCACAACCACCTACTCCAGCCCCGCTACTAGTAAAACATACACAATTCAAGGCAGGGCCACGTGTGAAACTACACATGTCATTTATCAACTGACATGCCTGCACTGCACAGCCTTTTACATCGGCATGACAACAACTAAACTGGCTGAGCGCATGAACGGACACAGACGAACTGTCCGCCTAGGAGATGCCCAATACCCAGTAGCGGAGCATGCCCTCCAGCATAATTCTAGGGACCTAGGAACCTGCTACACCGTATGTGCCATTTGGCTTCTCCCACCCAACACCAGTCCCTCTGAACTGCGGAGATGGGAACTTGCACTCCAAAACATCCTTTCATCCCGCCATCCCCCTGGACTGAACCTACGTTAAACAACCTCACTCCCATTTACTCTTCAGTCTTCTCCTCTTTCCCTTTCCTCTTTAGCCATTCACGCATCTTTTCATCCTACATAGTTGTGTTTATCTTTATACTATATACCTCTTTACTTCTGTATGCATCCTCTTTGGTTTGAAGCTGGCACAGTACTTACAGTAGAATATCTTTGGCTTCCCTCTGACAACCATGCCTCCATCCTTGCTACCCTCCCTATTTTCCTTTCCCTGTTGCTTCATAGCCTGGGTTGTGAGTAACTGAATCTCCTTTCCCTTCTTCCCTTTCTTTCCCCTCTCTCCTCCCTGATGAAGGAACATTTGTTCCGAAAGCTAGGAATGTAAATTTTCGGTTCTGTTTTATGTGTATCTATCGGCTGTACTGAGCTGAGGTAAGTACTGGCCAGCCCCTCTATCTCTTTGTTAGTATTTGTTTCACATCTTTATATGAGATTTTCCATTAATCATTTAAAGTACTATCTTTGCCCTCCAATGCTCTGGCACATCCCCTTCATCTTTTATGTCCTTTCATCCTCACAGTGGGTGGGTTCTTCTCAATCTGAGTGACCTCCTCTCATTCCCAATCTTCCCAAAGCTATCTCTTACTCTCTTTCTTCCCACAGGAAGGAACTAACAGTTCCAAAAGCCAGAAATAGTTTGTTACTCAACTGGTGTTTTCCTTAATACTTCATATAAAGCATATTACAATTTTACAAAGAATACCATCAGCTATACATGTACTGGCAAAGTTAAAAATCTGATCAATACGATCATTACTGTTAACAAGCATATCCATCCTTGAGTCCAAAAATTATGATTAATTAAAGAAGGAGTGGCTAAGGCACAGCCTGGGGGGATCATTTCCAGAATGAATTTTCATTCTACAGAAGAGAATGTACTGATTTGAAACCTCCGGGCAGAGTAAAACAGGTGGGAGTGAAGCTGTGAGGTCAGATCGTGAGTTGTGCTTGGACAGATCAGGGTTTTTATCTGTCAGGAAGTTTCAAATCAGTGCACACTCTGCTGCAGAGTGAAAATTCATTCTACCTGTCTTATTGTTGCAACACAAAATGAAAGCCCAGCTATGTGCTGGTCATCCTGGCTGTTCGAATGGCATTGTGGCTTGGTTTCCCCAACAGGGCTGACCTAATGTCATGGACAGAATACCCAGTGACAAGATGAGGGTCGGGGTTTGATTATGCATGAGTAATGGGAAGGAGCTAAATAGGGAATAGAGGAGTGAGAGGAAGGGGGTGGGGTGATGAGATGTACAAAGCCACAAGAGTGTACCACAACTTTAAGGCAAGACTACATACAACATGTCCTATTGCAGGTTGCCTTTATTTGATTTCAAACGCATGGCCAAAATGGGTGCACAAGACCATCTTACTGCACCTAGCACCTAATGACTGTAGATATCAATAATTATAAGACGATATCTACAGTTCCCTGTTAATGTTGGTAATGACAGTCAGTAGACCAGGAACAGTAGGATGGTCTTTGTCGATCCTGGCTGGCCTGCAATAGTAAAACTAAACTAGCTGACAAATGTGGCATTGCCTGGGTATTCAGTTGGCAGTTGTCTATTAGAAAAAAAAAAGAAAAAATGAATTGGGTTTGTAGTGAATATCGGAAAAAATTTCATTTCCATGTATTTTTGAAAATACCTGTCATGTGTACAAAGATATACTCATAAGGTACAAATGTATAAGTACAATATCCAAATTAAGAAACATTATGCCAAACAGTTTCTGTACAATGGGTGCAGCTGCTTCACAAGTCTGCAATGATATTTTATAAACATCCCTATGGCATTGCTCTATAGACGGCTACTGTTTTCATCTACAGCTCCTAGTACCTCACAGTTGAAAGCTGTCAAAAGTATTGCCAGGGGTCAGGGATGTCCTTAATTTGACTTGACTATACGAGTGTCTTAGCAATAAAGAATAAATGTAACTTCATGCATGATGCGGCAGTTCTTAACACATCTCAGAGTTTATGATGTCATAGCTCTTGACCTGTGTGTTGTGCAATGATGTATTTCTGTAGGTACATTCAGTGGCATGTGTGGATACAGTCTAAAAAATATGTTGTGAATAGAGTTTGTAGCAAAGGAGTAATAAATTTAAATGTCAAGCTTGATATGGTAGTTTTTCATGCATCTGAATGTTTGTGATGTCATATCTCCTGATTTATTTGTCATACAATGATATAGTTTTGTAGGTACATTCAGCGGCACATGTGAGTTAAGAATGCAGTTGACAGCAAATAAGTAGTAAATTTGAATGTCATGCACAGTGCAGCAGCTTTTCAACCATCTCAGTGTTTATGACACCACATCTCCTCAATTATGTGTCATACCACGATATACATTTGTAGGTGCATTTAGTGGCATATGTGGATACCATCTGTGAAATTTATTGCAAATACAGTTAGTAGCACAGAAGTAATAAATTTAAATATCATGTGTGATGTGGCAGTTCCTCACATGTCTCATTGTTGATGACATCATATCTCTGGAACTATGTTAGGAAGGTGATTTTTACCCACACAGTGATTGTTTCCTGACAATAAAGGCTACGCGTGTAGATGTATATCATTTCCCTACGTTCAACTAATTATGGAATAAATGATCTCTTATAAGGACTGTAAACAGTAGTCATGTTCTTCATTGCTTTTTTGATGTTTCTAAATTTTAAGACTTTTATTGTACTGTGACTTTATTAGCAAAGTGGCGATTATAAGCCAATAACAATACATTTTTGTCAATGTTCTGTGCTCTACCACCTTACTTCCTCTGTACTCTGGTGCAGATTTCTGTATTCTGGTTCATATTCACCCTATCCTGATGTACTCTTGGATTGTAAATAAGATTATACAGAATATCTCACATTCTCATGCAATTAGGGCTGCAATAATTTAATAACAACTTTGTACAATTAAAAACTTTCACTTTTATCTTATATAATTGATTGTGCAATACCTAATAGACCTAGAATAGGTTGTTTCTCTGTATTTCAAGTTTACAAATTCTGGAAATAGCTGGCTCTCGTTCTCATATGCTGAGATTATTTCACAGCACTTCTTTCCACCCTGTCCCCAATGTCCTCCGCACTCCTCTTTATGGCATTACAACAACATAACAGACAACATACAATAAGACTCTGAAGATCTCAAAGATATAGTTGCACATGTGATTTGTTTCCACCAGAAATTGGAGCTCTTATGCATTGTAGCCATGTCTGTACCCATGAGGCACACATTGTGGAGAATTTTCCCCTTTGAGCTTCAGCAGAATAAATATATTTAATTTAGAATGATTGAAGTAACTTTTAAACCCATATAATTCATTTTATAATGCCAAAATGTGTGAAATTAGTAAAAATTATTGTCATTTTGGGGAGGACTATTTTGTACTGGGTCTAAAGTGCAAACAGCGCATGCTGCAATGGGACCAGCCACATATGACATCTTCATGTTGGAGTAGTGATGGCATGCAGTCATGGTCAGACTAAAGTGATTTCACTTTGCTCAACCAGCTGCATATGTTTTACTAAATCACGATGCAATGCAAAAACTGGCACTCGAAGGTGAACATTACATCATCCCCTAGAGAGCCAAAAGTAAGCAGTAGCTTTTATGAGAATATTTCGAAGCCAGCAATATCAGTTAGCATTATACCTCCCCATTATTCCTTGCTCATACCAAAAGTATTTAAGACATACTTTTGTTTGAATGTGATCTTTGTGCACTAATAATTATGATTCTTAGTTTTCCTTAAAGAAAAAGCCCTTTAGCATGGTTTATTGTTGTATGCAAACTGTTGGAAAGAATGATCCTGAACCTCATATCAGGTTATGTAGACCAGAGCCTAATCAGGCAACAGGCAGGATTTCGGCCAGGAAAATCATTTTGTGGCCCGATCCTCAACCTAACTCAGCACATAGAGAGTGGATATGAGAGAGGGCAAATTACAGGTGTGGCATTCGTGGACCTAACTGCAGTGTATGATACAGTAAATTGCAACCCACTCATAAGGAAGATTTATACAATCACCAAGGACTATTGATTAATGAAGTTCATCCAATGCTTACTTCAAAACAGGCAGTTCTCCGTCATCCTGAACAACAAGAGAAGTTGACAGAGAATACGGAAGAATGGTCTCCCCCAAGGCAGTGTGCTGGTGCCACTACTGTACAATATCTACACCAATGACCAACCAGTCATCTGTGCCGACAATACAGAAGCTGCAGCCCAAGAATGTACATTTCAAGAGGTGGAAATGAAACTGACTGCAATCCTCAAAGCCTTGACAAATTTCTATGACACCAACCACCTAAAGCCTAACCCATCCAAAACACATGTGTGTGTACTTCACTTGAGAAATAGACAAGCTAGAAGAAAACAGGACATAACTTGGAGGGGAATACAATTACAACATACATACACCCCTACATACCTCGGAGTAAAGCTTGACTGAGCACTCATTTTCAAAGATCACTCCGAGAAAACAAAGCTCAAAGTCTGCAGCTGAAATAATATAATACGCAAGCTCACTAATAGCTCATGGGGAGCTCAACCATATGTCCTACACACATCTGCCCTAGCTTTATGTTTCTCCACAGCTGAATATGCATCACCAGTCAGGCAGAACTCTGCTGCATACACCAAACATGCTGATACCACTCTCAATGAGACAGTCTGCATTATAACAGGTTGCCTACGACCAGCTCCAGTCGACAAAATCGACCACCTGGCAGGCATAGCGCCCCAGGAGATAAGACAAAGAACAGTGGCAGAAGTTGAAAACAAAAAGTAGGAAAACAATCCCAGGCACCCCTTGTTTGGAAGTGAAGCACTGTGTTTAAGGCTGAAGTCCAGAAAGAGTTTCCTGCAAACAACTGAAGTAATTACATCTTCACCTCCCACTCACCGAATTGAGCTGTGGTGGGACAAAATAATTGGAAATAATAGCCAAAACCTAAAGTAAGAGCCTGCTGCTGGTTTCCAAATACCCTATCAGATGTGGAAGACTGAACAGACTATGGATTGGAGTGATGCAGTGCAAATGAAACTTTAAACACTGGGGATACTTTTCTCGAGATGCGACGTGTGAATGCAGAGAATCTGCCCAAAGTTGCCTGAATCCTGCACACTTGATGACCTGGTCGCAGCAAATGTTCCAGCAATGAGGACTGCCAGTTTATGGCTTCAAAACCAATTTGACTTGTATAAAATCCTGTGTATATATTGTAGATACGTTTGATTTTGTAGATAATTTTATTGTACTGTCCTGGATACAAAAATAATAATAATAATAATAATAATAATAATAATAATAATTGATGTTTTATAGCTTCGCACTTGTCCCTGTAGTTGTTCTTGTTAACAACTGTACGTCAACATTTAACACACAATCCCAGCATCACTACAACTATGCCACCTAGTGGTACGTTATGAATCTGATTTTGTAATAGTGGAACACTGTTAGCTGAGCACCAATGCTATGATAGAGTCCTCTTCGACATGACACTCTGCAGTAAGTGTTTTTTCCAGTATGTACACTTGTTTGTCAATGAAACTAAGTATATTTGTTCTTAATATGTCATAAGTATTTTGTGTTCACATGCAAATTGTGATGTTTACTGACAGATTTTCTGATTATGGACCTGGAGTCTTGTTATTAACAACCTACTCATATAATGGTTACAGGCTCCTGCTTCGCTATTTCAGAAATTAAACCAAGCAGGGCATCATTAACAGGTACACGAAATCATTGGTCTTTGCCTAGAAGCCACAATAATTTTATAATCACTATAATTTAACATTTTGCATCTCAAAAGAGCTGCTGTATTCCAGTTACCATACTTAGTCAGTGTTCATTTAAACTGTGATTTACCCATTACAAATTAAACCATTTTTCCAACTACTCCCTCAAACATTTGTTTAAAAATAATAATAATTATAATAATAATAATAATAAAATAAAGTAAGACTTAAAATAATCTTCCAATGCAGGAACAATGGTACCTCATTCTTGGGAATTCAATCTTTATTTCTTCTAAATGTTTTATGGTCCTGCCATAATTGTTACTGTTTTAATTTATTATTATTAACAACCCACTCATAAAATAGTTGCAGGCTCTCCTTCAGTATTTCACAAATTAAACCAAGCACAGCATCATTAACAGGTATACGAAATCACTGGTCTTTGCCTAAAAGCAGCAATAATTTATAATCACTATAATTCAACATCTTGCATCTCAAAAGAGCTGCTGTATTCCAATTACACTACTTAGTCAGTATTTATTTAAATTGTGATTCACCCATTACAATTTAAACCATTTTTCCAACACACTTCCTCAAACAATTGTTTAAAAAAATAATAATAATAAAATAAAAAATAAAAATAAAACACGAAGAATAACTGCCAAATCCTCGAAGACTATTTCAACAAACTTCTCAACTGCGAAAGACCTACAGAGGATATTCACTACGAGACGTCTACACCAAATCTTGATGCTAAACCACCAACCATCAACGAAATAGTAGAAATTATCAAGACACTGAAAAACAATAGAGCCCCAGGAGAAGATGGAATTATTGCAGAACTATGGAAACTAAATGATGAAAGATTAAAAGGAAAAATTCACAAAATCATATTAAACATTTGGAAAACAGAACAGATCCCTTCTGAATGGAAATGCGCACTCATCCATCCATTCCACAAAAAAGGGGACAAAACTGAACCAAATAATTACAGGGGTATCTCACTCATACCGGTCACATATAAAATCCTATCAAAAGTTCTCATGAATAGATTAGAAGAACAAGCTGACCCACAAATAGGAGAATACCAGGCTGGTTTTCACAAGGGACGATCATGCATAGAGCAGATCTGGAATCTGAAAATGATTCTCCAGATGAGAAACACCCGAAACACAGTGGTTACTTTTGTAGATTTTAAAAAGGCCTACGACTCAATAGACAGAGTCGCACTCTGCATGACGCTGGAAGAAGTCAGCATTGACAGAAAGACAAGAGCAATCATTTGGGAAACATTAACTGACACAGTCTCCAAGGTTAAATTTATGGGGGATATCTCGGAACCATTTGAAATCCAAACTGGAGTGCGACAGGGTGATGGACTTTCACCATTACTCTTTAATATCATTCTTGAAAAAATTATCAGGACATGGGAAAAAGAAGTCAAAGGAATCCAAATTGGCATTAGAAAAGATAATAGATTCAATGTGAAGTGTTTAGCTTTTGCGGATGACCTTGCAATCCTCACAAATAATAGAAAAGAAGCCACTAACGCCATAGAGAAGTTACATGAAATTGCACAAAGAACTGGCCTGCAAATCTCATATGAGAAAACCCAGTACATAGAAAGAGTGCCACAAGACAAATTGCCTATTGTGACAACCCATGGGAAAATCGTACAAGTACCACATTTTAAGTACCTGGGAGAAATCATCAAGCCATCAGGGATCAACCTAAAGGCCAATGAGGAAAGAATAAAAAAACTACAGAAAGCATATAAACTCACGTGGAACTATTATAACAAAAAGTCCATATCCATTAACGCAAAATTGAGGCACTACAACACTGTCATACTTCCGGAGGCACTGTATGCATCTGAAACAACACAAATAGGTGGGCAAACTAAAATCAAAGAAATAGAGAAACAAGAAAGGAAAATTCTCAGGAAAATTTTTGGCCCGATACAAGAGCAAGGAATCTGGATGAAGAGACCAACATCAGAATTATACAAATACACAGACAAGATTACAGATACAATAAGGAAAAGAAGAATGCAGTTCTACGGACATATCCACAGGATGAATGAAAACAGAATTTCAAAGCGAATTCTTAAAGTCATCAACTCAGGCAGGGGAAAAACAAAATGGATAAAAGAAGTTGAAGACGATCTCAGACAAGCACACATAACAGTAGACAATGCAGAAAACAGAACTGAATTCAGGAACATCATCAAAAAACATAAATTTGACATCACAACACAGAAGAGACCAGGATGCAAATGGACAGCGGAGCGAAAGAAACAACACAGTGAACACATGAAGAAAATTTGGGCTCAGAAAAAATATAAACAATCATCATAAAGGAATTCAAGTTCAAACGCTCTCTTAAATGGGAATAATCGAAAATAATAATAATAATAATAATAATAATAAAATAAATTAAAACTAAAAATAATCTTCCAATGCAGAAACAATGATACCTCCTTCCTGGGAATCCAATCTTTATTTCTTCTAAGTGTTTCATGGTCCTGCCATAATTGTTACTGTTTTATTTTTTAAATTTATCTGTTTTACAATTTTTTTGGTGTTGTTAGATTATTTACTCATATGATTCTAACACAAGTAATTTAAAAGCATACAATAGATGATTCATACAAACCTTTAACTGATTCATCAACTCTCTAAAGCCATCCTCAATGGTCTTCTTATCAGATGGGAGACTCAGTCCCTTTGCAATCTCCTGAGCAGTCTTGCCCTTTGCACCAAGATGTACAAGAGCTAAAATTACTTGCATGCTTGCTGGAGAGAAGAACAGGTTCCCTTCCACTTCTGAAAGAACCTATAAAAAAGAAAGTATTAATGTTAAAAGGGACTACACAGAAGTTGCTTTTCATAGGCAACAACATCTCTCTGACAAGAAAATAAATGTTCACAAATATAGCATTTTGGTGGAAAGGAATTTTAGATAGGTATCAAGGATATCAAGTCAGTAGTCTTTTGGTGATGCACCAATCAGCAAGGTTAGAGAACAAGTATTTGAGAATGATTGTAGAACAATTCTGTCTCCATTGTAGATACATCCTGTAAGAGAAACTAGAGCATGGGCAGAGGTATCCATACAGTTATTTCTCCTACAGAACAGAATCTTTATTCACCTTTCAGTATGTTTTCCTTACAACTGGCTTCCTCAGTGTGTTCAATACATAGAAACAAGACAATATTAATTATTTTACACAAACATGCATGTACAGGACAAGTAAATACATATGCTAAAATAACAGTGATATTACAATAATGATACATACACTCACACTATGCAGTGTTAATGCACTGTCCAGTCACATCAATGTGACCACCTGTCGAAAGTCTGAATAATCACCTTTGTAATGCTGACTACTGCAAGACAAAAAGAGAGTCAATGAGGTTCTAGAAGGTACTGACAGGGATTTGTTGACTCTGGTGCCACGGCCAGCTGTACTGTGCTTCTTGATTCAGGTTCCATGGTGCAAACAGTCCGGATGATGGTTGGGGTTACACCAAAGTAGTGCTCCATACAGCAGTTGTGATTCAAAGAAAACAAAGTATGCAGAAATTAATATTTTTTTACTAATAGTGTGTTTCAGCTTGTGAAGTAGGAAGAGAGCATGAGCAAGTTTTCCAAGTGAATAATTTGTATGTCTATCCCATTTAAGTTTTTGATCTACATGTAATCCCAGCAATTTGGCATTTTTGTATCGGTTTGAATGTCTGTGGGCTGAATTAAATTTCCTCAGTTTTATTTTATTTATAGATAAAAGATGGGCCCTGTACCAGCCACTGCTCATTTCAGTTCCTACTTTGTTGAAATGTAGGGTATCTTGTAGATTTTCTCCATCTGTAATTAGTGTAACGTCATCAATATGCAATACATTGTCATATGGGATGTAATTTGGTAAGTCAATGGTGTACACAGCTAACAAGAAAGGACAAAGCACTGAGCCTTGAGGAATTTCTCCCTTTATTTTCCTGGGTGTTGGCTTTTGGTTGCTTGTCTTTACTAATTGTCTCCTACTGCTTAAGTATAACTGAAATAGTTGTAGCCACTTATCTACAATACCATAATGTTCTGGCTTTTTTATCATTATATCATGTGTGATAAAGTCAAAGGCTTTGCTTAAAACTAACAGTGGATTTCTTGTTATCATATGCGTCATATAAATTACTGAGGAGACATTCTAGTGATTTTATTGCTGATACATGAGATCAAAAGCCAAACTTGCAATCACCCAAAATAATTGTAACTATGCATATATATATATATATATATATATATATATATATATATAATAGAAGGAAACATTCCATGAAGGAAAAATTCCATGAAGGAAAAATATATCTAAAAACAAAGTAGATGTGACTTACCAAATGAAAGTGCTGGCAGGTCACATCTACTTTGTTTTTAGATATATATATATATATATATATATATATATATATATATATGCTCCCGGGATTGGAATGACATTATATTATCTCCCTTAAAACCCAAATCCTTTTGTCTTTCCCTCTCCTTCCCTCTTTCCTGACGAGGCAACCGTTGGTTGCGAAAGCTAGAATTTTGTGTGTATGTTTGTGTGTCTATCGACCTGCCAGCGCTTTTGTTTGGTCAGTCTCATCATCTTTCTTTTTAGAAATATTTTTCCCACGTGGAATGTTTCCCTCTATTATATTCATATATGATGATGTGACTTACCAAATGAAAGTGCTGGCAGGTCGACAGACACACACACGAACACAAACATACACACAAAATTCAAGCTTTCGCAACAAACTGTTGCCTCATCAGGAAAGAGGGAAGGAGAGGGAAAGACGAAAGGATGTGGGTTTTAAGGGAGAGGGTAAGGAGTCATTCCAGTCCCGGGAGCGGAAAGACTTACCTTAGGGGGAAAAAAGGACGGGTATACACTCGCACACACACACACATATCCATCCACACATATACAGACACAAGCAGACATATTTAAAGACAAAGGGTTTGGGCAGAGATGTCAGTCGAGGCAGAAGTGCAGAGGCAAAGATGTTGATGAATGACAGGTGAGGTATGAGTGGCGGAAATTTGAAATTAGCGGAGATTGAGGCCTGGTGGATAACGGGAAGAGAGGATATATTGAAGAGCAAGTTCCCATCTCCGGAGTTCGGATAGGTTGGTGTTAGTAGGAAATATCCAGATAACCCGGACGGTGTAACACTGCGCCAAGATGTGCTGGTCGTGCACCAAGGCATGTTTAGCCACAGGGTGATCCTCATTACCAACAAACACTGTCTGCCTGTGTCCATTCATGCGAATGGACAGTTTGTTGCTGGTCATTCCCACATAGAATGCATCACAGTGTAGGCAGGTCAGTTGGTAGATCACATGGGTGCTTTCACACGTGGCTCTGCCTTTGATTGTGTACACCTTCCGGGTTACAGGACTGGAGTAGGTGGTGGTGGGAGGGTGCATGGGACAGGTTTTACACCGGGGGCGGTTACAAGGGTAGGAGCCAGAGGGTAGGGAAGGTGGTTTGGGGATTTCATAGGGATGAACTAAGAGGTTACGAAGGTTAGGTGGACGGCGGAAAGACACTCTTGGTGGAGTGGGGAGGATTTCATGAAGGATGGATCTCATTTCAGGGCAGGATTTGAGGAAGTTGTATCCCTGCTGGAGAGCCACATTCAGAATCTGATCCAGTCCCGGAAAGTATCCTGTCACAAGTGGGGCACTTTTGTGGTTCTTCTGTGAGAGGTTCTGGGTTTGAGAGGATGAGGAAGTGGCTCTGGTTATTTGCTTCTGTACCAGGTCGGGAGGGTAGTTGCGGGATGCGAAAGCTGTTGTCAGGTTGTTGGTGTAATGCTTCAGGGATTCCGGACTGGAGCAGATTCGTTTGCCACGAAGACCTAGGCTGTAGGGAAGGGACCGTTTGATGTGGAATGGGTGGCAGCTGTCGTAATGGAGGTACTGTTGCTTGTTGGTGGGTTTGATGTGGACGGACGTGTGAAGCTGGCCATTGGACAGGTGAAGGTCAACATCAAGGAAAGTGGCATGGGATTTGGAGTAGGACCAGGTGAATCTGATGGAACCAAAGGAGTTGAGGTTGGATATATATATATATATATATATATATATATATATATATATATATATATATATATATATATATATATATATATATACCTAAAAACAAAGATGATGTGACTTACCAAATGAAAGTGCTGGCAGGTCGACAGACACACAAACGAACACAAACATACACACAAAATTCAAGCTTTCGCAACAAACTGTTGCCTCATCAGGAAAGAGGGAAGGAGAGGGAAAGACGAAAGGATGTGGGTTTTAAGGGAGAGGGTAAGGAGTCATTCCAGTCCCGGGAGCAGGTAAGTCTTTCCGCTCCCGGGACTGGAATGACTCCTTACCCTCTCCCTTAAAACCCACATCCTTTCGTCTTTCCCTCTCCTTCCCTCTTTCCTGATGAGGCAACAGTTTGTTGCGAAAGCTTGAATTTTGTGTGTATGTTTGTGTTCGTTTGTGTGTCTGTCGACCTGCCAGCACTTTCATTTGGTAAGTCACATCATCTTTGTTTTTAGGTATATTTTTCCTTCATGGAACGTTTCCTTCTATTATAACCATATATATATATATATATATATATATATATATATATATATATATATATATATATACTGCTTTCTAGGCATTTTGTTAAGTGGAACTACTGATATGGATCTATAGTTGTTTGGCATTTTTCTGACACCTTTTTCTTTAGATCAGGAGTATAATTGTAATTTTCAGACATTCACTGGATGCACCTTCATCGAGAATACAATTCACCAGATATTTTAGTGGCATCATAATTGCATAGGCTGCATGTTTAATAATACTGTTACTAACCCCATAGTAATCCTCTGTTTTTGAGTTTATTTATAGATTTTACAATGTTATCTTAGATGATTCTTGACCAAGAGTATCGAATGGTTGCTGGCTTTTTATGTTTAAGCAGATATACTGCAGCTGAACAATTATTATAATTATTTTTACTGAATGAACAATTTGAGATAGAAAAGTTTATATAAATTATTTATTAAGGATACTGCAATCTATTTGGACTGTGGTTTGCTCTTTGCCCACATTGCTCTCACTTTTTGTTATATTCCAAGTTGCTTGATAACTGTTTATGAGGCTGTGATATATTGATCACTTAACTGTTTTATTTCATATTTCTACAAATTCGTTAGGGTCATATAGTGTTCCCTGGCTTTCTCACTTCTGCTATCCTTATTTTTGTGTGGAAAGTGACAGTATCCTCATTTGCTTGAGCATTCAGGCATGGAAACGAAGGTGAATTTACTAATAATCAAGAAATGGATCTTCTACTACATAGATTGACTTGAGAAATATGTGTGCTAGAAAACAAAGAAATATTTTCTTTTAGTATTTGTTTTACTCAAATTTTGTAGTTATGATTTATCATTAAATTAAAGATAAAGTTAGTGAACTACTTACAGATGTTGACTCTGAAATTACTGGTATATCAGAGAACCACTTAAATAATTTGACAATTCAGAGGCTTCCTTTACTAGGCTACAGATTACCTGGCTGTTTCTCTAGAAGTTCCTTACAGGGTGGGGGAGTGGCTATGTACGTAAAAAGCAGCATTCCATTTGAGTCCATAGACATATCACAATACTGCACTGAACATATATTAAATTTGTGCAGGGGCAATTGAATTTTGTTAAACTAAATTTCTAATTGTTGTTGTTTATAAGTAACCTAACTACAACTTCAGAGCATCTCTGGTCAAGCTAGAGAGGGTTCTTGATACTTTGCAGGAAGTACCAGAAATTACTTATATATTAATTTTGTATATGATGGTGCAAGAAAAAGGATGTTGGTAGAACTCCTAAATCCATACGATCTGATGCAGACTATGTTTTTTTACAACTAGGGTGCAGGGGAACAGTAGCACAGCCATAGACAATATTTTTATTCATTCTTCATTACTAGGTGGGCATTCTGTTAGTAAAAGTGTGAATGGCATTTCAGACCATGATGCACAAATGTTATCACTAAAAGGCTTTTGTACTCAAACCAGTGTCATGTTTAATTACAAACTATGTAGGAAAGTTAATCCAACAGCAATAGGGAGTTTTTTAAACCTTGTCAAGGAACAAGAGTAGCACGATGTTTGCAATGCCGATAACATAGATGATAAATACAATGCTTTCCTTAACACATTCCTCTTGCTCTTTGAGAGTTGCTTTCCATTAGAATGTTCAAAGCATGGTACTAGCAGTAATAGGCAGCCCAGGTGGCTGACTAGTGGGATAAGGATATCTTGCAGAACAAGGGAGGGAATTATGTCAAAATGTTAGAAGTAGTCACAATCAAGCTATAGAATAGCTAATTCACAGGTAAAATTAAAACCATATGGTCAGTTGTGAAGGAAGTGTCTGGTCACCAGCACAAGGTCGATGACATAAAGTCAGTTAGTAGTAAAAATATTTCTGTTACTGATAAATCAGATATAAGTACAGTATTTAACAATCACTTTTTGAGCATTGCTGCTGAATTAAATAAAAATTTAGTTTCTACAGGGAATCAGATAACTCTCTTGACAAATGTCTTTCCGAGGTTGATGTCTGAAATACTCCTTTGTGATACAGACAAGGGGGAGATTGAGTCAGTAATTAAATCACTGAAGATTATGGACTCTTGTGGATATGATGGAGTGCCTAGCAGAATATTAAAGTAGTGTGTTGCACATGTTAGCCCTGTATTTACCCGTATTTGTAATTTTTCATTTAGGAATGGTCAGTTTCCTGAGCGATTAAAGAACTCAGTAGTAAAGCTGCTTTATAAATACGGAGAAAGGGATAATGTAGATAATTTTAGACCTATTTCTATGCCATCAGTGTTTGCAAAAGTTATTGAAAAGGCTGTGTATGTAAGGATAATTGATCATTTTATATCACACGATTTGCTATCAAATGTACAGTTCGGCTTTAGAAGTCATTTAACAACTGAAAATGCTATATTCTCTTTTCTCTGTGAGGTATTGGATGGTCTAAACAAAAGGTTTCAAACACTTGACACATTTTTTTATTTAACTAAGGCATTTGATTGTGGTGATCACAAAATATTGCTCCAGAAGTTGAACCATTACGGAATATGGGGAGTAGCTCACAATTGGTTCACCTCTTATTTTAACAACAGGCAGCAAAAGGTCATTATTCACAAGGTTGATAACGGCTGTGATGTGGGGTCTGAATGGGGTACTGTCAAGTAGGGCGTGTCCCAGGGATCAGTGTTGGGGCCACTCCTGTTCCTTTTTCATATAAATGGTATGCCCTCTAGTATTACGGGTAGCTCTAAAATATTTCTGTTTGCAGATGACACTAGCTTGGTAGTAACAGATGATGTGTGCACCACTGGCTCAGTTTCAAATAGTGCAGTACATAAGTTCATGGCTTGTAGAAAATAAACTAATGCTAAATCACAGTAAGACTTAGTTTTTACAGTTTCTAACACAGAATTCAACAAAACCTGACGTTTCAATTTCACAGAATGGGCATATGATTAGTGAAACTGAACAGTTCAAATTTCTAGGTGTTCAGACAGATAGTAAACTGTCGTGGAAAGCCCACATTCTGGATCTTGCTCAAAGACTTAATACTGCCATTTTTACTATTGGAACGATATCAGAAGTGAGTGATCATTCAACATGAAAATTAGTCTACTTTGCATATTTTCATTCGCTTATGTTGTATGGTATTATATTTTGGGGTAACTCTTCCCATTCTAAAAGGATATTTTTGGCTCAGAAACGTGTGGTTCGGGTAATAAGTGGTGTAAGTTCACGAACCTCTTGTCGACCCCTGTTCACAAGAATGGGCATTTTGACATTGGTCTCTCAATATATATATTCCTTACTGTCATTTCTTGTTAACAATATTAACTTATTCCCAAGAATAAGCAGCTTTCACTCAGTTAATACTCAGCAGAAATCAAACCAGCATTTGGATCGGACTATCTTAACTCTTGTGCAAAAAGGTGTGAAGAATACTGCTGCATCCATTTTCAATAAGCTACAACTCGAATTCAAAAATCTTAGCAGTGATCCACGCACTTTCAAATTGAAACTGAAGAGTTTCCTAATGGGTCACTCTTTCTATTCAATCAAGGAGTTCCTTGAAAAATTAAGCTGATTCTTATTGTACTGTTGATTGCATTTACTTAAACTTATGCACTGACTTTCTTTGGGTTCACAAACATTTATTTTTATCTGTTATTACTTTTATGTTGTAATTTCATGTACTGACACATTCCATGACCTTGGAGATTTGCTCCTCAATTTGGTCCTACGGAACTTGACATGTAAATAAAGATAAATAAAAAAATTGGTAGTTGCATCATTTTAAAAGAAGTGAAAGAGGAAAATTGCACATGTTGAATAATTTATGAGATGTACAAGAACCTGCGAATGAAAGTGAGTTTCTTCAATTTAAATATATTTTTAATACTCCATGTAGTGTTATATATAATTTTTTCCTTCTTCAGAGATGAGAGAAATGATTCTGGTATTTTACCTGCTTCGGGAATTGGGCACGATATTGCTAGTGCAATTTCCTCCTCAATTCCATACACCAACATTTACACAGCATAATAATAGAAATTTTTCTACGGAGCTGTCAAGGAGCAACTTCTTCAGTATATTCTAGAATTTTACTTTGCTGTCTGTCAGACATTTCATATCACTGGGTAAGCATTCAAAAAATTTTGGTTGCAGCATAGCATGCCCCATTTTGTGCTAAAAATAACATTAATGTGGTGAAACAAATGTATTTTTCTTCTCGTACTGTTATTATGTACATCACTATTTTATTCAAGCTGCACTGCTTTATTTGCAACAAACTTCATGATAAAATAAACTTACCGTGAAATCATAGTCAAAATGCCTAACTCCTTAACATATGTCTGCAAGATTACTGTTGGTGAACAACTCTTACTCTTACAGCATACTTATTTGCTAAAGATAAGATACCCCATATTATTCCACATGACATTACTGAATAGAACTATGCAAAATATGTCAACTTACTGATTTGCCTCTCCCCAAGATTTGCAATGATTCTAAGTGCAAATCTGAGTGAGATGCTGGAGTTGGCTGTCAGTTGTGCATGAGGTGTGCTTGCTTGTGTGTATGAATCGTGTGTGTGTCTCTCTTTTACTGATGAAGGCCATGGTCAAAAGATAATTTATGTAAGTGTCTTTTGATTGTGCCTGTCTGCAAGTTAATGTGTCTTCTTTATGGTAAGAAGCAATAATTCTTTTCCTACGTTGTTGATATTCCTACCTGGAGTTTCCACTGATTGACTCAACTGACTAGTTTTAGGAGTTCCAAAATGTGTTTTTTTCCAGTTTATATTCTCATCTATATGGACACATAAGAATTTTGAAGTTTCCATCCTATTTATTATTTCCTCACCATGTGTTATACATATCACTGGTGGTAGTACCAGAAGATATGCAGAACTGAATATGTTGTGTCCTTTTAAAATTGTGGATCTTCACTATTCAAGATTAAATCTAACTTTGGCACAGAAAGGGGTGAATTATACTGGCACTAAAGTCTTCGGTCACTTACCAAATAGTATCAAAAGTCTGACAGATAACCAACAAGTATTTAAGAAGAAATTAAAAGAATTTCTGAATGACAACTCCTTCTACTCCATAGAGGAATTTTTAGATATAAATTAAGAAAAAAATATTAAAAAATAAAAAAAATATAAAAAAAATAAAAATAAAAATAAAAAAAATAAAAATAAAAAATAAAGAAAAATAAGAAACACACAAAAGAATAAAGTTGTTATATTAACTTAAGTATGTTGTTAAATTAACCTAATTATGTCATGTATTGGAAAATTCGACTCGTTCCACATCATTACGAAATATCGTATTCATGATCCATGGAACTAGGATTAATCTAATCTAATCTAATCTAATCTAATCTGTGGGTGAGACTAATCGCGGATAACGAGGCAATGATACTTTTCAGAACATCGTTTACCATTCCTTCTGTTGCTGTATGTATGCTTGAATTGATTACAACACATGTTATTCACAAAAACAACTACACAGAAGCACCAAGGAAACTGGTACAAGCATACACATTCAAATATAGAGACAGGTAAACAAGCAGAATATGGCACTGTAGTTGGCAACACCTGTATTAGACAACAAATGTAGTGCATTTGTTAGATCAGTTACTGCTGTTACAATGGCAGGTTATCAAGATTTAAGTGAGTTTGAATGTGGTGTTATAGTCAGCACATGAGTGATGGAACACAGCATCTCCGAGGTAGTGATGAAGTGACGATTTTCCCATATGACCATTTCATGAGTGTACTGTGAATATCAGGAATCTGGTGAAACAAATCTCTCACATCACTGTGGCCAGAAAAAGATCCTGCAGAAATGGTACCAATAACGACTGAAGAAAATCATTCAGCATGACAGAAGTGCAACCCTTCAACAAATTGCTGCAGATTTCAATGCTGGACCATCAACAAGTATCAGAATGCAAACAAGTCAACAAAACATCATCGATATGGGCCCACTCATGTATCTTTGGTGACTGCATGACACAGTGCTTTACCCCTCACCTGGACCCATCAACACCGACTTTGGACTCATTTCAAATTGTATTGAGCAGATGGACGTTTACAGGTATGGAGACAACCTCATGAATCCATGGACCCTGCATGTCAGCAGGGGACTGTTAAAGCTGATGGAGGCTATGTTATGGTGTGGGGCATGTGCAGTTGGAGTGATATGGGATCCCTGATACGTCTAGAAATGACTCTGATGGGTGACACGTACGAAAGCATCCTGTCTAATCACCTATATCCATTCATGTCCATTGTGCATTCCCACAGACTTGGCCAATTCCAGCAGGACAATGTGACACCCCATATATCCAGAATTGCTACAGAGTGGCTCCACGAACACTCTTCTGAGTTTAAACACTTCGACTGGCCACCAATTAAAGCTGATGGAGGCTATGTTATGGTGTGGGGCATGTGCAGTTGGAGTGATATGGGATCCCTGATACGTCTAGAAATGACTCTGATGGGTGACACGTACGAAAGCATCCTGTCTAATCACCTATATCCATTCATGTCCATTGTGCATTCCCACAGACTTGGGCAATTCCAGCAGGACAATGTGACACCCCATATATCCAGAATTGCTACAGAGTGGCTCCACGAACACTCTTCTGAGTTTAAACACTTCGACTGGCCACCAAATTCTCCAGACATGAATATTATTGAGGATATCTAGGATACCTTGCAACGTGCTGTTCAGAAGAGATCTCCATCCCCTCATACTCTTAGGGATTTATGGACAGCCCTGCAGGATAACAATTCCCTCCAGCACTACTTGTGATATTAGCAGAGTCCATGCCATGTCGTTCTGCATGCTTGCAGGGGCCCTGCACGATATTAGCTGGGTGTACCAGTTTCCTTGGCTCTTCAGTGTAATTCTGCTTCTTGTTCATTAGACTACACTGGTTGAATTTTTCAGTACAACTTTCAATATTATTTTGGTTAGATATGACACTATCCATTGGTTGGCTACACCATCAGTTCCACAAAATTCCAATTTATCTAAGAGAATATTGTGATTCACGCAGTCAAAAACCTCAGATAAATTTCAGAAAATACCAGCCGGCACTATTTTGTTATTTAATGCTCCTAAAATTTGGTCAGTAGAGCAGCTCTTACAAAATCCAAACCATGATTTACTGAGGATATTATTGTTGCTCAGGTGAGATATTATTGTAAAATACATCATCTTCTCAAAAATTTTAGAACATGATGTCATTAATGAAACAGTTTGGTGGTTACTGACATCTGTTGTATCTCCTTTCTTAACCATCCTACTACCACGATTTTTTTGTTTCACTGAGTACCACTGGCACCATAAAGATTCCAAGTAATTTACATGGGATTGACTGGTGGTTTTTTAAAGAACCAGCATAAAAACATATGCTGCAGCTGTTCAATGTAACAGTCATCATTCTGTTTTGATAAATGTTACATTCAAAAAACAAAAAAGAAATTTAGACATGTGGTCAGCGCAAAAAATCAAGAATAAACTTTAACGTGTTGTAAATATAAAAATGAACAAAACATACTATTGACTAAGAGAGAAAATGTCATATATTTAAAAAATAATAGCTTTGAGAACAAGGGAGATATTTACCTTCAGTGTATTTATAGGGTCATATTGAGCTCAATGGTATTAGGAGGGTTAAAGAGGGGTTTAACAATGGCATATTTTAGTCTCTCTGGAAAAATACCTTAATTTAATGATGTATTACATGGGTCAGATTATACAGGGCTTCTTATAAGGGAACAAATCTTTATTACTCTATTCAAAAGAGTGCTAAATCCTGATGAGGTTTTATTTTTGAGAGAATATATAATTTTCTTAATTAGAAGTTGGTGACAGAATCATATGATTTAATTTTATGAAAGTTCTTTTTTAACATACTGCAGTGAGTTTTCCTTTGAACTGTTTTGTCTGTATACTTTCTATTATATTGAAGAAATGATTATTATATATATATTTGGTATCTGTGACTCATCAGTTATAGGCCTTCCATTCTGTTCAATAGTGATGTTATCCTGTTCTGTGTCTACTTGCCCTGTCTCATTACATCCCATACTGTAATATCAGTGTGAATGTTTCTAAGGTTTCCGTGGTATCCACCACTATTAAATCTCTGCACTGAGCCATGGCACACGTGCTCCATTACACACAGTTAAGAAATGCATCATTGGCCACACTTCTCCATGTGCGGCCCACTGCTAACATTGCAGGCCACCTTCACGCATGCATTTTTCAAAACATAGCGACTTGTCACGCATAACACTCAGCAATTGGCCACCCAGAATATACAGCAACCCCAGCCGCCGGCTCCATTAACTATGTTGCCTTATTTAACACCACTAGTGACGTCTATAAGCCAATTCTCATTGTGCTACATTCTACACCACAACTCGCAAGTGCTACGCTGCAGTTTACCTGCTGCTCGATGTTGATTCAACTGTGCTCTGGACTTCGCATCTGAATGCTATACCGGAACTTGGACATCAATGTTCACTGGGCTTAATATGTCAATGGACTTGTGATTTCTGTTGGAATTCTGTATTTCACTTGCACTTCCAAGACATTGTTATAACCACCATCAGTTTATATAATTTTCCATAAAGTGTTCATCTACAATTCGTAAGAGAATTATTTGTATAAGTGTTGTGTCAAACCTTAGAATGGTGATATATTTATTATGTTATTCCTAATTATAACACAATAAAATGGCAACAAGCCAACAACCATCTACACTGGAAGCTCTACTCATGCAACTTATTCATCAACAGGATGAGAACCAGAAGCTGCTACTCAACACCCTCCAACCATTTCTTCAAAGCCTACTGCAGATGCGAGCAACACAGCAAGTGCTGGATTTCCTTCCTTTGATGAGGCTTTAGAGGATTGGCAAGCCAATGAATCAAGATTACCGGAGCATTTCCATGCATTCAAGGTAACTGATGCCAGCCTCATGAAATCTTTGTTTTTGTCACGGTCAAAACCTGAGATTTATCGGCTACTGTGCAAATTGGCCCCCTTACCTAAGCCTTCATAGCTCACCTTTTCAAATATTTGTTTGTTGCTGACTAAATATTACTAGCAGCATACCCATGTTATTTCTCCCCCAGGTAGCATTTTGCCAAATCAAGAAACAGCCAAACCAGACTCATAGAGAATGGGCTGTAGAGTTGCAAATTTAAGGCACAAATGTCATTTTGTTACCCCAACAAGTAAGGAGTCATATGCAGAAGAAATCATCAGGGACATGATCATTCAGGGAATTCAAGACAAGAATTTCCAGCATGAGACACTTCAATTTGAAGAACCGTCATTAGACAAAGTTTTGGACTTAGCACAAAGCTTTGAAGTGATCCAAGCATCAACAAGAAACTGTAGTCACAGATCGACATATCAGCTGTTCATGTAAACACATCCAAGCCAGCAGCCAAGGGCCCCACTAGTCATGATTTGGATGTAGCAACTGTACAGGTAGGACACCATACCATTAACCAACAATGTCCTCGACCCCACTTGAGCTGACCAAAGCAGTCTTGGTACCGAAATTATTGCCATCACATCTGGATTGTTTTAAAAAAAACATAAACATAAAGGCTGTACTGACAGACGAGCCTGTTGCCAAAACCATTCTGCCAACAGCCATTTGGTTTCTGTATTTCGTAAGTCCCATAAGGCAAGATGGCCTCCTACCCAACATGGGTGTTAATCTGGCAGCCACTACAGACCATCAAGGGACCTCCAATAAGCCTTACATAGAACCACAAATTGCAGAGAAACCTGTCAGTTACAAGTAGACACTGATGCAGCCATGAGTATTCTAAATTACAGTATCTATTTGAAACTTGGAGCTCCTCCCTTGTAGGAAACAAAGAGACATTGAATGGCTTAAAATAAACATACCATTCTAGTACGTGGTCAAGTCAAACTGCCAATGACATATGATAAAGTCACCTGCCACATTAACTTCTTGGTTGTTAACAATGATTCTGCTGAGAACTTGTTTGGACTTGACTGTTTTCAGAAATTTGGATTTTCAATAGACGATTCTGTGAATTTGGTATCCAAAGGTGTTTTGTACTGGGACCTCAAGACACTTCGCCAGGATTATGAGGATGTGTTCAACCCAGAACTTGGCACTGCAAAGGATTTTGAGGCACACGTTGCACTGAAACATAATGCACGGCCTCTTTACTTTCAAGCCTGCACTGTTCTGTTGGCTCTCAGAGACTAAGTAAAGGAAGAATTGGATAACCTAATGGCAACTGGAGTTCTAGAACCTGTTCCTTAGTCTATGGGCTACCACATTAGTCATAACATGAAAGCTATTGGAGGAGATCCACCTGCACGGTGATTTTAAACTAACTGCCAATGTCCAATCAGAGATTGAGACTTATTCTATTCCAAAGCCAGAAGAATTACAGTCAAACCTAAAAGGTGGAAACTTCTTCTCTAAAATAGACCTAGGGATACACACGTCCAACTTCCCCTCGATTCAGAATCTCAGCAGTTTCTTACACTTAACATGCCGCACCGGCTCTATTGTTTGAAATGATTAACATTTGATATAGCAAGTGCCCCCATCATTTTTCAGTGGTTTTTGGAACAATTAGTGGAAGTGGATGGATGCACAGGGAGAAGTGCAAAGGAACAATCTGAAATCGTTATTCAGTATCTTAAGGGAGGCTGTTCTAAAATGCTGTTTTTTCAAGCCTGAGATTGAGTACATCGGCCACATAATTTCCAGTTCAGGCATTTGTCCTCTGGATAAGCATGTTGAATCCATAATCAAACTTCCCAGACCAATAATTCTTAAGCAACTTCATTCCTTTTTGGGGAGATATTGTATTACCAAAAGTTCTTACCCACAGCAGCAACAGAAACCACCCCTTGTCCCATTACACAAAAAAGGGGTGCCTTTCCAGTTGATACCAGCTTGCGAGTGTGCCTTCCAGGGGTTGAAATCCCGGTTGTTGAAGGCCTCATGCCTCATACGTTCCAATTCAATAAAGCAGATAGTTATTGCAACGGATGCATATGATGCAGGCATTGGTACGGTCCTGGCACACGAAGGTAGATGGCTCTGAGCACCCTGTGACCTATGCATCAAAAACATTGACTGATACCCAACACAGGTACTCCCAAATAGAAAAGGAAGCACTGACTAACATTTTCAGATTAAAGAAAGTCCATATTTTTGTTTATGGCACAAAGTTTCACCTTGTCACAGACCATAAACCACTGATCTCCTCATTCAATCCAGCAGCAAATATTGCAGACAGGACTGCTCACCACCTCCAGCAAAGGGCTTTTTTTTGGTGTGCTACCCATATGAGATTCACTTCCACAACACGAGTGCTGATACCCTCTCCGCCTCATATGGGGACTGGATCCTGAGTTCAATAAATAAGAAATTCTGTGTTTTCACATTGATGAAGAAGCAGAAGCTGCCATAGATTCTTTTAAGATTACCAGCTCTGGTGTCGCATAGTGGTGGATACCACATCCCTTCCCCCTTGCGGAAGTGGGGAAGCACCTGCTGTTCGATGTTGATTCCACTGTGCTCTGCACTTAGCATCCGAATGTCATACTGGAACTGTGACTTCAACGTGCACTAGGCTTCGTATGTCAATGGACTTGTGATTTCCACTGGAATTCTGCATTTCACTTGCACTTTCTGAACATTGGTACAACCACCATCAGTTTATATAATTGTCCATAAAGTATTCGTCTACAACTTGGCACTTGGTAACAGAATTATTTGTTTCAGTGTTGTGTCAATAAACCATAGAACGGTGATATATTTATTGTGTTATTCCTACTTATAACAGTATCAGAAGTCTTTCTTGTACTAGTGCCTACCTGGGAAGCACACCACTCATAACTCAGAGTACCCTCTCCTGGGTATTCCAGGACACAGCTTAGGGTCTAATGAAGAGCTCTGTGACACTCCAACAATTCTGTACTAACTACTGATAAAGCTGACCTTCCATCTAGATCTTGCTTAATCTGTAATACTATTCTTCATATAATTCATTAGAAAGTGCTTCCTTATATGAATTTTGTTCCCAGAATTTCATAACTAAATTGCATCAGATAAAATGTTATTTCAAACACACTTTACTGTTTCAGAATACATGGGCGACAGTAATTCATAAATCTGATGTCATCAAAATTATGCCTACAGCTACACTTTGCAAGCCACCTTATGGAGTGCTACTCCATACTACTCTCGCATTTACTAAATGATAAGAATCAGAACTTTTATTGTCCCATAACATAGAACATTGAATGATACATTTAATGTACAAGGGACCTGTCAATTACAATTCATGTGTGTTACACAAACAATACATAACAATAGCATTAATATAAAAGACATAATTATTACATTTATCTGACATAAAACCGCTAAGCATAATTAACACATCTTGTCAGCCATTTGCTTTCTTGCTCAGATTTTCACATTATCATTGAGAAATTCTTCTAAGGAATAATAGCATTTCTGTACTAACAATTTTTGTAGCTTTTGTTTCAGTTGCCCTAGCTCCATGAAATTTTAATGCCCATGTATTCTGGGCTTTGTGCATATAGTATTAATCTATGACTGCGAAGCATGAAATTTCCCTTGTTCCTAGTTCTGTACTGATGCTTAAAAATATCGTCTATGAATAATTCGCAGTTACTGAACACAAAATTATCATTTTGTAAATCCCTTGATGAAATGTGCTGCTCTTCATTGGGTGTCCCAGATAGGTAAGCAGATAGCTAAGCAGTACTCAAGAGTTGGTATACTGAATGTTTTGTAAGCTGCAGCTTCTGAGGATAAATTGTATTTCCATACAATACTTCCAATGAATATCAGCCTGGTATCTTCTTTTCCTAGACTGCTGAAAATATTTACAACTTTTTTGTTGGTACGCCCTTTGTAGTCCTGTATGTCTTCCATATCAGTTACTTTTTATATGTTTTATCATTTTCCAAATATTGTTTTTCTTTTCGTTGTTACCACCAGAGGATTAACATTCTTACTCTGGACTGTTAAAGGACTGTTTTGAGAAGCTTTACAATACAATCTGCACTCTTCCTTCCTTCTCCTCAGGATTACTGGATATGCTTAGGGGTGTACATCTTTGTCCTTCAGAAAAGGACCCTTTTTTGGGTTTTCTTGAAAAATGCTGAACACAACAAGAATTTTATATTATTTATGGACAAAGGAGGTCAGAATAAGTATATCATCAACATAAAACTCATCAGTAAAGGAGCATTACTTTGACTGAACATGGTGCATTTTTTCCCAAATTCACAATTACTTACACTCACAACACAATTAAGGGGTCAGTTTTTCAAAATCCTGTAACTGTCGCCTAATGTGATGCAGAAGTATGAAATTTGGCTCAACATACAGCCTCTCTCTGCAATGGTGTAAAAGTGTGATAGCCTGCGATGTCGCCCTTGGGCTCTGCAATGCTTCAAATGCCATAACTCAGAAGTTCCATGTTTAAGTGTGAGGTAGGTTAATGATGTCACATTGGCACCAAATTACCACACAGTTCCACCCAGTGCCACTGTGGACTTGTCACACAATGGAAAAGCTGTCAAATCCCCTGGACATTTTACCATATATTTTGATGCCTATGTGATGGAAGTCAGAACCACAGCATTCAGTGTTGAAATCAAGTGGTTTTCTTATGGGTGGCCAACGAAAACATTCCAGACATACCGTCACTCATAATCTGCAGATAAAGGCCCTCAGGGGTGATATAAATTGCATCAATAAACAACCCCTTCTTTTGGGGTGTTGATTCCCACATTTCGTGGTTGATATGGCAGTTCTCAGTGTGATGAGCAACAAGATGATGTTGTTGACAACCTTTGACACTGCTGATACCATCCCAGACAGTTCAGTCCTTCTCTAATTACATTGTCGCCTAAGGAACCACACTGAACATGACCACACCCCTTTGGAGTGCAGATCGACCACAATTTTTGCTCTCATGTACAGAGTGGAGCCACTAGCAACCATTCAATATCATTTGACAAAGTCTGAATGTGATCTGAAGCAGCAATGGACGTTTATGCTTTCTCAGCCCTTCTTTGGTGTTATCACATGAGCGGTGGTGGGAGGAGGGGTGTGTGCAACATTGACACATGCATGAATAAAACAAAAAAAAGAGTCTCTCTACAACCTCCCCCAGTTTGGCAACATCCTCAGTGCCACCCACACACCTCTGTTGAGCACTTTAAAATATACCTATATAGAGACAAACCATTATGGATTCCTAGGTACCTGCAGGGAAGCAATATCTTAACGCCCCTCAGATTTCACATGCCTGCAAGCAGGTGCTAGAGCACCAGCATAGAACCACTTAGCCAAAAGGTGTAAAGAGGTTGCCTGCCTGCAGGCACGTATGAATCCACAATGGGTTGAGTCTGTACAGGTACATTTTTAAAACTGCTGAACACAGGTGCGCAGATGGCACCAAGAGAGTTGGCAGGGTTGTTGCTCTTAGACGGACTCTTTGCTGATTTATTTACGCATGTGTCAATGTTCCACCATTCCTATAGCTCTCAATCGTACCACAAGAGAGTGAGAAACAGGAGGGCTGAAAAAGCATAAACACCCATTGCTGCTTTGGATTACATTCAGATTTCATTGAACAGTTCTGAACAGTCAATAGTAGTTCCACCCTGCACACAAGAGGAAATTTGCTATTGGATTACATTCCAAAAGAGTGCGATCACCTTCAATGGAGTGCAGGCCACAGTGTCCTTAGATGAAGGGTTGAATCATCTGGTATCTGGTGTGTGTGAGTGGGGGATGGGAGTGGGGGGGTGGGGATGTCAGCAGTGTCATAGGATGTCAAGGGCATTATGAAACATTGCCTTTGACTGCTAAATTTGAGGGAATCAATGCCCTGAAGGAATGAGTGTTTCCACTGACACTATTTATGCCACGTACTGAGTCCTTTTCATGTCACTTTTGAGTGGTGGTGTGTCTGAAATGTTTTCCTCAGCCACCCACAACAAAACTGTGCAATTTTAATGCTGGGCATCATGGTTCTGACCTCCACTGCACGGCAACAAAAGAATGGGAGGTGAACTGTGGGTAAGCGGGCGTGTGACCACTTCACATTATGTGACACATCCACGGTGGTGTTTTTTTTTTTTTACATGTGTCGACACCTTGCTGTCTGAAGCATCACCAAGCCCAAGGGTAATGTCACAGGCACCACATTTTGCACCATTACAGAGGAAACTTGTAGGCACCTTTGAGTCAAGTTTCAAAATTCTGCATCACAAGGGGGAGATAACTATGATGTTTCAAAACAGTGACCTCTTCATAATGTTGCGCAGTGTAGTTGTGGTATCTGAGTTAAGTATGTGTTAAAGGAACAGGGAGCATAGACACATACTTTTAAGAAGCAGCAGTATGTAACATGATAGTGAACTAATAGTAACAGTATTAGTAGTAAGAGCAGTACAAATAGTAAGAGGAATGGGAAAGAAAACACGCTGAAATGTAGCAAGACCTACTGTAAATCAATGAATGGCTCTGACAACAATTTTGGAATGAAACTTGTCACAATCAGGTACTAATAACACTATTCAGTATGAAACAAATCATTCTAGAAATTTTACTCCATGGTACCCCTTTGTCTTTCTATTTATAATACACTGACATTGCTCTGCAATGACATGATTCTATCAAGAAAGAAATAGCTGAGGAAATAATCTTGGATACAGATATATTTGGTTGGACCTTCCATGTTTGATATTAATGGTCTTGCACTGTATAATACTGGACATCTGGCCTATATTCTACCTACTTTTAACATGGACTCTGATACAAGCCTTGTTTCCCTAAACTGTTATTAACTTTGATAGGATCCAGCAAGATTAAAAGCATATTTAATGTAAATCAGTAAAGCACTGGTCCTATTATTGAACAATAACAACCAAGTAAGTGCAAGAAAGCTATGAGAATGGGTGCCTCTGTTTCTTCATGAAGTTTGATGTTCCCTCTTCTTCTAGCCCCAATGTGGAACCTAGCAGTTGCAATTTGTGAACAGACACCAGCAGCAATGACTGGAAGATGTCAGAAAATTGTATCAATGAAATTCTGTGAGATTTACACTATGTAATTTGATGGCAAACTAAGGAATAATGTATTGCTCATTAAACAAGTTGATAATAATATGTTTATAGAAGAGAACAACTCTTTCTGTGTTAATCTTGTCCCCCTCACAATCACGAGAAAGTTTAAACTGAATTACTCTTAAAAATGAACATCGCAACATTAAGAAAATTCACTAATGAGCAACTGCCTGTGGCACTGATTGAGAGCTTGATGTACTGTCAAATTTCAACATAATTTATAGTTGAAGTTATATTGTCATTAAACACACTGGCACTATTATCTACCAGCAGCAGCCCACAAAGCCTGAGAAGGCATAGATTTTTAAAAAATGATATTGTATGTAAGCCATGAAGTTCCACTCAGCCTTATTTCGAGGATAGAGTCCCACATCTGTCATGAGAGGCTGCCGAGATGTGCCTTGACTTTTTCCCTTACTTCTATTTCCCCCCCCCCCCCCCCCCAGACTCATATAGACAGTTTCCATTCATAGTACAGTACGACCTGTTTCTAAGCAAAGATACAATTGTCTGGATCTCAGGTTCCTGCTACAGAAAAAAGTCCCTATTACCTTTCTGTTTTCTGTTATTAAGGCAACTTATAATATGAAATAATGTTCTCCCATAAATAAAAGAGGGACATTCATTCCTACATCATACACTTAAGAGCCAAAGAAACTGGTGCACCTGTAGGGCCCCCACAAGCATGCAGAAGTGCTGCAGCAAGACGTGGCATGGACTCTGCTAATGTCTGAAGTAGGGCTGGAGGGAACTGACACCATGAATCCTGGAGGGCTGTCCATAAATCCATAAGAGTACAAAGGGATGGAGATCTCTTCTGAACACCACACTACAAGCCATCCCAGATATTCTCAATAATTTTCATATCTGGGGAGCTTGGTGGGCAGCGGAAGTGTTTAAACTCATAAGAGTGCTCCTGGAGCCATTCTGTAGCAATTCTGGACCTGTGGGGTGTCACATTGTACTGCTGGAACTGCCTAAGTCCATCAGAATGCACAATGGGCATGAATGAATGCAGATGACCAGACAGGATGCTTTCATTTGTGTCACCTGTCAAGAGTCGTATCTAGACATATCACGGGTCCCATATCATTTCAACTGCACACACCCAGACCATTACAGAGCCTTCATCAGCTTGAGCAGTCCCCTGCTGGCATGCAGAGTCCATGGATTCACGAGGTTGTCTCCATACCCGTACATGCCCATCTGCTTGATACAATTTGAAACAAGACTCATACGACCAAGCAACATGCTTCCAGTCATCAGCTGTCCAATGTCGGTGTTGACAGGCCATGCTGAGATGTAAAGCTTTGTGTCGTGCAGTCATCAAGGGTACATGAGTGGGTCTTCAGCTCCGAAAGCCCATAACGATGATGTTCCGTTGAATGGTTCGCTCGCTGACACTTGTTCATGGCCCAGCATCGAAAACTGCACCAATCTGCAGAAGGGTTGCACTTCTCTCATGTTGAAAGATTCTCTTTAGTCATCATTAGTCCCATTCTTACAGGCTCTTTTTCCGGCCGCAGCGATGTTGGAGATTTGACGCTTTACCAGATTCCTGATATTCACAGTACACTTGTGAAATGGTCGTACAGGAAAATCCCCACTTCATAGTTGTCTCCGAGTTGCTGTGTCCCATCACTCATGTGCCATCTATAACACCACATTCAAACTCACTTAAATCTTGTTAACCTGCCGTTGTAGCAGCAGTAATCGATCTAACAACTGCGCCAGACACTTGTAGTCTTATATAGGCATTGCTGACTGCAGCACCATATTCTGCCTGTTTACATATGTCTGTATTTGAATATGCGTGCCTATACCAGTTTCTTTGGTGCTTCAGTGTATAAGTATCATTTTTAAAAAGAGAGAAGGAGTTGAACATCCTGGGATGGAACACAAGCTTGAACTGTGACAAAACTGGGAAAGAAATTGGTTGCAGCCTATTCAAAACATCCATATTAGCATTTGGCTGAAATCTTAAAACCACTGAGAACCTAAATCCAGGTGGCTTTTGTCAATACAAATCATGTCTTAGTAACAGTCAAGGGCATCCATACCTATGAGCAAGGGAGGCCTCGGCCTCCATCTAGCTCTCAGGAAAAGAAAAAAATATGTTGGATTAAGGTGGTTTTCTTCGAAGAAACTGATTTAAAAGACTGTATTATACTGGGTTTTAACATGGCCAGATCTGAAAAAACTTTATAGCTGTTATTTAACTGAAATCCAATTGTGCTTAACATTTATAATCGAGACACAACTTTGCTACTGCCCGGTCATTGTCTTAACAGTCTGTGTATTACTCAAATCTGAGTTAGTCAGTTGTATATTGGAAATTTACATAATAGGTGACCAAGATACATGGTACTGTTACCAAGGACACCCATACAATATTTTATAGGGGGCCTAGACCTGAGTATATTTTAAGTGGCCACTTGTCTTCCAAAATGTTAAAAATATAACATACACTCAGGTCTAGGCCCCCTATAAACTATTATATGGGTGTCCTTGGTAACAGTACCACGTATCTTGGTCACCTACTATGTAAATTTCCAATATACAACTGACTAACTCAGATTTGAGTAATGCATAGACTGTTAAGACAATGACCAGGCAGTAGTAAAGTTGTGGCTCGATTATAAATGTTAAAACACAACTGGATTTCAGTTAAATAACAGCTATACAGATAGCTCTTATTTAAGATTTCCAAATGTAGTTTTAATAAAAACTACAAGATCCAGGTACTTGCAGTTTGTGGCACCATGTAAAGCAACACAAAAAGTTTTGCACAATTTTTCCATGCAGTTTCGCTTGTTTCACTTAAAGTACCAAAGAGTTACCAGAAATGACTATACAACAAAAGAGAGCATAATGCTCGGTGTCCAGAGAAAATTTTGTTGTGAATTTCACAGGGAACCATGAGATGTTACGACGACCTAGCCACTGGGAGTGTAAACAGGTACTGAGGATTTGGTAGAAAAGGCACATCTAATTAAATGGCAGAGTACATGAGAGAGACCCTTCACAGAAGCCCATCAAAGTCAGTTCACACAGCATGACATGAGCTAAACATCCATTACTCAACAGCTCACAATGTGCTGCATAAACGACTTCATCTGCATGCTTACGAAATTTAAATTGTGCAAGCACTGAATTGAAATGATTTGTAGCTCACCCCAAATTTCCCTGATATGTTGGACAGGGTTGGGGAAAACCCTATCATGGTAATGTTGTTTTCTCTGACAAAGCTAACTTCCATTTGTGTGGGAAGGTGAATGCCATAACATTCAAAGAAAACCCCCACAGTTTTCGGGCTCATGCCAGAAACTGCAAGAAAGTGAATATGTGGTGTGTGTGTGGATGAAAGCCAGCATAGTTCGGCAGCTTTTCTTCACTGAGCAAACAGTAACAGGAGCCATTTATTTGGGCGTACTTCAGCAAATTGCTGGCCCTCAGCTTCTTCCCCTTCAGCTAATTGTGATCTCCCAACAGGGTGATGCGCCAATACATTGGAGTTCACATGTTCGTGACTTCCTGGACAGAATATTTCCACAGAGATGATTGGGATGTGACAGACAAACCTAGTGGCCATCACGATCTCCAGACATAACCCCTCTCACTTTCTTCCTGTGAGGTTACATGACAGACATTTTATATGCCCAGCCATTACATGACCTTGGTAATATTCACAGAAGCATCATAGATGCAATAGCCTCCATCACTGAAGGCATCCTTGCTTACATAGGAGTTGAGATAGTATCATCTAGATGTTTTACTGGTAATTTTTTATTTTTTCTTTAGTCAGTTGTATTTTTTTTAAATTTTTTGTATAAAACTTTCTGAGTTACTTTACATGATGCCACAAACCACAAATACCTATGTCTCACAGTTTCTTTCTTAACTGCATTTGGAAGTCAGAGAGGTTTCATACAGAACCCTTTATGTTATCAAAAGTATGTAGAAATGACCCTATACATTTAGATATACTGTGTAGTGTAGTGAATGGCAAATCATCAACACTGCAAATTAGAAAAACAAAGGAAGGGGAGTACTTAATGATGATGAAGTCACTGGACACAATGTTGGCAAAAAAACTGTAAGGAACTGTCTGTTTCTTCACCAAGGAAACATCAGAATTCACAAAAAGTTATTTTAAGAAATCATGCAAAACTAAAAAAGGATTATCTGCTGGGATCAGGTTTATAATGCCATGAACCATTCTCAACATTCTCAATATTATGTTCTTGCTGTTCTGCATGTACTTTACAACACTATATCATTATAAAAATACATGGTCCTGTAAAATATGATGTTTTCTTCCATCCAGCAGGTTCATATGGATAAGTGAAGCGGCAGTGTCGTTTTTTTTTTTTTTTTTTTTTTTTTAAAGGAAAGAAAAAGTTTCAGTCTATGTTATTTAGTCTATTTCATATAGAAATAGTTAGTATAGCTTGCTTAATGACTTCAGAACTTTGTTTACACAGACATTAATGCCACAACTAAAATGATTCACATCTATAGTCACTTACTGACCTTGTAAATACTGAATGTAAATTTTTGGTTTCCTTGACATACTGCCTGGAGAGCTGTTTCTGTGCTTCCTGTTGCCATGTCTGAGCACCTGCAACAGAAAAGACGGCAGCTGAACTCTTTTATACATAGCAAGACAGAGCTGGAAACGTGTCTTTGTCGTTTACTACTTGGGGGGCAGATGTGTGCATGCAGTGTGAACGCACGTGAGATTTTGAGCAGTACTGTACATATATTCATCGCACTCAAAATGTGACGAAATAGTGTTTATGTTTTCATTTCTATAGTTAACGCAAAAGATAATGTTATTGTCGCGATCTGTAACACGTAACGTCAGTGCCATCAATGGACAAAGCCGTCGCAACATTTTCGTTAATTTTCCATCACGCCTCATGAATGTACGCTGAATCTTAATGCGCAACAAAAAGCTAGGTACTTATTATTATGGATCATTTTTGCATTTGTGAACAACAAAGGCATCAAAATTTCTCAGCCGATTTAATTTTTCTATTAATTAAAACTGTAATACGACGGGATTTTCGTATACCAGAGATATTTCTGTCGTGTTCGATATAGTCGAATTTGGAGTCGATTTAGTAAAAAACTAAAAATCATCTAACGCCATCTTTTGGCCACGACGAAGGTTTAAGGCTGCAAAATAAGTAGTAGCTCATTTATCACTTTGACTATTAAATATACAGTTATTATTTTTAATAATGTGAAGTTTTGATGTATTAATTTTCTAGCATGCATCCTTCAGTTTTGTGTGTATTTTTCTCATTATCTCTACACAAGTAGCACCACGTTGGAAAGCTTGCACCATATCGCGAACAAGACGAAAACAATAATTGTAATAAACCCTGAACAACATAAGATGAAATGACATTTACATTTCTTGTGTATATGATAAAAGAGCTCTTTTTGTAATCGTGTAACTTATTATGTCAACGGTCCCTTGGCGGTGTACAAACATTAAGCTTTTAAGTCGGTTTCACAGTAAAGTAAAGGAAAAAATTTCGAAAATTGTTAGTCTGTAATTGCATCACACGAAAAAAATATTTTTTCCGTTATTTCTTATTTGACTGTCTGTCTGTCCATCCCTTCATCAAGACCTCTTTTTCTCAGGAACGGATGTGCATATCACGCTGAAATATATGTCGCATATTAAAATCTAGCGTCCCCTGACGGTGTAAAAATTTAAACTTGGAAGCCAGTGCAATCAAACGATACGGCAATTATTTGTTGCCACAAACTCACTCATGAAAACCTACAGGGTAATGCCTGTTGACCTAGAATCATGAAATGTGATAAGGAGCAAGATTTCACTGTCCAAGTAACGGTAAAGATCCGAAAATTGTTAATTTGTAACTATAAAATATAAAAAAAAATGGCATCATACACTTAAATAGCGTTCGTGATCTGTCAAAAATCTCAGGAAATACCCTAGGTATTTTGATCTGGTTTTTAGTAATAAGAAGAGTAATTCACAAAGAAGGTTGTCATCTAGAGGTTGTGCGTACAGCTGCCCGACTACTGAGCTGACAGTTTATGCCTAAGACACGTACAGCATCTGTAATGTTTGAAAGGAAAGTAATGCTGGTAACTGATGGAGGATTGTACTCCCATTGTTTGGGATGATCTTCCGGTAGGTCATATAACCCCCATTGATGCGCTCTACAGAAAAATTCGACATTTGCGCAACAAAAACGGCCCTATGGTCGGCTGTACTGTTGCTTTCTCTGGAGATTTCCGTCAAAACTTGTTACCTTTACAACACCAGCGCGCCGACAAGAAGATGGCAGCCACGCGTTTGTACACTACTGGCCATTAACATTGCTACACCACGAAGATGACGTGCTACAGACGCGAAATTTAACCGACAGGAAGAAGTTGCTGTGATATGCAAATGATTAGCTTTTCAGAGCATTCACACAAGGTTGGCGCAGGTGGCGACACCTACAACGTGCTGACATGAGGAAAGTTTCCAACCGATTTCTCATACCCAAACAGCAGTTGACCGGCGTTGCCTAGTGAAACGTTGTTGTGATGCCTTGTGTAAGGATGAGAAATGCGTACCATCACGTTTCCGACTTTGATAAAGGTCGGATTGTAGCCTATCGCAATTGCGGTTTATCGTATCGCGACATTGCTGCTCGCATTGGTCAAGATCTAATGACCGTTAGCAGAATATGGAATCGGTGGGTTCAGGAGGGTAATACGGAACGCAGTGCTGGATCCCAACGGCCTTGTATCACTAGCAGTCGAGATGACAGGCATCTTATCCGCATGGCTGTAACGGATCGTGCAGCCACGTCTTGATCCCTGACTCAACAGATGGGGACGTTGGCAAGACAACAACCATCTGAACGAACAGTTCGACGACGTTTGCTGCAGCATGGACTATCAGCTCGGAGACCGTGGCTGCGGTTACACTTGACGCTGCATCACAGACAGGAGCGCCTGCGATGGTGTACTCAACGACAAACCTGGGTGCACGAATGGCAAAACGTCATTTTTTCGGATGAGTCCAGGTTCTGTTTGTAAACCTGCTGTAGCATCATGATGGTCGCATCCGTGTTTGGCGACATCGCAGTGAACGCACATTGGAAGCGTGTATTCGTCATCGCCCATACTGGCGTATCACCCGGCGTGATGGTGTGGGGCGCCATTGGTTACACGTCTCAGTCACCTCTTGTTCGCATTGACGGCACTTTGAACAGTGGACGTTACATTTCAGATGTGTTACCACCTGTGGCTCTACCTTTCATTCGATCCCCACGAAACCCTACATTTCAGAAGGATAATGCACTACCGCATGTTGCAGGTTCTGTACGGGCCTTTCTGGATACAGAAAATGTTCGACTGCTGCCCTGGCCAGCACATCCTCCAGATCTCTCACCAATTGCAAACGTCTGGCCAATGGTGGCCGAGCAACTGGCTCGTCACAATACGCCAGTCACTACTCTTGATGAACTGTGATATCGTGTTGAAGCTGCATGAGCAGCTGTACCTGTACACGCCATCCAAGCTCTGATTAACTCAATGGCCAGGCGTATCAAGGCCATTATTACGGCCAGAGGTAGTTGTTCTGGGTACTGGTTTCTCAGGATCTATGCACCCAAATTGCGTGAAAATGTAATCACATGTCAGTTCTAGTACAATATATTTGTCCAATTAATATGCGTTTATCATTTGCATTTCTTCTTGGTGTAGCAATTTTAATGGCCATTAGTGTAGGTTTCACGCATGTTTCGGCGATAAAACACGGAAACGTACGTCACTTTGTGATCGCTCAAGCAAGCGGAACGATTCGGATCATTGCACTAATATAAGTCGCCTGCCTACTCAACACGAGAGTCAGTCAATTTTAGAGTTGCCGACTGTCCCGCGTGAGGCCGTCCCCGTGGCGGCTCTAATAATGCAGCCCGGGGTGTGTGATTGCGGGACGCTAATTGTATAAGGTTTATGGTACACCTGGCCTAGTTCAACACGACGCCCAGATCAAATACAGTACGGGCGGCGCGTTGCGTGTATTCAACGGTGTCGGGCGCGGAGACAATGACAACGGCCGCTCGCGCCCGCGCCGCCCCTGGATAGGAACAAATGAGTCACGCGTGTCGCTCACCCCGTTGCTTCGCTGTCTCGCCGTAAGCCGGCGCTGTAACAGAGTTTCGGTGTTTTTATGCGATTCATAAAATAAACAGTGTTTAGTATGTTGCGGACAGTGCTGTTCTTATTTTTGAACAGTTTGTTTGGATTTGAGTCATGTCTGATTCAGAAACAACTCACAACGACAGTGAAAACGTAAAATACAAAAAGGGTAAACAGAAGCGTTCCTACCGGCAAGTATGGGAGAATTCGTATTCTTATTTGAAAACAGTTGATACAAACGTGCGTAAGCATTTTGTAACGTATGTATGAAATAATTTATGATATCGTGTGGAAGTTTGAATGACTTTAAACTGCATGTTTGCGTCCCGGAACACCAGCTGGATGATAGAGGTCGACAGAGTACTCGGTCATTGCAACAGTTTTTAAAGCACGATGTATTGACGACAGACGAGGAAACAGTTATAGCTACAGAGCCAACAAAAGTTTACCATGATGTAAAGCATAATATATTGTACAGTTCTGTTGACTACGATACGAAGTTAGGCCCGTAATATTCAATTACTCCTAATTCGCATCAAAAAAATCACTCGGTAGAACAAAGGGGTCCTCTTTAATTTACAATGATCCGGCTTCAGTTATCAATCGAAGATAGCGTAGAAAAACTAAGGCATTTCGACAGATGCGTCAAATCACGGACATACACTTAATTCCAATAAATGTTAGATTTTACTCTTCAGAGAACGGAATCGGCACCTGCCTGCTTGATTTTTTTTGATGACCCGGATGAAAAAGCGATCGATATTTATAATACCATAAAAAATAGACTTAAAGCGCTGGATTTAAATTACACAAATGTATCTGCTTACAGTCTATTCACCGAGAGCTGGGACGAAACATAAACAGTGTCACGTGAGCGACTACGCTCGTTTCCAGAGAAAGCATTGGGTGTTCACGTGATACGTAGGGGTGTGGAAAATCCTTGGCGCACGCTTTGCGGCTGGCGGCGTTCGGCTGGCTGTCGAGCTGTCATAGCGGACCGTGAGAAACCTGGGCAACAATGTACGAAATAAATTTAACAATAATGTTACACTGAGTTCATTCTGTCGAAGCAGATTTATTTTAATTCAGGTTGCTAACAAAACGCTACATTCAAACACAATTAATTGTTAATTTTAATAACAATACCAGTAATAATAATGATAAAGGACGAAACAAGGTTCACTCTGTCGAACGTGAACTGTTTCCATTGAGGTTTATAACAAACCGCTCATCTCTCTCCTCTATAATGCAGTCTAATTTCCACATTTGAGTTTTCACTCAAAACGGTTGCACCCATCGCATTCGGAAAAATTACAAAATTAAATTCAAACCTTTCTGAAACTTTTCTCGCTTACACCCCCACAAAAAAATTAAAGGGGAAAAGTATGTCGCGTACTATATTTCGGCTGATGATTTGGTAAAAGTTCTGCATCAGATGTGAGATTTTAATTTAGTACTTCACTATTACTGGCTCTATTGCGCAGAAAATTTGCGGACGTCATCAACATATAGTACTGAAGGCAATGATAAAAATATTTTGCTGTGCGGCACACAGTTTAGGAGATATGGCGTGATGAATATAGAGTAACGCGAAAAAACAACTTTTCCTGAAAGCTTAAATATTTCTCTTTTTCAGTGACAATAAATTTTAATGTAATGTAAAAAAAGGTGTCGGAAGGTAGTTCTCGGATCACTTTATCATGTTCAGGTGCCAAATTATTAAAAAACACGACTTTCATTTTTTAATTTCTGGCGCCCCTGCCTTGTACACCCCTCGATGGCAGCGCTGTGGTCACGCGCCTTGCCGTGTTTACAGTACGTGTCTTGTTTCGGTGATGTTACTTTTGGCAATGATAATCCGGTTTACAAACTACTTTTTCCAGATAATGCCAACATTATTCCTGCACTGTGTTCAGCGCACGTGGTACACAATGTCATCCGTCATGCTATGGAGAAGTACGAGTTTGACGTGGAGAATTTGCTACTTAAGCGTTTGGGCACTTATCTCATCATGCACAGAGAGTCCAGATCTTAAAAGAACACTTAACTGATGCTGCTAGAATACCGAAATATTTTAAGACACGTCAAAAAGAAGGTGCTATCATTGCATCCTGCTATTGGGAAAATTCTACGCGGATTTCTAGCGGTGAAGTCATATTTTATAGCTTTGGAGATAACTGTCCAGTTATGTTAGGAAATTATTTTGATGACAACCATGCAAAGAGAAACCATGTTTTAGTGAAAATTATATCAACAGTGAGAAAGTCAGGAGTATTGGCCCAGAAAAATAATTTTCATTGTTATTTGGCACTTAGCAAGAAAACAAGATACAAAGGATAAAGCAAAATGGCGCTATTTGCTGTGTTCTACATATGATGTGTTTGCATGTAAATATTTTGTGTGTGTGTGTGTGTGTGTCTGAACACTATGAATTCTGTTTTGGTTATTAATAAACTGTATTGTCATTGCTTGTTCCTATATTTTGTTACCATATTTCGATTTTTCCATAAAAAGGGTAGTACCTCATTACCTGATTTTCATCATTCAGGTGCCAAACTGCAGAGCAGACAGCTCACACAACACTGGCAGTTTTGGTGCTGACATGTAAACGAAGATGGCTACTCAAAACAGACGACTCTCACAGTACAGGAATGAAACGCCAGGGGCGCTGCAGTAGATGCACTTGTCTCGAGTAGTCAACTGTGTAAAAGGCACACGCAGGTACGAAAGGCGCAAACACTTCGAGTAGCCGATTTTGAGCAGAAGGTCGTTCATAAATGGACTTATAAAGAGCGACGCGAGAGTGTGACGGGGCGAGTCGAGTCGGCTTGGCATCGTCTGATGGGCACATTTGATTTAACTTTGCCTCGCTCCCTCTGCTGTGACATTTCTTGTGAGGCTCGTTCTATGGATGGGAAAACCGACTGATTAAATTCGATACCGGTATTTTAGTTCTGAATAACCGGTATTTTTCGGTATTTGTTTGGTCTAGGTTATAAAAAGTATTTTTTAATTTTTAATGATAACCGAGTGAAAAAACCGAAATACGAATTATCCGTAGCAGCAGCGCTAAAATTTTTCATTTTTAAATAAACTCTTTTCTATAAAAAGAGTAATTTTTATTCGAAAAGTTGCGTTGGTTATAAATATTGCGGTACTGGAGAAAATGGGAAAAGCGATCAGTGAAATTTTAATAAAAAAGCAACAAACACAAGGCATAAGAATTGGTACAGTATTTCTGAGAAAATGACGTCATCGTTGTCGTGTGTTGCGGCTTAAGGTATGTGTGTATGTGCTGTCTGCAGGACTTGCCCCCACCTGGTCTATACTGTAGTTTCTAACTTTCGTCGCCAGACATCCACTGTATTGCAAATTTGGAGTTATCATTGACGCCCCTTATAGGAGTGTTAAAGGGATTGGCAACGCTTGCCTTTATTATAGATCCCACTGCTACATAAATTGGCACCGAATGTTGGGCTCAGTTTCGTCTTTATTTACGAATTTAAAGATTTTGATTGAAGAGGGGAATGTTCGTGCGTTGGCAATACACTGCCTGCCCATACGGGGTGAGGGAAATAAAATAAAACTACAGAAAATAACGAGGGGCATATCAAAATCCATCGTTACAAAGTAAGTTTTGCTGTCAGCACATATCCCGCGTTTCGCCCACACGGACTTCACCAAAACCGCAGCTCTTCCTTTCCGCCACGATCGAGCTGTCGACCACCTGCACACACGGATACCTGTTGTGGCACACGCGCAACACGTGTCAGCCTCTGCCTGCGTACATCTACATATCTACATATATACTCCGCTAGCCACCAAGCGGTGTGAGGCGGAGGGCACAATTCGCGCCAAAGTCATATTTCCCCCCTCTGTTCCACTCGCGTATCGCGCGAGGGAGAAACGACTGTCTGAACGCCTCAGTACGAGCTCTAATTTCCCTTATCTTTGAATGGTGATCACTGCGCGATTTGAAAGTTGGTGATAATAATATATGCTCTACATCCTCGGTGAAGATCTGATTTCGGAAGTTAGTGGGCAGCCCCTTCCGTTTAGCGCGCCGTCTATCTGCAAGTGTCTCCCACTTCAAACTTTCTATGAGATTTGTAACGCTCTCGCAATGGCTAAATGTACCAGTCACGAATCTTGCCGCCCTTCTTTGGACCTTCTCAATCTCTTGAAACAGACCCAACCGGCAAGGGTCCCACACAGAAGAACAATACTCCAAGACTGAACGAATTAACGTATTGTAAACTATTTCCTTTGTTGAAGGACTGCATCGTTTCACGATTCTACCAATAAACCACAATCTACAGTTCGCCTTACCCGCTACTTGTGTAATCTGATCATTCCATTTGAGATCATTTCGAATAGTCACACCCAGATCCTTGACGGACGTTAGCGCTTGCAAAGACTGGGCATTTATTCTGTACTCATACATTAATGGGGCTTCGCCTTGTTATACGCAGTAGGTTACACTTACTAATATTGAGAGATAACTGCCAGTCATCACACCACGCATTTATTTTCTGCAAATCCTCATTGATTTCAAAATGGCTCTGAGCACTATGGGACTCAACATCTTAGGTCATAAGTCCCCTAGAACTTAGAACTACTTAAACCTAACTAACCTAAGGACATCACACACACCCATGCCCGAGGCAGGATTCGAACCTGCGACCGTAGCAGTCCCGCGGTTCCGGACTGCAGCGCCAGAACCGCTAGACCACCACGGCCGGCCCTCGTTGATTTGTTCACAACTTTCGTGCGATACTACTTTCCTGTAGACTAAACATCATCGGCAAACAGACTACGGCCGCTGTCAATACTGTCAACCAGATCATTTATGTAAATCGTAAAAAGCAGAGGACCTATTACGCTGCCCTGGGGCACACCTGAAGTTACGCTTGTTTCTGTTAAAGTCACCCCGTCCAGGACGACATACTGCTCCCTGTCTGTTAGAAAACTTTCTATCCAACCGCATATGTCATCGGATAGACCGTAAGCGCGCACTGTTTGTAGCAAGCGACAGTACCGAGCGAGGTAGCGCAGTGATTAGCTCACTGGACTCGGATTCGGGAGGAGAAAGGTTTAAGCCCGTGTCCGGCCGTCCTGATTTGTGTTTTTCGTGATTTTCCTAAATCGCTTCAGGAAAATGCCGGTATGGTCCCTTTGAAAGGGCATGGCCGACTTCCTTCCCCATCCTTGCCAAATCCGATGGGAATGATTACTTCGCTGTTTGGTCCCTTCCCCCCAAACCAACCAACCAATCTGCCTGCGTAGCCCCGTATGGAAGCGCTGTCCGCCATATCACGGTCCTTTTCCTGCTGCTTGCTACCACCCCCGGTCGACCGCGCGATGCCACGGTGTGAACAGTTGGTCGGCCGCCATCTGTTCGGGCATGCCCAACCGCTGGCTCCGTTACGCGGTGGACCAGGCCTTGGAAGAAGGAAGCACGAGTACGCACAGGCTACGGAATAAAGACAGGTATTGCTCCTAAGATAGTCCCCAGGAGTCAGGGAGACAAGACCAGCACTCTATCCAACGCCTGGGTATCGGGCGCTGTGCCGTCATACGTTCGATGATTCTGAACGACGCGCATCACGAAGACAGCACCCTGGATGAGATGATCGTGAGGTCCCGCACCTTGAAGCCCAGCTTCAGGAGTCGCTCGCAGACTGTGGGGACTACAGGGCTATTACAAATGATTGAAGCGATTTCATAAATTCACTGTAGCTCCATTCATTGATATATGGTCACGACACACTACAGATACGTAGAAAAACTCACAAAGTTTTGTTCGGCTGAAGCCGCACTTCAGGTTTCTGCCCTCAGAGCTCTCGAGAGCGCAGTGAGACAAAATGGCGACAGGAGCCGAGAAAGCGTATGTCGTGCTTGAAATGCACTCACATCAGTCAGTCATAACAGTGCAATGACATTTCAGGACGAAGTTCAACAAAGATCCGCCAACTGCTAACTCCATTCGGCGATGGTATGCGCAGTTTAAAGCTTCTGGATGCCTCTGTAAGGGGAAATCAACGGGTCGGCCTGCAGTGAGCGAAGAAACGGTTGAACGCGTGCGGGCAAGTTTCACGCGTAGCCCGCGGAAAATTGGCTCATGCCACAACTGGAGACCGACAGCGCCGACTTCATCTTTCAACAGGATGGTGCTCCACCGCACTTCCATAATGATTTTTGGCATTTCTTAAACAGGAGATTGGAAAACCGATGGATTGGTCGTGGTGGAGATCATGATCAGCAATTCATGTCATGGCCTCCACACTCTCCCGACTTAACCCCATGCGATTTCTTTCTGTGGGGTTATGTGATAGATTCAGTGTTTAAACCTCCTCTACCAAGAAACGTGCCACAACTGCGAGCTCGCATCAACGATGCTTTCGAACTCATTGATGGGGACATGCTGCGCCGAGTGTGGGAGGAACTTGATTATCGGCTTGATGTCTGCCGAATCACTAAAGGGGCACATATCGAACATTTGTGAATGCCTAAAAAAACTTTTTGAGTTTTTGTATGTGTGTGCAAAGCATTTTGAAAATATCTCAAATAATAAAGTTATTGTAGAGCTGTGAAATCACTTCAATCATTTGTAATAACCCTGTATATACCCCTCCAATTCAACGTGGCCGCTGAAAAGCAGACACTCTCGACGCCGGGACGCAGGTCGAGGAAGTCACGCCTGATGGACGTCTTGTTGTATTTCGCCGCCTTCTCCTTGTGGCATCAGTCGAGCCGAAGGTGGTCGCCGACTATCTGGGCACCGACTATGCGGGCTTGGCCGTCTTTGACCGCGACCATGTCAGGCTTACGGAGTCCTGCCGGTGTTCGAAGGTAGAGCTCCACCGAGACGTCGAAGCCCCTTTGTGTGTATCCACGTTCGAGGTACTTCACGGCAGCGTCGTGATGTTTCACCACGCGGCCGCCACTGGCGCTCTTAGCAACGAGGAACACCTACAGCTCTATCTAAGCAGAGCTGTACAACACCTGGAACAACCCCCACGGGCACACAATGCGCCAATGGTATACAATACCATTGCGGACCACGAAATGGAAGAAGCGCAGCCACGCGAAGTTTCTTCATCGTCACAAAGCGAGGAAGAAACGGAACAGGAGAACGAAACGCGAGATCCACAGAAGGGCGAGTTTCAGACGGTGCAATACAAACGCCGCCACCACCTGCAAAAAACAGCGGAGGAAAATCCGCGCAAACGAAAATCGGAGGTGGAAACGGCCAATCGATTTACTCCGATTGATCCCTCCCCTCCGACACACCGAAAGGCAGCAGCAGAGACGAGCACCGCTCCTGCAGACAATGCAGGACCTGCAAAGTGACACCACCGCACCGCAAAATACTGCCTGCAACCCTATATTACAAGGGTGAGTCCAATGAAAACCCTTAATATTTTTTTATATATTATTTATTATGCAGAAGTGGTACAAAGCTGTATCACTTTTCAACATAATCCCCTTCCACGCTCAATGCAAGTCCTCTAGCGCTTACAAAATGCATAAATTCCTTTAGAAAAAAATTCTTTTGATAGTTCGCGTAACCACTCTTGCACCGCGTTGCGTACCTCTTCATCAGAACGGAACTTCTGTCCTCCCACTGCGTCTCTGAGAGGTCTAAACATACGGAAATCACTTGGGGCAAAGTCTGGTGAGTATGGTGGATGAGGAAGACACTCAAAGTGCAGGTCTGTGATTGTTACAACTGTTATACGGGCAGTGTGGGGTCTTGCATTGTCATGTTGCAAAAGGACAGCTGCTGACAGCAATCCACGTCGCATTGATTTGATTGCCGACCGCAGATGATTTTTTACGAGATCTGTGTATGATGCACTGGTGACAATGGTTCCTCTAGGCATGTAATGCTCCAAAATGATGCCTTTTTCGTCCCAAAAGAGAGTCGGCATAACCTTCCCTGCCGTGGTTCTGTTCGAAACTTCTTTGGTTTTGGTGATGAGGAACGGCGCCATTCCTTGCTCACTCTCTTCATTTCCGGTTGGTGGAAGTGAACACATGTTTCGTCCCCAGTAACGATTCTTGCAAGGAAGCCATCACCTTTTCTTTCAAAGTGCCGAAGAAGTTCTTCACAAGCATCAACACGTCGTTCTCTCATTTCAGGAGTCAGCTGCCGTGGCACCCATCTTGCAGACACTTTGTGAAACTGGAGCACATCATGCACAATATGGTGTGCTGACCCAAGACTAATCTGCAAACATGCTGTAATGTCATTCAGTGTCACTCGGCGGTTTTCCTTCACTATGGCTTCAACTGCTGCAATGTTCTGTGGAGTCACAACTCGTTGTGCCTACCTGGACGAGGAGCATCTTCCACTGAAGTCACACCATTTGTGAACTTTCTACTCCATTCGTAGACTTGCTGCTGTGACAAACGTGCATCACCGTACTTAACCTTCATTCGTCGATGAATTTCAATAGGTTTCACACCTTCACTACGCAAAAACCGAATAACAGAACGCAAGTCGCAAGTGGGGCGGCCATCTTTATACTGATACTGCGACGGTATGTGTGCATCTGCACTATGCTGCCACTTACAGCCCATTCTGCACGCTGTTTGTAGCACGCTTACCAACTTACAGGATAAGGCACGAAATTTCGATTTGTTATTACAAATTTAAGGTTTTCATTTGACTTGCCCTCGTATACGGAAAATTATGTACAGTTGATTGCAACCCTCAAACACCAACTACAGGGTTCAGCAAAGCAATTTATCAGTGAGAGAGAATAAAGTACCATTTGCAATCCCATGAAGATCATCTATGCGCAGTGTACTTCTTCAGACAATACCAACTTCCACTTTTCACTCACCAGTCCTCTGAGGCAAAGGAACTGAAAATATTAATGAAACGTGTATCTGCGACGGTTCTAGTGACGGAAGTGACCTTGGCACTACATGAAAAAGTCTTCCTGGCTACAAGGATTCATCTATGTAAGACAAGGAAAGAACCAAATAGCAACTTTGTATCAATGCTCAAATCTAAGGGAAACAAGATCTATAACATACAACATCTACAGCACAGAATGGCGTAAATTGAATCATACCGCATCAAACAAGGCCCAAAACAATGTAAAAAATGCCAGATATTTGAGAACACAGGTAGTTACTGTTCGTTGCCTGCACACTGTACCCGCAGTCCAGGCTTCTATGCCTCAAAAGGGCGCCCAATGCCGCGCACAGCGAAGGCAAAATGTGCAAATTCTGAAAATGACCAACCGGCTTCTTGGAAAGGCTGTGAACAATACCGAGAATTACTTCGCAATAGCAAGACTAGGTAACCTAAGACGCCAAAGCAAGTACAGGCGACGCAACCGAAGCTGGTGTTTGCACACTAAGCTGCACTACCCTAGCAGGCGCAGGCCCCAGCGCCGACGATAGCACAGCCGGCAACTTCCCACACAACTGGTACACCTGCAGGGGCCAGGCGGACAACAAGAACCTACTCTGATGCATTCGAGAACCGTCCGGGAACGCAGGAATCAACACCCGCTGCCCCAAGCTATCTGACATCGCAAAGTATCATGAAGCCATTTTCGAAAGTTTCGACGGATATCACCATGCTCCTCACAATTCTCAAGTAGAAAAAAATGGAAATGATCGTATGGAGGCAGTGGCCGGGAGTTCCCAGGCGGGAAGTTGGGCCTCCAAGTGCAGGTCTTATTGAGTGCAACGCCACATTGGGCGACTTGCGCGTCGACAATGGGGATGAAAGGATGATGATGACAGCACAACACCCAGTCCCTGAGGGAAGAAAATTTCCCGCCCCGCCGGCCGGAGTGGCCGTGCGGTTCTAGGCGCTACTGTCTGGAGCCGAGCGACCGCTACGGTCGCAGGTTCGAATCCTGCCTCGGGCATGGATGTGTGTGATATCCTTAGGTTAGTTAGGTTTAATTAGTTCTAAGTTCTAGGCGACTGATGACCTCAGAAGTTAAGTCGCATAGTGCTCAGAGCCCATCTCCCGTCCCAGTTGGGAATCGAACCCGGGCCCCCGTACGTGGCATTCCAACGCGCTGACCTTTCAGTTACTGGAGCGAACACTCGAGCAGAAAATCACATCCTTCCTGAGCTTGGTGGAAGGAATAATCAAAGCGTTCGGGCCGCCTTAAATGGATCCACCAACGCCCACGAGATAACCGGCTTCTTTAATTGGGGTGCCAACGGCGTTCGTGCTACAAAAGCGGAACTAAATTACTTTATAATACGATACCACACCGACGTTGCGATGGTGACGGAAATCAAGCTTACGGACTCAATAGTTTTCCGTCTCTCTAATATGCAGACATACATGAAGGATAGGTTGGACCGGAGAGGAGGTGGAACAGCGATTTTCGTACGAAATTCGACGCGACACATATGGAGAGGTTACCACCGCCGCAGACGTTGGAAGTTACAACTGTAAAGATCCACACAGCAGAAGGAAATATTAAATTGCTCGCAGAATACATCAGCCCAAACTGCCAGCTCTTTCGGGGAGACCCACTCACAATCTTCGACAGATATCCAAAAATTCTTCTAGCAGGTGGTTTAAACCCCAGACACTCCACATGGCACTCCACAAAGAACAACAAGAAGGTTTCACACTTTTCGAGCTTCAAGAGGACCTAAATTGCGTCGTGCGCGGACCGCTACATCCTATCAGCATCAGTCACTTCCAAGGGCAAACAGACAATGTCCTCGTCACTGCGTGGACAAAAGCAATTGATCTAAACATACAGGTACACAACACAAACGACTAACCTCCGGACCACCTTCCAGTCGTAGATATCATCAGCAACAGCTGACTGGTGATCCCACCCATCAAACATACGAAAGTCAACTGGGTTCAGTTCAAGAGGTACCTCACTAATAGCCTCAGGTCTATAATACTTCTACATACGATAGCTGACATCGACACAGAAGTAGAAACGTTAAAATCGAAGATCCAACACGCATATCGAAGGGCTGCAAACGTCACAGTGTTACCTGGCCCACAATTAGCCGTCTTCCCACGTCACCTGCGAGAACTGAAGGCACTGTGCAATGGAGGGAGAAACTGTTGCATGAGGTACAGAGACCTGGCTGACAGAGGGAGAATGACATGCCTGTCGAGAGAAATCCGAAAGGGGCCGTAGAATGGAGAAAACAAACATGGGAGAATACCATGACCCAGTTTATTTTAAAACATGGGGCGTCTGATAGCTTGTAAAAAGTCTCCGCAGTCACACAACAGCTAAGCGAGCCATTGTGGGACTGAATGCATTAATATACGATGCTATACAACAGGCTGAAATGTATGCAGACTCTTATGTCCAGCAAATGTTGTCTCCGAACATTGGAAAAGACCCCCAAGGGCTACTTAGGGACGAAGAAGAAGAAATACAGGCTTTCATCACACGATTCCGAACGGAATCGCTCGGGGACCAACCTAGCCTTGGCACTCAGCGACTTATGGCGCGTATCATCAGGAGGACAAACAACTCGGTACCAGAAATCGATCATGTAAGCAATACTGGATTCCAGCACCTACTGAGAAAAGCCCTTGTCCTCATCATCATAAACAGCTGTTTGGTGACTGCCTACTTCCCAACGGCGTGGAAAACGGGGAAGATCATACTAACACCAAAACCGGGAAAAGAGCTGGAGGTACCCACGAACCACTTGCCCATAACATTACTGCAAACGCTGGGCAAAATCCTGGAACGTGTGTTATTGGCTAGGATGTCAATCTATTTCCGAGAACACGGAACTATCCGGCCAGTGCAGTCTGGCTTTCAGCTGAAGATGTCGGCAGAATTACAAGAATTACAACTGGTACAACTCAACAAACATATACGACATCGATTCATCTTATGTCAATCAACGGTCGGAGTGTTTTTTGAGATTGAAAAGGTGTACGACAAAGTAAGGCGTGACAATCTCATAGCGAAACTACAGTTGTCAGACACCCTGCCTAGACCGATACGTGAAGCTGGTAGGTAGTTTTCTACTAGGAGGAAACTTGTATGTTACAGTGAACGGCAAACGCCCATTGAGGAAAACACCAGAAGCATGTGTCCCACATCGATCTGTTAACTCACTACCGCTGTTCAGCATATATATGAATGACCTACCAACGATTCCTCTGATGACCTGCAGTTTATTTGCCGATGATAACGAGTTTGTCACATTAAGCCGCAACTTGGACCAGCTAATAAGCAGAGCTCAACGCCAAAAAGATATCACGGAAGAGTGAGCACAGTTCTACAAAATAACAACCAACCCCATGAAGACTGTTGCAGTGCTCTATAGTAAGAAGAGGCTACGTTATCCACTACGGGTGCTAGAGCAACCAATCCCTTGGTCACACTCGATGAAGGACCTGGTGATCATTCTGGATAAATCCCTGGCCTTCACGTTACATACACCATGAAGATGGTGCGCGCAGATCTCATTCTTCACCAGCACCCATCTCAACGCCAAGAACAAGATCGGACTCTACAGATCGACAGCCCATCCAAAAGTCCTCTACACTTGTGCAGCGTTGGAAGTCACATGTGCTATCAATACAGTGCACGCCAACCAATACAGAACCAACGCCTGAGATGGACGTTGGGGACTCCCTGATGAATAAGAACCAGGGAGCTACAGGAGTCCTAAAGGAAAATACCTGCACGATAAAATAGAGGACTGTGCCACGAAGCTCTATCCCAAATTGGATCACTTAAGGGACGATGTACCCCAGCTCCAACTAACAGGTACCATTCAACCCCAGCGCTGGCATCAGGCTTGTTCCACTACCACCCGCCATAGGTTTACGCACCAGTCATCGCAAATCTGGAAGTACCATGGCTCACTGAACGAATTAAAGAAAGGTCCTCTGCGCCGGCTGGTGTGGCCGAGCGGCTCTAGGCGCTTCAGGCTGGAACCGCGCGACCGCTACGGTCGCTGGTTCGAATCCTGCCTCGGGCATGGATGTGTGTGATGTCCTTAGGTTCGTTAGGTTTAAGTAGTTCTAAGTTCTAGGGGACTGATGACCTCAGATATTAAGTCCCATAGTGCTCAGAGCCATTAGCCAAAGGTCCTCTGCAATACCAAATACCCATATCGTAAAGGAAAATCTTATCTAATTGGAGGAACAAAGGACCGAATGAGTGCCCAGTTACGTCACAAAGTGTATAATAAATTGTTAAATAAAGAGACATCACAGCTCGCAATCGCTCAGGTCACATTCTCAGTGGCATTTCATTTCTAAAAATCGCGGAGACCTTTACAAAATAGTTACGGAATTATTGTAGTGTGCAGTTCGATTTCAAGAATTCCGATTTATTCCTTATCTCATTTCATCGAGAACAGTACGCACATTTTTTTTTTTTTTCACTCTGTCGCCAGCCAGATACAGCGTCTTGACCTATCTAAGCCGAGGGAAACCACTTTCATGTATTCGTTAATGAAAACTTATGTGAAACCCATACGACGTGTCATCATCCATTGTGCGTGACAGCTTCCTGACTTATGGCGCCGTAGCAAGGCCAGGCGCCACTGTGAGCAGTTTAGCAGGAAATGCAAAAGTCACATAACAAAATTATGCATTTTTACATAAACATTTATTTTAAAATATATATTTTAGCTGTGGTAAATAATTATACTACTACCAACTGAAAATAACTCCAAAATTTTTTCAATATCCACATTACAGCTCTATGTCGGTAGCTGCCCGTCGTTGTAGCGGAATACACGAAACTTCCATGACAGTAAAACAAGGTAATGGAAAGCAGTGTAGCCTTACATGTAAGTTCAAAATGGTTTAAATGGCTCTGAGCACTATGGGACTTAACATCTGAGGTCATCAGTCCCCTGGACTTAGAACTACTTAAACCTAACTAACCTAAGGACATCACACACATCCATGCCCGAGGCAGGATTCGAACCTGCGACCGTAGCAGCAGAGCGGTTCCGGGCTGTACCGCCTGAAACCGCTCGACCACAACGGCCGGCTATGTAAGTGGAACGTGTGACGATAAAAAGAGCAGACATGGGAAGAACAGAATTGATGAAAGTTATCTTACAGAAGAATGCTTGCGAGGTTATAGATACATCGAATAACTCATGAAGAGGAAGAAAACAACTTTATTACAAAACTTGACATTAAGAAGGGGATATGTTGATAAAAAAAAACAAACTGAGGCACCAAGCAATAGTTGCTTTAATAATGGAGAAAAGTGTGGAGTGTGATAATTGCAAGGGAAATCCAAGGCTTGAAAACAGGAAACAGTGAATGCAGGCTGCAGTAGTTACGCGTAGACAAAAGAGGCTTGCACACGATACTCGAGCGTGAAGAGCTGCATCAAACCGGTATTCGAACTGTAGACCACCACAACAACACGATCTACCAGAGACGTGTTTCATTTGTTTCCGCCTTGTATTTCGTTGTCGGCCTGATATGATTTTCTTTAGTTTTTTTTATGCGTTTGTGGTGTTCAGTGAACATCTTGTGACGCACGGGCATTGAATACAAACTCGCCTCAATGGTACCCACTAGCTTCGTAAAATAAGCACTACGGCGATACTTCCACCCTTGATTGACACTTTGAGGACTGAGGGCGAGTGTGGACGCTCAACCGTGTGTCTACGGCACTCAGCCTGACAGGGTTGCCTCCAAACACATCTCCGACGATTGTCTGGTTGAAGGCATATGCGACACTCATCGGTGAAGAGAACGTGATGCCAATCCTGAGTGGTCCATTTGGCATGTTGTAAGGGTCCATCTGTACTGCGTTGCATCATGTCGTGTTTGCAAAGATGGACCTGTCCATGGACGTCGGGAGTGAAACTGCGCATCATGCAGCCTATTGCGCATAGTTTGAGGTGGGGAACGCGACGTGCTGTGGCTGCACGAAAAGCATTATTCAGCATGGTGACGTTGCTGTCGGGATTCCTCGGAGCCATAATTCACTGCAGTAGTAACCCTTGGGCGGCCTGAGCGAGACATGTCATCGACAACTCCTGTCGCTCTGTATCTTCTCCATGTCCGAACAACATCGCTTTGGTTCACTCCGAGATGTCTGGACACTTCCCTTGTTGAGAGCACTTCCTGGCACAAAGTAACAATGCGGACGCGATCGAACCGCGGTATTGACCGTCTAGGTATTGGTTGAACTACAGACAAAGCGAGCTGTATACCTACTTCCTGATGGAATGACTGGTACTGATGGGCTGTCGGACTCCTTCTGTCTAATTGGCGCTGCTCATACATGGTTGTCTACATCCTTGGGCGGATTTAGTGACATCTGAACAGTCAAAAGGACCGTCTCTGTGGTACAATATTCACAGTCAACGTTTGTCTTCAGGCGATACTTCCACCCTTGATTGTTAAGCACCTCACTCCTCGTCTTCGTAGTGGGATATTTGATATTCTTGTTCGATGCCACACAAAAACACACAGCGTGCCAGACTCATTGTATTGAATCTATTCACTGTTGCTAATAGTAACGGAACTGACATTCTGATATGTACTTCACTGTTTCTTGTGTAGGAATTCTATTCCTTCTGTGATGTCTTAGCACTGACAAGAGAGCTCGTTTTGACAAAACGGAAATGTCAATGCATATTCTACATTTATTTTATTTGGTTCATCTTCTGCTACGTACACAGCCAACAAAAAGTTCTGATTTCTCTCTCTCTCTCTCTCTCTCTCTCTCTCTCTCTCTCTCTCTGTCTTTTCTTTAAATTATCGCTGTTGTTCAAATAACCTTCGCTGTGTTGCAACTTCGCATCTGGGATTCTATAGGTTTGATGTGTTGAGTATTTAAGTTATCCGCTGTTGATTTTTTACGTATGCAGTTCACAAAGAAAATCTCATATCACTTTGTAATTTAACTACAGCATATGTCAGTTCCATAAATCGATTTGTAAGCCTACTTCCCTAGCTAGTGAAGAGCTAACACACGTTTGTCACACAAGTACAGTTTCCGAAGCTTTAGTTCCTTAAATGCGCGAGCATCTTGAATCGTAGCCGTAGCATCGATCCCACGTTACGGATCTTACCTGGAGTTATGCCAACAGTAACAGTTCCAGTTTCAGCGGTTTTTGCTTTCTTCTAGATTCTCTTGTAAGCGTAACAGGCATGAAACTTGGAAACCCTCGAAGCCAACGTGTAGACTGGGACGACAAGGCATGGGAAGGTGGAGAATACGTTTACGACCCGCCCCGGCAGGCAGGTCGGCACGCCGCTGATATAACGAATGCAATGAAGCTGTCCTGAAGAGTAACGAGCCTGTTGTTGCAACAGGCATCCACAGCTCCCTGGAATCCATAGGTAGACGACACTGTCTCACAATGGCTTCACCAGCTTCATGTCAGACAAAGGTGGTTGCAGGAGTACAGTATCTGGCGATACCACTCCCCTTGCTAGGTAGGTTGGCTTGTTTGGTATCTGTAATTTCCTGGGAAGTTCTGGCGTAGCTTAAGGGCCGTAATTTTGAATAGTGCGTTATCGAACGCTTCCGAAAGCGAGCAGTAATGCTTCCAAAGTAAGCAGTGCCGGATTAAGCCAGTGCAGCGCGCGTACAAATGCTAACAAGGGAACCTCCCCATCGCACCCCCCTCATATTTAGTTATAAGTTGGCACAGTGTATAGGCGTTGAAAAACTGATCACAGATCAATCGAAAAAACAGGAAGAAGTTGTGTGGAATTATGAAAAAAATAAGCAAAATATACAAACTGAGTAGTCCATGGGCAAGATAGGCAACATCAAAGATAACGACAGCTTAGGAATGCCGTGGTCCCGTGGTTAGCGTGAGCAGCTGTGGGAAGAGAGGTCCATGGTTCAAGTCTTCCTATGAGTGAAAAGTTTAATTTTTTATTTTCAGACAATTATCAAAGTTGAGGCACTCACACATAATCAACTTCGCTCTCCAAAATTCCAGGACATGTTTAGATTTGCTTGGACATATGCAGGATTTGACGGTCTACACACGGGAAAATTTGAAAACGTTAAAAACATACGTTTTGAAAGAGCACAGGGAAAACTGTGCGACTGTGAAACTGTTGCATTCATTTGTTGCAGTTTATGTCACAAACTCTTATGCCTGCATCACTTTTTGGGGAGCGATTATCACATCCACAAGAAAACCTAAATCGGGCAAGGTAGAAGAATCTTTTTACCCATTCGCCAAGTGCACAAGTTTGGTGGGTCGACAATATATTTCTGTCATGTGACGCACATGCCGTCACCAGTGTCGTATAGAACACATCAGACGTGGTTTCCTGTGGAGGAATCGCTTGACCTATGACCTTGCGATCAAATGTTTTCGGTTCCCGTAGGAGAGGCATGTCCTTTCGTCTACTAATCGCACGGTTTTGCCGTGCGGTCGCAAAACACAGGCACTAAACTTATTACAGTGAACAGAGATGTCAATGAACGAACGGACACATAACTTTGCGAAAATAAAAAAAAGTAAACTTTTCACTCGAGGAAAGACTTGAACCAAGGGCCTCTCGTTCCGCAGCTGCTCACGCTAACCACGGGACCACAGGGCTGCTGAGCCCATATTATCCTTGATGTTGCCTATTTTGCGCATGGACTACTCAGTTTATATATTTTGATTATTTTTTCATGGTTCTACACAACTTCTTCCTGTTTTCTCGATTGCTCTGTGTTCAGTTTTTCAAAGCCTGTCCACTGTGCTAACTTATAACTAAATCTGAGGGGGGTGCGATGGGGAGGTTCCCTTGTAAGAAGAGGCCCTTGGCTTGCTATAGGCCTCAAAGTATAGGATATAAAATATAACAGCACTATAGTTTGGTCCCAAAACAATACGTACATTCTCTTGGATGGTTATCGTCATACAAACATTTAAAACATAAATTCTTTTCGCACTATTAAAAATTATAAACGCTTCCTTACTGCAGACACATTTTTAAACACAAATTCTCTTCATTAAATTTGTGCAAAATAACAAAGCTAATACAATGATTGAATTGAGTTATTCGTGGATAAGAAAGTAAATTTAAGAAACTAATTATATTTAAAACCAAATTAAAGAAATAAGAATCAAGACGACAATCATTTTGATAAGGATTTAAAAAAGTACCTTTCTGTAAGCACTGAACATGCGACCTTTAACTTATGAAACAATAGCCTCGGCCATTATGCTACGGAGCTACTCCGTAAATTCATTTTTAATGGTTGAGTATCCCACAAGAAATTGTTTTCGTCAGATTTTCACAAAGGGAGTCCACTAGGGTGGATGACTGCATGGTGTGAAATCTGGCATCCAACCCTGGTTTAAAAAAGCCAATCTCACCATAACGTCTCAGTGGAAAATAAATCTTTACTGTCTTCAGAAGCAAATTAATTGCAATAATAACACTTTATTATCAGATCTAACACGACAAATATATTATGCTAGAACTGACATGTGATTACATTTTCACGCAATTTGAGTGCATAGATCCTGAGAAATCAGTACCCAGAACAACCACCTCTGGCCATAATAACGGCCTTGATACGCCTGGGCATTGAGTCAAATAGAGCTTGGATGACGTGTACAGGTACATCTGCCTATGTAGCTTCAACACGATACCACAGTTCATCAAGAGCAGCGGCTAGCGTATTGTGACGAGCCAGTTGCTCGACCACCATTAACCAGACGTTTTCAATTGGTGAGAGATCTGGAGAATGTGCTGGCCAGGGCAGCAGTCGAACATTTTCTGTATCCAGAAAGGCCCGTACAGGACCTGCAACATGCGGTCGTGCATTATCCTGCTGAAATGTAGGGTTTTGCAGTGATCGAATGAAGGGTAGAACCACGGGTCGTAACACATGTGAAATGTAACGTCCACTGTTCAAAGTGACGTAAATGCGAACAAGAGGTGACCGAGACATGTAACCCCATACCATCACGCCGGGTGATACGCCAGTATGGCGATGACGAATACACGCTTCCAATGTGCGTTCACCGCGATGTCGCCAAACACGGATGCGACCATCATGATGCTGTAAACAGAACCTGCATTCATCCGAAAAAATGACGTTTAGCCATTCGTGCACCCAGGTTCGTCGTTGAGTACACCATCGCAGGCGCTCCTGTCTGTGATGCAGCGTCAAGTGTAACCGCAGCCACGGTCTCCGAGCTGATAGTCCGTGCTGCTGCAAACGTCGTCGAACTGTTCGTGCAGATGGTTGTTGTCTTGCCAACGTCCCCATCTGTTGACTCAGGGATCGAGACGTGGCTGCACGATCCGTTACAGCCATGCGGATAAGATGCCTGTCATTTCGACTGCTAGTGATACAAGGCCGTTGGGATCCAGCACGGCGTTCCGTATTACCCTCCTGAACCCAACAATTCCATATTCTGCTAACAGTCATTGGATCTCGACCAACGCGAGCAGCAATGTCGCGAAACGGTAAACCGCAATCGCTATAGGCTACAATCCGACTTTATCAAAGTCGGAAACCTGATGGTACTCATTTCTCCTCCTTACACGAGGCATCACAACAACGCTTCACCAGGCAACGCCGGTCAAGTGCTGTTTGTGTATGAGAAATCGGTTGGAAACTTTCCTCATGTCAGCACGTTGTAGGTGTCGCCACCGGCGCCAACCTTGTGTGAATGCTCTGAAAAGCTAATCATTTGCATATCATAGCATCTTCTTCCTGTCGATTAAATTTCGCTTCTGTAGCACGTAATCTTCGTGATGTAGCAATTTTAATGGCCAGTAGTGTACATTGTAACTACCCATCACATCCCTCTCAGATTTAGTGGTAAGAGGTCCCAGTAGACAGCCCGTCAAAACCTGAACTCAGATCAGGCATGAAAACAGGAAGAAGGTTTACTGAACTGTGAAAAACAGCAGAATAGAAACAGTGAGCGGTTCAAGGATAAGAAGAAGCACCCAGACGAGCAACGGCGTCGTGGTTCGCAACAATTTCAGAGTCATACAGTTTCTCTGTGCTCTGTCACAACACATATTTTAACGTTTTTGAAGTTGCGTCTCGTTTTGGAAGTTCTGACGCTCGAATTCCTTTGTTGTAACATAGTTCACACCCATTTATTTGTTGTTTTCATTTCTGTGAGATGTCTATATGGTGTCTGGCCTGCTCTCACTATTCATCCCATTTACATGTGACGGTCACGTATTCTTAGCACATGACTCATATTCGATAACCAATGGTAACCAATGTATAGTCTGACAAGTGCCAAGACTACAGAAGAAGAACAAACATTTCAATGACAGGACGAACAGTTCATAATGTTGTGAAAAACCGGGCACGAGCGATTTTTGGATCCGGTTCATCCGGTCTAGATTCCAATACTATGACCCCTTTTTGTTTTTTGGTGATCCCATTTTGTTCTGTTGCATTTTTTCGGGACAGACATCCCATGATGACGCCTGTTCAAGTTCTCGTTGATCTGTTCACTCAGTGTTTTATTAAAGGGGGCAGCTAACCCTCTGACCAAATATGCTGAGCTACCTTACCAGTATTCAACCACGACCCTGCACCTGTCAGAATTCTCTCGATAAGCTTGGACCGTTCATTGTTTCTGTTCTTCTTTTTCCCACGGTTCAATAATGCTTTTTCCTGTTTTCATGCTTGATCTGTGATCAGTTTTTGACAGGCTATCCACTGGGCCACCTTATCACTAAATCTGAGGGGGATGAGACGGGGAGTTTCTCTTGTTAGTAGCATATATTCAGTGCTTCTCGTTTTCTTGTCGTCAAATTTCACAACCACTAGATAAAACTATATTTCATTCTCTTAATGTCTTCTACTGTTGTTAAATAGTAGTACTGTACTCTCTTAGTCCACAGTGAACAGTAAAGAAACAGCGATACAAAGAAACCCAGAAACCAAAAAACTACATGTTGTTGTTGTTGTAGTCTTCAGTCCAGAGACTGGTTTGATGCAGCTCTCCATGCTACTCTGTCCTCTGCAAGCTTCTTCACCTCTCAGTACCTACTGCAACCTACATCTTTCTGAATCTGTTTAGTGTATTATCTCTTGGTCTCCCTCTACGATTTTTACCATCCACGCTGCCCTCCAATACTAAATTGGTGATCCCTTGATGCCTCAGAATATGCCCTACCAACCGATCCCTTCTTCTAGTCAAGTAGTGCCACAAATTTCTTTTCTCTTCAATTCTATTCAATACCTCCTCATTAGTTATGTGATCTACCCATCTAATCTTCAGCATTCTTCTGTAGCACCACATTTCTAAAGCTTCTAGTCTCTTTTTGTCTAAACTATTTATCGTTCACATTTCACTTCCATACATGGCTACACTCCATACAAATACTTTCAGAAATGACTTACTGACACTTAAATCTATACTCGATGTTAACAAATTTCTCTTCTTCAGAAACGCTTTCCTTGCCATTGCCAGTCTACATTTTATATCCTCTCTACTTCGACCATCATCAGTTATTTTGCTCCCCAAATAGCAAAAATCATTTACTACTTTAAGCGTCTCATTTCCTAATCTAATTCTCGCAGCATCAGCCGACTTAATTCGACTACATTCCACTATCCCCGCTTTGCTTTTGTTGATGTTCATCTTATATCCTCCTTTCAAGACACTGTCTACTCCGTTCAGCCGCTCTTCCAGGTCCTTTGCTGTCTCTTGACAGAATTACAATGTCATCGGCGAACCTCAAAGTTTTTATTTCTTCTCCATGGATTTTAATTCCTACTCCGAATTTTTCTTTTGTTTCCTTCACTGCTTGCTCAATATACAGATTGAATAACATCGGAGATAGGCTGCAACCCTATCTCACTCCCTTCCCAACCACTGCTTCCCTTTCATGTCCCTCAACTCTTATAACTGCCATCTGGTTTCTGCACAAATTGTAAATAGCCTTTCGCTCCCTGTATTTTACCCCTGCCACCTCCAGAATTTGAAAGAGAGTATTCCAGTCAACATTGTCAAAAGCTTTCTCTAAGTCTACAAATTCTAGAAACGTAGGTTTGCCTTTCCTTAATCTATTTTCTAAGATTAGTCGTAGGGTCAGTATTGCCTCACGTGTTCGAATATTTCTATGGAATTCAAACTGATCTTCCCCGAGGTCGGCTTCTACCAGTTTTTCCATGTTATGCAACAATAAGCCACCAACAAGGAAGCAACCTTCAGTCTACACGGCTTGTATCAAAAGTACAGTAAGATAAGCAGATACACTGTATGTGATGGTATGAGATGTTGCCAGCACACCGGCCGGCAAACATTATGTGCAAAGAGATCGATAAGTAGGCATTGGATGAAGCGCGCCTATCCTGATGCCAGACACACATCACAAGCAACACGCCGACAACGCCCTCTCGACAGCACGTTTTTAGCCCACTGTCGCTGACCGGAGGGCCTCGCTCATTCACTGACTCACTCTTCCCGTTTGGCGTCTGTCAGTACATTCGCAGAGGGGGCTCAGTTCACATCGTAGATTACGACACCAGATTAGTGCCTATAGCTGGACTCGCAGTGAGACTAAAGTTTGTAATAGCAAGTTACCTACATAGTATGCAAGAGGACTACCACTGATGAGCTTGTACCATGACACATGAACTCTGTTCCAGTTAAGTGAATGTTCATGTAAACGAAGAACCGTATTAATCCACGTGTCCATTTCTGTAGTAGAAAGAGGGTACCGGCCAACATCCTCTCCTTTGCTTCCTTGCAGTACAAGACCCCACAGTGGCGAAGAAGACTCTTAACTGTAGAAGGAATGAATGACTGTAATAATATACTCACAAAAGTAAATATGTTATCCAATAATAACTTTCTTATTGGTAATTGATAGAACCCTATTGTAATTGATTTAGTTATTGCAACTAGCTCGGACAATGTCAGGAAATCTATAAGTTTTGCGGTGCTGTCAACTTATGACATACAAAGTACGGTGTGGCCAGCACCCACTTTAGAAATAAGATACAAGCGTTACTTTCAATTGGGTGGTAGCTAGAATACAATCCACATCTACCTCGAAATATTCTTTCAGCACAGGGAATTCATGTATAGGTGGTTTTGCCTGTTAATGTATAATTTGCCTCGTTCCACATCCTTGCAAGTTCTCATTCATTATGAGATTTATCGAACATGACCTGTGAATGAATAAATAGAACGATGGAAGAATGAATACTGCCTTGAACGATCAAACAACAGTAAAAATTGATCAAAGCAAAATGTGTATAATTCGGAAATCGGCCTAAACCGTACAAGTATTTCAGTCCTGGCGCATTTAGTACACTTTTATACGCTAATATTTAGTATAAAGCGGAACGCGCCTAATGCGGAAACGGAATGCAAATTTTAAGACTTAACCAATAATTCGTTGTCCAATGCGGATAAGAGCTTCTACAGCGCTACTGTATTACAGCATACATTGTGTTAAGAGTAGCGTCCTTTTAGGGTCATGAACAACTAAAGATTGTACAGCGGTGACAATGCTGCTCAGCACTGGAAAACCGAGAAAAACAGTTTTGGCACGGCGCGGCGTTGTGGATGTGGGCATCAAACCGCATCACTCTGTGCAACAACGAACAACTAGGGCGCAGTGTCGATACACCAAAGGAAAGGGTTCGCTCGTTTGTTGGCTTTTCTCGTTTCCCGTTATTACTGAAGCGTGCTGGAGCACATTGGAACGTTGTTGCGCATTTACGAAAACTCTGCTGCAATATGCGCAGTGAAAGAGGTGGGTGGTGTTCGATTAAACAATGGTTTTACCCAGCAAGGTCAAGCATTCCAAATACACACATCAAAAAAAGTTTTGCGTCACCTCGGTTCCGAGAGTTCCGGAACCTCTACAGAAAATTGAAACAGAGATTATACCACCATACAGCGAGACCTTCAGAGGTGGTGGTCCAGATTACTGTACACAGCGGTACCTCTAACACCCAGTGCCACGTCCTCTTGCATTGATGCATGCCTGTATTCTTCGTGGGATACTATCCACAAGTCCATCAAGGCACTGTCGCTCCAGATTGTCCCACTCCTCAACGGCTATTGGGCGCAGATCCCTCAGAGTGGTTGGTGGGTTACGACGTTGATGAATAGCCCTTTTCAATCTATCCCAGGCATGTTTGATAGGGTTCGTGTCTGGAGAACATGCTGGCCATTCTAGTTGAGCGATGTCGTTATCCTGAAGGAATTCATTCACAAGATGTGCACGATGGGGGTACGAACTGTCGTCTGTGAAGATGAATGCTTCGCCAATAAGCTGCCGATATGGTTGCACTATCGGTTGGAGGATAACATTCAAGTATCGTACAGCCGTTACGCCGCCTTCCATGACCACCAGAGGCGTACATTGGCCCCACATAATGCCACCCCAAAACAGCTGGGAACCTCCATCTTGCTGCACTCGCTGGACAGTTTGCCTAAGACATTCAGTCTGACCGGGTTGCCTCCAAACACGTCTCTGACGATTGGCTGGTTGAAGGCATATGCGACACTTATCGGTAAAGAGAACGTGATGCCAATCCTGACAGATCCATTCGGCTTGTTGTTGGGCCCATCTGTACCGCGCTGCATGATGTCGTGGTTGCAAAGATGGAGCTCGCCATGGACGTCGGGAGTGAAGCTGCGCATCATGCAGCCTATTGCGCATAGTTTGAGTCGTGACACGACTTCCTGGGGCTGCACGTAGAGCGTTATTCAACATCCTGGCGTTGCTGTCAGGGTTCCACCGAGCCATAATCCACTGCAGTAGTAGCCCATGCGCGGCCTGATCGAGGCATGTCATCGACAGTTCCTGTCTCTCTGTATCTCCTCCACGTCCGAACAACATCGCTTTGGTTCACTCCGAGACGCCCGGACACTTCCCTTGTTGAGAGCGCTTCCTGGCACAAAGTAACAATGCGGACGCGATCGAACCACGGTATTGACCGCCTAAGCATTGGTTGAACTACAGACAACACGAGCCGTGTACCTCCTTCCTGGTGGAATGACTGGAACTGATCGGCTATCTGACCCCCTCAAGGCGCTGCTCATGCACGGTTGTTTACATCTTTGGACAGATTTAGCGACATTTGAACACTCAAACGGACCGTCTCTGTGATACAATATCCACAGTCAACGTTTATCTTCAGAAGTTCTGGGAACTGGGGTGATGAAAAACTTTTTTTGATGTGTGTAAATGTACTTTGTGCATTATCTTCGGCCAATTTCAATTCACTACGAACACTATGTGATACCGGTAACGTGAAGTCGAACAAACAGTATGTGCTGGTAAGATTTAATGAAAAGACTAGGCAGTGAAGGCGTGAGAGAAAGAAACTCTGTGTGCGCGATATGATGGTGCGTCTGAAATTCGGTAAAACACAAATTTATGATACCTTAAGAAACAGTGATAAGGTGGATGAAAGGGAACGGACAAATGAAAGGGAAGAAGACGGGAAATGAAGAAATTAACGAGATGGTGTGGGAATGGTTCGCAGTGCACGTGCAAGAAAACTTACCTTTGTCTAGACCCATGTTGCAGAGTGAGGTTCTGAAAGTCACTAAAGAGCTTGGAAATAAGGAATATGAGATCCACAGGATGGCTTGACAGTTTCATAGCTAATCACCACATCGTTTGACGTGAAGTGTGTGGGAATGTTAAGAACGTGCAGGAAAGAGTAGCAACACAATGGAAGACAATACAGTACAACCTAATCGCGAATTAATTAAAATGCTAAACATTCCATCTACTGCAGATGACTACATTCGAAGTGATGCCTTCTTGTCAACTCACTCTACCTTTACTTCAGCAACAGTTTTGATGAAAATCAGCAACACTGAATATGATCAAGAAGAAACAAAGGAAGAAGAGGAGGAAAATGATAGCCCTGGAAAAATTAACACGCATAAAGAAGCTACTGCATGCATAAAGTATGTTACGCAATTTGCAGCACACACAAATCCTCCGAAGCTGTTGAAATCATGGTACAGTGCAAAAAATTGCGTAAAATAAACATAACTGAACTGGAAAAAAGTGATAAGGTGAAATGTAAGACAAACGTGAGAATAACATGTATGTACGTACAACAATAAACGAATTTAAAGTTAGAGGAACAATACAGAAATGCCATGTTATTTATCAATTTCCGTAAAGGCAATCATTAAACGAATAATTATTTACGATGCTGGAATACAGTTGTGCTTCGTAACAGCTCCCCCAGTTAGGGTTTCCATTCGTCCCGGTATAGTGGGACCTTCACCGTTAAGGATCTTGTCCCGACATTCCAAAACACAATTTTGTCCCGATTTTGCAAGATACTGTTACGAGCTTGGTTCAGGTACTGAAATAATGCCATATGTTAGTCCAACATATAAATGCAGCCTCAGTTAATTTTATTTATGTCAACAAGTTCATGTTGACACGGTCGTCACACAGGCAGCGTTCCATGTTGCGTAACCTTCCAGATCTAGCGCCATCATTTGAGAAAACACCAGACTTCTCCAGTAGTACGGGGCTGGAACTATTTAAGCAGCGCCACGCAGAAGCATCGGGCAAACCTCATTCTATTAGCGATCTGATAAGATGACCATTTCTAATCGTAATACGAACAACGAGTGCAAGTTAGTAATGTTTGAAGAGTTTACTGCTGAGATATAGAGCGTGATGTGAATAGTGACGTGTACTTCGATGATTAAAGTGTCATTGTCGACTGTTTGCCTTCTAATAAACTTATCATAGCTTACGAAAATGCCTAAGGATGGAAAGAGGAAGTGCCACTTTTCGGATGAATACACAAAAGAGTACTCTTTTGTCAAGAAATCAGCGTCGTGTGAGATTTGTAGCCGTTTCCAGTAACTCGCGGAGGTAAGGAAGATGTGAGGCATCGTATTTCCACGAAGAATCATGCAGACATATTCACAGTAGCATCTACAACAAAGCCTATTTCCAGATTCATGTTTAAAGAAGGTGCCCAGGAAGAACTGCTCGGTACTGATGCAGAACTAACAACAGCTTGTAAAGTTGTCATGGATCATCAATCCTTCAGTTCTGTTGACTGTACCGTAAAACTGAATGCCGCAACGTATCCTGACTCCAAAGTCGCCGCAAAGCAGTCTAAAGCTAGGACCCAAGGTACAGCGATTGTTAAAAATATTCTCGCATCACACACCGTGTCTGAACGCATAAAACAATTGCAAAAAGTTTCATTTTACGGTATAGGCACCGTCGCATCGAACCATAAGGCTGAAACGATGTTTCCTTTAGTTGTTCAATAGCTTACTGAAACTGACAGAATCCAACAGATGGTGTTGAAGTATGATTCGCTGCATAACGAAACATCGGAGACAACTGCAAAGTTTTGTCTAGACACTTTAATACAACTGCAAATTCCATTTGATGCATTAATCACTTTTTGTGGAGATGATACAAACTTCGGAAGGTTTCATCGACGCGTCCAACAGAATGTGTTTCAACAAATTAAAGAAGAACTAGGAATGCAGAACGATTTGGATGCACTGCCCATATTCTCCACAATACTGTATCAAACGCTGCCGGAGTCTTGACTGTCAATATTGAAATAATCGTCAAGAAAATATTTAATTATTTTCCAGTATACACGGTAAGGACAGAGAAACTGAAAGAGTTTTGCTTATACGTTGATATCAATCATCATACTCTTCTATCTCACTCAAAAACAAGATGGCTGTCGTTAACGCCCGCAGTTTAGAGAATTCTTAAGCTTTGGATTCCATTTAAACAATTTTTTACGTCGAAGACAGGCCATCTAAAATAATTTCAGATTTTTTCAGTAGTCCGCTCAGGGAAATTTACTTCATTATTCTGCAGTGAAACCTGGTTCTGTTTGAAAAAAAAAAATAATAAAAGTATGGAGAAGAATAATGTCTCGCTAACTGAGGTAAGAATAAATATTAATCGATACTCAAAGTTGTCTCAATGAAAGAAAGACTGTAAATTTTTTTGGCCTGCAAACCAAGATAAGTTTGAACAAATTAAAAATTGACAACCCTAACCAAGGAATCATTAATTTGATTTGGAAAGTTGACAAAGAGACAACAGCTTTCTATACCATAGCATTTGATTACTTACAGAAAGGGACTATTTCTTCCAATAAATGTCAACTATTCGAATGAATGACGCTATCTGAAACCCCAGATCGGGTGATGACTGAAAACATTATTATATACCTGACAAAAAATGGCGTGAACGTTTCAGACGACAATTGTTTTCAGGAATATATATATCTCAAGAGCTTTCTAGAAACTAAGCGTGACACGAAGGAATGGAGGTCTGAACACTCCACAGAAGAAAGAAGGATTGACTTTCTTCAGAAAGCCGGCCGTTGTGACCGAGCGGTTCTAGGCGCTTCAGTCCGGAACCACGCGGCTGCTACGGTCGCAGGTTCGAATCCTGCCTCGGGCATGGATGTGTGTGATGTCCTTAGGTTAGTTAGGTTTAAGTAGTTCTAATTCTAGGGGAATGATGACCACAGATGTTAAGTCCCATAGTGCTTAGAGCCATTTGAATTTCTTAAGAAAACCGAAAATCCTGAACACGTATGTCAGCTGATAAAATTATGCGAATATTTGTTTTCTATTCCCACCCACAACGCCACTGTGGAAAAAGCATTACAACGCCACTGTGGAAAGAGTATTTTCCCTGATGTCGGCCCAGAGGACTGATGAAAGAAACTGACTGCTGCCAGGGACTGTGGAAGCAATCTAACAGTGCCAGTTTAACTACAGTTACTTCATTTCCACACCCCCATCTCAGTGTCACGACGAGTTCCCAGCTAGATATGGCAACCCTATAAATACCTTATGAACGTTTAGGACAGGACACTCATCTCAGTTTCTTAAAATCATGTTGAAGTATTAAATCAACGAAGTATACTTTTGAACTATTTCATACTAATAAAAGATATCTAAATCAATAGAACAGCTCATATTAAACTGGAAAAACTGCATGAAAATGTGATACTGGAAGAAAGTCAAACTAAGCTATAGAATTTCAGCAAAATTATTTTCAGCAGCTTTATAACACTCCTTTAGAAAACTAGGCTCGGCGAGGAAAGGTATCAAAGTTGAAAAAAAAAGTAAGAACCACTTGAGCTTTGCAGATGTTAGCGCACAGGGCAGATATCCGCACAAACAACAGAAGATGCTGGAAGAATCAAACGAAGTGAGTAATGAAGCTGACCAACATCATAACGTGTTAAAAACAAATATTTTGGCTAGAGACACGGAAAAACCGTAGATACAGGTAGATAACATCCAACTTGAATAGACTTACCAGTCAACACAGCTTAGGTAAGTTCTATTATTCAGTAACAGACATCAAATGGAAATGGATACCCACTCTAAGAAAACACGAAAAAACTGTTCGAACTTGACATCTCTTACCAAAGAAGATCGACCGGCTGATCTACACTGACGGAAATGGAAAGCTACACTGTGAACGCCTTGATCCAATCCTATCAAACTGATGCTCCAATATTTGCATGCCTGTGGGACATGTTGTTTAAAATTTTATCCTTATGCGAGCATATTTTCAGTACCGAACTAGCAATTCTTGCACATAAATGGTGTGCGTATATGATGACATTCGGAACCTGTTTCCTTCCATGCCACAAGGAATACAAGAGTGTATTTGTGTCTGTGGGCTCACACCTCATACTGAAGATAGACACCAGTTTGGAGTGAGAGCTTAATAATTTTATATCCATTTTGGAGTACCCATGTTTACGGTGTACTATGCAATGTCCTTCAGACATGCATACATATCTGAATGAACAGACGCTGTTACGATCTATAGCTGTGTGAAACAGAAGTAATGTATTCACAATTACGAACACGATTAGACCTCTGCTGCACAATTTATCAGTTATATATAAAAATTTGTGCCGGACGAGGACCCGAACCCGTATTTCCCGCTTTACGCGAGCGGTCGTATTTACAATTTCGGCAATCCGAGCGCTCCTCCTAGACAGACCCAAACGTCCATAATAAATTGATAATTAAATCAAGACCTTCAGCTGTCGATATCAACGGGGACAGTTGAAAATTTGTACCCCGACCGGGACTCGAAACCAGGATCTCCTGCTACATGGCAGACGCTCTATCCATCTGAGCCACCGAAAGCGCAGAAGTTAGAGTGACTGCAGGGACTTATCCCTTGCATGCTCCCCATGAGACCCACATTCCCTACTTAATGTCCACACACTACATTCGTAGTGCACCTGCCCATTACACTCATTACTCGAGGCAGACAATCTTACCGAGTCCCGTAAGAGTTCGGGCAAAGCGTGTGCATCCGCACAGAAGAAGAAGGTCAATGGCAGGTTAGCCTTAACTATATTAAGATGCTATCTCTTCTTTCGGATATAAACTCGGCGATCCCGGGTTCGAGTCCCGGTCGGGGCAAACATTTTCAACCGTCCCCGTCGATGTATATAAACTGTCGACAGTTTAAGGTCTTGATTTAATTATCATTTCATTCTAGAGAGCTTCACGGTCACCGATGGTATCTGTTCTTTCGGACAGAGGAAAGAACAGATACCATCTTCACAAACCTCCATATGTCAACACGTGTCCAAGTCCTGCGCTTGCACAGTTGCTGTTTTTCCCGCACGGAGAGAGATTTTATTACTGTCGCAGCCTGTCTGTGCATTAAATGCTATTTTTGTGCATCGTTTTCTTAAGAGGTATTATGCAATATCCTTCAGACATGCATGTATGTGATAATTAAGGCGACCGATCGCGTAAAATGGGAAATCTCGGTTCGGGTCCTGTTCCAGCACAAATTCTCATATGTCACTAACAAATTGTGTAGCTGAAGTTTGATCGTATTCGTAATTCCGAATACATTTCTTCCATTTCATACGTGTTCGAAATGAACATCTGCACAAAGAATGATAAATATCAAAATTCTGCTTTATGATCCAACACGTTCCGATTTCGTATGTCTAAAAATAAGATTTTCATTTCATATTTGGTCTTACATTTCTCACAGATTATCAGGAAAATAAAAACATAGTGACACAGAGGCCGTCGGAATGCAGTATATTCAATATAGTACTACGATATAGGGTCAGAAATGGACTAAAACAGTAGTAATACTGCGCTGACCCAAATAAAAAAACCCAAAATAACTGTGGGTGGGACATGTCATGAGAAGATCTGATGAGGGATGGATCAAATGAACAACAGAATGGTTGCCTCTGCAAGCAGTATGGAGAAGCCAAGAAGAAGATAGTGAGATGAGATGCGATTATATGGAGGACCCTCATGGCCAAGCTAAGATCGGAACAGAGACCAGTGGGCGAGAGTGAGAGAGGCCTTTGCCCAGCAGAAGAACTCTACTTGAAAACACCAATAGCGGAGCGTGAATGAGGCGGAACTTCCACGATCATGTGTGGTAAATGACACAACTCCTCCATGCAGAGTAACATGACAGATGTAAAGAAAGGTCTAAGTTAAATGTAAATGCCGTGTGGCTAGGGCCTCCCGTCGGGTAGACCGTTCGCCTGGTGCAAGTCTGTCGAGTTGACGCCATTTCGGCGACTTGCGTGTCGATGGGGATGAAATGATGATGATGATGATAAGGACAACACAACACCCAGTCCCTGAGCGGAGAAAATCTCCGAACCAGACGGGAATCGAACCCGGCCCGTTAGGTATGACATTCCGTCGCGCTGACCACTCAGCTACCAGGGGCGGACAATGTAAATAGTTGCTTTTCAAACATGGCAATTAGAATTTTCAATTTCGATCTGACTTCTTGAAATCTTCTATTTAACATACTCTCCAGTAGTCTCCTAACGAATGGTTCAAATGGCTCTAACCGCTATGGGACTTAACACATGAGGTCATCAGTCCCCTGGACTTAGGACTACTTAAACCTAAATAACCTAAGGACGTCACATACATCCATGCCCGAGGCAAGATTCGAACCTGCGACCGTAGCAGCAGCGCGGTTCCGGACTGAAGCGCCTAGAACCGCTCGGCCACAACGGTCGGCTATTCTCTTAACACACTTGAGTTCTGTGCACACGTTACAACAAACGCCCTTAGTAATGTGTGCCTCTGGATCACCTCCAAGTGCAGATTTATCATGTTTTAATTCAGTTTTTTCTAACTGTGAACGACCAACACAGTTTCCGTAAGAGCCCCAAAGTTCTGTCCCAACTTCTAAGAAGGTGCTTGGCGTTTGTTTCCTGCATACCGGCTCTAATCTCTCCATTTCACTGACTGTTAACAATCTCGCATATTACAATTGCTTCCGTTGATGTTAGCAAGTGAAGAACGTGAAGCTTAATTGTACAGTGTTTTAATTCTGTCGTTAGTGTTAGAATAGCAGCTCCGTGGCTAACTATTGATTGATGTACTTCGTGCAATAATGAACTCCAAGGACGTATTCCTGGGGAGCGATGTTGATCCCCGTCCTGCCATCTTCACAGAGATTTTTTCGTGATTTCTTTCAATAACTTTCTTTAGACGACTGGAGGAGTCGTCCCTCAAAACAGGCGATGCGCACCTTCCCTCACTTCATCAAGAAAGTTGGTGCTCTGTCTTTAACGACCGCGACGCTGACTAAATTGTTACATTGTACCCTTCCTGGATTGGAAGTATATTAATCTTAAATGTCCAATGCTCCGATACACTGGATGCAAGAAGTTGCGAGAAGATGGAGAGTTGTGATGCTCGGTTGATATTTTCTTAACGACTAAACTCCTTCCTACTCAGTCTGCGCTTCATAAACTTCAACCATCACCAACTGTTCCCTGTACCCACAGCCCTGTTTAAGCGTATTTATACTGATTCTACGACCTTTGCCTTCCATAGCGTGTTCGTTGCAATACTTGGTTGTGATGTGGGCAAAGGAAAGACTCGTAACATGTCAACTGACAAGTATTATTGCATTCAAGGTCTTCTTAAATGACTAAGCCCACAGTCGTATCCCGAGGCGAGGGTAGCAAAGAGACACGGAAGTAAAGTGAAATGCACGTGACGGCATAGCGATAAGATAGCTACTGTTCCTGTCAGCAGGGGTGTCAAAAAGTGGCTTCACTGTCTGTCACTGGCGTCCCTGCGTGCAGAAACGACGATGACATAAAACATTTCTCATTTTAAGTAATTATCTTGAAATTGTGGAATTTGTCAGAAAACGGGTCTCACCAAACCATCTTATGGAAGTTATCAGGCGTCTGTACTCGAACGCTGCTACTTAATTGACTCTTCTCACCATAGAACTAAAATTGAGTACAGTGCAGGGTTGCCATAATTTCTGTGTGACAAACCGGGACGTTTCTCTTAAGCTGACTAAAAATGGGCGCTATTTGGGAAACAGAAACGTATCCACTTCTCTTAAGCTTAAAAAAGTGAATTAATAGATGGAAATACTTGGGGTTTGTGGTTACTACCGCCTAAATGCACATTTGTCTGGCAGTGTCGCACGCTAACACTGATTTCACAATTGCTGTTGATTTTGTTCTGCCCATCGTCACTTTTTTACTGATACGGAATCATTAAAAAGTTTGGAGCTTAGCCTAGAAGAACACACACCTGGTTTCAAAGTCTTGTGACGTTTAACGGTATGATAGCACATTGTTAATTACGCTGCTGTTACTAATTTGGCCTTTTCAAAAGAATTTGAAACAAAATAGCTGTTCATTTTTGAAGTGCTTGGAGAGTACATGTTTGATTTATGCTTTACGCTGCCTAAATGATCCTTAATATCTGTTCTTCCCCCAAGTACACGGGAAACACAACACAAATTACAGATTCTACTTCATGGTCACATCTCCCTCGTTTTATGAACAACTATTTTTCTGAATATTCTTCTTAGAACGAACGCTTCCTATTTGGTATTTTGAATTAACTTAAAACAATCAAACACTTTAACAACAAATTAATCGTGATACGTATGAGACAGACACACAGAGAACCACGTCGGTGCAGAGATAAACTGAACTGAGGTAAGGGCTAATAATGGAAACTCTTCAGCGTAACCCCGCAATAATACGCCTCAATGGACTCAATCCGCAGCGATAATAAAAACTTTCGGTATTTAGCTTAACAGATGGAGTTGAAATATAGATCCACGCAAGAACTTGGAGAAAAAATATATAGTAAGAGAATATTCCTCCGAAATGCGGGACAAACTGCCGTCCCCAGTACAGTGGAATCTCGTTCATCTTTTATTCATTAACCCGGGTAACCGATTCATCTGGATTACTTTTTAATTTTTGTAAAGTACAATAACAGTACAGTGCTCGACATTACGGAAGTAATAAAGGTAACAATCGACGACTACAATCATTAAATTTAAATTTAGCCGATCGCCATACAACGCGGTGTCAGTTGACAAATGAAATAAGTTTACTGTTACTAATCACTGATTAGTTGTTTCCACAACCTGTTTCGAAGGTTTAAATCTCCATCAGCAGGCGGATTTCTGGGGATTAATATGACATGTATGTGTTGTCTTAGACTTTGGGAGTAGGCTGTGGCATCGTCTCCAATGTTCACAGGCTCCTTTCTCTGCCGTATTACTCCACAAATAACGTCGCACTCTGGTCACATCACAGTGTTTACAAATTGTGATGGTGTATGTGATATAAGACGACACGGAAAGAAGCCTCCGACCACTGGAGACAATGCCACACATTACCCCCAAGTCGTAACACAACACACACATGCCATATTCACATAAATCCAGCTGATAATTGACGTTTAAACCCACGAACCGCGGTGAGGAAATAAACAAACAATTACTGGTAACAAGTTAACTTTTTTAATTCGACATCAGTAACAGTCACGTTAACACATTCAGACATTATTTTTTTTCTGGAGGAAGGAAAATTTGTCTTTATGCTCTAATGCTCTTAGCTCATTTTTTAATGATTTTAGATGCATGATTTATACAAATATATGTATCCGTTTTCAATGCAGAATTTGAGCACTTGGTTCTTTTTATGGACTAGAATAAATAATTTTGAAATATTCATTGTTGTAAAAATTAAACTGATAATTCAGAAATTATCATGGAAAATAACAATAATAATATTCAGTTACACAGTGGAGTATAACTAACCAACAACTTCCGTGAATTCTGGCGGTCATAAGCAGCTGGGCACTGCTACATTCACTTGTTCACATTTTTACAGTGATGCGCAACTGACGAATGATGAAAAGAGTGAACATTCTCATATGTGTAAATGAGGTTTCCATTGAGAAAAACTACTTCTGTTGCAGTTACTACACACTAAATATTAATGTATAAAGTTGTTGTATCATTTCAGGGTTAAAGCGTAGCCAAAAATGTTCGAAGTCAGTTAACAAGGAGAGTCGTAGGACCACCGTTACTACACACTGAGGCGACAAAAGTCATGGGACATGCACGTATACAAACGGAGGTAGTACTGCGTACACAAGGTATAAGAGGACAGTGCATTGGTGGAGCTGTCATTTGTACTCGGGTGATTCATGTGGAAAGGTGTCCGACGTGAGATATGGCCGCACGATTCGAGTTAACAGAATTTGGACGCAGTGTGGTAGGTGGATTTGTATGAATATCAAGAGCTCCGATTAAAACGCAGTTCTAAGCAAAGAAGGGAAAGCAGAAAGGTGGAAGGAGTATATAGAGGGGCTATACAAGGGCGATATACTTGAGGACAATATTATGGAAATAGAAGAGGATGTAGATGAAGATGAAATGGGAGATATGATACTGCGTGAAGAGTTTGACAGAACACTGAAAGACCTAAGTCGAAACAAGGCCCCGGGAATAGACAACATCCCACTAGAACTACTGATAGCCTTGGGAGAGCCAGTCATGACAAAACTCTACCATCTGGTGAGCAAGATGTATGAGACAGGCGAAATACCCTCAGACTTCAAGAAGAATATAATAGCTCCAATCCCAAAGGTAGCAGGTGCTGACAGATGTGAAAATTACCGAACTAACAGTTTAATAAGCCACGGCTGCAAAATACTAACACGAATTCTTTACAGACGAATGGAAAAACTGGTAGAAGCCGACCTCGGGGAAGATCAGTTTGGATTCAGTAGAAATCTTGGAACACGTGAGGCAATACTGACCCTACGACTTATCTTAGAGAATTGATTAAGGAAAGACAAGCCTACGTTTCTAGCATTTGTAGACCTAGAGAAAGCTTTTGACAATGTTGATTGGAATGCTCTCTTTCATATCTCTGAAGGTGGCAGGGGTAAAATACAGGGTTCGAAAGGCTATTTACAATTTGTACAGAAAGCAGATGGCAGTTATAAGAGTCGAGGGGTATGAAAGGGAAGCAGTGGTTGGGAAGGGGTTGAGACAGGGTTGTGGCCTCTTCCCGACGTTATTCAATCTGTATATTGAGCAAGCAGTAAAGGAAACAAAAGAAAAATTCGGAATAGGAATTAAAATCCATGGAGAAGAAATAAAAACTTTGAGGTTCGCTGATGACATTGTAATTCTGTCAGAGACAGCAAAGGACTTGGAAGAGCAGTTGAACCAAATGGACAGTGTCTTGAAGGGAGGATATAAGATGAACATCAACAAAAGCAAAACGAGAATAATGGAATGTAGTCGAATTAAGTCGGGTGATGCTGAGGGAATTAGATTAGGAAATGAGACACTTAAAGTAGTAAGGAGTTTTGCTATTTCGGGAGCAAAATAACTGATGACGTTCGAAGTAGAGAGGATATAAAATGTAGACTGGCAATGGAAAGGAATGCGTTTCTGAAGAAGATAAATTTGTTAACATCGAATATAGATTTAAGTGTCAGGAAGTCGTTTCTGAAAGTATTTGTATGGAGTGTAGCCATGTATGGAAGTGAAACGTGGACGATAAATAGTTTGGACAAGAAGAGAATAGAAGCTTTCGAAATGTGGTGCTACAGAAGAATGCTGAAGATAAGATGGGTAGATTACACAACTAAAGGGGAGGTATTGAATAGAATTGGGGAGAAGAGGAGTTTATGGCACAACTTGACTAGCGGAAGGGATCGGTTGGTATGACATGTTTTGAGGCATCAAGGGATCACCAATTTAGTTTTGGAGTGCAGCGTGGAGGGTAAAAATCGTAGAGGGAGACCATGAGATGAATACACTACGCAGATTCAGAAGGATGCAGGCTGCAGTACGTTCTGGGAGATGAAGCAGCTTGCACAGGATAGAGTAGCATGGAGAGCTGCATCAAACCAGTCTCAGGACTGAAGACCACAACAACAACAGTGCGGTAGGTGGAGCACGGGACTTTCCGTATCGGAAGTCGTTAAAGAATTCAGTATGCCGACGTCCACAGTGTCAAGAGTGTGCCAACAATACCAAATTTCAGGCATTACCTCTCACGACGGACAACCCAGTGGCCGACGGCCTTCATGTAACGACCGATACCAACGGCGTTTGCGTAGGGTTGCGAGTGCTAACAGACAAGCACCCTTGCGTGAAATAAGCGCAGAATCAATGTGGAACATAGGACGAACATATCCGTTAGGATAGTGTAGCGAAATTTAGCGTTAACGGGCTATGGCAGCCAATGATCGATGCAAGTGCCTCTACACGACGTCGCCTGCAGCGCCTCTTCTGGGCTCGTGACCGTGTCGGTTGCTCTGTAGACGACTGACAAACAGTGACCTAGTCAGATGAGTCCCCACTTCAGTTGGTAAACAATGATGGTAGGGTTCGAGCGTGGTGTAGATCCCGTGAAGCCACGGACCCAAGATGTCGACAAGGCACTACGCAAGCTGGTGGTGGCTCTACAATGGCGTGGGCTGTGTTTACATGGAATGACTGGATGCCCGTTCCAACTGAACCGATCAGTGACTGGAAATTGTTACGTTTAGGTACTTGGAGATCATGTGCGGTCATTCATGGACGTCATGTCCCCAAACAACAATGGAATTATTATGGATGACAATGCGCCATGTCACCAGGGACCATTGTTCGCGACTGGTTTAAAGAATAATTCGAGCGAATGATATGGCCACCCCGATCGACCGACCTGAATGACGTCGAACATGTGTGAGACATAATCGAGAGGTCAGCTCGTGCACAAAATCCTGCACTTTCGCATTTATGGACGGCTGTAGAGGAAGCATGGCTCATGTATTTCTGCAGGGGATATTCAACAACTTGTTGAGTCCACGCCACGTCGAGTTGCTCACTACGCCGGGCAAAGGAGGTCCGACACGATATTAGCAGGTGTCCCATGACTTTTGTCACATCAGTGTAATGTGTGCTGTACTGCTGTCACAGTCATCCTTATTTAGTTCGATGAAGTTCAAAAGTGCACTTCGTTGATTTAATGCTGTAAACATGGTTTTACGAAAGAGAGATGAGTGTCCTATCCTAAACTTTTTTGAGGTATATACCGTGTGGTACCACTTTTATAAGCTGTTAAGAGTGCGCTATATTTCTTCCAGAGTTACGGTGGAAAAACAGTTGAATTAGGGTGACCATATTTTCTTCGGACAAAAGTGGGACTTTCATACATTTTCTTGGCCAAAAGTGGGACAACTTTTATTTCTCGTTAAATATCACTTTTAGTGCTAACATTTCTAGTTCCTCTGCAAATATAGCCTTCACTGATGTGTGTGTGTGTGTGTGTGTGTGTGTGTGTGTGTGTGTGTGTGTGTGTGTGTGTGTACAAAACCAAACAAAGAATGGAAAGACTGGAAAGAAGTACATTTCAAGTTTTCAGAAATTTACTTATTAAGAAATGTAACATTTATTACACAGAATGTAGAAAGACATACAGTAACAATCACTACAAAAAAAAGTTTTAGTGAACACAAGGAATTTATTGTTTTGAGGATTCCACATTGCAATCATATTTCCTCAAAGATGAAATTTCATTCAGCAACTCAGGTTTGCCTGATAGGTATGAACAGAAGTCATTAAAATACATTTAACGCTCCTCACCGTAAATCTATTCCTCTCATCTGTCCACTGTGACGATAGTAAGCTGAAAACTCTTTCAACCACACGGATACAGCACAGTTACATACGTTACATTTTGCTGAACAGTCATTGTCTGTAGCAGTGAAGCAAGGAAATTTCCTCTGAAGCTCTTCCGAAAACTTTGATTTTCGTTTCGGCATCGCCACGACGTGCTAGCACTTCACGAAACTGATACTGGGTGCTGACAACAATGGCAAGCAAAAGCCAAGAAAATAAGAGTACGCAGCAATTATAGTGCTTAAGCTGTACATTATCAGGGGGTACCAACGTACGGAATATCAGTTTCAATTGATAGTTTATAAAATCGACACTCAGAAAATATTTTAACCACTTTGTAAATGTCTGAAAATAATCCTTGAAAATCGGGACAAATTGCTTGTTAAAAAAAAAAAAAAGTCGGGATAAATTTTTGAGCCTCAAAAAACGGGACAATCCCGATTAATCGGGACGTATGGTCACCCTAAGCAGACACCGTTCCTGTAACACCACAGCCGATCTAAATGACTCTACGGATTTTGGTAAGAAGAAAGTGTGACAATGTGTAAAATTTCTTCTTTCTGTTTGAACGGCACCAGTAGCATCTCGAATAAATTATATCTTTCTTGTTGTTTCAGAAAGAGCAATAGGCAATGCTTCACTCAAACAGGGGAAATGAATGCAATAGAAGACGAAAGGGTACCTCAGAGAAAACAAATACTCAAGGCACAAGGAATCAAATAAGTAAAATGACAACACGTAACAGAAATCTTTGTATAACACAGGAAATATTGAATTTATTTGATGAAAGGAGAAAATATAAAAATGCAATAAATGAGGCATACGAAAGAGAATATGGACGCCTACAAATGGATATGACAGTAAGTCCAAAATGGCTGACCAGGTAATGGCAAGAGATCAAATGCATGGCTGTAGAAGCATGCATGACAAGAGGAAAGTTGAAAGCTGAAAGGAATATACAGAAGGGCTATAAAGTAACGTTAGCTTGATTGCAATATTACAGAAAAGGGAAGAGGAAGTAAATAAAGATGAGGTGGGAAACATGATACAGCGAGAATAATTAGAGAGAGCACTGATAGACCTAAATCGAACCAAGGCCTCTTGTAGGATATGACATTCCCTCAGAGTTATTTAGATCCCAGGGAGAGTCATCCAATGCAAAACTATTCAACATGATATACAAGAGATATAAGAAAGGCGAAATACACCAGACTTCAGAAGAATGTAATAATTTCAATTCCAATAGCAGAGGGTACGTCCCATTGTACCAGTTATTAGGGTTTTTTTCCTGTTCCATTCACGAATGGAGAGCGGGAAGAACGATTGATTGAATGCCTCTGTGCATGCAGTAATTATTCTAATCTTATCCTCGCGATCCCTATCTGAACTATACGTAGTATTTCCCTAGAGTAATCATTCAAAAGCCGGTTTTTTGAAACTTTGTTAATGGACCTTTTCGGGATAGTTTACGTTTATCTTAAAGAGTCTGCCAGTATAGTCCCTTCAGTATCACTCTCCCACAGATTAAACAAACCTGTGCCCTTCTCTGTATACGTTCAATATCCCCTGTCAGTACTATCTTGTACTAGTCCCACACAATGGAGCAATATTCTAGGATAGGTGGCACAAGTGATTTGTAAGCAATCTCCTTTGTAGACTGATTGTACTTCCACATTTTTCGACCAATAAACCGAAGTCTACCACCTGCTTTAGCCACGTATGTACCTATGTAATCAAACCATTTCATATCCTTACAAAATATTACACACAGGTATTTGTGTAAGTTGGCCGATTCCAACAGTGTCTCATTGATATTATAGTCATAGATGCTACAATTTTTCATTTTATGAAGAGCAAAATTTTACAATTTTGAACATTTAGAGCAAGTTTCCAGTCTATGCACCATGTTGAAATCTTGTCAAGACTTGACTGAATATTTATGCAGCTTCCTGCAGATAGTATTTCATTAAAGATATCTGCATCATCTGCAAAAAGCATGATTTTACTATTAATATTGTCTGCAAGATCATTAACATACAACACGAACAGGAAGGGTCCCAACGGGCTTCCCAGACGCACACCCGAATTTACTTCTACATCTTTCAATGACAAGATAACATGCTGTGTCCTCCCTACCAAAAAGTCCTCAATCCAGTCACAAATTTTACTTGATACCCCATAGGATCGTACTTTTGACAATAAGCGTAGGTGCGGTACTGAGTCAAATGCTTTTCGGAAATCAAGAGATACTGCATCTATCTGGTTGCCTCGATCCAAAGCTTTCAGTATGTCATGTGAGAAAAGTACGACATGTGTTTCACATGATCCATGTTTTCGAAATACAATCTGGTTGTCATTGAAGAGATCATTCTGTTCAAGATACCTCATTATCTTTGAGCTCAGAATATGTTCTAAGATCCTACAAACAATCCATTTCAAGGATATTGGTTGATAGTTTTGTGGATCACTTCTGCTATCCTTTCTTGTAGATACGTGTGACCTGCGTCTTTTTCCAAGAACTGAGCACTGTTTTTTGTTCGAGGGGTCTACAATAGATTATCAGCAGCAAATACAGTATAGCATCTGACAGGGATTCCACGGAGCTCTGGAACTTTGTTCAATTTTAATGATTTCAGTCATTTCTCAACACCACTGACACTAAAACGTTTTTCATTCATCTTTTCAGTGGTACGAGAATCAAACTGGGGCAGTTGTCCTGGGTTTTCCTTTGTAAAGGAGCATTTGTAAATGGAATTACACATTTCAGCTTTTGATTTGCTACCCTCAGTTTCAGTTCCCGTCTCATTAACTGGGGACTGGACACTAGCTTTGGTGCCACTAACAGCCTTTAGATACGACGAGAATTTCTTTGGGTTTTTGAAATATGATTTGACAGTATTCTGCTACGGTAGTCATTGAGGCATCACTCTTGACAGTCAAATGCGTTTCATTCAGCACCTCTCTCTATTTACAGCCCTGTGCTTTGTTTTCACCTTTTATGCAGTAATCTCTGTTCCCTTAGAAGATTGTTTACAGTGACTGTATACTATGGAGCGTCCCTCCCATTATGAACTGTTCTAGTGGGTACGTATCATTCCAGTGCATGTTAACTGTTGTTTTAACTTGAGCCATAGTTCCACTACATGTTTTTGCCTTGTGCTGAATGTTTCAAGCTCCTCATTGACATGACACTGATGATTTTTAATCTAGTTCACTGAACATATATATCTTTCTTTTTATTTAGTTGTCCTTGTCTTTTGGCAATCATTGTTGCCACAACCGCATCTACCAGTTTCGATGTGGACATCCTCAAGGACGTCAAGTCTACTTGTTGCCATTAGATTCAATATACACTCCTGGAAATTGAAATAAGAACACCGTGAATTCATTGTCCCAGGAAGGGGAAACTTTATTGACACATTCCTGGGGTCAGATACATCACATGATCACACTGACAGAACCACAGGCACATAGACACAGGCAACAGAGCATGCACAATGTCGGCACTAGTACAGTGTATATCCACCTTTCGCAGCAATGCAGGCTGCTATTCTCCCATGGAGACGATCGTAGAGATGCTGGATGTAGTCCTGTGGAACGGCTTGCCATGCCATTTCCACCTGGCGCCTCAGTTGGACCAGCGTTCGTGCTGGACGTGCAGACCGCGTGAGACGACGCTTCATCCAGTCCCAAACATGCTCAATGGGGGACAGATCCGGAGATCTTGCTGGCCAGGGTAGTTGACTTACACCTTCTAGAGCACGTTGGGTGGCACGGGATACATGCGGACGTGCATTGTCCTGTTGGAACAGCAAGTTCCCTTGCCGGTCAAGGAATGGTAGAACGATGGGTTCGATGACGGTTTGGATGTACCGTGCACTATTCAGTGTCCCCTCGACGATCACCAGTGGTGTACGGCCAGTGTAGGAGATCGCTCCCCACACCATGATGCCGGGTGTTGGCCCTGTGTGCCTCGGTCGTATGCAGTCCTGATTGTGGCGCTCACCTGCACGGCGCCAAACACGCATACGACCATCATTGGCACCAAGGCAGAAGCGACTCTCATCGCTGAAGACGACACGTCTCCATTCGTCCCTCCATTCACGCCTGTCGCGACACCACTGGAGGCGGGCTGCACGATGTTGGGGCGTGAGCGGAAGACGGCCTAACGGTGTGCGGGACCGTAGCCCAGCTTCATGGAGACGGTTGCGAATGGTCCTCGCCGATACCCCAGGAGCAACAGTGTCCCTAATTTGCTGGGAAGTGGCGGTGCGGTCCCCTACGGCACTGCGTAGGATCCTACGGTCTTGGCGTGCATCCGTGCGTCGCTGCGGTCCGGTCCCAGGTCGACGGGCACGTGCACCTTCCGCCGACCACTGGCGACAACATCGACGTACTGTGGAGACCTCACGCCCCACGTGTTGAGCAATTCGGCGGTACGTCCACCCGGCCTCCCGCATGCCCACTATACGCCCTCGCTCAAAGTCCGTCAACTGCACATACGGTTCATGTCCACGCTGTCGCGGCATGCTACCAGTGTTAAAGACTGCGATGGAGCTCCGTATGCCACGGCAAACTGGCTGACACTGACGGCGGCGGTGCACAAATGCTGCGCAGCTAGCGCCATTCGACGGCCAACACCGCGGTTCCTGGTGTGTCCGCTGTGCCGTGCGTGTGATCATTGCTTGTACAGCCCTCTCGCAGTGTCCGGAGCAAGTATGGTGGGTCTGACACACCGGTGTCAATGTGTTCTTTTTTCCATTTCCAGGAGTGTATTTCCGTCACGAATGGAGTTTCAAGTTTTTAGAGAATGCATATAGTAAACTTTCACAGGGTGACTTATCACGTCCACCACTAACAGAACTGTAATTTCATGATTACAGTATAACTGGAGAGCTTACGTACAAGTGAACTGAGGTTTTCTCTAAGTTTTGGCTTACATCAGGAGACGAGTCTGGTGGGCGATAGAAGGATCCAATCATCATTTTAAGCCCACCACTGACACTGAGTCTAGCCCAAATAATATCAAATGCAGCTTCTATTTCTACCTCTGGATTTGAGTTTCTTGTCTACTGTGACAAATACACCATTTCCATTTTCCATTGCCTACGCCTTCGATGTACACTTAAAGTTTCCCCAAAAATCTCTCTTCTGTCAATTTCAGGTTTCAACCAGCTTCCTGAACCTAGTTCAGTATTATGTGAGCTTCACTGCTTTTCATGAGCGGTTCAAGCTCGGCACTTTGTTGGGAATGCTTCTGCAGTTTACCATTAGGATTTTAATACTCTCACCTGTGGGAGTCATTTCTTTCGATCTTACACTGATACTTCTGGGTTTCCTACAGCTGTCGTTATCTCTATTGGATGGCGAGTCGCCTAATCTATAAGAGGCGTTCAAAAAGAAACGAGCCAGAGGCATATTTACAGAAACCAGTACCTGTACGTTAGAAGTATTGACCCTGGTTGTAGAGACACTTGTCCCACTGTGACACAAGCCGTGAATGGCTGTCTCATAAAAATCCCGGGGTTGCAATGTTAACAAGTTCCGCACGTACAGCTGGACGTCGTCGTCCGAGGTGAATCGTTTGCCCCTCAGAGCCTTTTTAAGGTGATCAAATCAAGGGAGAGAGGTCCGGACTTTTATGGAGGGTGGCCGAGAACCGCCCATTTGAATTTTTGCAGGAGCGTCGCGACTGTGTTGGCCGTATGAGGCTTTGCATTGTCATGGAGCAGAATGATCGCACAGGTGAGACTACCTGGTCGGTTTGATTTGATCGCTTGGCGAAGGGTGGTCAAGGTTTGCGAGTAGCGCTGGGCATTCACTGTTGTCCCTGTGATTACGCCATTTCTGGTCCCCTTAAAAAGGCTCTGAGGGTCAAACGATTCACCTCGGACGACTACGTCCGGCTGTACGCGCGGAACTGGTTAACATCGCAGCCCCGGGAATTTTGTGAGACAGCCATTCACCGCCTTGTGTCACACTGGGACAAGCGTCTCAACAGAGTCAATACTTCTAACATACAGGTACTGGTTTCTGTAATTATGTCTGCAGCTCGTTTCTTTTTGAACGCCCCTTATAAAAATCCCATGTGTGCAGCTCACACACAGTAAGCTACCTGAGTAGCAGCCTCTGAAGTGTAGTGCACACCTAAGTTATTTAGGGGGACCCTACAGTTCTCAGTACTATGGCGCAAGTTCAGGAAGTCGCAACCTAATGTGTCACATAACCTTCGAAGTCTCTGGCTCAGTCCTTCCACTCGACTCAGAACCACTGGGGCACGATGAGTTCTGGGGACAATGTTGCAAATTGAGAGCTTCGTTGAAACTCCACCCACAAGTCTGGTCTTCTAAAGCTTCTCGACCACTTGCTGGAATGACCCAAAAATCACCTCAGTGCCCAGATGTGAGTTCTACCGACCCGTCAGTTTAAAATGTCAACGTTTGCAAAATACTGACACGTATTGTTTACAGAAGAATGGAAAAACAGCTAGGAGCTGAACTCAGGGAAGACCAGTTTGAGTTACGAAGAAATATGGCAATACATGGGGCAATTCTGACCTACGACTTTTCTTAGGTTAAAGAAAGGCAAGCTTGCATTTGGAAATTGAGAAGAAGGTTTTGCAATGTTGTCTGGTATACCTTCTTTGGAATTCCGAAGATGGCAGCGATAAAATACAAGATGCGAAACTTTATTTACAAGCTGTACATAAACCACAGCGCATATATAAGAGTTGAAGATCTTGAAAGGGTACAGCAGTCGAGAAGGGAGTGAGACAGTACTGTAGCACTATTCAATCTATCGAGCAAGGAATAAAGGGAACCAAGGAAAATTTGGAAAGCAAATTACAGTTCAGGGAGAAGAAAGAGAAATGTTGAGGCTTGCCGATGACTTGTAATTCTGTCAGGGACAGTAAAAGTGTATGAAAACCAGCAAAGTAAAATAAGGACAGTGGAACATGGCTGAATTAAATCAAGTAATGCTGAGATAATTAGATTACGAAATGAGGCACAAAGTGTAGTAACGCGTAGATTCACCCTTATTCAAGCAGGTATTCGGCGTGGTACTGATTGACAGAGTTATTGGATGTCCTCCTGAGGAATATCATGCCAAATTCTGTCCAGCTGACGCGTTAGATCGTCAAAATGCCGAGCTGGTCGGAGGGTCTTGCCCATAAGGCTCCTAAGTCCAAACGTTACCAATGGGGGACAGAACCGGCGACGTTGATGCCCATAGTGGGCTTTGGCAAGCACGAAGACAAACAGTAGCAACTATCGCCGTTTGCGGGTGGGCATTATCTTGCTGAAATGTATACTTGGGATGAGAAATGTACGCCTGGGATGGCACAAAACAGGGCAAAGAATAACGTCGACGTACCGCTGTGCTGTAAGGGCGCCGCGGATGACAAACAAAGCGGTCCTGCGATAAAGTGAAATGGCAGCCTAGACCATCACTCCTGGTTGTTGCGCCGTATGGCAGGCGACAATCAGATTGTAGCCCACTCCTGTACAGGACGTCGTGAGACAAGTCTTCGCTAGTCATCGCGGCTCAGTTTGCAAGGTGGCTATAATTTCGCACCTTACAAGAACTCATCCACATACTTTGCCGTGATCTACAAACACAATTAGGTATTATGTGATAGGTTGTACATCGTATATATGAATATACAGGGTGCGTCAAAAATTGTATACACACTTTGAAGCGTCATAGAAAATTTATTTCCAGTTCTACAATGTTAAATTTCTGGAAATGGAAAGATTAAAGTCCAATTGGAAAAATAAATGTACTTTGCAAATGTGATTAATGTCCAAACTGGTGGCCTTCAGCATCAATACATTTCTGAGTACAAGTCACCATTGATTCCGTACATCGTACCAAAGTGTCCAATGAGATTTCTGCGCACACCGCCTGAATCTCATTCCAAAGTGTGTCCAGGTTACGTGGTTTACGTTTGTACACCTCATCTTTTACTGTGCCCCATAAGAAGAAATCCAGCGGCGTGAGGTCTGGAGAGTGTGCAGGAAACTCGATTGGTCCCCTGCGTCCTATCCACTGGCCTCGCACATTGTGATCCAGGTATGCTCGTACGTCCCTATGATAGTGCGGCGGGGCGCCATCTTGTCGGAAATAAAACTCATCATTACCGTATAATGCACGAATGGCAGGGAATATGGAGTCAGCAAGCATTGTTAGGTACGTTTCTCCAGTAACAGTACCTTCAAAGCGGAAAGGCCCAATGAGTCCACTTGCAGACAAACCACACCACACATTTACACCAGGCAAATTAACAGCCTTTTCAACTGTAATATGAGGATTAATAGCAGCCCAGTACACACAATTGTGCCTATTGACAGTTCCATTTAGTTTGAATTGGGCTTCATCCGACCAAATTATGCTACCCATAAATCCCGGTTCACGTCTCACCATATCCAGAACCCATTCACAAAATTCTAACCTTCGATCTGGATCGTCGTCACTTAGCTGTTGCACCAGCCTTGGAATGTACACACGGTACTTGGCTTTCTTCAGAAGGTGTAGCACACTACTAGCACTTACATTACTCTCACGTGCCGCTTGCCTCGAAGATTTTTGAGGCGAACGCTGAAACAGTTCCAAGACCGCAGTTGTGGAATCATCACTTGTAGCTGTACGAGGTCGCCCTGATCGGCCTTTATGCACATCACACACTGTTCCATGAATTTCGAATTTGTCTCATAGACGTGTAGTTGTTAACCTTGAAGGTGGCTCTGTACCATACTCACTTCTCCACTGTCTTCAAACCGCAGCTACATTCGCAAACTTCCAGTACCACTTAATTATCTCCTTCCGCACTTCAAAGCTCAAACGCATGTCCGCCATGTTGCAGTTACTTCCTTGCCACTGCTGCCACTCGTTGAAGAAACATAAAATTACTTTCTCACAGATATTTAACCTTGTAGAACGGGAAATAAATTGTCTATGACAGTTCAAAGTGTGTATACATTTTTTTGACGCACCCTGTATAAAGGAGACTGACATTGTCACGTATATCTTGTAAATAATTGTTAACGCTTATTGCATGAAAGGTGAAAGAGTGTCTTTATTATAAAAACGGAATAATGAATGATTCCCTATACGAGCAGAGGCTGGAATGCCAGTGGAGATGAAACGGCAGGCAGAACTCAAGCTGGTCCTGCTTAAACACAGGAAATAGCAAGACGGACGTCGTAGCACCTAAGCGCTGGAGCACAATAGAGTGGTGACCGGTCGGTATTGTAGCCGAAGCGGAAGGATTATACTTCGGAAACTACGAAAATCGTGGACGCAGGCGAGAGGAACGAAGAAGTGGTACCTCGAAAACCACGCAGGCTGGTTTATTTCGAAGGATTTTTACTCAGAAGCGTACCATTGTACGAGTATAGGTTTTTCCTCGCAAACTTTCCGCGCTGGACGACAAAAGACTAAAATATGGTTGGTCGGCGTTCGGAAGAATCTGTAGAGAGGGAGAATATTCCGTAGTTTCGGGAATATGATTCGTTTTTGGAATTAAGATGGTGGGGAGCCGAGCCTTGCTGGGAGGCCAGCGGTGGAGAGAAGAAGTCTCCTGTTGTGAGCACGTGTGTGTGCCGGTCGCTCGATATCACCTTTGTTGCTACGCACAGACTTGCTGTCTTTGCTCTCAGGAGAGTTTATAGTTAGAACAGTTAGGCACTGTACTGTTGCGAACCTAAATGATTCTGGACTTCACCTCCGGGTTGGAAGTCGTCGTTGAGTATGCAACATTCAGCAACTGAGAGCACTTCCTCTGCCTATACTTACATTGAGACGTTATCTGAACTCCGTCCTTGTGGTTGGGAGTTCGCGTTCTCGTTTGTAGAACACAGAGAGCAGAATACAGTATTAGAGTATATTAGTGAGAGGACCGCCTTCTGCCGTCCTAGTGTTTGAAATGGTTTATTTGTGGCTGGAGTTCTTGCATCATCGCAGACGAGTACGAGAACCATCACTTCGACGCACCAGACGCAATACGTACGGTGATATCGCAAATTGCTTCGGCTTATTAGGGCTATCAAAGCTAAACAGTTCTGATCACGTTATTTTATTTCCACTGAGGTTCTTCACCACCGTATATCATCTTTGAAAGTAGTGTCTTATAGTGTTTGGTACGTAGATGATGCCAGTCATTTCGCGTTATTGATATTAGACCGCGCAGTCATAATAAGGGGCAGAGTTGGGCAACTAATTAGTAATTTTACTTAGGAAATGTAAACTTTGTAATATAAAGTTTTTTTTAATCTACAGTCAATATATAAGCAGGAACAGCGTTTATCATTTAGTAGTATTAGTTGCCTTTATCATCCATTTATGTTTAGATTGTAATTTACAGAATTAAGAGATCCTAAGATCTACTTCAGAGGGTAGTCAGACAGGGCCAAATCATCATTTTAGCGATTATTATTTTCCGTTGCGCACATTCTTTTACAGCTGCCTGGAGTAACATCTTGGAAGTTCGAAGTGGGACTCATCACTGAAGACAATTCTATTCCAGTCAATGAGGTTCCAGGCCAGAGATGTGACTGTAGATGCCCCAGGCTGGAGTGGGATACCAGCCAGACTGTCGCCAGTCATGCGACCCGAGAACCAGGAATGATGGTTTGGGGTACCATTTCATTTCACAGCAGGATCCATTTGGTTGTCATCCGCGTCACCCGGCCGTAGGTCGACGACATTCTAAGCCCCCTTTTGTTGCCCTTTGTGGCAAGACACCCTGGGATCACATTTCAGCAAGATAATGGCCGCCCGCACACGGCGAGAGTTTCTACTGCTTGTCTTCGTGCTTGCCAAACCCTACCATTGCCATCAAGGTCTCCATAGCTCTCTCCAATTGAGAACGTCTAGAGCATTATGCGCATGTCCCTCAAACAGGCTCGTGAGTGTGACGATCGAACGTGCCATTTAGAATTTGACACGATACTCCTCAGGAAGACATGCAAAACTCTCTCAATCAATGCCAGGCTGAATAACTGTTTTCATAAGGGCCAGAGGTGGACTAATGCGTTACTGACTTGCTCAATTTGTGCAGTTCTTTCACATGAATACATTATCCAATTTTTCTGAAATTGTGATCATGTGTTTGTCTGTATATGCAAATCACATCTACCCATTTCCGTCCCATTCGAATAACATCTTTTGTCTTAGACTGTAAATTTGCAAAATCTTGAGTACTTCACAGCCTGTAAGTAGACGGGGTAGACGCTAAGGCTGCTTGCAGTGTTCTGCAGTCGAGTAACCATACAACAAAGGGTCTGTGTCTCTGCCTATTTATGCATAATACAGGGTGTTTGTAAATGAATATCGGGGATTTAACGCTTTATAATATTTATTACATTAAACTTACAGTTATAAATGATATGTCAAATGAAAAAGCAACTCAAATAGTTTTAACAAGAACCTTATAAATGTTCAGTGTGAGCACTTTTTGCCGCAGCACACATCAAGTCTACAGCCGAGTTCTGCTGGATAGGCCGCAAGGGGCCCAATGACAGGGCTTGCTTTGCATGGCCTCCACGTTCACCCGACCTAACGCCATGCGATTTTTTCCTTTGGGGCTTCATCAAGTATCGTGTGTACTTGCCTCCGCTACCAGCAGACCTCCCTGAATTAAGAAACCGGATTGAAGCAGCTGTTGCTACAAACACTGAAGACACACTTATCAACTTTTGGGAAGCACTCGGCTATAGACTTAATGTGTGGCCTGTGACAAATGGTGCTCACACTGAACATTTACAAGGTTCTTGGTAAAACTGATCGAGTTGCTCTTTTATTTGACATATCATTTATAACTGTAAGTTTAATATAATAAATATTATAAAGCGTTAAAACCCCGATATTCATTTATAAACACCCTGTACATTACATTTGCTTATGTTGACTGTCAACTGCCAATCCCTACGCCAAGCGTCGATGCTCTGCACCTTTTCCTCCATTTCGCTACAGTTTTACAGCGTTGCGACCTCTGTATACAACAGCAGCATCCGTCAGAAGCTTTGTGGAACTTTCCGAAGTTATCCACAAGGTCATTTACGCCACGCGGCATTTCTCTTGTGTTTCGGCAGGTATTTGCAACTTCCTTTTTGCAGCGTGTAGCTGGAGTCAGTCCAAACAAATACTACTCACCACCTCTTTAAGCCCAGTGTCGACGAAAAGGGTCAGTTTGTTTCCCGTTACAAACAAACAAAATTATTTTTAACTCTATTGCGCATACATTGGGTCCATTTGACCCGGAGTGAGATTTACCTTAGGAAAGACTTAAAAGCGACGCCCCCCCACCCACTCCCCACTCATCACGTATTCTCTCTTGCAATATTCAATAACACATTAAATGTGCTACTAGTAGAAATCAGTGAAATTAATTTTAAGTGATTCTCACATTTTGCCGGCCGCGGTGGTCTAGCGGTTCTAGGCGCTCAGTCCGGAACCGCGCGACTGCTATGGTCGAAGGTTCGAATCCTGCCTCGGGCATGGATGTGTGTGATGTCCTTAGGTTAGTTAGGTTTAAGTAGTTCTACGTTCTAGGGGACTGATGACCACAGATGTTTAGTCCCATAGTGCTCAGAGCCATTTGAACCATTTGATTCTCACATTTTCTTCTTTATATCACACATTTACATCAGTTTGTCCGATGAACACTGGTGGTGCATGTTGTAGTGACATTAAATTACATTCCTGGAATTCAGTGAATACATCACTAGCACACATACGCATTGTATACTTGCAAAAAATACTTTGCTACAACTTGAATGTCTGTACAGCTGTCATACAACGTACTCTTGTCTAAGAGAGCGAAATATTGCAGTAGCTGGTTACGAGTATGTGAAGCAGTATATAAATGTTTTAGGAGTTTGCTATACGGGAGTATTGTGTTTAACAGTCGACACTTACTCGGAAGAAAGCTAAGGGTCATGTATAACATTAAACAACAACATGAACAACGTTACATTCCTACAGTACATAGATGAAGATAGTACTTAGGTTATTTCTTCATATTATTCTTTTTCAGATAGAATATTGGAATCTACATCTAAAAATTCAAATGGCTCTGAGCACTATGAGACTTGGTCATCAGTGCCCTAGAACTTAAAACTACTTAAACCTAACTAACCTAAGGACACCACACACATCCATGCCCGAGGCAGGATTCGAACTTGCGACCGTAGCAGTCGCACGGTTCCGGACTGAAGCGCCGCTCGGTCACCGCGGCCGGCGCAATCTACATCTAAAAAAAGGAGCAGTAAAGAAGACTGCATACGTTTTTCAAGCCCAAATTTTGAATCAGTTGTTACACAACGGGTAGCTGAAGACGATTTCCTTTCAGATATAAGTACTGCTTCGAAAACATGAAGCGGTATGCAACTCTTCGGATTAAGAACAAAGCTGGGGCCGGCCGGGTGGCCGAGCGGTTCTAGGCGCTACAGTCTGGAACCGCGCGACCGCTACGGTCGCAGGTTCGAATCCTGCCTCGGGCATGGATGTGTGTGATGTCCTTAGGTTATTTAGGTTTAAGTAGTTCTAAGTTCTACGGGACTGATGAGCTTAGAAGTTAAGTCCCATAGTGCTCATAGCCATTTGAACAAAGCTGGGGTTTCTGGAGACGACGATAATAATGATGATGAAGATAATAATACTTCTAGACAAATGAGCAGTGAAACTACTAACATATGTATTGCTCCACATGGTGTGCTATGGAGTAAAATCCCCCAGTGAAAAATAAAATGCCTCCACACAATTAGGTGAAATTCGTACCAGGACCAGCAAGGGGCATAGTCACTTAACACCCCCAAGATGCTTGGGATTTATTTATTCCTCTGGCCACTGGATGAAATTGTGAGGTGCACAAACCTAGAGGCAAGAAGAGTTTGTGTACCAAGAAAAATAAACTGGTATCATGCAACTAGAAATGAAATGCTCTCTTTCTGGCGAATTTTGCTTCGTATTGGAGCAGGTATAGGCAGGAAAAGTTTTCCAATATACAGCAGTTATATAGGGCTAAAATGTCTGTTGAGACGGTTTGAGGCAATAAGATCTGATGAGGAAAGAACAAGAGAGGCTAGGTTATAAACTGATAAGCTTGTTGCTATATCTTACACCTGGAAAATATTTATCGGACAATGCAAGAAAGTAATGATACCTAAAATTAATGTTATGGTGGATGAACAACTGGTTACATTTAGTTACCGTTATGGATTTTTGCAGTATATTCCACATAAGCATGGAGAGAATGGAGTGAAAATATTCTGGATGCGCCAAGCTGAAACTGATTTTGCCATTGATGAGATTGTGTATACACGATGAGAACCAGGTGGGCCACCCCAGAAAAATTGGGGCTAGAGAAATTGGGGCCTTACCACAGTGAGAAGACGCTTTCAGGTAATATTGCTGGTACAGTGAGAAATGCTAAAGTAGTAAATTATTTTACAAGTACACCACTGGCAAAGCGTCTCTTGAGTAAAAACTGTTGTAGGAACAATGATGATGAATGAAAGAGAACCTCCAAAAGAGATGAAGCCAAATAGTAGTAGACAGGTAAACTGAAGTCCATTTGCAATTACAAAAGAAAAGACAGTGGTTAGTTTCTCGACGAATAATAACAAGTGTGTAGTCCTTTCGACAAATAATAAGTGTGTAATCCTTCAAAGTAATATGTGTCATGATAAGTCTGTAGCTGAAAGACGTCAAAAGCGGAAGCCTGAGATGTGAAATTTTGTAACCAAACGAAGGGTGTTGTGGATGTTATGGTTCAGCTTGTACGCATACGTGCAAAAGTCAAACTAGACGCCGGCCCATGGCTCTCTGATGCAACAAATGGACGTATGCACTCTAGATGTCTTTATTCCTTACACATCACAGTTTCCCACATTCCATGAACGGCTTTTGCACAAGGGGAGACTTTCCATGGGAACTTTCAATGGAGTTGATCCAAACATTTATGATCACAAGATCTTCCAAATCCTTTCTATAGAAATCCATATATCTGGATGTGGAGTAGTTCATTACCATCCCTCAAACGCGAAACAGCTGTAGCAACAGCAGAAGTACAGCCGGTCGTTACAAGAGAAGGTGTGCATTGTGTCCTGCTTTGAAGGACAGAAAAAAGAAGACAGCGTGCTATGACAAAAGTCATCGGATAGCGACATCCCCATATACAGATTTATATTAAAAATGAAGAAATTCCTCCAGCTGTATTTAAGGTGTCGATTTTATTTTGGCAGCTAGTTTCAACACCCTGTACTCAGTAATGAAACAAAGTAGTAGGCTCTGCCAGAAATATCGACTCTTAAGACAATGTGTCTAATAGTGTATTTTAATATGACAGTATGCCATCTTAGGCAATTTATAACAGCTAAAACACTTGATAATGGTACTTTGAAGCCGAAATCATTATTGTGTAAGAGTAAATGTTACACTGTAAATAAACAAGTCTAATGGCGGTAATGACTTTAAGGAAACCAAAAGAGATGTTCAGCTGTCGTCAGGGACACTCTTGTGAAAAAGGAACTTGGAAGGAAAAAAAAGAAAAGCTCCATGGATGGTAAGAAGTATCTTTTCCTACCTGAAAAGAAAGTAAAACTAAACAGCAGAAACAACAAAATAAAGCCCAAAGCAGTGACAATGCAGATGGTGACTGTTTTTGAATTGTATGTCTCGAGTCTTTAGCAGATCAAGGGAAATGCAGGTCCAATAATGTAGCCTACACTGCAAGGAATGGGCATGTGAGAAATGTACGTTAGCTTTTGTTTGTCAAAACTGCCAGACTGATTTTTCAGATTAATTTAGTAGAATCCTAACAATTTTTTGTATAGGGCTGTTATCAATGAACAATTTTCACTGTAGACTATTAGCTGTAAGTCGTTTTTTCCCTGTGCATGTCGAATTGCTGAACTTAGTGTACAATAATCAGAATGATTTTGTTTGTCTTGTCAATGCACTTTCGACACATCCGTAACCCCATCACCACATGTCTCCTTCACCTGTTGATGAATTTCAATTGGTTTCACACCACGCAAATTCAGAAAACGAATGATTGCATGCTGTTCAAGTAAGGAAAACGTCGCAATTTTAAGTATTTAAAACAGTTCTCATTCTCGCCGCTGGCGGTAAAATTCCATCTGCCGTACGGTGCTGCCATCTCTGGGACGTATTGACAATGAACGCGGCCTCATTTTAAAACAATGCGCATGTTTCTATCTCTTTCCAGTCTGGAGAAAAAAAATCGGAGGCCTTAGAACTTGAATGCACCTCGTAGAGCGCGCCCCGGTAAGCACAACAGCGCAGGTGCAGCTCTCGTCCATTCCCGCAATATGAGATGGCGCTGCCTTAGAGACGGACCAAATTCTGCTTCCGCCGATCCACGTATTAATATGTAATGCTGCTAATGTACAACCTTTTCTCCTCGCGGATCACACTCGCGCAGTGATACCTGAACATGCGAGGTATTATAACGAGTGTACAGACCTCTGATTAGTCAGTCTGCATTTGTCTGCATTAGTCTGCACCAGTCTGTATTAGTCTGTACCAGTCTATAGTCAAGTTTCAGTCTGCACCTAATAAGATTACCATATTCCTGTACATAGCCATGAAGATAAATGAATAGACACTTTGTCAAGTATCAGAGATGTGTGAGAATAAGATTAACGTACCAAGACGAAAGGAACTTCAGATTGTCAATTGTAAACAGCATCCAGAATCAAGTTACGTAATGTCTATGCTTTTTATTATTTTAATAAATGTGTGTGAAAATTAATCAAGTTCTGTTTAAAGTTGGTCACCGTCAATCTGCTACTCTAAGCGTGCAAGTGGCATTTCTATCGTCTGACCTAACGGCAGAAGATAAACACGCCACGATAAGACCACGAGACATATTGCTGACACTCGCCTACTTCGTTAGAGCGACAAGTCAAATAATCTGATGGTGTGTGTACCGAAGGTCTTACAGTACGTACACCACACTTCATATTATTAGTGTTAAATAGGATAGTTCTATTTTAATCTTGAATGCTGCTATGGCTTGAAGTAATTTATATGAGGATTTTATTTCTACAAATGCCTGTATTTTTTACCTAATATTAACACGTGACAAGCAACCCCCGATCCCTGTGACAATGATCCCAGTCACGGAGACGGTAGTCAGAAAAATCGCATAACGGAGATTATTATATGTGATTATATCACAACAATTATGAAGCCATGAATTATTTTTATAAACTTTCTGAAAATACAGACAAGTTAGTTAAATTAAAGCGTGCATATTTATGTTGGTGACGGCGTAAAAAAATTGAAATAAATAGATGTGATTACTGCACCCGGTCTCCTCTATTCCAGAAATTACCATTACGCCTTCGATTTTGTACTGTTAAGAAGGACCTGTTGAGTTACATCTTGTTGAGTTACAACCTGCAAGAAATTCCTAGATTCAGTCACAAATCTAATACGACACTCAGTAATCCCGTACATTGTTCACTTTAGTGAACTTTATTGAGGTCCGGGAACACGAATCAACTTGGACGCCTTTGTCTACGGCCCTCTGAGTATTGTGGATGAGTGGAGCGAACTGACTTTCGTAAGATCCCTGTCTGTGATATCTGCATACAATCTTATAGAATTTTCGTTCTCCAAAAGTGTCGTAAAATGTAAGCTTAAAAAAAGTTCCATATTTCCACAACAGGTTGGCGTCTCCATCTACATCCATACTACGCAAGCCACCTCACGGTATGTGGCGGAGGGTACCTTGAGTACCTCTATCGGTTCTCCCTTCTATTCCAGTCTCGTATTGTTCGTGGAAAGAAAGATTGTCGGTATGCCTCTGTGTGGGCTCTAATCTCTCTGATTTTACCCTCATGGTCTCTTCGCGAGATATACGTAGGAGAGAACAATATACTGCTTGATTCTTCGGTGAAGGTTATGTTCTCGAAACTTCAAGAAAAGCCCGTACCGAGCTACTGAGCGTCTCTCTTGCAGTCTTCCACTGGAGTTTATATATCATCTCCATAACGCTTTCGCGATTACTAAATGATCCTGTAACGAAGCGCGCTGCTCTCCGTTGGATCTTCTCTATCTCTTCTATCAACCCTATCTGATACGGATCCCACACTGGTGAGCAATAACCAAGCAGTGGGCGAACAAGTGTACTGTAACCTACTTCCTTTGTTTTCGGATTGCATTTCCTTAGGAATCTTCCAATGAATCTCAGTCTGGCATCTGCTTTACCGACGACCAACTTTATATGATCAGCGATATAGGCTTATAATTATGTACATCTGTCAGACGATGATTCTTGAAAATGGGGATGACCTGCACTTTTTATTAATCGCTAGGTAATATTCGTTGCTGCAATAACCTGCGATAAACTACAGCTGAGCCGCTAAGCTATTCGGTGCGGGTATGTGCAACCGTGGGCATGAAGCTACGCTCTGTCACTTGAAGGAAACGACCTTGAAGAGTGGACAACCTGTTCTGTGTCTACTAGGTGCATTTCTTGCTGCAACAAGACGATTCGCAGCCGCTCTTCTGGTGCAAAGGTATGCCGTCGCACAGTTGTGAGATCACGACTACCTCCTGCTTGCCGCCTGCTTTACGGCTCTCCAGTTTGACTCACCGCAACGAATCTAGCCTATCGCCCACCTGACAGTGCCTGCAGAAATGAAGTGCATTAAACGGCACAGTAAAACGATAAACACACCGCCTAGCATCTACATTCTTCGTTTACTTGCTGATATTTTCCTGTTTTTGCTTCACGGAGGACATAATTTTGTTTTTGAACTGTGTATTAGTTTAATACTACACGATAACAAATGCACGTAAATTGTGTACTGTTTTACGTCTGTGGTGGAACGGGGGAGTACGAGAAACGTATAGATGAAACGTGTATGAGCCGAATAAATGTCGATTCACACTGGACGTCAGTGGAATGGAACGGCAGGAAACCTCACAGTCAAATGGCAGGAAACCTCACAGTCAAATGGAGGTGTGTTCACCTCAGGCGGAACGTCAACATAATGTCACTTCTCTCAGCACACTGCTGAACTCAGTCAGTGAGGTTATAAGATTCCATCTGCGGCAGAAAAATTCGGAATGTAGTATCGGAATTTAGGAATTAGCAATGATATGTAATTACATACTCTGTAAACCACCGCGAAGTGCAATGGCACAGTGTTTCTTTCGGTCACAATCACGAATGGAATGAGGGAAGAAGGCTTATCTGCCTCTGTACGTGCTGTAGCTAATCTAATCTTGTCTTCACGGTTCCTGCGAGTTTATTAATGGTTAAAACAAATTCCTTAACCGATATTGTAGAAGAAGGTCGTACGGTAAATTTTCTACCCAGGTCGTACGGTAAATTTTCTACCCAGCTGAGAACTGAAAGTATACGAAAACTGAAGCCCTTCCATTTCAATACATCAACATTCATTACGTCATGAATATATATATATATATATATATATATATATATATATATATATATATATATATATATATATATATATGTCAAACAATATTTGCAAGCCTATTACAGAGCTATCTTTACCACTATTACCGAAAGGTATTTTAACGAGAATTGTTTAATATATTTATATTGTTATTTATGCACAGTGTAGGCTTTTTCTTTGTCTAGAAATAATAAAATCGAAATCATTTTTCATTTAGATACACTTGGTTTCTCATGTGTAAGAACATTAGGAGGATAAATATCCAAGTCCTCACTCGACCTTCATAATGAAAACAAAGCAAGGAATAAGGATTGTGAATACAGAAAATTTTTTTAGTATGACGGGAACGGGCACTATGAGAATAGGTTAACCTCGGCCGTGGCTTCTGGCCTCTTAGTGTAGGGGAAAACGTAGAAGCAGCAGCCGAAAGGAGCTCTCCGCGGCCACATGTGCAGCGAGTCCTTGTAACAGTGACCTAGAAGCGGCAGATAAAATAAGAAAAGAAAAGGAAAGTAAAAAAAGGAAAGCGGAAGTAGCCGAAGAGAAGAAAGGCAGCAAAAAGAAGATTGCGAAACGCAGGAAACTCAACTCTAGAAGAGCCCTTTCTGACGACTATGTTGACGACAGAGAGTGAAGAAAAATTTTCAAATTCGGGGCCAGAAGAGCAGTGCATTCAGTGCCAGTTGTATAAACTATGTAAAGGAGTTGAGGAATACAATTTGACTTTTATTTGTGGAAAGTATAAGTCGTATCATGCTTCACAACAAAATGTATTAAGTTCTTTGTTAAAACAGTTTCTTATTCCTTATTTTTTTGGTTCAAAGCTATGGAGTCACTTTCATGTCGGGCAAAGTGGCCATTTTGCAATTTCTTGAAAATTGAACCGTTTAAAGTATTTAATTTGATCCTAAGGTAATTAAACTATTCGATATTATACTTCAACAGTTGCAGATTATAACCATTCATTTCTATGCATTTGCGTCTATTGCTTCTCTGCTTAAAAAAATAGGAATATCTTAGCCTAGCCACTTTGCACGCCTCTGGCCTGAGCATAGGCCCTTATTAGGGTAGAGCACGGGCGAGTTCGTACTTGTGTGGCGAATGATGATTACGACTGGCTTTAGAGTAAATGAGAACTGGTTCAGCAGATACGAAAAGTTATACAGAACCTTGTTAGCAAACATTTCTGAAGAAAAATATAGTCACACAACTGAACTTGATGTAATGGAAAGAATGTTCTGTGTGATGATTGAATTAGCTAGGGAGCACTACGAACCAATTAAATGCACAACTTTCCATGGAAAAAAAATGGAAGATTAGATTTTAACGATCCATCAACGACGAATGTATTGTAGAGTCAACACGAGCTCGAATAGGAGAATGGTAGGGAAGTATATCGGCCGTGCCCTTGCAAAGAAACCACTCTGACAATCTTTTTTACGACTACTGTTCTTGCACCGTGTAATATGGCTGCGAGTATTAAATAACTCGAGCAGAGACGATACGTTGCCGTTTAAGAAAATCCCAGAAATCTAAAATCTCGAGGGGGTTTGCATCTCCGTCCGCCCGAATGTGAACTCCCAGTTTTTTACGATTCCAACAATGGTTATGAAAACCGTCTGAAATTGGACAGGAAGGACATTTATTTACTGACGACTGGTTTCGGACTATTCGTCCATTATCAGATCTTTCTGAGGGATAAAATACAGGAGATATTACAGTATATAACATTAAGGTTTACAAAACTGCATTACAGTACTCCAGCTTAGGCTCTACAACCCTAGTATTGCTTCAAATTAGATGACATAACATAAATGTAAGTCTTGCGTTACACCAGTCATACGGATGGAAAATTCGCCATAAGATCAATAACTGTGATAATAGATAACGTAGCTTCCATATGTGCTCATCGCTGCCAGAGTGAAAACTGCCTCTAAGTAGTGCCTCCGGCGTCCACGTGATCTAGGATCGCTAATGGCGATCATTTTATGGACACTGTATGATGACGTGCAGCACAAGTGTTTTACCATTGATGTATCACCATTGCACACCCTTCCCCCATGGTTCCAAGGAGGGTAATACTACGAACGGATACCTCCAGGTTAGGCTCACGGGCCACAATGTCAGTCATCCCCTTATAAGAGCACTATGATCACTTAGGAGCGCTGTAGATGGTGCAGCCCTGGTACCAATTGGTCACGTGACTCTCCACAGCCGACGTGAGTCGCGGCAGTGAACAGGTGTGTATGTGCCAGTCGGTTGTGTGGAATAAGCGCAGTAATATGGGCCGACATAGAGACGTGACACAACAGTAGAGAGGAGTTATTGTGTTCGAATGTGTCCATGACCACACCGTGAATGAAGTTGCTCCATTTGTAAACATATCAACGCGGAACGTTCAATGTGTCTGCAAGAAATGGTGTACCACTCGCAACAGTGTAATATGGCGTAAGAATAATGGTATTCAAAAACATCCTAACCGGCATCACGCCTCGTCAATGACGATCGGTCTGAAACCCGATCGTGGCTGAATGCAGGTCATCCCAACCAGTTTCAGAGCGAACACTTAGAAAGGAGTTGAATGTTGTGACTCGGGATATCGCACGTCTTCAATGTGACAAACAACACAAAACTCACAGGAGGCATGTCATGTGACCTGGTGAGTCGCGATTTCACTTTTTTTTTTTTTTTTTTTCAAGTGATGCAAGATGTCGAGTGCACCGAAGCTCCAATGTGGCGTTTAACCTGCAGCGTGTGGAGGGTGTAATTAGGGCTGGGGGTGGTTTTGTGAAATTTTGGGGTGTTTTCCATACCGTAAACTTGCACCCACTTGTTGTGAACATGAAACATGGCGTTTATTTCAACATTCTCAGTGACCAAATGTTGCACTTTCTTCTACACCTTCAAGGTGAGCTTGCTGTGGACTCTCCCGTCCTTAAAGCTGATAACAACCGTTCTCACAAGGCTCTACACATACTTTCCTGGTTTGGCGAACACTTGAGCACCCCGTCGTATCTCTATCAGCCCGGTAAATCACCCGATCTTAATCTCACAGAAAATGACTGGGACTATTTGGAACAGCGTGTGAAACATAAAAATCAACATCCCAGGAATTTATTTGCACTACGGTATCTGATCCTCAATGAGTACCTTCAAGTGGATAACGCATAGATGAAGAAACTTGTAGACTCCCTTCCTGCTCGGATTGAGGCCGTTATCAGGGCTAGAGAACGTGTTGCGAGGGTGATTTGGTAAGTCTGGTAAAAAAGTAAACAACTCACCGTGCTAGGGGACTGATGACCATAGATGTTAAGTCCCATAGTGCTCAGAGCCATTTGAACCAAGTTAGGGAACAGAACGAAGTCGTTCGGGGCTTCCGCTGAATAGGATGGGTGAGGAATCAATTTGAAGCCCAATTCATGAACTTCGGTCATTGTTATCGCTGATGTGTGTGATGGTGCATTATCCTGGCGAAAGAGCACTTTTTGTGTGCCAAAATACGTCTTTTTTCAGCCAACGCAAACTTCAAACAATCCAACAATGAAGCATAATTGGGTCCAGTTACGGCTCTGCCATTTTCCAAGTAATGTATGAGGATTTTTCTTTGGGAATCCTAAAAAAATCAGTGTTCATCACCATGCTAGCAGATAAAATGGTCTTTGACTGCCGTTTTGACTCTTGTGTGTAATGATGGCCCCAGGTTTCATCAACAGTCACAAATCAGCGCAAAAAGTCTTGCGGATTGCGTTTAAACATCGCCAGACATTGTGCTGTATGTTGTGCCGGATGCGTTTTTGGTCGAATGTGAGTAAGCGTGGCACCCACCTCGCACACAGCTTCTTCGTAAGCAGTTCTCCGTGCAGGATATTATGCCTACGGTTTCAGCACTCTCATGAAGTTTTATTCGGCGGTTTTGCGTTAGCATATCATGGATTTTGTCGATGGTTTCCTTTGTGGTGACCTCAATTGGACGGCTGGAGCACGCTTCGTCTTTGTGCTTGTCCAACCCCGTTTAAAGTCATTATTCCAAAAATAAATGGTCTTCAGTGATGGTACAGAATCTGCGTAAACTTCGTCCAATTCTGTTTCGATTTGTGAGGCAATCCAGCCCTTCAAATGAAAATGTTTAATAACAGGACGAAACTCGGTTTTCTCCATTTTCAATCGCAGTAGACACACTGACCAATTCAGACGGTAGTCAACAATGAACTGTACGCTGTACATTGTTGAAATTGTTTACACGATCCTTGGAATAATCGATCTTACCATCCTTGAAGGTGCAACAGAAATGTTCAAGTCTTTCTTTCTTTCGCTGGTGCTACGTCCCGCGCTGACGCAGGGTCGGCAGTGTTAGGAAGGGATTTGGCAAGGTTAGTGGAAAGGGGTGGACGGATGCCCTTCCTGCCGCTATCCCGTACCCTCCAGGATGGAATTTGTGTACCCCTGCTGTCTGTGTCGAGTGTAATTCATGGAATAGTGCGAGTGTATTCAGATGTCTGCGAGTCGTGTAACTGAGGCGGAACGTGGGGACCAGCCCGGTATTCACCTTTCGGGATGTGGAAAACCGCCTAAAAACCACATCCAGGCTGGCCAGCACATCGACCGACGACGGGAATCCGCCGGGCGGATTCGATCCGCGGCCCGGTGCGCCTACCCGAGTCCAGGAAGCAGCGCATTAGCGCTCTCGGCTAACCTGGCGTGTCAAATGTTCAAGCCTTTCACGGAAATTTACTAGGATTATCAAACCACCCTCGTACATGGTATTAGCGTCAAGTCTCCTAGCAGTCAATAATTTTTTGTCTGGTGTGTTTATTACAAGTTGCATACTGTTAAATGTAACTTAGTTTTTCAAATGAACTTCAATCACCATAACGTTAAATCGTGATAAATTGCTAAATTTCTGCCGGCCGCGGTGGTCTAGCGGTTCAGGCGCTCAGTCCGGAACCGCGCGACTACTACGGTCGCAGGTTCGAATCCTGCCTCGGGCATGGATGTGTGTGATGTCCTTAGGTTAGTTAGGTTTAAGTAGTTCTAAGTTCTAGGGGACTGATGACCACAGATGTTAAGTCCCATAGTGCTCAGAGCCATTTGAACCATTTTTTTGCTAAATTTCTCTATGTGATAAGCTCTGCACTGCATGTGGAACTTGATAGAATCGCTGTTTTTATACCCAAAGTTATTTATACTGTACGTGATACACGAACAGAAGCGAAGATTGCAATGAGTAGGGTATTTTATAGCAGTCTATGTTGCTTCGTGACAACTTTTGGTAGCTGCACATCTAAGCTGTTTCTACAGGCTGAACAGATAACACTTAACTCACCCGTAGTAAGCCGCTATATTGATTTTTCCCTCAGGAGTGGATAACACTGATGACTTGAAAGAGTGCTAATTGTTGTTATTATTTTTATTATCGATCACAGGGCTTTGCAAGCAGATGAAAATCATGATTTTTGACGGTGTCATTTAGCTATTACATACAAAGCAAATTACTATTGAATTGCGTATTACTGCAGAGCTGCAGTTCAGAGTAATTAGAAAATGAACAGATTTGGAATAAACCATGAAGCAATCTGTTTTAGTAAGAGTCAGATTCTAGCAGGACCGACTAATACGTTTCTGTTTCTGTTGCTTACCCAGGCTTAATACCTGAAGATACATCATGGGGTATCCAATCCTGTAGTCCATTTCAAATATCGAAGTATTGTAGAGAAAAATGGAACATACTGTCAGCATTTTCTTTTACTTTATTGTCCATTACATTACAGTGGGTCGTTTTGTTTTCCTGTTTTGGATATACATAATTCTTTAGTCCAGCTACGCAACTCAAGTGCAGAATACCATGGTTTATTAAATTTGCTTATACGAGTGCATCCACTCGAAAACCGTGTCTTCATGCAAGGGTTATGATTGTTATTCCAAGTTCGGTTTTTGAATGTTGCTTCCAATACATTTTTTTACAAATTCGTCCCAACTTCGCGCAAGTGTCCCATTCACTACTGAAGGTTCACACTGAGGTGCCAAAGTCGTGGGATACCTCGTAATATCGTGTCGGGTCTCCTTTTGTCCCGTGCTGCTTGACGTGGCACGGGCTCAAGTCGTTGGAAGTCCCCTGCTGAGATACTGAGTCGCACTGCCTTCATAGCCGTCCATAACTGTGAAAGTGTTGCCAAGATGGGATTCATGTGGCCCGATCTGGGTGGTCAAATCATTCTCTCGAGTTATCCAGAATGTTCTTGAAACCAGTCACGAACAGGTGTGGCCCAGTGACATCACATAGTTGTATGGGAACAGGAAATCCATGTAAGACTGCAAACGGTCTCGAAGTAGGCGAACATAACCATTTCCAGTTACTGAGCGGTTCAATTGGTCCAGAGGACCCAGTCCACTCCATGTGAACATGTTGTTGTTGTTGTGGTCTTCAGTCCTGAGACTGGTTTGATGCAACTCTCCATGCTACTCTATCCTGTGCAAGCTTCTTCATCTCCCAGTACTCACTGCAACATACACCCTTCTGAATCTGCTTAGTGTATTCATCTCTTGGTCTCCCTCTACGATTTTTACCATCCACGCTGCCCTCCAATGCTAAATTTGTGATCACTTGATGCCTCAGAACATGTCCTACCAACCGGTCCCTTCTTCTTGTCAAGTTGTGCCACAAACTCCTCTTCTCCCTAATTCTATTCAATACCTCCTCATTAGTTATGTGATCTACCCATCTAATCTTCAGCATTCTTCTGTAGCACCACATTTCGAAAGGTTCTATTCTCTTCTTGTCCAAAATATTTATCGTCTATGTTTCGCTTCCATACATGGCTACACTCCATACAAATACTTTCAGAAACGACTTCCTGACACTTAAATCTATACTCGATTTTAACAAATTTCTCTTTTTCAGACACGCTTTCCTTGCCATTGCCAGTCTACACTTTATATCCTCTCTACTTCGACCATCGTCAGTTATTTTGCTCCCGAAATAGCAAAACTTCTTTACTACCTTAAGTGTCTCATTTCCTAATCTAATTCCCTCAGCAACACCCGACTTAATTCGACTACATTCCATTATTCTCGTTTTGCTTTTGTTGATGTCCATCTTATATCCTCCTTACAAGACACTGTCCATTCCGTTCAGCTGCTTCTCCTAGTCCTTTGCTGTCCCTGACAGAATTACAATGTCATCGGCGAACCTCAAAGTTTTTATTTCTTCTCCATGGATTTTAATTCCTACTCCGAATTTTTCTTTTGTTTCCTTTATTGCTTGCTCAATATACAGATTCAATAGCATCGCGGATAGGCTGCAACCCTGTCTCACTCCCTTTCCAACCACTGCTTCCCTTTCATGCCCCTCGACTCTTATAACTGCCAGCTGGTTTCTGTAAAAATTGTAAATAGCCTTTCGCTCCCTGTATTTTACCCTTGCCACCTTTGGAACATAGCCCACACCATTATGGAGCCACCACCAGCTTGCACAGTGCCTTGTTGACATTTTGGGTACATGATTTCGTGGGGTCCGAGCCTCATTCGACACCTATCAGCTCTTACCGAGTGAAATCGAGCCTCGTCTGACCAGACCACGGTTTTCCAGTCGTCTAGGGTCCAACCGATGTGATCACCAGCTCAGGAGAGGCGATGCAGGCTATGTCGTGCTGTTAGTAAAGGCATACGCGTCGGTCTCTGCCGCCACGGCCTTTTAACGTCAGATTTCGCCGCATTGTCCTAACGGATTCGTTTCTCGCACGCCCCACGTAGATTTCTGCGGTTATTTCAAGCACTGTTGCTTGTCTGTTAGCACTAACGACTCTACGCAAACGCCGCTGCCCTCGTTCCTTAAGTGAAGGCGTTGTCCATGGTGAGAGATAATGCCTGAAATTTGGTATTATCGACACACCACTGGCACTGTGGATCTCGGAATACTGAATTCCCTAATTTCCGAAATGGAATGCCCCATGCCTGCGGCTGTTAATTCCCGTCGTGCGGCGATAGTTAGGTCGGAAACCTTTTCAGATGAATCACCTAAATACAAATGACAGTTCCGCCAATGCACTGCTCTTTTATACCTCGTGTACGCGATACTCCCGCCGTCTGTATATGTGAATATCGCTGGCCCAGGAGTTTTGTCACCTTGTAAGTAGGCTGTTTAGGTTTTTATATTGGTAACGCCATGTGGCGCTCTATATGAAAATCACTGACTGTCCTGTGTGAAGGCTGTGGTTGGTTTGCATTGTTGGAGTAATATTCGCCATTGTAGTGTTGGGCAGTTGGATGTTAACAGCGCGTAGCGTTGCACAGTTGGAGGTGAGCCGCCAGCAGTGGTGGATGTGGGGGGAGAGATGGCGGAAATTTGAGAGCGACGATCTGGACGTGTCTACATCAGAAAGAGTAAATTTCTAAGACTGGATGTCATGAACTGATATATATATTATGACTTTTGAGCACTATTAAGGTAAATACATTGTTTGTTCTCTATCAAAATCTTTCATTTGCTAACTATGCCTTTCAGTAGTTAGTGCCTTCAGTAGTTAGAATCTTTTATTTAGCTGGCAGTATTGGCGCTCGCTGTATTGCAGTAGTTCGAGTAAAGAAGATTTTTGTGAGGTAAGAATTCATGAAAGGTATAGGTTATTGTTAGTCAGGGCCATTCTTTTGTAGGGATTACTAAAAGTCAGATTGCGTTGCGCTAAAAATATTGTGTCACTTTAGTGAATGTCTGAGTACGTTCAGTTTTGCTCAGCTGTTTGAAAATCAAATAATGTAAGAGGTTTATCTGCATAGTAATTCATTAAGTTTTCTAAGGGGACGTTTCAACCTCAGTGTAACGCTGCACTGTACCGGACTGGAGACATTTAGTGCGGTCTGTGGTTCGCGAGGCTGCCTTTTTTCAAATGTTGCGCCGAGGGTCCAATTAGACGGTTAAGCCACAATGTGGGAGAGCGCACTTCCGGCCGGAGGTGGTTACGTGAAATTTTGGGGTATTTTTTGTACCATTACTTGCGCCCATTATTTAGATTGCCCAGAACATTTATTTCAACATTCTCGGTGCCCTTTCTTCTGCATCTTCGAGATGAGTGTGCTGTGGACACACCCATTCTTAAAGGTGACAACAGCCATGCTCAAAGGGCTGCACGCATGCGTCGCAGGTTTGAGGAATATTTAGGCACCCTGCCGGATTTCGATTAGCCGACTAAATAACCCGTCTGGACTGTCTGGAACAGCGTATAAACACAGCAATCAAAATCCCAGCAATTTATTTGCACTACAGTGCCTAGTCCTTAGTGAGTGTCTTCACGTGGATAAGACATAGCTGAAGAAAGTTATGGACACTCTTCTCCGTCGAACTGAGGCCGTTATCATTGCTAGAGATTATGTTACATGGTATAAGCGTGGTGTGTCCTACGAGTCACTAATTTTTGGCTCCTTGTGCTTATTACAACTTGCATGTTGTTAAATGTAACTTCGTTTTTCAAGTGTACTTTAACCACCATAACGTTAAATCGTGATAACTTGTTACATTTCTCAATACGATAAGCTCTGCACTCCATGTGGAAATTGGTAGAATCGCTGACTGTACATCGAAAATTAATTATAATGTATATGATACACAAACAGAAACGAAGATTCTAGTGGATCTACATCCACACCTATACTCTGCGAACCACTATCAAGTCTACCACAGAGGTCATGGATATCTTACACTGAAGAGCGGAAGAAACTGGTACACCTGCCTAATATCGTGTAGGGCCCCCGCGAGCACGCAAAAGTGCCCCAACATGACGTGGCATGGACTCGACTAATGTCGGAATAGTTTTGGAGGGAAGTGACACCATGAATCCTGGACGGCTGTCCATAAATCCATAAGAGTACGAGGAAGTGGAGATCTCTTCTAAACAGCACGTTGCAAGGCATCCCAGATACATCTAATAATGTTGAGTCTGGGGAATATAGTGGCCAGCCGACGTGTTTAAACTCAGAAGAGTGTTCCTGGAGCCACCCTGTAGAAATGCTGGACGTGTGGGATGTCGCATTGTCCTGCTGGAATTACCCAAGTCCGTCGGAACGCACAATCGGCATGAATGGATGCAGGTGATCAGACAGGATGCTTTTTTCGTACGGGTCACCTGTCAGAGTCGTATCTAGACACATCAGGGGTCCCATATCACTCCAACTGCACACGCCCCACACTATTATAGAGTCTCCGCCAGCTTGAACGATCACCTGCTGACATGCACGGTCCACGGATTCATGGCTGTTTTAGGAAACAGCGCTCATGCGAGACACAGCTGGCCCTCGTTGTGCATGATATACAACAGGCTCTAGATACCGGTTCCCAGGTTGATGCCATATTTCTCGACTTTCGAAAGGCGTTCCACTCAGTTCCGCACTGTCGCTTGCTCCAAAAAGTGCGCGCTTACGGTCTATCCGATGACGTATGCGGTTGGATAGAAAGTTTTCTAACAGACAGGGAGCATTATGTCGTCCCGAACGGGGTGACTTCAACAGAAACAGGCGTAACTTCAGGTGTGCTCCAGAGCAGCATAATAGGTCCTCTGCTTTTTACGATTTACATAAACGATCTGGTTGATGGTATCGACAGCGGCATTAGACTGTGAACAAATCAATGAGGATTTGCAAAAAATAAATGCGTGGTGTAATGGCTGGCAGTTATCTCTCAATTTTAGTAAGTGTAACCTATTGCATATAACAAGGAGAAAATCCCCATTAATGTACGAGTACAAAATAAATGCCCAGTCTTTGGAAGCGGAAACGTCCGTCAAGTATCTGGGTGTTACTATTCGAAATGATCTCAAATGGAATGATCAGATTACGCAAGTAACGGGTAAGACGAACTCTAGATTGCGGTTTATTGGTAGACTCCTGAAGCGATGCAGTCCTTCACCAAACGAGCTTACAATACGTTAGTTCGTCCAGTCTTAGAGTGTTGTTCGTCTGTATGGGACCCTTACAAGTTGGGTCTGATTCAAGAGATTGAGAAGGTCCAAAGAAGAACGGCAAGATTCGTGACTGGTACATTTAGCCATCGCGAGAGCGTTACTAATTTCATAGAAAGTCTGAAGTGGGACATACTTGCAGATAGACGGCGCGCTAAATTACCACTAACTTTCAAATCGCGCAACGACCATCATTCAAAGATAAAGGAAATTAGAGCTCGCACTGAGGCGTTCAGACAGTCGTTTTTCCCTCGCGCGATCCGCGAGTGGAACAGAGGGAGGGGGGGGGGGAAACATGAATTTGGCGCGAATTGTGCCCTCCGCTACACACCGCTTGGTGGCTAGCGGAGTATATATGTCGATGAAGATGAGTTTTCCATACCCGTATACGTTCATCCGCTCGATACAATTTGAAACGAGACTCGTCCCACCAGGCAACATGTTTCCAGTCATCAATTGCAGGATCTTTTTCCAGCTGCAGCGACGTGGGAGATTTGCTGTTTTACTGGATTCTTGATATTCACGGTAGACTCGTGAAATGCTCATACGGGAAAATCTCCACTTCATCGCTACCTCGGAGAAGAGGCGCCCCATCGCACCACGTTCAAACTCACTTAAATCTTGACAACCTGCCACTGTAGCAGCAGTAACTGTTCTAACAACTGCGCCATACACTTGTCTTACGTAGGCGTTGCCGACTGCAGCGCCGTATTGTGCCTGTTTACATAACTCTGTAATTGAATACGCATGCCTATACTAGTTTCTTTGGCGCTTCAGTGTATAACAGTCCGATCACTTCATGGCAGGTTACGGTAACTACGAACTACAGCTGTTTCTACATACTAAACAAGGATGACTTGTAAGGCAGCTGCTACATCGGTTTTTCAACTGGAAAGGATAGCAACGGTGACTTCAAAGTGTACCTATTATTATTATTATTATTATTATTATCCACAGTTCACCTAAAGAGATGGAATCATTATTTTGACACTGGCTTTTAACTATTACATACAAAGTAATTATTATCGCAGATATGTGTGTATATACTCGTAAATATACAGGCTGTATCAACCAGAATCATCCGGTTAAAAAAAATCGTAACTATTATGTTATTTGAGACTAGTGCGTGAACAATGTACTGTTGGAAAGTGCAAACTCTCGAGTTTTACATGGTCCCCGGTAGGTTCTCCAAAATTTAATGTGTTTTGTGCAGTTTCACGGGAAAGGAATATGGTCAATTTTTCTTTGCCGAGAACAGTTACAAGAAGCACATACCTCGATATGCTTCAGAACTTTCTTTTCCCACAGTTGAAGACTGATTCGAACGACTTCGTTTACCAGCACGATGGGGCACCGCCACACTGGCATCTGGAAGTGCGGGAATTTTTAAATCAAAGGATTACTGGACGTCGCACTGGTCCAAATGATTCAGCCTTACATTACTGGCCTCCAAGGTCACCAGACCTGACTGTATTTGATTATTTCTTGTTGGGGTTTATAAAAGACACTATTTATGTGCCTCTGTTACCAATAACAACGAATGAACTAAGATATCGCGTGACAGCAGTTGTGGAATCTGTAACTCAAGAGATGCTCGCTGCAGTGTGGGAGCAATTTGAATACCGCACTGACATATGCCGTGCATCTCAAGTGGTAATATTGAACACCTATGAAAGGCATGAAAAGAAATTTGAGTTTCCCGTTCATCAAACAACAAAATGCACTGTACATTTACATCTACATTTAATTCCACAAGCCACCCAACGGTGTGTGGCGGAGGGCACTTTACGTGCCACTGTCATTACCTCCCTTTCCTGTTCCAGTCGCGTATGGTTCGCGGGAAGAACGACTGCTGGAAAGCCTCCGTGCGCGCTAGAATCTCTCCAATTTTACACTAGTTATCTCCTCGGGAGGTATAAGTAGGGGGAAGCAATATATTCGATACCTCATCCAGAAACGCACCCTCTCGAAACCTGGACAGTAAGCTACACCGCGACGCAGAGCGCCTCTCTTGTAGAGTCTGCCACTTGAGTTTGCTAAACATCTCCGTAACGCTATCACGCTTACCAAATAACCCTGTGACGAAACGCGCCGCTCTTCTTTGCATCTTCTCTATCTCCTCTGTCAACCCGACTTGGTACGGATCCCACACTGATGAGCAATACTCAAGTATAGGTCGAACGAGTGTTTTGTAAGCCACCTCCTTTGTTGATGGACTACATTTTCTAAGGACTCTCCCAATGAATCTCAATCTGGCACCCGCCTTACCAACAATTAATTTTATATGATAATTCCACTTCCAATCGTTCCATACGCATACTCCCAGATATTTTACAGAAGTAACTGCTACCAGTGTTTGTTCCGCTATCATACAATCATACAATAAAGGATCCTTCTTTCTATGTATTCGCAATACATTACATTTGTCTATGTTAAGGGTCAGTTGCCACTCCCTGCACCAACCCTGTATATGTTTATTAGTTTCAGAAATATAGACGTGCTAAATCGTATGGTTCTTTTTGATACACCCTGTACATATCGATGTAGGGTTTTATCCTTGAAGTGCCTATTACTGCAGATATATCGCAAGGTGCAGTTCAGACTTGTAAAAAGAGGAACCATTTTGGAATAGGTCATGAAATAATGAGTTTTGGTAACGGTCAGATTCTGACAGGGTCGACTACTACGTTACTATTTCTGTGTCTTACACAGGCTGAATACCTGAAGATACTTTTTGCAGCATCCAACCCTGTAATCCTGTAATCGGTATCATACATCCATCTGCTGTAAGGAAAAGTGCAACAGCGCTGATGACCACGCTGTTTAGCGCCCGAAAACCTCTCTCAAAAGTGCAACAGATTGACGGAAAGTTCTTTTGTAGTCAAGAGTACGATATTATCCATCAGAGTAAAGCAGGTTGTTTTGTCTTGTTGTTTTGGATGTAGAGAATTCTTTGGTTTAGCTATGCAGCTCAAGTGTAGAGTGCAATACAATATTCTTCGTTCCTTGGTTTATTAATTTTGCTTTTTACGAGTTCCTCAGAAACCGCGTCTTCTGACACAGGTCCGGATTTTTAGTTCAAGTTCGTTTTTTTTTATATTTGATTCCAATATATATTTTACAACTTCGTCCCCGACCGGATGCTCCAACTTCAGGCGAGCCTCCCAATCGCTACATAATGTTTACATCTCTAACTGCGCGAGAAAGCATGACGACACAATGGACATATAGTGACTGCGTCAGTGATCAAAACTGACGGGTTGCATCGTAAGCTAGATCTCGCCCGTATGCACACATCGGATTGTAGTGCTCGATTTCATGGGCAACCGTGGAGTTTTGTCCAGGGGAGGGGGAATTGTGTGTGTGTGTGTGTGTGTGTGTGTGTGTGTGTGTGTGTGTGTGTGTGTTGGAATGTGTTGGAGGGGGGGGGGGCAGTCGCAAGAGTAATATAGTAAATTTTGAAATAAATGAGGTGGTCAGTTTCGGGTCGTGTCATGCCACAAACCACATAATGCTATAGCTGGCTACATGGTATGTTTAGCAGAATCAAGGGAAATTACATTGTAGAAGTATCTGAGAATTCTGTACTAAATAAAAACTATGTACTCCAGAATCCAGTGGGAGAGGAGGAGGCGCAATTAACCCCCGCCCCCCCCCCCCCCCCCCCCTTCACCACCTTTGCGGCTGCCTATGAGCGAATTTACTGAGAATGCATCGAAGATGGAAGACATGAAGATTGGGATGAATTGTCCGAGCCCTCTTCAAGAAAGCTTCTCAGCATTCGCCTTAAGCGGTTTAGGGAACCCAGACAAAATATAAATCTGAATGACCGGACGTAGCTTTAAAAGTAGAAAACAGCGACCATCTCGTGTACAATGGCTGGTAGATGATTTTACTTTTTTTGCCAGAAGTAATATATATGTCTTACAGTCACGGCTAGGCATGTAATTTTCGGCAAAACATCGTTTTTATGAGTTTATTTAATATGAAGTCGTAAAGAACCACGAGCTATTGAGAAAAACTAGTTGCACTTTTCAATTCAGTATGCCTTTCAAACACTTATCAAGTACCAACTCTTTGACCTAAAATGACTCAGACCGGTGTTTTCATGTCCGTTTTGAATTTGCAGTGCTCCACTTTTTTCAGCCGGTAAGATACACAAGGTTTTGGATACACGAACGTAGTAACAACAATGAAATAACGACAATTAAATTTAGGCCTATGTACCAATAGCTTGGAAAATGCAAGTGTTGGAGAGACGACTGCATTAAAGGAAGTCACTGGTTAGTTACAAGAAATCTGAGTGTTCAACGTCCGTAACGAACGTACGACGCTGAGAACAACGAAAGAACCGATTCACATACGTGATAAACTATTGGCTACCTCACAGAGGAGCGCGCTTGCTTGCGACGGAGGAAAGAGGACAGATCTGGATCGTTCCCTCACCTCGAATGATCGACTGTCGATGTGGTACATTGTCCATTCCTAACAACCTACAAGTAAATGTTAGTCATTCCATCTCGGAAATCCTACATACAGACAGAAACCGATCTTCCACTCCACAGGGAGCTTGCGCTGTTTCTAACCTTCCGGCAGATTAAATGTGTGTACCGGACCGGTAACCGAACCCAAGACCTTGCCTTCGCGGGAAATGCTCTTATCGACCAGTACTCACATATTCCACACTCAGTACCTCTCTCCTATTTTCCAAACTTCGCAAAAGTTTTCCTGGAAGATGTATATTGCGGAGAAATGGCTTAGCAACTGCCTCGGAAATTCTTTTCAGGACGTATCTGTTTTGAAACTTCGTGGCAGATAAAAACTATGTTTAACATAGGACAAAATTTACGAGATTCACGGACATGTGCTACGCACGGTTCGTAATCTTTGGGATAACATGTTTATGGTGGCACGAAGGACATACGGGTTCACAATTAAAACAAGACATGAAGATTGGGATGAATTGTCCGATCCCTCTTCAAGAAAGCTTCTCAGCATTCGCCTTAAGCGGTTTAGGGAATACAGACAAAATATAAATCTGAATGACTGAACGTAGCTTTAAAAGTAGAAAACAGCGACCATCTCGTGTACAATGGCTGGTAGATGATTTTACTTTTTTTGCCAGAAGTAATATATATGTCTTACAGTCACGGCTAGGCATGTAATTTTCGGCAAAACATCGTTTTTATGAGTTTATTTAATATGAAGTCGTAAAGAACTACGAGCTATTGAGAAAAACTAGTTGCACTTTTCAATTCAGTATGCCTTTCAAACACTTATCAAGTACCAACTCTTTGACCGAAAATGACTCAGACCGGTGTTTTCATATCCGAAATTAATTTCCAAATGTAGTCCATCTTTAGTGCACACAATACAAGGCTGGACAAACGCTGGAGTTAAATAGGTAATGAACCACGCAACCGTTTTCATTTCTCGCTCTGGTACGCCTTGCAGCTGTCCGTTGACGAGTGTGTATTGAACATAGCTACGAACTGTTGATCTTGCACCCGAAATAATATTTCCACTTGGTTTTGTTTACGTCTAGGAAATGCTCTGAATCATCCGCTCTATAAATGTTCGTATCGACCCGCAGCATTCGCGTTGCCAAATTTAGGGAAGAACACACCTCATAATTGCCGGCAGATTAAGCAACTAAAGCAGTTGTTGAAATGAAACTAGGTTGTCAACTGTGGTTAAACCTTCTGGGACAGTGATATTTCACAAGTGCTACTGAAGCTTTCAGTTCGATAACGATAACACAGCTCCGTGTGAGTCGATAACGCAGCTCGCCGGGGGCGTGAATAGCTGAGCTCACGTTGACTCTTGGACGGCGTTATGAACAACTATCTGAAATGAGCGCGCTAGCTCCGTTACTCACTTCACCTGTTCGCTTGGATCATTTCATGTTTTTATTTACTTGCTACAGTACCTGAAATGTGTAACAGATGTTGGCTGTTGGCTGTCAAGAATAAACAAGCCACGTCATCGTCTTGTTTAAATGCTTTGCACTCTGAATTCATGCCGATGAGTCTCAGAGCAGCTGCACACACAGATTGCGCTGATGTAAACAGTCTGTCAGTTACAGTTCGGTGACAGCTAGATTCTAAATGAAACTTTTACACGCTTGCAATTTCACGGCTTTCAAGGTGCGAATTCAGCAATCCTTACACCGAGAAGCTGTTGACATTCGTCCCCTATAAAGGTATAAGAGTCTATAATAATAAAACTGAATAAAGGAATCAACGACCAACTTGAACGGATGTCTTGTGACGTCCGCCTAGACCAAACGCAACAAACTATATCGAACAAAATGAATAAAAAACAAAGCGGTCTAAGGCGCTGCAGTCATGGACTGTGCGGCTGGTCCCGGTGGAGGTTCGAGTCCTCCCTGGGGCATGGGTGTGTGTGTGTTTGTCCTTAGGATAATTTAGGTTAAGTAGTGTGTAAGCTTAGGGACTGATGACCTTAGCGGTTAAGTCCCATAACATTTCACACACATTTGAACAGGTTACTCTTGTCACTGTGAAATGTACTTGGCGTCCTCGAGGACTGTCGCCAATAAGGGAAGTTGCCGCACCACTGTTACATACTAAATACGAGCGAACAAATAATTTTCTTACTGATTTTCTATTCAACTACGAAAAACGAGATGAGTGTTCGGTAACTGAGTCCCACCTAGCAGCACTGACAGTTATTTCTGCTTAAAAGTTGATCGAAAACCAGTTTACAATTGAACAGAAATCTTCTTCTACGTAATATTCTAGTTATTGTTTGGAAGACTCGACTGTCATAAACAATCCGGTCTTTAGCATCGACATACCACATAAGTTCATTGATTCAGAAACAATTACAACTGTGTACATAAAACTAAAATGCGTATTGCTTAGACTGCACCTACCTCTGTATTCCACGCTGCGACAGCGACGCTTCTGTGACGGCAGGCGCCGGAACCTCGACTACGCATGCGCACAAGCCACTCCCCCCGAGCCTGCGATGGCGTCATGCCACTACTGCGAACTGCTATTCCTCACGTGCTCCGTAAACGGAAACGCTTCACCTTCATTCTTCTAGGAAAGTTTTGTCGCGCGGGAGAACCGAGAGCTCTGTCTTCTGAACAGCCACAAAATTATATATCAGAATGGCTGTCGTATTAATCTGAAATGTGGAATTTTCGTATCTTATGTGTCGAGCTCATCATATTCAGAAATCTGGATGCTGCCGGAAAGAGCTTTCTCACAGATCGACAAGTAGAACGATACGTTGTTCCCGTGTCAGATTCGTACCACGGATTTTGTTTTCCGTATGAGTGTGCTCCACTTTTTGCGTTCAGGAACTGTTCGCATGTGTGAACAAAGAAGAAACGGTTAAATTGCACAGACACTATTTTTAAAAGTTCGTTATATCAGTACTACAGTTACGTTAGTGACATGTGATCTTAAAGGAATGAAAAACAGTGTTACATGTGACCGTATCTCACGTGTGAAGGAATTATACCGAGGTAAAACCGTTCTTGCTGTGCCTATAATCATGAAATTTCTTTCCGTTTCCTTGCGAAATTATCTTCGCTGCTACCTGTAGAGTAAGCACATGCGGGGATGCGTCAAACTTAACGGTGCAAGAAAAAACTTTACTCGGGCGTAGAAAAACATCATTTATTCCCTCTTAGAAAAACATGATTTTTAATAATGATCGATTATGGAATACTTCTTCTATACACAATATCTTAGCAACCATCCTTGCCAGCATTCTCGTGTTCACAAAAGCCTTGCATTAAATATATAATTTCACTGGTTTTCCTCTCCCATACTAGATAGTTCATTGCAGAGATGTTTTTTTGCTCTTATCGTGTGGATCAGTCTCAGTAATAGTTTTACATTATTTACACACATGCGTAGTCAAGTATACTGGTCGACAAAGGAAACCGTATTCCCCGTCGTAGCGGTGACTAAACCTTCTCACGTGACTATTTACAGACGCGTTCCTGTTCAAAGTAGTGCACCTGTAATCTTACAAGGGAACCTCCCCACCGCACCCCCCTCAGATTTAGTTATAAGTTGGCACAGTGGATAGGCCTTGAAAAACTGAACACACATCAATCGAGAAAACAGGAAGAAGTTGTGTGGAACTATGAAAAAAATAAACAAAATATAGAAACTGAGTAGCCCATGTGCAATATAGGAACATTATTGATCACATGCGGCCAGGAGTGCGGTGGTCCCGTGATTAGCGTGAGCAGCTGCGAAACGAGAGGTCGCCGGCACGGTAGCTCAGCATGTTCGGTCAGATTGTTAGCTGCCCTCTGTAATAAAAAACTGAGTTAATCGATCAACAACGAACTTCAAAGGATATCTTACGACGTCCGCCCCGAGCAGATGCAACGAACACTCAAATATGAGATTAAAAAAAAAAAAGAGGTCCTTGGTTCAAGCCTTCCCGCGAATGTAAATTTTACTTTCTTTATTCTCGCAAAGTTATGATCTGTCGTTCGTTCATTGACGTCTCTGTTCACTGTAATAAGTTTAGTGTCTGTGTTTTGCGACCGCACCGCAAAACCGTGCGATTAGTAGACGAAAGGACGTGCCTGTCTAATGGGAACTGAAAACATTTGATCGCAAGGTCATAGGTCAACCGATTCCTCCACAGGAAAACACATCTGATATATTCTATATGACACTGGTGACGGCATGTGCGTCACATGACAAGAATATGTTGTCGACCCACCTAACTTGTACACTTCGTGAATGGGTAAAAAGATTCTTCTACCTTGCCCGATTTAGGTTTTCTCGTGGATGTGATAATCATTCCCAAAAAAGTGATGAAAACATAAGAGTTTGTCACATAAACTGCAACAAATGAATGCAACAGTTTCACTGTCGCACAGTTTTCTCTGTGCTCTGTCAAAACGTTTTCAAATTTTTCCGTGTGTAGACCGTCAAATCCTGCATATGTCCAAGCAAACTGAACATGTCCTGGAATTTTGGAGAGCGAAGTTGATTATGTGTGAGTGCTTGAACTTTGATAATTGTCTGAAAATAAAAAAAATAAATTTTTCACTCGAGGGAAGGACCTCTCGCTCCGCAGTTGCTCACGCTAACCACAGGACCACAGTGCTCCGCGGCTCACATTATCCTTGATAATGCCTATCTTGCGCATGGACTATTCAGTTCGTATATTTTGCTTATTTTTTTCATAGTTCCACACAACAAGGGAACCTCCCCATCGCACCCCCTTCAGATTTAGTTATAAGTTGGCAGAGTGGATAGACCTTGAAAAACTGAACACACATCAATCGAGAAAACAGGAAGAAGTTGTGTGGAACTATGAAAATAATAACTTCCTGTTTTCTCGATTGATGTGTGTTCAGTTTTTCAAGGCCTGTCCACTGTGCCAACTTATAACTAAATCTGAGGGGGGTGCGATGGGGAGGTTCCCTTGTTAGTAGCGCGCAGTTTGCTACCTCGTAGTACAAGCACGGAGAGTGATCGCAGTAAACAAATTCGTAGCCAGCCGCGGCAGGTGGCTGTGACATTATTAAATTATCACGATGAGAAGGATAAAGAAGCGACAGGTGCCGGATCGCGCAAACAATATGTTTGAATCACGATTACGAAATAAAGAGCACGATGTCGAGCGCAGTAGGGTTGAAATACCTGCCCCAAGGCTAAGGAGCCAAAATGCACACAATAAATATTTTATTGAGGATGAAGGAGTTATTTAGTAGCTCGTGGTGTTGCGGTAGCGCTCTCGCTTCCCGCGCGCGACGTCCGGGGATCGATTCCCGACGGGGTCAGGGATTTTTTCTGCCTCGAGATGATGACTGGGTATTGTGGTGTCGTCATCATTATCATTAATCCCCATTACGGCAAACCACCTCCGCTAGGACATTGCCCTCCACAGAAACTAATAGTTGAAGAAACCTATCAAATACATGCCATAGTTGAAGGAAAACAAGTGATAAATGTAAACACAGAACTCTGTTCTCTGCTTTCAAAGAATTATTAGATATCACCAACCTATAGAAACCCCCCCCCCCCCTCGATTACGCTACACGCAGTCACACACTCACACACACACACACACACACACACACACACACACACACACACACACACAACCTTTCACATGGAATTAATTCATATCAGGCATAGCCATAACAGTTTCCAAATCGCCAAATCGTAACTTTTGCGAAAATAGTTTGTCTACATTAAGTTGTCGTCCCGCCCCCCCCCCCCCCCATGAACCATGGATCTTGTCGTTGGTGGGGAGGCTTGCGTGCCTCAATGATACAGATAGCCGTACCGTAGGTGCAACCACAGCGGAGGGGTATCTGTTGAGAGGCCAGACAAACGTGTGGTTCCTGAAGAGGGGCAGCAGCCTTTTCAGTAGTTGCAGGGGCAACAGCCTGGATGATTGACTGATCTGGCCTTGTAACAATAACCAAAATGTCCTTGCTGTTCTGGTACTGCGGACGGCTGAAAGCAAGGGGAAACTACAGCCGTAATTTTTCCCGAGGGCATGCAGCTTTACTGTATGATTAAATGATGATGGCGTCCTCTTGGGTAAAATATTCCGGAGGTAAAATAGTCCCCCATTCGGATCTCCGGGCGGGGACTACTCAAGAGGACGTCGTTATCAGGAGAAAGAAAACTGGTGTTTTACGGCTCGGAGCGTGGAATGTCAGATCCCTTAATCGGGCAGGTAGGTTAGAAAATTTAAAAAGGGAAATGGATAGGTTAAAGTTAGATATAGTGGGAATTAGTGAACTTCGGTGGCAGGAGGAACAAGACTTTTGGTCAGGTGAATACAGGGTTATAAATACATAATCAAATAGGGGTAATGCAGGAGTAGGTTTAATAATGAATAAAAAAATAGGAGTACGGGTAAGCTACTACAAACAGCATAGTGAACGCATTATTGTGGCCAAGATAGACACGAAGCCCATGCCTACTACAGTAGTACAAGTTTATATGCCAACTAGCTCTGCAGATGATGAAGAAATTGATGAAATGTATGATGAGATAAAACAAATTATTCAGGTAGTTAAGGGAGACGAAAATTTAATAGTCATGGGTGACTGGAATTCGAGAGTAGGAAAAGGGAGAGAAGGAAACATAGTAGGTGAATATGGATTGGGGGAGAGAAATGAAAGAGGAAGCCGCCTAGTAGAATTTTGTGCAGAGCATAACTTAATCACAGCTAACACTTGGTTCAAGAATCATGAAAGAAGGTTGTATACATGGAAGAACCCTGGAGATACTAAAAGGTATCAGATAGATTATATAATGGTAAGACAGAGATTTAGGAACTAGGTTTCAAATTGTAAGACATTTCCAGGGGCAGATGTGGACTCTGACCACAATCTATTGGTTATGAACTGTAGATTAAAACTGAAGAAACTACGAAAAGGTGGGAATTTAAGGAGATGGGACCTGGATAAACTGAAAGAACCAGAGGTTGTACAGAGTTTCAGGGAGAGCATAAGGGAACAATTGACAGGAATGGGGGAAAGAAATACAGTAGAAGAGGAATGGGTAGCTTTGAGGGATGAAATAGTGAAGGCAGCGGAGGATCAAATAGGTAAAAAGATGAGGGCTGGTAGAAACCCTTGGGTAACAGAAGAAATATTGAATTTAATTGATGAAAGGAGAAAATATAAAAATGCAGCAAATGAAGCAGGCAAAAAGGAATACAAACGTCTCAAAAATGATGTCGACAGGAAGTGCAAAATGGCTAAGCAGGTATGGCTAGATGACAAATGTAAGGATGCAGAGGCTTATCTCACTAGGGGTAAGATAGATACTGCCTACAGGAAAATTAAAGAGACCTTTGGAGAAAGGAGAACCACTTGCATGAATATCAAGTGCTTTGATGGAAACCCAGTTCTAAGCAAAGAAGAGAAAGCAGAAAGGTGGAAGGAGTATATAGAGGATCTATACAAGGGCGATGTACTTGAGGACAATATTATGGAAATGGAAGAGGATGTAGATGAAGATGAAGTGCGAGATATGATACTGCGTGAAGAGTTTGACAGAGCACTGAAAGACCTGAGTCGAAACAAGGCCCCCGGAGTAGACAACATTCCTTGAGAACTACTGACAGCTTTGGGAGAGCCAGTCCTGACAAAAATGTATGAGACAGGCGAAATACCCTCAGACTTCAAGAAGAATATAAAAATTCCAATCCCAAAGAAAGCAGGTGTTGACAGATGTGAAAATTACCGAACTATCAGTTTAATAAGTCACAGCTGCAAAATACTAACGCGAATTCTTTACAGACGAATGGAAAAACTGATAGAAGCCAACCTCGAGGAAGATCAATTTGGATTCCGTAGAAATGTTGGAACACGACTTATCTTAGAAGAATTAAGGAAAGACAACCCTACGTTTCTAGCATTTGTAGACTTAGAGAAAGCTTTTGTCAGTGTTGATTGGAATACTCTCTCTCTCAAATTCTGAAGGTGGCAGGGGTAAAATACAGGGATCGAAAGGCTATTTACAATTTGTACAGAAAGCAGATGGCAGTTATAAGAGTCGACGGGTATGAAAGGGAAGCAGTCGTTGGGAAGGGAGTGAGACATGGTTGTAGCCTATCCCCGATGTTATTCAATCTATATATTGAGCAAGCAAAAAAGGAAACAAAAGAAAAATTTGGAGTAGGTATTAAAATCCATGGAGTAGAAATAAAAACTTTGAGGTTCGCCGATGACATTGTAATTCTGTCAGAGACAGCAAAGAACTTGGAAGAGCAGTTGAACGGAATGGACAGTGTCTTGAAAAGAGGGTATAAGATGAACATCAACAAAAGCAAAACGAGGATAATGGAATGTAGCCTAATTAAGTCGGGTGATGCTGAGGGAATTAGATTAGGAAATGAGACACTTAAAGTAGTAAAGGAGTTTTGCTATTTGGGAAGCAAAATAACTGATGATGGTCGAAGTAGAGACGATATAAAATGTAGACTGGCAATGCCAAGGAAAGCGTTTCTGAAGAAGAAAAATTTGTTAACATCGAGTATAGATTTAAATGTCAGGAAGTCATTTCTGAAAGTATTTGTATGGAGTGTAGCCATGTATGGAAGTGAAACGTGGACGATAAATAGTTTAGACAAGAAGAGAATAGAAGCTTTCGAAATGTGGTGCTACAGAAGAATGCTGAAGATTAGATGGGTAGATCACATAACTAATGAGGAGGTATTGAATAGAATTGGGGAGAAGAGGAGCTTGTGGCACAACTTGACTAGAGGAAGGGATCGGTTGGTAGGACATGTTCTGAGACATCGAGACATGTGATAAAAAGATAAGAATACATAATTTTGTGTGTTCTTGAAAAAACAATTGTAATTACGATTCTAAACACTAATATTTACGTGTGTACAAACAGTAAAGAACTTTCTTTATGTTTAACAGCCATAAAGTAAAAGCCCACTGATGATGCTGCAACTGCAGTCAAACATGATTGGGATGAAAAACAAAATAGTGTTTTGCTAAAGGTGGACCCCATCCAATTTTGATTATTCATTTAAATTTTGATTCCATAAATGTGTTTATGAATAAACATGAGTATTGAATTAATCATTGTTTCTGTTCAGCCCCTTAACGTACATTAAATTGTAGGCTTTTATAGTATATCCGGCTTATATATATATACAGTTCCAGTACAGTGGTGCGGGTCTCCCGCATCGTCCCGTACGGTCCTCGGAGTATGGGACCTCAACATCATCTCCCCTACGCTCCTTGGCGTATGGGACCTCATCACCATCGAAGGTTTTATTAGGCACAAATTTCTACACTATTGTGAACAATACAATCGAATACCAGCATTGCGAGAACTCCACAGCTTTTCTTGCACAGCAACTGGACGTCAAGGCTAACAAGGAAAAACTGAGAAAAATTGTTCTGTCTTTGAGATTAGATTTTAAAAGACGACAGTGTTAACAAGTTATTATGCGCGAACGTGACGATGCAGACTTAAATAAAGGAGTACCCATACAACATTAGATTTTTACGAATAAATGAACCATCAGGATTAAAGCGGCCAGTTGTCTATTCAGACATATGACACAGCGAATAAATTCTGTCAGGGTGATAGTGTGCGAGGAGTATGGTCAGCGTTTAATTTTTGCGCTATCCAAGGCACTGGCGTTCAGACGTGTTGCATGTGGCAAGGTCCACTTGTAAAAATATCAAAGTGCATGTTGTTTGAACACAGCAGATATTGTAGGACTTCTCTGAAATACCTGTAACATTATGCATTCACCGAGGCGAAGCAACGGTTGAGTATATTCACAATAGTCCAGCACACACTAGGCTCAGTTACGCTAATCTTAATCAGTGATATTCGATGAGAGAATGTTGAACTTGTATAACTCTCATCTGTTGCCAAATATCGAAGGTTTACTATAAGCTGTTCTGCTGGTGATTCTGCAGCTCTAAAATTTGTGCGCATCCGTCGAATATGTGGTACTACTAGCCTCAAGACTTCTTCGAATTGCCCACATGTTGGGTTGCCAGGTCTCCTGATTAATCGGTTTTGTCGCGGTTTTAAATTTCATGTCGCGGTGTCCCGGCTACATCTTTCGGGACGTTCAAATGTCCCCGTTTATCACCTTTTTGATTCTTAACAATGTTCGCTTTGTCAAACCGGTAACTCCCCCTCTACACGGTGCGCAGCACGCCGTATTTCTCATAATCATATTCTCGCAAAGTTTGAAAAGATGATTTTTTTTTTAGATATCATATTACTACAGCTTCTGTCTGCAGCTACCGCTGCAAGTAAATTTTCCTAAAGCTAGTTATTATAGTATGACAATTTTTTAAAGAGCTCATTCCACCCAAGTACCGCTGGGTTCTTGTTGGCAGAGGTCGATATATATTGTGTCTTTTCTGGTTACCCCCAACACTTGCGATCTAACAGTCTCCATGGAGTAAATACACTGCTGTGGTTTGAAATATTATTGGTTTTCTGTTTATTGAGTCATTGCCGCTTGAATTTATTTTATTTAATATTTATTTACACAAATAATACACTACTTGAATGTGAGTGTCCTTACAGTGCGCAGGAGCGAAACATTTTATTTCCGAGTGACTTTGCGAGCGTAGCGGATGACCTGTCACAGTTTATGTTGTCACCAATGCATGAAATGCATGAAATGCTGTTAACTGCTTACTCCTGCGCTGCCTCTTTCCCCCTCACAGCCCTCTTAGGTGGACGCTTTAAAAAGTTGTCGTACTGTAAGTAAAATATAATTTTTTTAATTAATGACGAAGTTTCTAAGTCATGCATTTTATAATTTTTTTGCCCTGTCCGAAATGCCAAAAAGAATGTGAAAATTTTCCGCGAACTATGACCAGAAATATCCCTTTGTTAAAAAGGGCAGAACGGAATATGAAGCCTTTTGCAAACTCCGTAATACATATTTAAATATTGGTCATGGCGAAATTGTAGATGTAAAGCATCACATTGGAAAGGAGAAACATATATCGAACATATCATCCTCAAGTACGAATAAAACTCTCACAAATTATTTTGTAAAACATTACAGTTTAGCAGAAGAAAAATTACTGCAGCCGACTTGTGTTTTGCATATTATGTGGTCGAAAAACACCAGACTTTTGCTCCTACAGACTTCCTTAGTGTATGCCCAAACTAGAACAAAAACAACATGTTTGATTAAGCAAGTTCTTGCATCTCATTCAGTTGATCTCATTTGTAATGAACTCCGAAGTCGCTCATTTTATAGCATTAGCACCGACGCACGTAAACATAAAAATGAAAAAAAAATCCAGTTCTGATTCAATATTTTACCGGGACAGGGATAAATATAAAATAATTGAAACGACAAAGTTTAAGAGGGAAGACGTCAGATATGGCGGTCAGTTTTCGGGTACAGGTTTTAAATGATTTAAAAACTGACGTGAAGATATGCGCTCTATTTGTAGGCGACAATGCTAACGTCAATTTTGGAGGACGAGGGAGACATGGTACTAATAATGTATATAATAAACAAAAACTATAAATTGGAGCAGTTATTGGAGGAATTGGATGCTATGTTCATATGTTACGTAATACATTACAAGCAGCAGCCAATCAATTATTGTGTGTCGCTGATCAAGTAATTCAAAAATTACTTAAGTATTTTGCTGCAGGTACTATCAGGAGGCAAAAGCTAAAATATTTCTGTGAATTTGTTAATGCAGAATATATAACTTTGCTTTCACATTGCAAAACGAGATGGATGTCATTGTTACAGCTACTGTGTGTACTATAAAGCTACTTGATGCTTTAAATATTTTTGTCGGAAAAAACACCCAAAATTCTACTTGACATTTTCAGAAATCCTCTCAATGACATCTATGTTTGGTTTCTACACAGCCAGTGTAGTGCTCTTCATTTCAAAGTATTAAAAACTGAAGGAAGAAAAAAGTCAATTATAGAACTTTTGAATGTTATTACATTTACTGGGAGGCCAGCAATGGAAAAGTAGAAAATTTAAGTTTTGCCTTCTCAATTTAAAACAAAGTTAAATGATTGCCAAGAAAATGGAGCAATTCCCAAAAAAGAATTTGACATGTTTCATGAAAAAGTAGTAAAATTTTATAAAACAATGACTGACTATTTGAAATTGTGGACAACACCATTCAAAAATACTTGGTGTTTTTGTGGATGACTTTGGACAAAATATATGAATGGGAAGGTGTAAAAAAAATCGATGGAATATTTGAAAACATAAAATGTTAGTATAAGTGACACATTTTCACTTAACCAAATCTCCACAGTAAAACCATTCTAATCTGTGAATTACAGTCTCTGGATTGGAAAAACATGACAGCTTTCGAAAAATGGGTGGTTGTGTTTTCCAAATTAGAAAGCTGCTTGTAACGCAACCTGAAAACAACAGCAATGAGATTTTTGGGGAAAATTTAAGCGTATATCGAAAGAATTGGCCAATGAGAAATGGAGGTGGTGTATTTGGTGCAATAGGCGAGAAACTTTAACCCACTGACATAGAATGACTGGTCAGGACATACCTTTGCAGACATCCACGAACACTGGAAATACAACACCTTGAATGCAGTAAAATTACAAACTATTACTCAGATTACCAGGAGACGAAATATGGTGTTCTCTGAGGATCAGTACTGGCACCAACACTATTCTTCCTATATGCATATGGCCTACAAACAAATATACATCGTCAAAATGCAGTCTGTTAATGGCACAAGCCTTCTCATCAGTGCAGAAACAGAAAACGCGCCACACGATAACATAACAAAGACAATGGATAGTATAGCAGACTACTTCACATACAATAAGCTAATCGTAAATCAAGCAAAACCTATAGTACTCATCTTCCATAATGTCAAGGAAAAGACCCCACAAACTAAAAATATCCATTTGTCAAACAAAGCTGTAAATAGAATTGACCTGGCAAAGTTTGGTTCAAATGGCTCTGAGCACTATGGGACTTAACATCTGAGGTCATCAGTCCCATAGAACTTAGAACTACTTAAACCTAACTAACCTAAGGACATCACACACATTCATGCCCGAGGCAGGATTCGAACCTGCGACCATAGCGGTTGCGCGGTTCCAGACTGAAGCGCCTAGAACCGCTCCGTCACACAGGCCGGCACAATGATTAGTAGTTTCAGCGAAATTAAATCACCTTCTGCAGATCATTAGTATAGAATTTTGTCATTCTACGTGGCCAATCCATTCTTTCGATTTTTTTCTCTACAAATGAACTGAAGATTGCGATTTAATTTCACTGAAACTAGTAATCATTGTGTATTTTTATCCGATATGGGAGAATAAACTTCTGTAATAAGAAGAACAACAGTGTTTAGATTCTAAGATTGCATCCAATATAGCTGATGATGTCAGGCAATCATCCTAGAATACTGCTGAAATGTGTGGGACCTGTACCAAATAGGAGTACCGGTAACAGTGTTATTGAATATCCTAGAATACTGCTGAAATGTGTGGGACCTGTACCAAATAGGAGTACCGGTAACAGTGTTATTGAATATAAGAAGGGTCAAATGAATGGTCACCGGTTTGTTTGACTCACGGGGAGTGTTACAGAGATGCTAAAGAAACTAAACTGGCAAACTCTTGAAGACAGACATACATTATTCCAAGTAAGTTTCTTTACTGTGGAAGATCATGAATTGTTATATTGGGTACACGTCAATCCAGTGAATTGTATTGTATTGTATGTAACTGGGGACCTAGAAACGATGGAGAGGCTACTTCCCCGTCGTAGCCCCCAGTGGTACACAACCCCACAACAGGCTACAGCAGTCCACTCACCCCACCTCCGCCCAACACTGAAGCATGGTCAACAATATATTTTAAACTTAGGTCATAGTTCCTCTACATGCACCTGCCCTGTTCTAAAAGTTCTGAGATATAATACTACGGCTTTTTATCTAGTTTACTGAACATAAAAATCTTTGTACTTGCTTAGTTACCCTTTGTACTTTGGTAATCATGTTTGCCACAACTGTATCATGTTTATTGATACCAGTTGTATAAGAACGTTCTCAAAGAGGTGAGGTCTGTTTGTTGCCATTAGATCTAATAATTAATAATTGGTTTATTCAAACCAAAGTTTGCGATCTGCTTTACCCATGACTGAGCCTATGTGATCGTTCCATTCTATACCCCTAGAAAGTGTTATGCCCAGATATTTATTTGAATGAGTTAATCGATTTCAGATGTGGGTAATTGATATGACAGTCATAATATACTACATTTTTCATTTTGTAAAGTGTACAATTTTAGCCTGCCGGAGTGGCCGTGCGGTTCTAGGCGCTACAGTCTGGAGCCGAGCGACTGCTACGGTCGCAGGTTCAAATCCTGCCTCGGGCATGGATGTGTGTGATGTCCTTAGGTTAGTTAGGTTTAATTAGTTCTAAGTTCTAGGCGACTGATGACCTCAGAAGTTAAGTCGCATAGTGCTCAGAGCCATTTGAACCATTTTTTTGTACAATTTTACATTTATGGATGTCTAAAGAAAGTTCCCAACCTTTGCATCAGTTTCATATCTTATGAAGATCTGACTGAAAGTTATATAGTTTGCTTCAGGTAGAACTTCATTATAGACAGTGGCGTCTCGTGAGTACTCTTTCTGGGTGTTCACGAATGTTTAGATTCAGATAAATTTGAGACTGTGAACTTAATAGGATTTGCTGCATAACAGTTATCCACAAGGTTATACAACTACAGCCTCTGTCAATAATAACAGTAGTAGGAATAATAATAATAATAAGATGCATAACTTATCGGACCAAAAAAAGAATTGTTTTAACAGAATTTGTTTTGTACACAATTAAGTACAGCTAAGGGCAATAATCAAATAATGTGTAAGCTTTCGCAAGTCTCCATTTCGCATTTTTGTTTAACTGGGAGTTTTCATGCTTTTGAGTTTTTTCGGACAGATGTACTAGATCCCTAACAGATGTATTAGTTCACAATTTTACTTCAGGGCTGAAAATCAGACATTCTTACCCTGCACCCACACCATAACTTGGGCTAACTGTACACTTCGATGTTAAATGTTCGCTTGTAGTCACGCTTATTTGATTTCGTCACTTTCCGTCAATCGAAGGATCTGTTCTCAGAGGCCGTAGTTCCTTTGCAGCTAACTTATGTTAATTTACTTTTCTGTTCCCAGAATGATATTTTCACTCTGCAGCAAAATGTACGTTGCTACGAAACTCCCTGGCAGATTAAAGCTGTGTGCTAGATCGAGACTCGGACTCGGGACCTTCGCGGCAAGTGCTCTACCGACTGAGGTACCCAAGCATGACTCTCGACTCGTTCTCAGAGCTTCACTTTTATGTTAGCGTTTAAAATAGATTCAACATAGTTCATTTTTACACCGCACACAAAAGCCGATTGCCGCACAGTAAACAACCAAATCCAGAACAAAGTGCCTTTTGTGAAAATGATTAAATTCAAGTACAACATAGTCACCTAACTAGAATACAAATGAGGCACTAAGATCCATAAGGGCCTAAAGCACCCTGCCGTCGATCCTATGTTTAAGTGAATACCGTATCAGAGAAACCAGTGATACAGCTTTTCGTGAATTTTAATATATACAGTGGGGGGCTACAGCACAGATAAACCTCACTTGCCACAAGATCAACAGATTTCAGAAGCATGAATAAATGCTACAATCTCACAATGGATGGTGATGTGCTTTAGGCTCATATGGTTCTCATTGCCTCAAATGGATTACTGTATGATAAAATTCACAACTGAATATACTATAACTCATTCAAAAACCGACAAAAAAGGTTTATTATCAGTACAACTTTAACATATACTGACATCGGGCAACAGTGTACAGTGAGTGGATGAGTCTATCGAAGGAGTTGCATTATTGAATGGATATCAGGGGACGCTTCACTTACAATGAATACTTTCGCTAGAAGTATCCCTTTTGTTTCTCTTTTCTCATTAGAGTTTTCCATCTTCTCTTAAGTTTCTTACCTGATACACATATTTCAATTTTTGTTTACATTTCACAACTCATACTGTTTTTTTTTTTTTTTTTTTTTTTTTTTTTTTTTTTTTTTTTTTAGAATCGTTACTACTAAAAGCTCTCTGTGAATAACTTGTCACACATTTCAGTTGTATTTATTTCTGTTCTTAAAGGATTTCGTTTATGTGAAATATTGACCAGCTATTCACAATTACATTTTTCTGTTCATGTATTGTTGTAACGATGTTATGTTCATAAAAAAAGGAGTGTGCTATCATCTAGCAGGATTTATGACGATCGAAAAGGGACAAAAAAAAAATCTGCTCCAGTGTGATAGCATCTAGTGGCACTGAAGTAAATTTCTAGTTGAGTGGCAAGGGCTATCTGTGCGTATTGTGAGTCGTGCACATTGTCTATCAAATCCGTATGTATCATCAACAAAAATTCTGAGGTAATTATTAGTAAAGTCTGCAGAGGCAAGGCAGTCAACACACCGCACTGGGTCTGTTACTTCTACAACTGTCGATGACTCTTCATCCAAGACAACTTGGTGAATCCTCTGTGCTGAACAATCTTTACTCCTGTCACAAATTTCACTTGATATCCCATACAATTGTGCTTTAGATAATAAGTGTAGATGCGGTATAGAGTTAAAAGCTTTTCAGTAATTGGGAAATACTGTCCGCCCGTGGTAGCTGAGTGGTGCCGGTACGGTAGCTCAGCGTGTTCGGTCAGAGGGTTACGTGCCCTCTGTAATAAAAAAACTGAGTTAATCGATCATCAACGAACCTTAACGGATGTCTTACGACGTCCGCCCGGATCAGACCCAACGAAAAGCGAACAGAATGAGATTAAAAAAAAAAAAAAAAAAAATGAAAAGAAAGTGGTCGGTGACGACAGAATGTCATACCTAAGAGCGCGGGTTCGAAGCCCGGCTGGGTCGGAGATTTTTCTCCACTCAGGGACTGGGTGTTGTGTTGTCCTTATCATCATCATTTCATCTCCATCAACATGCAAGTCGCCGAAGTGGCGTCAACACGAAAGACTTGCACCTAGTGAACGGTCTATCCGACAGGAGGCCCTAGCCGGACGGCATTTCCATTTTCCACTGGGAAATACTGCATCTACTTGATTGGCCTGAGCCAAGGCTTTCAGTGTTTCGTGTGAGAAAAGTGCGAGTTGGGATTCATATGACTGATGTTTTCAGAATCCATGCTGATTGGCATGGAGGTCGTTCTGTTTGGGATACCTCATTATGTTTAAGCTCACAAGGGGAAGGCCTCAGAGACGGCCAACCGATTCGACTCAGATTTGGCAGGTCGCTTGTGTACAGTCTAAAACGAAGGAATCTAAGATATTTTGGGTCAACACTCCCACGTTTTTGAGAAAATCACCCCTAAAGGTTATGACGAGCGATCGACTCAAAACTGGCGGGATCGATAGGTAATTGTAAATAGGGCATTTTTCATCATGAGGTATGGGGTCCGAAAACGCATACTTTTCCAGAAATCGAGGTAAGAAACTTTTACAACTGCCACGTCTGTACCCACATGGTTAACGCCTGTCGCCTACAGCACCGTTATGTCATTTCATTGTAGCCATTTTTGTTACTGTTTTTGTGGAATAAAAAAAAGCTGTTAAAAAAAATAGCGCAACGGCCAAGGTAACTGGCTGGGAATCGGAAAACCCGGGTTCGATTCTCGAAGAAACCTAGCGGATGTTATTCTTTTCGTTTGTATTTTTCCATATCTCAGTTGATAGGGATAGGAGGGTTAACAAGATAAGTAAATTAATAAGGAATGATAATAAAAAGGTAGGCAAACTAATTTCCAAATCGCCATGAGTTATTAAAGTATTAAACTTTTAAGCCTTCTCACATGAAAAGAACTCCGAGTAAAAGTGCTGCGACTTCCTCACGAGGAATCACAGATAGCCAACCGTGCGACGCTTGTTTACAGCGAGGCACGGGATAGAATGCACGCGGGGAGAGTTATGTTGTCCCGGTTGCCTCTTCGTCATATCATAGGGAAGGAACAGTGTAGCCGTCGAACCATTGCATTCATTAGATGCTCTTGGTGCTGTGAGTATATTTGTTTGGAATGTTTATATGACAAGTACCATCCATCTAGTTGTTCGAAGAAAAGTGAGGACACGTAACAGTGACTGGAAGAGCCATTGTAAAGTGACCTGGAGTAACATTTTAATTGTTCACTGTCCCAAGAGGTTTGAGAAATTTATTTGCCTACCTTATTATCATTCCTTGTTGATTTACTTACCTTATTAACCCTCCTATCCCTATCAATTGAGATATGGAAAAATACAAACCAAAAGAATAACATCCACTACGTTTCTTCGAGATTCGCAGCCAGTTACCTTGGCCGTTGCGCTAACGGTGCTGTCGGCGAAAAGCGTTGACCATGTGTGTACAGAAGCGGCAGTCGTAAAAGTTTCTTACCTCGATTTCTGGAAAAGTATGCGTCTTCGGACCCCATACCTGGTGATGAAAAATGCTCTATTTACAATTATCTATCGATCTCGCCAATTTTGAGTCGATCGCTCGTCATAACCTTTAGGGGTGATTTTCTCAAAAACGCGGGGGTGTTGACCCAAACTATCTTAGGTTCCTTCGTTTTAGGTTGTACACAAGCGACCTACCAAATCTGAGCCAAATCGGTTGGCCGCCTCTGAGGCCTTCCCTTGTCAGTATATGTTCTTAAGATCCGAAACAAATTGGGGTGAAGGATACTGAATGGTAGTCTTGTGGATCACTTCTGCTACTCTTCTTGTAGATGGGTGTGATCTGAGCTTTCTTAAAGTATTAGGCATAGTTTTCTGACTCAGAAACAGACAGCCAAACCTCCGCCATGGCCCACCGCCACTCTCATGCTCCAGCAGCTCACTCGACCAGCTGTTGCACCTTTCCCTACAAGGACGCCACACATTTTTACGCTTCAGGTTTTATAGACACTTTGGAGCCATGGTCTGTCTTTCTTAATTGGCTCGAATGATTTTTCGTGGCCTCCACCATCAACAAAGACTGTCGCCAACAAGCTCGTCTCCTCACCTGGTCTGGCACTTTGGCGTATTGTCCTTAATCCTGGAGCCGACCTTTCTTCCCTTTGTTACATTAACTTGTGGAGTCAGCTTGCTGATCATTACACTGTCACTGCTGTATCTTGTGCTTCAGTGCCTGCTTCCTTTTCTGGGATATCGTCTCTGTCCTCTTTGGACTCTGAAGTCCCTTTGTTACAGGTTCTGCTGCCTTTTACTGCTGACTCTATCATGACCAGCTCTACCACCATCCGGATCGCACTGGGCTCCTGCGGTGACACCTTTCCCCCATCACCTCCGTCAGGTTTTGAATCCTGAAGTGCCGACACAGCTCTCTCTCCAGTCAACATCGATGTGGCCTGTGCCCTCGCTCACCCCAGCACTGTTAGCCTTTCTGTACACGCTTCCCTTCTTCCGGCTTCCAGTTCTCCTTCTGTTCTGTCCGTGTTTTCAGCTTCTCGCTTCCCTCTCCCCTCTGTGCCCTTTAATACTGTGTGCTGTGCACTTCCAGGCACATTTCCACATGCCTTGGCACTCCATCAGGCTGCACTGTGGCCGAACGTGTTTACAATCAGTCTCCTCCACCTGCTCCTGAAGCATTAAATTTTCCAGCACTTTCAGTGGTGTCCTCCTTACTCTCTAGTTGTCATGCTCTTATATGCACCTGCCACTGCAAGGCCCTTCCCTTGTTGTCGCCAGACCCATTCCTCCTCCAGCTTCCATCTTCAATCTTCCACGCTTCTTCGCATGCTTTACGATCTGAATCTGCCTCTACAAACCTCTACTGCTGCAGTAACTGCATTGGCCACCACCTGCTACGCCAAGGTGGCACCTGTTGTGGCCAGCCTGTAAATGGTGCCACCATGTCTCTCATTGCTGGCCTGGTCACATCCAGCCCTGCTGCTGACAGTACTATTACTGTCACCGCCATTTCGGCCACTGCTGCAGCCAGCCCCAATGCTTGTCTCCAAGCCCCATCGGGCACCAGTGCGCACTCATACTTGCTGGCACAAAACCCCATGCATTCTGTCGTATCTTCCTGCGAGCACGCACTACAAGGGTTTTCATTGTTTTCCTCATGTTCCCTGGTTTCCACAGCAACCCTGGCTGGCAGGTAGCTGATTCCTTTGGAACTTTCAGTGCTGCCCTTAGGAACGTTTCACTGCAAACCCACTCCATGATTGTCCAGCTATCCTGCCACGATGACACATCACATCTTTGCCTGCCACAGCCAGCCCCTCACTGTCAGCCCCCTTCCTGATGGGGCCCTAATTTTGTACTGTGTAGAAGGGCTGGGGTCCCTGCATATTTGATCCCGGGCATGAGATCTGCACTCTGCCTTTGCCTGCAGGTGCTTCTCTCCCAGAGAAAATTTACATGTCTCACCCGTCCATTGCATGTTTGTACTCTGTGTTGATGATAAACATATTGTTTACAGGCTTTAAGTTAGCAGGCCTCACCACAAACTGCCACCATCACCCATCGGCAATGTATACAACAGCAACAGTGACAGCAGTGCTATTGTGGACTAGCTTGCAGCTGCAGGTCATGTGGTCATCAAGAGCCCACAGATATCCCTCCACCACAGTGTACATAAGCCATGGCATAACCTCCAGCAGCTAATTGAAGGGGCAGCTCTGCTCCAGACCTCTTGCACCGGCCACCTACAACATCCCACCAACTGGATCTCCTATCGAGTCTGTACCACACTGCATCACTCTGCTATGCTGCCCAGCAGCTACCATAAATCTCCCATGGGGCTCAGTGCTACTGTTTGTGGGGCTACTGCAATTTTTTGGTCTTTGAGTTTTATGCACCTCTGATCAAGAACAATAATTTCTGTTATTACTGTCTTAGAGGAGACTTTACTTTCTGTAGTGATGCTACAATAAATGTACATGGTAAGAAGTCTTTCCTTATCTGGCTGCTCACCGCCATCATTCCAGGTCGCACCTGAGATTTGGATACACTACACTCTTTGGGCTTTGCTCTTGTTCATGCTACAGGTATGCTATACTACACTGGGCTAGGACACTGCTACTGTATTTTTACCATCTCCAGCTGTTACTTCATTGCTTTTGTATTCTGTGCAGTCTTGTATTTTGCTCCACAAACTATGCCACATTCTTTTGTATTGTGTGCTACAATAACTATGTTCATTAATGTCTACTGCTCCTCACTTCTACAAAAAATTACTACAATACCAAATGTTAACCACTGCATCACTCAATACAGTTACTGAACCAAAATTTCTAGGAATAAAGCTACAAAGTAATTTAAAATGGGGCTCTGATGTGAAAGTTATTGAAAATAAGCTTTCAAAAGTTTGTTATGCTCTTCGTGTGCTAAGGTAAAGTGTAAGAATGTCAACAGTGACTCAAAGTTACTATGCACTCTTTGAAATTATGTGAATCTTCTAGGGAAACTCAGCCCCCAGAAAACAAAGGGTTCAGGATGCAATACTATTTACAACTTAAAGAAAGCTGAATCACATAGACCATACTTCATTCACTTGAAAACAATGAGATTGCCAAACCACAACATATATGAGTCTGTCCTGATACCCAATGAGTATCTCATATATAGAAGTGGGGAACCACAACAAAATAAACATATCCATAGCTACAACAATCTAGATCAGTCTGTGTCAGAAAGGCATTTCAAATATAACAGTTAAATTATTCTAAGTCTATGCAGTCATTTAACAGCAGCAATGACACAAAATACATTTTGAAGAAACCTTGAGTCATTTTTGACGACAAATTGCTTTTACTCACCTCAGTAAAGAAGTTATGAATTATGAACCACAGCATCTCTAAATCAAAATTCAATTATTGATAATTCGCTCCATTTACGAGGGTTGAATGAAGGGTAATGCCTCCACCTTTGTTAATTGGGTTTGGATGGGAATATTTTAATAAATCAAATGCAGCAATAATCCTTAGAATGTGATCTTTAATTACCAATATTTACGGATACATTTCCGCCAGTGGTGAACAAATTTTCTGAAGCCATCATGGAAGAAGTTGACACACTGTTTCCGCAACCACAGTCTCACAGTTCTTTCAGCATCTTCATCAGAAGCATAATGATGTCCCTGCAGATCATCTTTCATTATCGGGAACAGACGGAAGTCAGACGGTGCTAAATCTGGACTGTATGGAGGATGCTGTATGGTGGTAAGATTCAGTGTCTGAAGTTCTGCTGTGGTGGCATGTGAAGTGTGTGGTTTGGCATTGTCATGCTGCAGGAAAACATTTCCCTTTTCCTTTCAGACCATTGTTAGCCGTCATTTCACAGTTCGCAGCATTGTAATGTAACTCTCTGAATTTATTGTTGTTCGATGATCAAGGAAATCAATATGTGTCCCAGAATACTGTGGCCATGATTTTTCCAGCTGAGGGCTGTGTCTTGAATTTCTTTTTCTGGGGTGTGTCTTTGTGTTGATATTCCATAGACTGATGTTTCGTCTCTGGGTCGTAATAGTGTACCCACATTTCGTCTCCTGTCACGATTGAATGGAGAAAGATGTCACCTTCATTCTTGTAATGTGGGAGGAGTTCCTCACACATTTCAGGTCTGTGCACTTTCATTTTAGGAATCAGCATCCAGGGTACCCATCATTAACAGATCTTCTGATAGCCAAGCAAATCAATAATGTGACCCACATGTGCTTCTGAAATGGTGATTGTGCTTGCAGTTTCTCTCTGAGTGATACAATGGTTGTCCTGAATCAATCTGTCAACATTTTGCTTGTGAAACTCGGTGGTTGCTGTCACAGGATGTTCAACTCTTTGTTGTCATTCAGGTCAGATGTTCCTGTCTCAACATCTTTAAACTTACTCACCCAATGATGCACAGCACTCACATCAACACAATGACCATAAACTGCTTTCATTCTCTGATGAATCTCATTTGCGGTGACACCTTCTACTATCAAGAATTCAATGACTGGACATTGTTTAAATCGCATTGACCGACCGTCTGTGCAGGGTTCCATACTTTACACTGTAACAATACAACTGTTCAATGCTAAGCCTTCCTGCCAACTGGAGCTGTAGAGAAGAGGCTACAGAACAAGCCAGTACCTGCTGCATACCATTGCTGCCAACTGTTGAAGAGTTATGAAGGTGGAGGCATTACTTTTCAGTCAACCCTCGTAAATTGTGTTGTCTGTTATTTGTAACTTCCATTGCTAACTTTAGGATTATAAGTTGTATGCTGAAATCCACATGCTCTCTCTTTCTATCTCTATATTTCTCTTTGTTATTCAAATTTGATTTGTCCTAATTCCAGTGTATATAATGGGTCAGCTGGACCAATAAATGGTGATGACAATGATGATGATAATGACAATAAATTATATATTTGATTTTTATACAGCATCCATTTATCAACAACATAATAACTAGAACTGGAAGTGCTCCATCGCAGCGAGGCCCTGGCCGTGCGGAATATTTGTGTATAAGGAAGTGGCATCAATGGTTACAAGGATAGTTTCCGGGGGTAATAGATTGGGTAAGGATTCCAGGTGTTCGAGAAAGTGGTTGGTGTCTTTGATGAAGGATGGGAGACTGCATGTAATAGGTTGAAGGTGTTGATCTACGTAGGCAGAGATACGTTCTGTGGGGGCTTGGTAACCAGCTAGAATGAGGCGGCCGGGATGATTGGGTTTGTGAATTTTAGGAAGAAGGTAGAAGGTAGGGTTGCAGGGTGTCTGTGGGGTCAGGAGGTTGATGGAGTCAGGTGAAAGGTTTTGTAGGGGGCCTAAGGTTCTGAGGATTCCTTGAAGCTCCGCCTGGACACCAGGAATGGGATTACCTTGGCAAACTTTGTAAGTAGTGTTGTCTGAAAGCTGACGCAGTCCCTCAGCCACATACTCCCGACGATCAAGTACCACGGTCGTGGAACCCTTGTGCTTTCGTTTGGTAAGTAACATCATCTTTGTTTTTAGGTATATTTTTCCCACGTGGAATGTTTCCCTCTATTGTATTCATATCATTAATTTGAACCCAACAATTACGTTTGTTATTGTCACTGTTGCATTTCGAAATCTTTTCTGTCATCTTATTTTCTCTTTCTGTTTTTGCAAGTAGTTTCACTTTGTAGTCACCTTCTCCTTTTTACCGTAATCTGCCATACAATTTTATCCCGCATGTATATACTCAATAATACGTAACCCACTTCCAACCCAAAACAAAAAAAAATTTGTTTTCCGCCTTCAACACTACCGCTGCTATAAAATCCACCGTTTCCAGTTCACAAACAGTTCGTTTCACCTATTAAACAACCATTTCGGCTAGTTCTAATAACTCTCGCTTTATTTCCATTTCCGTTTTTCCCACATCACTGATCATTTTTAGCCGCTTCCCACAGATTTTAACGTCATTATTTCTTCGTCAGACAATTGTTATCCTCATTTTCATAATCTGCCACCACAAAACAACTCCTTTTAATACATTTACACGCAGTTTTTTCGAAATTTTCCCGAATTTCTCCACCCTTTAACGTGTTTTGGCGGCAACACAACCACCTAACCTTTGTGCACATCGTTGTTTACCAGCCCAAGTTCAGCACAGGATCAACAAGCTCAGCTTTTACCAACACTTTTTCGCCTTTTTTCACACCAGATCTCCAGTTGCTTTCTAGTTCACCTGTATCTCTCCCCATGTATTTTTATTTTCATTTTCATTTCAGCCTCATGTTACACTTTCCACCTTGTAATACCATGTCACCCTCACAACATCCCCTCAACGACCCCATTATTTACATTCCCTCCGCAAACATGCCTTCGCCCTAGCCAGATTACGCTCCCACATTTTATTTTCCCAGGCTTGTCTGACATTTGGCGTTACCGCCAAAGGCCTCACACTTAAAGTTCCCATCTCTGGCCGTAACCCTTCTTTCCATCAGTCCCTATACCAGTTCCAAACTGAACAATCCATTGCCATCACCCACCTAATCCTTCACCTATACATCAACTAAGCCAATGAAGACACCCGTCAACTCCTATCCTTAATAAAAGTCCTCAGTCTTTCCTCTCCCACATCCACACCGGCTGTTCAGAGCATCCTGCTACAGGCCAACCGCAAATTAGAACAGCATGCCACCCTCCACCTCAAAATACTATCCAATCTCCTGGTTTCCCACCTCCGGAAAGGCAACTCACTCACCCTTCACAACCTTTACAGCAAACCTCAACCTCCTCTCATTGCACACAGACCCAGTCTCTCCCATCTACTCAATCTCCCACTTCCAGCTCCACTCCCCCCAAAACCTCAAAATTCTAATCAACACGATCTGGAACCACAACACCCTAATTCAGTAGTTAACCTTTCCTCCAAACCTGTCTCCTAATCCGAAACCTATGTCCATCCAAAGGCCTCACCTTCAGCCACACTCTCAGATTCAACCAAACAGCCCTCGTCAAAGATTTACTGTCCTACACTCGTACACTCTGCTGGAAATATCACTTTTCCATGAAGAAAAACGATCCTAATCCTACTCCTAATGATCCAACTCCACAAGACACCATCCAAATTGAACCCTGCCTGGAACAGTTCCATCCTCCATCACAGCGGGACCCACCTCCTCTTCCTCAAATTCACCCTCTCCAAACCTTCCAGAAATTTCTGACTTCCAGCCTTGCCTCTCAATCCTTCTTAAAAAACCTTAATCCTACTCCCAACATCACCACTGCTGAAGCCCAGGCTATCCGAGATCTGAAGGCTGACCGATCCATCGTCATTCTTTCGGCGGACAAGGGTTCCACGACCGTGGTACTTGATCGTTGGGACTATGTGGCTGAGGGACTGCGTCAGCTTTCAGACAACACTACTTACAAAGTTTGCCAAGGTAATCCCATTCCTGATGTCCAGGCAGAGCTTCAAGGAATCCTCAGAACCTTAGGCCCCCTACAAAACCTTTCACCTGACTCCATCAACCTCCTGACCCCACCAACACCCTGCAACCCTACCTTCTACCTTGTTCCTAAAATTCACAAACCCAATCATCCCAGCCGCCCCATTCTGGCTGGTTACCAAGCCCCCATAGAACGTATCTCTGCCTACGTAGATCAACACCGTCAACCCATTACATGCAGTCTCCCACCCTTCATCAAAGACATCAACCAGTTTCTCGAACGCCTGGAATCCTTACCCAATCTTTTACCCCCAGAAACCATCCTTGTAACCATTGATGCCACTTCCTTTTACACAAATATTCCGCACGTCCAGGGGCTCGCTGCGATGGAGCACTTCCTTTCACGCCGATCACTGCCACCCTACCTAAAACCTCTTTCCTCATTACCTTAGCCAGCTTCACTTTCGAAGGCCAGACATACCAACAATTAAAGGGAACAGCCATGGGTACCAGGATGGCCCCTCGTACGCCAACCTATTTATGGGTCGCATAGAGGAAGCCTTCTTGGTTACCCAGGCCTGCCACCCCAAAGTTTGGTACAGATTTATTGATGACATCTTCATGATATGGACTCACAGTGAAGAAGAACTCCAGAATTTCCTCTCCAACATCAACTCCTTTGGTTCCATCAGATTCACCTGGTCCTACTCCAAATCCCATGCCACTTTCCTTGATGATGTCCTCCATCTGTCAAATGGCCAGCTTCACATGCCCGTCCCCATCAAACCCACTAACAAACAACAGTACCTCCATTATGACAGCTGCCACCCATTCCACATCAAACGGTCCCTTCCCTACAGCCTAGGTCTTCGTGGCAAACGAAACTGCTTCAGTCCAGAATCCCTGAACCATTACACCAACAACCTCAAAACAGCTTTCGCATCCTGCAACTACTCTCCCGACCTGGTACAGAAGCAAATAACCAGAGCCATTTCCTCATCCCCTCAAACCCAGAACCTCCCACAGAAGAACCCCAAAAGTGCTCCACTTGTGACAGGATACTTTCTGGGACTGGATCAGACTCTGATTGTGGCTCTCCAGCAGGGATACGACTTCCTCAAATCCTGCCTTGAAATGAGATCCATCCTTCATGAAATCCTCCCCACTCCACCAAGAGTGTCTTTCCGCCGTCCACCTAACCTTCATAACCTCTTAGTTCATCCCTACGAAATCCCCAAGCCACCTTCCCTACCCTCTGGCTCCTACCCTTGTAACCGCCCCTGGTGTAAAACCTGTCCCATGCACCCTCCCACCACCACCTACTCCAGTCCTGTAACCCAGAAGGTGTACACGATCAAAGGCAGAGCCACGTGTGAAAGCACCCACGTGATTTACCAACTGACCTGCCTACACTGTGAAGCTTTCTATGTGAGAATGACCAGCAACAAACTGTCCATTTGCATTAATGGACACAGGCAGACAGTGTTTGTTGGTAATGAGGATCACCCTGTTGCTAAACATGCCTTGGAGCACGGCCAGCACATCTTGGCACAGTGTTACACCGTCTGGGATATCTGGATACTTCCCACTAACACCAACCTGTCAGAACTCCGGAGATGGGAACTTGCCCTTCAGTATATCCTCTCTTCTCGTTACCCACCAGGCCTCAACCTCCGCTAATTTCAAGTTGCCGCCGCTAATGCCTCACCTGTCATTCAACAACATCTTTGCCTTTGTACTTCAGCCTCTACTGACATCTCTACCCAAACTCTTTGCCTTTACAAATGTCTGCTTGTGTCTGTGTATGTGCGGATGGATGTGTGTGTGTGTGTGTGTGTGTGTGTGTGTCAACCTGCCAGTGCTTTCGTTTGGTAAGTCACATCATCTTTGTTTTTAGATATAATTTTATTTATAGATAGACCAATTAAAATCGTTTATTATAAATTTAATCGTATGACATTAGGCCTGCCTGTTATGAATCTCAGCTTAATATCAGTTTTCTCAGATTTGCTAATTTTTTAAACTCTCATTTCCGAATTCTCCAAATTTTCCTTAACAAAACATGGGCATAAATTCTTCAGAATCAATCCAGTCAACATATCCTCTAGCACAGCCCTCATCATCCAGGTTTTCACTCTTTGAACCACACATGAATGACTTTGCTAAGGTTGCTACAGTGTTCTTTCTACCATGAGCATATCTTTCAACCCCTTTCTAGAATCTAATTGTCCTGGGAGTTGTGATGTACTCTTGTAACCCAAACTACCAGGAGGCTGTTGTGTGGAGAGATCTGTAGAGCAACTACAGATCTGACAGTTGTGTGAGCTCACGATTATCCTTGATGTCTTCATCATTCTCTGGAATGGCAGACACAGGGTTAAGAGAAGCCAAAATTATGTAAATTACAAAATTTTTTCGAAAAAGTAATGTACAGTCAGCTTTATAACCATCTCATCTCAAGTAACATACTGTCAAAGTCACAGTTTGGATTTCTAAAAGGTTCTGATATTGAGAAGGCTATCTACACTTGCAGTGAAAATGTGCTTAATTCATTAGACAAAAAATTGCAGGCAACTGTTATATTTTGTGATCTGTCAAAGACATTTGACTGTGTAAATCACAATATCCTTTTAAGTAAATTAGAATATTATAGTGTAACAGGAAATGCTGCAAAATGGTTCAAATCTTATATCTCTGGCAGGAAACAAATGGTGTTATTAGGAAAGAGACATGTATCAAGCTATCAGGCATCATCCAACTGGGAACTAATTACATGTGGGGTCCCACAAGGTTCCATTTTAGGGCCCTTACTTTTCCTTGTGTATATCAATGACATTTCATCAGTAACATTACCAGATGCCAAGTTCGTTTTGTTTGCCCATGATACAAACATTGCAATAAATAGCAAATCAAGTGTAGTCTTAGAAAGATCAGCCAATAAAATATTTGTGACATTAATCACTGGTTCCTAGCCAATTCTTTGTGACTAAACTTTGAAAAAACACACTACATGCAGTTCAGAACTTGTAAGGGGTGTCCCACAAGTATATGTCTGACATACAATGACAAGAAGATAGAAGAAGTGGACAGTGTTAAATTCTTGGGATTACAGCTTGATAATAAATTCAGCTGGGAGGAGCACACCACAGAACTGCTGAAGCGTCTTAACAAATCTCTGTTTGCAATGCAAATTTTGTCAGACATAGGGGATATAAGAATGAAAAAGCTGGCGTACTATGCTTACTTTCATTCCATAATGTCATATGGGATTATTTTTTGGGGTAATTCATCAAGCCAAACTAAAGTTTTCCAGGCACAAAAACGTGCAGTAACAGTTATATGTGGTGCGAACTCAAGAACATCCTGCAGAAGCCTGTTTAGGGAGCTAGGGATACTAACTACTGCTTCCCAATATATTTATTCCTTAATGAAATTTGTCATTAAAAATATATCACTTTTTCAAACCAACAGCTCAATTCATGGAATCAATACTAGAAATAAGAATAATCTTCAGAAGGATTTAAAGTCACTTAGTCTTGTACAAAAAGGTGTGGATTATTCAGGAACACACATTTTCAATAACTTGCCAGCAGCCATAAAAAGCTTAACAACCAATGAAATTCAGTTTAAGAGAAGCCTAAAGGATTTATTGGTGGCCAACTCCTTCTACTCCATTGATGAATTTCTCAGTAAAACCAACTGATTTGTATATAAGTACAATATAACTTCTGCACAATTTCAGTGCAGTAATGTGTTCATTGAAAATTTCTGTGTGTGTGTGTGTGTGTGTGTGTGTGTGTGTGTGTGTGTGTGTGTGTAAGTACAACCTAACTTCTGCACCACTTCCGTGCAGTAATGTGTTCATTGTAAATAAGTATTATAGTAGTTGTATTACATGTTTATTACCTTATAAATAAATAAAAAACTTTTTTATTTTAAATTCAGTGCATTAGTATTTGTAAAATGAATCTTTTATATAGTGTTCATTAAAAAATGACGATCATTCCACTTGGGACCTGTGGAATGGTACATTAGCTTATTTGTTTTAGTTGTAAATATTTGTCATTCTTCTGACATGTTCCACATTCTGGAGGACCTCCTCACTATGGATCAATTGGAATGAAAGTAAATCTAATCTAATCTAAAACAAATCTCAGGAAACCTAAACCAAAGTCAGGAGCGAACAGTGTAAAGATTGCAGAATAAATTGAGAAAATAAGACTCACTTGTGGTGTAAATTCAAGAACATCATATGGAAATCTGTTTAAGGAATTGGATATTCTAACCACTGCTTCTCAATATATTTATTCCTTAATGAAATTTGTTGCAAGTAATATGTCTCTATTTCCAACCAATAGCTCAATACAGAGTATCAACATTAGGAATAAGAACAGTCTACATAAAGATGTAAAATCACTTGTCTTGGTCCACAAAGGGGCCCAATATTCAAAAACACATTTGCAACAAATTGCCAGATACCATTAAAAACTTGGTTTCGGATAAAGCACAGTTTAAACAGAGTTTGTAAGACGTTTTGATAAGAAACCCCTTCTACTCTATAGATAAATATCTTAACAGGGAGTGTTAGACCAGCTTAAGTAAAAATACCTGTCAGATTTCAATTTTGACAGCACTTGGTCATAACGGTCAAGATTAGGTATTTTGCGTGTGATTAATTTATTAAAAGTGCGTAGCAGTGTTTCATTCTGACAGTGTATTAATTCTGTAAATATTACCAGTTCCAGTTTATGATAATGTGTTCACGTTTTTTGACAATCTCCTGACAAATGATCAGGTAGTGAGTGTTATATTCAAAGGTTTTTTTGTTTTTTGTGTTATACTTTCTGACTTCTTCTGCACCCATGAGAATCATCTCATTTTTGGGGCTATGGAACAAAAACTGAATCTAATCTAATCTATTCTTCCTTTGAAGGCATATTCTTGGTATCATTATTTTTATGACATGTAACATATTGTACCTCCTCCCCCTTTCTTATAACACATAAAATCCCTGAAAACAATCAATATTTGAAAACATAGTGTAACTGGATAGATAAAAAATCGACTCACCAAGCAGTGGCAGAAGAACACACACATAAAGGTTAAGGAAATTTGCAAGCATCTGGTGCCAGTGGCTCCTTCCTCTGGCAGAAGGGTTGAAGGAGAAGGAAGAGGGATAAATGAAAATGACTGGTGATGTCTGGGAAATGTGGAGAGTTTGAAAACATCACCCAGAGCACCAGGTAATGGGAGACTTACCAGATGGGATGAGGATGAAAGACTGATTCTTGCAGATTGCATTGGACTAGATTTGAAAACCTTAAAGCTTAAAAGTGGAAGGTAAGGTAATAAGCAAAACAGAGATTGAAAACTAGATAGTTCAGAAGATAGAAAAATATAGAAAACTAAAAGGGAGCAGCCTTTCCTTCTCATCCCATATGGTAAGTCTCCCCTGACCTGCAGTTCTGGGTGACTTTCCCAAAATCTACCCCTTTTCCTAGACCTCTCCAGTCCTTTTCCTTCACCCTTATTCCTTCCCTTTGAACCCTCCGGCCTGAAGAAGGAGCTACTGGCTCTGAAAGCATACCAATTACAAATCTTTTATGTGTGTGTTCTGCCACTGTAGGGTGAGTAGATTTTTTTATCTCTCCAATTAAATTATTTGGTCAATAACAGATTGTTTTCATTGTTATAAAAATATATATTCCTGGATGAAATCTAAGATTATTTAGAAAATGTTTACACGATCTATAATATCTATGTTGAAAGTACTTTTGGGGAAATAATGCCATTAAATGTCTTTTGGGTTTCTTAGCTGTTCGGGTCTGTGGAAGTGTTTATGCATGTTTTTGGATAAATCTGGGAAAATATTTGATATGAAGATTGGTATTTTACTATCAGCTGCCAGAACTTGAACATCATTCTTATGAAAAAGTGATTCAACAAAGAGTATTTTGCATTAAGTATGTAGTGTATTAATGTGAAGTCATGTTAAATAAAATTTTATCCCATCCTATTTACATTTTTGAGGATAACATTGGCTATAGAGAGAAAAGTGTTTTTCAGTTCACATGGATAGTGTCTGAGAACTATGCCAAAGCTTGAAGTCAGGAAAGCTATGAACAGACACTGAATGATCCAGAATATTGTTATTTATTTTTGCAATGTGGAGAAGATTGCTGTTGTATGGTGTCTATGTATTTTGAGAAATGAAGCGGTTAAGGTGATGCTGAGATGATGATGTACCAGAAGTTGACAAGAAGTAGATGTCGAGGGAAGATGTAGAAGTCATAGCAACAACTTAGCAATAATTTCATGAAACATCGCTGTTGTGCGGTGTTAAGTGTAGTGTAGTTAAGTGTAGCGGCACCCGCCAAGCCAATAGGATGCACAACAGAGCAACAGCAGTGCTTGTGTGATGAACTGTAAATTAATTAATTATTATTATTATTGTTTCTTTCCTTTCTCAGATGTTATGTCTGGTTAAAAATGGAAAGTGACGTGGACCTTGATCAAGCGTGACTTCCTTTTAACTGTATGGTATATGTTACATTGCATTTAGGAACTTTTGAGTAATTGAACATGTATCAATAATTACAGTTTGTAGTTGTATCTATACGTTTGGATGTAGCTGTATTGCGTTGATGTACTGGTGGATATTGTGTGGTATGACTCCTGTAGTTGATAGTATAATTGGTATAATGTCAACTTTATCCTGATGCTACATGTCCTTGACTTCCTCAGCCAGTTGGATGTATTTTTCAATTTTTTCTCCTGTTATCTTGTGTATATTTATTGTATTGGGTATGGATACTTCAGTTAGTTGTGTTAATTTCTTCTTTTTATTGGTAAGTATGATGTCAGGTTTGTTATGTGGTGTTGTTTTATCTGTTATAATGGTTCTGTTCCAGTATAATTTATATTCATCATTCTCCAGTACATTTTGTGGTGCATACTTGTATGTGGGAACGCATTGTTTTATTAGTTTATGTTGCATGGCAAGTTGTTGATGTATTATTTTTGCTACATTGTCATGTCTTCTGGTGTATTCTGTATTTGCTAGTGTTGTACATCTGCTTGTGATGTGATCTACTGTTTCTATTTGTTGTTTGCAAAGTCTGCATTTATCTGTTATGGTATTAGGATCTTTAATAATATGCTTGCTGTAATATCTGGTGTTTATTGTTTGATCCTGTATTGCAATCATAAATTCTTCCATCTCACTGTATATATTGCCTTTTCTTAGCCATGTGTTGGATGCGTCTTGATCGATGTGTGGCTGTGTTAGATGATACGGGTGCTTGCCATGTAGTGTTTTCTTTTTCCAATTTACTTTCTTCGTATCTGTTGATGTTATGTTATCTAAGGGGTTGTAGAAGTGGTTATGAAATTGCAGTGGTGTAGCTGATGTATTTATATGAGTGATTGCTTTGTGTATTTTGCTAGTTTCTGCTCGTTCTATAACGAATTTTCTTAAATTTTCTACCTGTTTGTAATGTAGGTTTTTTATGTTGATAAATCCCGTTCCTCCTTCCTTTCTGCTTAATGTGAATCTTTCTATTGCTGAATGTATGTGATGTATTCTATATTTGTGGCATTGTGATCGTGTAAGTGTATTGAGTGCTTCTAGGTCTGTGTTGCTCCATTTCACTACTCCAAATGAGTAGGTCAATATTGGTATAGCATAAGTATTATAGCTTTTGTCTTGTTTCTTGCTGTCAATTCTGTTTTCAGTATTTTTGTTAGTCTTTGTCTATATATTTCTTTTAGTTCTTCTTTAATATCTATATTATCTATTCCTATTTTTTGTCTGTATCATAGATATTTATAGGCATCTGTTTTTTCCATCGCTTCTATGCAGTCGCTGTGGTTATCCAATATGTAATCTTCTTGTTTAGTGTGTTTCCCCTTGACTATGCTATTTTTCTTTCATTTGTCTGTTCCAAAAGTCATATTTGTATCATTGCTGAATACTTCTGTTATCTTTAGTAATTGGTTGAGTTGTTGATTTGTTGCTGCCAGCAGTTTTAGATCATCCATGTATAGCAAATGTGTGATTTTGTGTTGGCATGTTCCAGTAATATTATATCCATAATTTGGATTATTTAGCATGTTGGATAGTGGGTTCAGAGCAAGACAGAACCAGAAAGGACTTAATGAGTCTCCTTGGTATATTCCATGCTTAATCTGTATTGGCTGTGATGTGATATTATTTGAATTTGTTTGGATATTAAGTGTGGTTTTCCAATTTTTCATTACTATGTTTAAGAACCGTATCAATTTAGGATCTACTTTGTATATTTCCAATATTTGTAGTAACGATGAGTGGGGTACACTATCAAAAGCTTTTTGGTAATCAATGTATGCGTAGTGTAGCGACCTTTGTTTAGTTTTAGCTTGATATGTCACCTCTGCATCTATTATCAGTTGCTCTTTACATCCTCGTGCTCCTTTGCAGCAGCCTTTCTGTTCTTCATTTATAATTTTGTTCTGTGTTGTATGTGTCTGTAATTTCTGTGTAATGACTGAAGTTAATGTTAAATCTTCAAATTTAACACATATATTTTGGACAACACAACAACACATACAAGTCACTGAGTAAGTTGACCTGTGTACAAGTCAGCATTCGATTAAACACTGAGTCTCAGTCTAGCAGCCGCTGCTCAGCTGGCCGCTTAGGTGGTGCAGCTGCTGCATGGCTGGCAGACAGCGCCGCACGTAGAGGACGTGTGTAATTGCGCGGCGGCACTTTGAATAATCGGCGAGTCACAACACTTTTCCCCCCTTTGAAATTGTTGCACTGGTCTTGATGGAGGTGTCCTGGAGAGGGCTAACATCCATAGGCGTTTTTTGACTCACCGTAAAGTCTCGAGGAGGAGGCTTCCCGTACGGACGGAAGTGTCCCCGATGATAACGGGTCGAGATGACAGGAGACGTAGGGGTCGAATCTGCTGGGGCCCCATGCACCAATCTGCCCGTTTTGGCAAGTCCAGTTGATATGACAGGAGACATGGGTGATGTGTCGGCATCCATTGGAGGAGGAGGCGAGTAGATGTACTCTGACAGAGGATGGTCCTCCGGTTCCTGCATGGGCACGTCTCCTGGTGGCGTCCGTTCTGGTGCTGGCATCGCGATGACGGTGAGAGGGCTGCGTTGTGAGTATTGAGAGATGCCAAGATCCTGAGCATCAGGTAGAGCCAAAGGTGGTGTGGCAGCATTCGGAACAGGCGTTGCTGGCACCCGAGGCCGAAGCTGGTCCGAATGACGCACTGCAACACCCGTGTCCGTCTGGATTTCATACAGGCATCTGCCACGGTGTCGTAAGATGCGGCCCGGGCTCCATTTCGGCTGCCTGCCATATCTCCGTACCCAGATAAGGTCGTCGGCGGTGAACCGGCCAAGTGAAGGCACCCGCGGCCGTGAGGTGGGAGGCCGCAGAAGATGAAGTAGCGTGCGGGGCTGTCGGCCATGTAAGAGCTCAGCCGGGCTGTGATCGCCCATGGGGGTGAAATGGTAAGACGCCAGGAACTGGAGAACTGCATCATCAGCAGCAGAAGAAGTCAGAAGTTTCTGCATCTGAGCCTTAAATGTGCAGACCAGTCGTTCAGCCTCACCGTTGGATTGTGGATGGAACGGCGGGGCCGTGACATGCGTAATGCCGTGACGAGCACAAAAATCCACAAAGTTGGAAGAGGCAAATTGCGGACCATTATCAGTAACAAGAGTAGAGGGGAGGCCTTCCAAAGAAAAAATGCGGGCGAGAGCACTGGTGGTTGCCGCGGTGGTAGGTGATGTCCAACGGACAATGAAAGGAAAGTTAGAGTAGGCGTCAATTACGAGGAGCCAATAAGTACCTAAAAAGGGTCCCGCAAAGTCAGCATGAATGCGCTCCCAGTGATTCTCAGGCAAAGGCCATGGTGACAAAGATGACTTCGGGGCAGCGGCCTGTGACGCACAAGGGCCGCAGGCAGCGACCATGTGTGCTATTTCAGAGTCGATGCCAGGCCAGTACACATGACGGCGCGCCAGAGATTTTGTGTGAGACACACCCCAGTGCCCCTGGTGAAGGAGGCACAAGGCCGAAGCACGCAAAGACGCAGGTACCACAACACGCGGCGAAGCATTGTCAGTGGAGAGGAGGATAACACCGTCCCTAGCCGTGAGGCAGTAGCGCAAAGTGTAGTAGTTCCACAACGGATCAGAAGTCTTAGTGGACGGGCAATCTGGCAAACCCTTCTGAATACAGCATAAAATGCGGGAGAGGGTAGGGTCAGAACCCGTAGCAGCCGCCAGCCTGTCCCCAGTGATGGGGAACCCGTCCACAACCCGCTGCTCGGCAACATCCAGGTGGAAACACAAAAGTTCGTCCCTATCGAATGCCTGATCAGGACCCATGGGAAGGCGAAACAAAGCATCAGCATTCGCATGTTGAGCCGTTGGCCAGAAATGAATCTCATAATTGAAACGGGACAAGTAAAGAGCCCAACGCTGGAGGCGGTGTGCAGCCTTGTCGGAAAGTGACGTTGATGGATGAAACAAGGAAACAAGTGGTTTGTGATCCGTAACAAGATGAAATTTTGAGCCATAGAGAAAAACACCAAACTTATGAAGAGCATAAATGATGGCCAAAGCTTCTTTCTCAATTTGAGAATACTTTTGTTGGGCATCCATGAGCGTTTTGGAGGCATAAGCGATGGGTTGTTCCGAACCGTCAGAAAAACAGTGCACAAGGACTGCACCGACCCCGTATTGAGAGGCGTCTGTGGCAAGAACAAGATGTTGGCCAGGTCGATAAGTAGCCAGGCACAGGGCCTGTTTCAGCATAGTCTTCAATTTCCGGAAAGCCACGTCACATGACGCGGACCAGTGAAAAGGCACGTTTTTATGCAACAGGCGATGCAATGGTTGAGCCACCGACGCCGCAGACGGTAAAAACTTGTGATAGTATGCTATTTTCCCCAAGATGAAGGCCTGCAGTTCCTTAACAGATGTAGGGCAAGGAAGGGCATCGATCGCAGCGACAGTGTGTTGAAGCGGACGAATACCATCCCAAGAGAGTTGAAACCCCAAGTACGTGATAGATGCCTGAAAAAATTGTGATTTCTGAAGATTACACTTAAGACCGGCAGTCTGTAAGACATTAAAAAGTGTGCAGAGATTTTGAAGATGTTCTTCAGTGGTGGAGCCAGTGACAACAATGTCGTCCATGTAATTGATACACCCAGGGACAGGGAGCAATAATTGTTCCAAGAATCGCTGAAAGAGAGCAGGGGCGCTAGCAACCCCGAATGGCAAGCGTTGGTATTGATAGAGGCCAAAAGGCCTGTTAAGGACCAGAAACTGCCGGGAAGCAGCGTCGAGAGGAAGTTGATGATAAGCTTCTGACAGGTCAATTTTAGAAAAATACTGTCCTCCAGCGAGTTTAGTGAACAGTTCTTCAGGACGGGGCATAGGGTAAGTTTCTATGAGGCATTGAGCATTTACAGTGGCTTTGAAATCGCCACAGAGACGAATATCACCATTGGGCTTAGCAACTACAACGACAGGAGAGGACCACTCACTGGAAATGACAGGAAGCAAGACCCCTGAAGCAGTGAGACGATCCAACTCCCGTTTTACCCGATCTGATCATGAAGGGCCACAGGAATGGGCCGAGCCCGAAAAAACTTAGGCCGAGCAGTGGGTTTGAGCGTGATATGAGCTTCAAAGTTGTTTGCATGGCCTAACCCAGGAGAAAAAAGGGACAAAAATGTCGTTGACAAGGAATCCAGTTGAGCATAAGGAATAGCGTCAGAGACAATATTGACAGAGTCATCTATGGAGAACCCAAAAACGCAAAAGGCATCGAAACCAAAAAGATTTTCTGCGTTGCTCTGGTCGACCACAAATATGGGAACAGTGTGAATGATGGATTTGTAAGATACCTCAGCATTAAACTGTCCCAAGAGAGAAATCTTCTGTTTATTGTGCGTCCGTAATTGCCGAGTGACCAGGGACAGGAGTGGAGAACCCAGCTGAAGATACGTCTGAGAATTAATTATAGTGGCAGCAGAACCAGTATCCACTTGCATGCGAACATCTCGATCAAGGATTTGGACAGTGAGGAATAACTTCCCTGAAAGGGAAGAAATGCAATTGACAGACAACACAGAATCAGAATCAGCGTCATGTTCATGAACATCATGTATGCGGTCGGATTTACAAACGGAAGACACATGACGTTTCTTTTTGCAATTGTGACACACAGCCCAACGTTGGGGACAATCCTCACGTGAATGTTTCGTAAAACACCGCGGACATGAAGGAAGTTGCCGCGGATTTTGCTGCAGTTTCTTAGTGGGTTGTTTACGGCTAGGCCGAGACTGCGCGTGGGAGCATACTGCGGCCACGTCGGCCGGCGGGGATGCGCCGCACGCATCGTCAACAGTGCACAGAGTTTGTATTTCCCCGACGTCACCCCACGCTTCTATTTGCGCCCCAGCGGCGCGAGAAATTTCAAAAGACTGCGCAATGGAGAGAACTTCATCTAGAGTCAGATTCGCCAACTGAAGGGCACATTGCCGAACTTCTTTGTCGGGCGCCGACCGGATAATAGCATCCCGTACCATGGAATCGGCATAGAATTCTTTGTGAACGTCAGTAACAAATTGACACTTTCGACTGAGGCCATGAAGTTCAGCAGCCCAAGCGCGATAGGATTGATTTGGTTGTTTTTGGCAACGATAAAAGGCAACACGAGAGGCTACCACATGCGTTTGCTTTTGAAAATAGACAGACAGAAGTGAGCACATTTCAGCAAAGGACAAAGATGCAGGATCCTTCAAAGGAGCCAATTGCGACAACAACCGATACATTTGAGGTGAAATCCAGGAAAGGAACAGAGACTTACATGGTTGTTCGTCCGTGCCATGAAATGCCAAGAAGTGCTGTCGAAGACGGTTTTCGTAATCAGACCAGTCTTCCGCCGTCTCGTTGTAAGGTGGAAAAGGAGGTACAGCCAACGACAAGAAATGCCCCGCATTTGACGCCGCACCGAAATCGCGAATCGCCGCTGTTAGATGCGTTTGCTGTTCAAGGAGATTTTGCAAGAGTAGCTCGACAGTAGCCATGGAACTCTGTGAGTCAACGGTGAAAAGGAAAAATCCACTACCTCGTCGCCAATTGTTAAATCTTCAAATTTAACACATATATTTCGGACCACACAACAACACATACAAGTCACTGAGTAAGCTGACATGTGTACAAGTCGGCATTCGATTAAACACTGAGTCTCAGTCTAGCGGCCGCTGCTCGGCTGGCTGCTTAGGTGGCGCAGCTGCTGCATGGCTGGCAGACAGCGCTGCACATAGAGGACGTGCGTAATTGCGCGGTGGCACTTTGAATAATCGGCGAGTCACAACAGTTAATATTTTGTATATTGTTGGTAGGCATGTTATGGGGTGATATTTTGCTGGGATTGCTGTGTCTGCTTGATCCTTAGGTTTCAAATAAGTTATTCCTTGTGTAAGTGTATCAGGGACTGGGTATGGGTCTGCAATTTAACTGTTAAATAATTTAGTTAGATGTGAATGTGTTGAGGTGAACTTCTTTTGTGAGAAATTTGCTATTTTATCTTTTTCAGGGGCTTTCCAATTGTGCGTAGAATTAATTGCTTGGGTGACTTCATGTTGCAAAATTATCACTTCAGGCATTTGTGGTATCATCTTGTATGTCTGTTTCTGCTTGTATCCACTGTGCATGCCTGTTATTTTGTACCGGGTTTGACCATATGTTGCTCCAGAAGTGTTCATGTCTGTTATGTTTGGTGGATTGTCTATTTTAATGTGTGTGTTATCTATTGTCTGATAAAATTTCTTTTGGTTTGTGTTGAATGTCTGGTTTTGTTTCCTTCTATTTTCACTTTTTTTGTATCTTCTAAGTCATTTGGCCAATGCTTGTAATTTCTGCTTCTTTTCATCTAATTGCTCTATTGCTTCTTGTTGTGAGATTGTACCTAACCTTTTTCGTTTTTTGTCTGATATTTCATTTCTTATAAATTGTGTTAGCTGTCCAATGCCTTTTCTCAGTTTTTCTATTCTGATCTGTAGCTTGTGTTGCCATGCTGGTTTTGTGGGTTTCTTCTATGTGTTGGTTGGTTCTGATCACTGCCTATTGTGTATATTTAGTGAGTGCTCCTATATAAACCAGTAGTTGTAACTCTTCCATAGTTGTATTTTCAATTATTTTGTTGTGTATGATTGTGTTGATAGTTATTATTGTTGTTTCGACTTATGGATTATTTGGTGGTCTATGCAAGAATGATCTAATGTCTGTATTTGTGTCTTTGTATTCTATATATATATCAGCTGAAATTTTTCTTCTATTTCTAACATGTGTGTCACTTTGTGTTCTATTTGTGCTTGTTTTGATGGCTGTCTTAAGATTTTGTTTTCCTCTGATTGTTAATTGATGTGTGTTGTTCTTTGTTTGTTTGCTCTGGGATGTTTGAGTCCATTACTGTATTTTCTTCTTGTGATTGCATATTATTTTGTTCCAGTATTTGTTGTACTTGTTGTTTGATATTTTCTATTTCTGACTGGGGTATTCTGTTATTTTTGATTATTACACGGATCTGATCAGCTGGTCATTGTTCTGTTAAAAATTTTAATTCTGGGTATCTGGTAATAAATGTTGTGTATACTTGTGATCTGTATCCAGTTGTGTTGGTTCCTAAGTTTGTTGCTTAGTAATAACAGAACATGAGGTGTCGGTTAACTTCATCTGACCACCTCATTCTCTGCCTTTGTTTTCCTTCTAGAGTGGTTATTATTATTATTATTATTATTATTTTTTATTTTTTTATTTTTTTTTTTTCACGTGCTTCTGCAAAGAAGTGAACTGTACTTGTGTATTTTAATGTGTAGACTAGAGGTCAGAAAATTAATCATAGTTTTTGTATTTGTGTAATTCTCATGAATATCCTTGCACAGGGCAGCTTCCTAATGTAATTTTCCCACCACCAGAATGCCACGTCGCCCGTCGCGTGACTCAGTTAAGTAAGTGACCATTGATTGCTCAGTGTAGCGGGAGCCGCTGAGCTGAGAGGACGTGCAGCAGAGTAGCAGCAGCAGCACTTGTGTGATAAACTGTAAATTAATTTAGTCTTTGTTTTTTGTTCACATGCTTCTGCAAAGAAGTGAACTGTACATGTGTCTTTTAGTGTGTAGACAAGTGGTTAGATAATTACTCATAGTTTTTGTTGTTGCATAAGTCCTGTCAATATCCTTGTGTAGGGCGGCATTATTTCTGGTTAATAGCTTGTGGTATCAGAGTACAGTGAGAAATGTGCACACCAACTTTTAGTGTTACTTTATTCATCTTTGGTATATTTTCAAATTCATTAGCACCATTTAAGACCTTATATCTATTTTATACACAGTACAATGTGGCTAGGGACTGTGCTTGTTGTGAGCAGACACAAGGAGAGTTGGCTTCTGTCTCAAAAGGGCTGGAAGCTGCGTTGTCATGTAGTGGCACATGTCGGCATGAATGATGTCTGGTGCTTGGGTTCTGAGGCCATCCTCTGCTCCTTTTGGTGGTTGGCTGATTTGGTGAAGGCAACTAGCAACGCACGCGGAGTGCATGCTAAGCTGTCTATTTGTAGCATCGTACCCAGGGTTGATCACAATCCTCTGGTTTGGAGCAGAGTGGAATGTCTAAACCAGAGGTTGAGATGACTCTGCAATGGTATTGGATGTGAATTTCTCAACCTCCACTATCGGGTGCAGAATGGTATGGTTCCCCTTAATAGTTCAGGTATGCACTACATGCAGGAAGTGGCTACTAGGGTAGCGGAGTACATGTGGCACACACATGGGGCGTTTTTAGGTTACAGGACCCCTCCCTTGGGAGCAAAGATGATTTGCCTGTTAATTCAGCCACAGCAACCTCAAAGAATCTTGGTCCTCGCAGATCAGAGATAGAAAAGATTAATATGATTTTAGTAAACTGCAGGAGCATCCAAAGAAAGGTCCCAGAATTAGTATCACTGACTGAAGGTTATAATGCACAGATAGTATTGGGAACAGAAAGCTGGTTGAACCCAGACGTCAGTGACAACGAAATCCTAAGTTTGCAATGTAATGTTTATTGTAAGATAGGTTAGTCACCAATGGTGGCGGCATGTTTATTGCAGTAAAAAATTTGATAAAATCTAGTGAGGTTATCATGGATTCTGAATGTGAATTAATCTGGGTAAAATTGAGTATCAAAGAATGGTCAAAAATGGTGATCGGATGCTTTTATAGACCACCTGGGTTAGGATCTGTAGTTGTAGAGTGCTTCAGATAGAATTTGCAGGATATAATTAGTAATTTTCCTTATCATGCAGTTGTAATAGGGGGTGATTTCAACTTGCCAGGTATAGATTGGGAGTGTTATGCCATCGAAACTGGAAACAGGGAATCGTGTGGCATTGTACTGGATGTCTTGTGCGAAAATTACCTTGAGTAGATAGGTTGAGAACTAACTCATGAGGGTAACGTCTTAGACCTCCTTGCAACAAACAGACCTGAACTTTTCGAATCAGTTAATGTAGAGGAAGGTATCAGTGATCATAAGGCTGTGACAGCATCTATGATGACGGGTCCTACAAGGAATGTCAAGAAAGGTAGGAAGATATATTTGATCAGAAAGGGTGACAGGATACAAATTTCAGAATATCTCAGCAGTCAGCATCAAATATTCAGTGATGAGGACGAAGATGTGGAGAACAAATGGAAAAAAATTCAAAGGCATTGTTCAATATGCCCTAGACAAGTATGCTCCAAGTAAGGTATTAAGGGATGGGAAAGGTCCATCATGGTTTAATAGCCTTCACCTCAGATTCAAGAGAAGTAAAAACCTAGCTGACAAACAAAAAGCTGAATGAAGTGAAAATGAGCGTAAGGAGAGGAATGAGAAAAGGGTTCAATGATTTTGAAAGTAAGATATTGTCAACTGACCTGATTAAAAACTCTAAGAAATTTTGGTCATATTTATAATTAGTAAGTGGGTCAAATTCATTCTCTCAGCGACCACACCAGCACCAAAATGGAAGACAGCAGAGAGAAGGCTGAAATACTGAATTTGGTCTTCCAAAGTTGTTTCACCACAGAAGATTGTAACATTGTCCCTCCTTTCAATCGTCATGCGAACATTGAAATGGCAGATATTGAGATAACCAATAGCGACATTGAAAAAGCAGCTACAATCGCTTAGTAGTGGAAAGGCTTCAGAGCGAGATGAGATGCCCGTAAGATTCTATAAAGATTATGCGAAAGAACTTGCTCCCCTTCTAGCAGTAATTTATTGTAAATCGCTTGAGCTACGAAAGATAACTAATGACTGGAGAAAAGTGCAGGTCATTCCCATTTTTAAGAAAGGCCATAAGACAGATCCACACAATTATAGACCTATATAATTGACATCAATCTGTTGTAGAATTATGAAACAAAAAATCAACATGGATTCCGCAAACAGAGATCCTGCGAAACTCAGCTCACTGTGTTCCTCCATGAGATCCACAGCACAGTGGACAATGGTGTTCAGGTTGCTACCGTGTTCCTTGATTTCAGTAAGGCATTTGACACTGTCCCACATTGGAGTTTAATGAAAAAAATACAAGCTTATGGATTATTGGAGTAGGCCTGCAATTGGATTCAAGACTTTCTTGCAGATAGAACTCAACACACTGCTCTTAATGGGACTAAATCGACAGATGTAAAGGTACTATCTGGAATACCACAGGGAAGTGTGATAGGACCGTTGCTGTTTACAATATATATAAATGATCTAGTAGAAAGCATCGCACACTCTTTAAGGCTATTTGCAGATGATGCAGTTGTTTATACCAAAGTAGCAATGCCAGAAGACAGTAAGAATTTGCAGAACGACGTGCAGAGAATTAATGAATGGTGCAGACTCTGGCGGTTGGCCCTGAACGTAATTAAATGTAAGATATTGCGCATACATAGGAAAAGAAATCCACCACTGTACAGCTACACTACTGATGACAAACAGCTGGAGACAGCGTCTGCTGTAAAATATCTAGGCGTAACTATCTAGAGTGACCTTAATTGGAATGACCATGTTGTTGTTGTGGTCTTCAGTCCTGAGACTGGTTTGATGCAGCTCTCCATGCTACTCTATCCTGTGCAAGCTTCTTCATCTCACAGTACCTACCGCAACCTACATCCTTCTGAATCTGCTTAGTGTATTGATCTCTTGGTCTCCCTCTACGATTTTTACCCTCCACGCTGCCCTCCAATGCTAAATTTGTGATCCCTCGATGCCTCAGAACATGTCCTACCAACCGATCCCTTCTTCTAGTCAAGTTGTGCCACAAACCTCTCTTCTCCCCAATCCTATTCAATACCTCCTCATTAGTTACGTGATCTACCCATCTAATCTTCAGCATTCTTCTGTAGCTCCACATTTCGAAAGCTTCTATTCTCTTCTTGTCCAAACTAGTTATCGTCCATGTCTCACTTCCATACATGGCTACACTCCATACAAATACTTTCAGAAACGACTTCCTGACTCCTAAATCTATATTCGATGTTAACAAATTTCTCTTCTTGAGAAACGCTTTCCTTGCCATTGCCAGTCTACATTTTATATCCTCTCCACTTCGACCATCATCGGTTATTTTACTCCCTAAATAGCAAAACTCCTTTACTACTTTAAGTGTCTCATTTCCTAATCTAAATCCCTCAGCATCACCCGACTTAATTTGACTACATTCCATTATCCTCGTTTTGCTTTTGTTGATGTTCATCTTATATCCTCCTTTCAAGACACTGTCCATTCCGTTCAACTGCTCTTCCAAGTCCTTTGCTGTCTCTGACAGAATTACAATGTCATCGGCGAACCTCAAAATTTTTACTTCTTCTCCATGAATTTTAATACCTACTCCGAATTTGTCTTTTGTTTCCTTTACTGCTTGCTCAATATACAGATTGAATAACATCGGGGAGAGGCTACAACCCTGTCTCACTCCTTTCCCAACCACTGCTTCTCTTTCATGCCCCTCGACTCTTATAACTGCCATCTGGTTTCTGTACAAATTGTAAATAGCCTTTCGCTCCCTGTATTTTACCCCTGCCACCTTCAGAATTTGAAAGAGAGTATTCCAGTCAACATTGTCAAAAGCTTTCTCTAAGTCTACAAATGCTAGAAACGTAGGTTTGCCTTTTCTTAATCTTTCTTCCAAGATAAGTCGTAAGGTCAGTATTGCCTCACGTGTTCCAACATTTCTACGGAATCCAAACTGATCTTCCCCGAGGTTGGCTTCTACCAGTTTTTCCATTCGTCTGTAAAGAATTCGCGTTAGTATTTTGCAGCTGTGACTTATTAAACTGATAGTTCGGTAACTTTCACATCTGTCAACACCTGCTTTCTTTGGGATTGGAATTATTATATTCTTCTTAAAGTCTGAGGGTATTTCGCTTGTCTCATACATCGTGCTCACCAGATGGTAGAGTTTTGTCATGACTGGCTCTCCTGAGGCCATCAGTAGTTCTAATGGAATGTTATCTACTCCCGGGGCCTTGTTTTGACTCAGGTCTTTCAGTGCTCTGTCAAACTCTTCACGCAGTATCTTATCTCCCATTTCATCTTCATCTACATCCTCTTCCATTTCCATAATATTGTCCTCAAGTACATCGCCCTTGTATAAACCCTCTATATACTCCTTCCACCTTTCTGCTTTCCCTTCTTTGCTTAGAACTGGGTTGCCAAATGAGCTCTTGATATTCATACAAGTGGTTCTCTTTTCTCCAAAGGTCTCTTTAATTTTCCTGTAGGCAGTATCTATCTTACCTCTAGTGAGACAAGCCTCTACATCCTTACATTTGTCCTCTAGCCATCCCTGCTTAGCCGTTTTGCACTTCCTGTCGATTTCATTTTTGAGACGTTTATATTCCTTTTTGCCTGCTTCATTTACTGCATTTTTATATTTTCTCCTTTCATCAATTAAATTCAATATTTCTTCTGTTACCCAAGGATTTCTATTAGCCCACGTCTTTTTACCTACTTGATCGTCTGCTGCCTTCACCACTTCATCCCTCAGAGCTACCCATTCTTCTTCTACTGTATTTCTTTCCCCCATTCCTGTCAATTGTTCCCTAATGCTCTCCCTGAAACTCTCTACAACCTCTGGTTCTTTCAGTTTATCCAGGTCCCATCTCCTTAAATTCCCACCTTTTTGCAGTTTCTTCAGTTTCAATCTGCAGTTCATAACCAATAGATTGTGGTCAGAATCTACATCTGCCCCAGGAAATGTCTTACAATTTAAAACCTGGTTCCTAAATCTCTGTCTTACCATTATATAATCTATCTTAAACCTGTCAGTATCTCCAGGCTTCTTCCATATAAAACAGATAATGGGAAAAGCAGACACAAGACTGAGATTCATCGGAAGAATCTTAAGAAAATGTAACTCATCCACGAAGGAAGTGGCTTATAAAGCGCTTGTTTGCCTGATTCTTGAGTATTGTTCATCTATCTGGGATCCCTATTAGGTAGGACTGATAGGGGAGAAAGAGAAGAACCAATGAAGAGTGGTACAGTTTGTCATGGGATTGTTTAGCGGTGAGTGAGCATTACGAAGGTGTTAAACAAACTCCACTGGCAGATGTTACAAGAGAGGCCTTTTGCATCACAGAGAGATTTACTATTGAAATTTTGGGACAGAACTTATCAGGAGGAGTCAGACAACATATTACTTCTCCCCAGATACATCTCGCATATTGACCACAAGGAGAAAATTTGAGCCAATACAGAGGTTTACTGACAATCATTCCTCCCATGCACTGTTCGTGAGTGGAACAGCGATGAAGGGATCAGTTAGTGGTACCTAAATTAACCTCTGCCATACACCATTAAGTGGCTTGCAGTGTATGATGTAGATGTAGATGTAAAGAGTTGATATGCCACCCTCTGTAGGTGCTGGGTTTTCTGTTGTGCTGTGTGATGTTACAGCAGCATTCCTTGACTCTTTATGGCTATGGAGATTACAGAGACTTTTTCTAGCAATTAGAGATGGTTTGTTTCTACTCTACTCCTACAGTTTGAATGGTTTTTCAAGTATTTGCTATCTGTCATCAGTTAATAAAGTTACTCAATCAAGTGATACATCAGCATTCCTAATTACACATGATCTGGCTAAAGTAGAACACGCAATTGCTTGTTCAGAGAGCTAACAACTAGAGGCCCCAAAATTGGTGACTCTGATGTTAAGCCTGCACTACAACAAAGGAGTGAACTCAATTTATGAGTGATTCAAGATTTTTGAACTATGACAGAAATCCCAGATGTGACAGTATTTCCAGACTTTCCATAAGTTTACTGCCCTTCTGGTAACATAAACCAGTGCTGTGGTTTGTGGCAGTGGAAGTCAGGAAGCCAGTTTTGATTATGTTGGAATTACTATGGACTGCAAAGTTTGCAATATATGTGAACCAGTTAGACCATTGATATGCGCCCAAGATTGAAGACATAATAATCATGTCACCTACCACAATCCCCTATGAAAAGTTATAGTTGGAATTGATATGTAGAGTCTCTGCATCTCAAGAAGAACAAATCAGGAAATTTATATCTAAAAAGAAAGATGATGAGACTTACCAAACAAACGCACTGGCAGGTCGTTAGACACACAAACATACACACAAAATTCAAGCTTTCGCAACCAATGGTTGCCTCATCAGGAAAGAGGGAAGGAGGGGGAAAGACGAAAGGATTTGGGTTTTAAGGGAGAGGGTAAGGAGTCATTCCAATCCCGGGAGCAGAAAGACTTACCTTAGGGGGAAAAAAGGACAGGTAAACACTCGCACACACACACACATACACATATCCATCCGCATATACACAGACACAAGCAGACATTTGTAAAGGCAAAGAGTTTGGGCAGAGATGTCAGTCGAGGCGGAAGTACAGAGGCAAAGATGTTGTTGAAAGACAGGTAAGGTATGAGCGGCTGCAAATTGAAATTAGAAATTAGCGGAGATTGAGGCCTGGCGGATAGCGAGAAGAGAGGATATACTGAAGGGCAAGTTCCCATCTCGGAGTTCTGACAGGTTGGTGTTAGTGGGAAGTATCCAGATAACCCGGACGGTGTAACACTGTGCGAAGATGTGCTGGCCGTGCACCAAGGCATGTTTAGCCACAGGGTGATCCTCATTACCAACAAACACTGTCTGCCTGTGTCCATTCATGTGAATGGACAGTTTGTTGCTGGTCATTCCCACATAGAACGCTTCACAGTGTAGGCAGGTCAGTTGGTAAATCACGTGGGTGCTTTCACACGTGGCTCTGCCTTTGATCGTGTACACCTTCCGGGTTACAGGACTGGAGTAGGTGGTGGTGGGAGGGTGCATGGGACAGGTTTTACACCGAGGGCGGTTACAAGGGTAGGAGCCAGAGGGTAGGGAAGGTGGTTTGGGGATTTCATAGGGATGAACTAAGAAGTTACGAAGGTTAGGTGGACGGCGGAAAGACACTCTAGGTGGAGTGGGGAGGATTTCATGAAGGATGGATCTCATTTCAGGGCAGGATTTGAGGAAGTCGTATCCCTGTTGGAGAGCCACAATCAGAATCTGATCCAGTCCTGGAAAGTATCCTGTCACAAGTGGGGCACTTTTGGCGTTCTTCTGTGGAAGGTTCCGGGTTTGAGGAGATGAGGAAGTGGCTCTGGTTATTTGCTTCTGTACCAGGTCGGGAGGGTAGTTACGGGATGCAAAAGCTGTTTTCAGGTTATTGGTGTAATGGTTCAAGGATTCCGGACTGGAGCAGATTCGTTTGCCACGAAGACCTAGGCTGTAGGGAAGGGACCGTTTGATGTGGAATGGGTGGCAGCTGTCATAATGGAGGTACTGTTGCTTGTTGGTGGGTTTGATGTGGACGGACGTGTGAAGCCGGCAATTGGACAGGTGGAGGTCAACGTCAAGGAAAGTGGCATGGGATTTAGAGTAGGACCAGGTGAATCTGATGGAACCAAAGGAGTTGAGGTTGGAGAGGAAATTCTGGAGTTCTTCTTCACTGTGAGTCCAGATCATGAAAATGTCATCAATAAATCTGTACCAAACTTTGGCAGGCCTGGGTAACCAAGAAGGCTTCCTCTAAGCGACCCATGAATAGGTTGGCGTACGAGGGGCCATCCTGGTACCCATGGCTGTTCCCTTTAATTGTTGGTATGTCTGGCCTTCGAAAGTGAAGAAGTTGTGGGTCAGGATGAAGCTGGCTAAGGTAATGAGGAAAGAGGTTTTAGGTAGGGTGGTAGGTGATCGGCATGAAAGGAAGTGCTCCATCGCAGCGAGGCCCTGGGCATGCGGAATATTTGTGTACAAGGAAGTGGCATCAATGGTTACAAGGATGGTTTCCCGGGGTAAGAGACTGGGTAGGGATTCCAGGTGTTCGAGAAAGTGGTTGGTGTCTTTGATGAAGGATGGGAGACTGCATGTAATGGGTTGAAGGTGTTGATCTACGTAGGCAGAGATGCGTTCTGTGGGGGCTTAGTAACCAGCTACAGTGGGACGGCCGGGATGATTGGGTTTGTGAATTTTAGGAAGAAGGTAGAAGGTAGGGTTGCAGTGTGTCTGTGGGGTCAGGAGGTTGATGTAGTCAGGTGAAAGGTTTTGTAGGGGGCCTAAGGTTCTGAGGATTCCTTGAAGCTCCGCCTGGACATCAGGAATGGGATTACCTTGGCAAACTTTGTAAGTAGTGTTGTGCAAAATATAGTAAGATGTGACTAGCTGAACAACTGTTGTACCATAGTGTATAAATTTTCTATTTTGTATAGAGTATATTATACCTTCTATGAGATGTGATATAGATGGGAGGGTTTGTATAAATTTTGAAAGGGGTAGTGGGTATTGTAGCTAAAAGCTTGATTTACAACAGCAGATAAATCATGACTAACACAAAACACACATCACACCTTTGAAACAACCCTCACAAACAATTCTTCTTCAATTGGCGTTTCCATAGGGTTGCTAGGATTTCCTTCAGGGACCTCAAAGGGTGAAGGTGGGAAAAGTCCGTTCTACAGAACACCAAACCTCCTCTGGCATCTCACTCAAGTAACTGAGAGGTAGGGATCCTGGGGATGGGGGTGGGAAGGGTTTCCTGTCTTTGGGGCTATCTTCTTTCTCTTCTTTGATCCTAGCAAACATATCTATTTTTTTCCTTTTGTACTTCTCATCTTGAGGACCTGTCTATCTTTTCTCTCTTTCCATATTCATAAACTTCTATCACTGAAGTCCTTCCTTATTTCCATGGTTACTAATAACCTACATCTTATCTTTAGATAAGAAGACCAAAGAATTGGAATACATGAACACACATCCACATATACACAAATATACAGTTCTTCGCATACATTAAATTATATAAGACAAAGCCTATCATGATGTGAGAACTGCCAGGTGTTGTAGGGGAAAAGGTGTGTACGTAGGGAATTACGCACACATATATGAGGAGTTATGACAGTTCTACATTGAATGTACATAAGGAGAGGTGCCCAGACATAACAAACAACTATAAGATAGTAATGAGTAATAGATAAATAAAAAAAAGGTGTGAGCAATGTCAGTGCAATAAAAATGCTGATGAAAGTATAGAAGTTGATAAGTAGGGGAGGACTCTAGGGAGTGGATGATATATTAAAGAATGAATGTGAAGTTTAAAATAGATTTATAGCTTTACCAGAGGATACTTAATCATGGTATACATAGAAATGTGTCTTAGGGTAATGCACCATGAGTCCTACTCAGAAAGGATTAGGGGGGCGTACCCAGCATTCACTAAGTATAAAGGGCAGATGTACTTATGTGGAGATAGGACAATCTGTGGCCTGAAAAACAGAGATGTTTTGTAAGGGGTGTACCTACCAGAATGTAAAGAGGAAGTGCTCACATAAGGTCAACTCACAAGCAAGGAGTAGGTGCTGATCCTAGGTGAAGGGGACAGTGCCATGACAAAAGTCACAAATTTTATGGGAATTATTCTGGAAAGTATTAATTCTATGAACGACTAACATTATTATGTTTTGTGGAAGTAAACGAGTTTCAAAAGAACACTTTAATTTTGCCCTGAGTTCCTCTAAGCTACAACTAATGGAAATAGTATGTATTAGGAAAAATGTAGTACATAAAGATAAGAATAGAAAATAAATTACTCGTGTGTCATAGACACCTGAAGTTTTCAATTATTAGTAAACCTGACTAAAACAGGGAATAAATGCTCATGTTGTAATAACAAAGTAAAGTAAGAAAAGAGTAGAGAAAATTAAATAAGTGAAAGATTGTGCAAGAGAGGACAGAGAATTGTTGCTCAAAGGGTAGAGGGTAACATTTCACATGGGAAAAATATATATATAAAACAAAGATGCTGTAACTTACTAAACGAGAAAGCGCTGGTTTATAGACACATTAAAAAACACACAAACACACACACAAATTTCAAGCTTTCGCAACCCAAGATTGCTTCATCAGGAAAGAGGGAAGGAGAGGGGAAGACAAAAGGATGTGGGTTTTAAGGGAGAGGGTAAGGAGTGATTCCAATCCTGGGAGCAGGAAGACTTCTCTTAGGGGAAAAAAAGGACTGGTATACATTGGTAAGTCACAGCATCTTTGTTTTTTATACACATTTTTACCACGTGGAATGTTTCTTGCTGTAACTTACCAAATGAAAGCGTTGGTACATTGATAGAGACAATAACAAACACAAACACACACACAAATTTCAAGCTTTCGCAACCCACAGTTGCTTCATCAGGAAAGAGGGAAGGAGAGGGAAACATGAAAGGATGTGGGTTTTAAGGGAGAGGGTAAGGAGTCATTCCAATCCCAGGAGCAGAAAGACTTACCTTGGGGGGAAAAAGGGACAGGTATACACTCGCACACACACACATATCCATCTGTCACTTTTTTCCCCCCAAGGTAAGTCTTTCCGCTTCCAGGATTGGAATGACTCCTTACCCTCTCCCTTAAAACCCACATCCATGATAGTCTAGATATGAGTGTAGGATGGTAAAATCCTACCTACTGCGCATCACATGTCTGTGTGTGTAGGTTTAAAATCAGCTGTGGGAAGAAGGCAGACGTGGTGGTAGAACGACACCGACAAGTACCTGTCAGGCAATCCATAGAGGTTTTAGCGCACGTGTAAGGAAGAACCATGGAGTTTTTATGCTGCTCTGTGCTTATTGTGTCATTGACTATTGTTATGTGAAACAAGAACAGTTGAAAAATGTTCAACAGTACAAGGTACTTACAGAAAGTTACATATGTGTTTTGAAAGTGTGAATTATATTTTGCATGAAAGTCAAATACATCGTTAACCAACAAAAGTAGAAAGAGGCTTAAAAGTTCCTGTGCCTAGCGCTATTCGACGGAGAAGAAGTCAAGAGATTCCCAGCAGCCAACTACCGCGTAAAGAAGAGGAGCTGCAAAATTCCAAGTATGTCACCTCGTAAAGAAGTGGAATGTGGTTTGGGGAAATAAATCAGTATAACCCACACCCACTCTCACACTTTTAAGTCATCAAAACTTAGACACCCCGTGCCAAAGAAGGGAGTTGCATGGTGTCCATATGTAGAATAATGTGCACTTGATGTTTGAACAGCATGGACATCAGACGCATCTCTGTAATTGTCAATGTAGTAGCAGACTGTCTTTTCTGTGTCAGCAGCATGTCAAACACTATCAAATTCACGTGAGTCACCAAGGCACAAGAGACTGACTGGGAACTCCAGAATATCCTCAAGGATACATTATCAGCCTTAGACTTGCAACTTATTAACATTCCTGATGTGGATAACAAATTATATTGACTTATCTACCAAAAAACCTCATCCATTCTTGCCAACTACATTCCGCAGATGTGCCTTTGCCAGCAGGCATAACTTGTGTCATCCTGACATCAGATCAACATTCTGCCTTGTTTCATAATGATTTTTTTGCCTGGAGTTCAAAAATACTGTTGAGGGTGGACTCACTTGTGTGGCAAGAGCCAGCAAAGCAAAGTTTTCCACCACATGCTTGCACCTATGGGGTCTTGTCAGACACAGCTACGTGATTTGTGCATGTACATATTGATGTTGTAAGCCTGTGGCCTCCATATGAGGATCAATGTTACATTCTGGCTGTGAATGAATGATTTACTCACCTGGCTGGAAGCAGTGCCAGTAGACAACATCTCTGCAGGTATCTTAGCTTCTATATTCATCTCAAGGCAGAGTGCTTGATTTGGTTGCCTGCTACACACCACAATGTACCACAGCGACCAGTCTGAAACTGGCCTGTTTGCTGAGCTGAGCAAATTCTGCATCACTTTTCACCACAAAACAAGTTATGACCTGGTCAGTAATGGTGTTATAAAACACTGGCACCATTCACTAAAGGAAGCACTCATGTCGTGATACCAATGGTCTTACTTGGTTTAATAAGTACCTACAAGCCTGGCTTAGATTCATCATTGGAGGAGCTGGTTTATGGTGAAGTACTATGCCTACTGGAAGAATTTGTAGATGCACACTCTATCCAACTTTCTGATGACAACCATAGTGATTTCATTCATCAGTTGAGAGAACACACATCCTGGATTCAACATCACCAGGCTTCACCCAGCACACATACTATTCAGTTTATTCACCATTGACCACTTACAGTGGAATAGGTCTGAACATTAAATATACAATTAACAATAACTTTACAGTAAAGTTTTTACAATTTAATTCCTTTTCTTTTTGGAATATTCTTATATACTAATGTCAATGATTATTTTAAAATATTCTGTTATATTATAAAATGGGTGTTTGAGTAACCAGTCATAAATCTTATGTTTGAAAATATTACTGGTCAGTGACCGAGCAGATGCTGGAAGTTTATTGAAGAGTTTTAAACTCATTATTTTGTGAGAGTTTGCAGTCTTTGTGAGTCTGTGTCTTGGTATGTCGAAGTCCAGTTTGCCTCTGGTGTTGTGGGGATGTATGTTCTCTCTGGTCTCAAACTCATTTAAGTTGCTTTTGACATAAAGCAGTGCTGTGTAGATGTATAGATTCACAACAGTTAATATCATGTGCTTGATAAAGAGGGGCGGTAGTGTTCCTTGGGCTTAACTTTGCTCATTATTCTGATTACCTTTTTTTTTTTTGAATTTTCAGAATTTCACTGTCAAAGAAAGAATGTCCCCATAACAATATGCCGTAGGAAATGTGTGACTGAAAGAGGCCAAAATATACCACCTTGAGATACTCATCAGTGACTACATCTGTCAGTCTCCAGATGAGATAGCACACTCTTGCTATTCTCTTGCAGATATGGCTAATGTGTTCCTCCCAGTTTAATTTTGAATCAATGTGGAATCCTAACAATTTTATTGATTTGCTTTCAACAGCTGTAGTTAAACCCAGAATTAGTTCTTGTGTTTTATCAGGATTACACTGGAGTTCATTAGAAAAAACCAATTCATTACTAGTTATAGTTTTTCCTGTGTTGCCTGATGCAGTTCTGTTGTGTCATGGTGTGTATTGAGCAATGTTGTATCATCTGCATAACACAAAATTGAATTTGCTCCTACATGGTACGATAAGTCATTAATTGCAATGATGAACAGAAAAGGACCTAGGACCGAGCCCAGAGGCTCTCCAGTCTAAACTTCCTTCAGCGAGGAGCATCTATTTTTAATTGATACAAACTGTCTCCTGTTACTTAAGTATGATTTGATTTCATCTAAAGATGGTTTGTGTATGCCATAAAATTCCAGTTTTGCAAGTAGGGTGTTAGATGGTATGCAGTCGAAGGCTTTGCTAAGATCACAAAGTACGACTGATACTAGATCCTTATTTTCGAATGCAGTTAACACCTGGTTAACAACTTCAGTGACAGCAGTAGTGGTATTTTTACCATGTTGATATGCAAACTGTCTGTTGGAGAGGAGATCATGCTTATCAAAATAGTTATTTAGTTGACTGTCCATTACATATTCAAAAACTTTAGAGAAAATTGTGACAAATAAAAACTGGTTGATAGTTTTGGGGCAGATGCTTATCTCCTTTTTGAAAGACTGGTATCACTTTAGCAGTTTTGAGTGCATCCGGGAAAACTCCAGATTCTAAACACATATTAAAAATGAAAGAAAGAGGTTGACAGATAAGGTGTATTATTTTTTTCATTACATAGTTAGAAAACCAATAACAGTCCATACTTTTGGAGTTGGTGAACCTTGCCACACAGCTTTTACAATATCCTCTGGGGTGACAACATTCCAGTGGAAAGTATAGCTCCTTGTACATCATGACCTGAGAACATGAATGCACGTCATGCTTAGTACAGATGGCATCAAACCCTCCCTTCAACCACCATACACAGATCCTCGTAGAGTACTATAGTGAGGAGCACACACCGTGACATATTAATAAATGGCAAACACTCTACGGTCTCAACCTCACATATGCATTTCAGCTATTGCAACCTACTGAGGTACCATGACTTTGCACCCCAGCACAGGCACCTATGCCACGCACAACATGTTCTGGATGACAAGTGCATTTCTTGGCATGCTTCCTGCAGGGCACTGTGCTTCCCCTGGGGGGAGGAGGGGGGGAGGCTGATGTAGCGATGATTTAGCATCAATTTTTGCCAAGTGAAGACAGCTGAGATTGAAGTCAGCTGCTGTGCTCATGCAAGCTGTCAAAGAGTTGATGCACCACCCACCAGAGGAGGTGCTTGGTTTTTTTGTGTTGTGCTCTGTGATGTTACAGCATTCTTTGACTGTTTATAGTTATGGAAATTACAAAGACTTTTTCTAACAATTAGAGGCAGTTAGTGTTTTCTTCAAGCTCCTCTATTGCCACAGTTTGCATTGTTATTGAAGTATCTGCTATCTGTCATCAATAAAGTTACTTACATAACTTATACATTGGCATTTTTAACTAGACACAATCTGGCCATAGTAGAACATGTGGTGGTATGTTCAGAGAGCCAACAACTAGAGACTCCACCAAAGTTAAACATGGGGAACTGTATTTTGATTTATAGTATAGTATTATCAGTTGTAACTGTAAAGCATGTGTTTCAATCAAGAAATGAGTTGTAAGTATATACTGTAGTTACTGTGGATTTGATAGCTAAGAGAAACACTAAATGCATTACATAATTTTGGAAGTAAAAACATGTAATAGGGTACTAAAAATTTTGAAATGATGGGAAATAACTGTAATATAATGAAATATGCTGACTCAGTTTTTACACAGCTTGTTTGATGGGACACATCTGATTATTTAAAAAGGAAGACAAGTAGAGATGGTTCATAATGAATTGGAAGTTGAAACCATAAGGTGTTTTGCTGGAGAAAGAAATGAATATTTTCTTGTTCTAATCAAATATTGAAAAACACTTTTACAAATTATCAGATTTAAGTATATACATGTATTTGTCATTATTTTGTCTGCAGTATATCAACTTCGTATAACAACAATAATAATGACTCCCCCAGAGGAATATGTTACTTGTTCCTATCCAAATTGTATCTCTCCCATTTAAAACAATGTTTTGTGATTATTTAGTGTTAAATGATGTTTTTTTGAAAGTAAATTTAATACTTCATGAATGATGTCAAATTTGCCTTCTAACATAATCCATTTACTAAATATTTTGTCCTAGGTATTAAAATGATATCTGAATAAGTCAAATCATGCAATTTTGAAGGTGGATCACACTTGGTATATTATCGACTCACAGTCAGCACTTGTATGATGATGGAAAAACTAAAATCGGGCTACAAACTAAAACTTTTGAGGTGAAATGTGATGTATGATAACAAATTTGAATTATTATTCTAAGGATATTATGTAATAAGTGCTACACAACAAGGAAACTAATCACACAGACAAGAAAAATATTGGTAATGATAGTAACATTTTCTGAAGGAATAACCAAATGAAATAAAAGTACTAGACTTGATCATAGCTTAACTATGAACACAATGGGTACAGAATGCTCTGTTACCTGAAGCTAATGGACTTAAGAACATTTTGAGATGATATACTCAAGCAGAGCCTTTGTGAGATGTTGATAGAAAAGGTAAAATGATAAAGATGTTGTATTTGATGATGCTGTTGTAATGATGTTGAGGGAATGTTGATGAACTTCCTGAAAAGGATAAAGTCAGGGTTATACATCTTTATTCGGTATTGTGATGTCATGTTTGATTGTGAAAGATAATCAATTTTTTTAAAATATAAGTAACTGGATAGGTAAAAAATCTACTCATCAAGCAGCAGCAGGAGAACACACATATAAAAGGTATTACAGTTTGCTAGCTTTTGGAGCCAGTGATTCCTTCTTCTGGCAGCACGGTTGAAGGGAAAGGAAGATGAGTGAAGGAAAAGGATGGGTAAGGTTTAGGAAAAGGGCTAGAGTTCAGAAACATTGTCGATAACTCCAGGTCAGTGGAAACTTATCAGATGGGATGAGAAGGAAAAGCTTTCTCTTGAAAGTTGATGTCAGGTATTCAAACCTGATACCCATTGACCTATGTATAGCTGGTAATGTCACCAGAAACTAATAAGTCATGATTTTTGTAGCTGATATTACAATGATGTAAAGGATATTCTACTAAGAGAAGATATGAAAAGAGTTTACACTCATGTAAAGGACATTTATTAAGCCGAGAGTGAAAAGGGCAGATACATTATAAATAATGGGATGGTGTAATACCAAGGACATGAAATGACTGATCATTTTATTGTGCCACTTGTATGTGTCTGTCTGTTTTATGTTATTGCATTGAAAATAATAATTAACCATGACAAAGTCAATGCATGTCACATACATTTCATGAGATCCTTAAAAAGTCAGTTGTCTCTTTTACATTTGTTAAAAACAGCCTTGGACAGCTCTATTATTTTGGAACTTGAGTTTTGTTCATATGTTCATGCTTGCAGAATTCTTGGTGGGCTATTGTAATGGAAGTGCTGAACACAGTTTTTTTGTGAAGTGTTGAAGTATAGTTAGTGAAGTATAATTAGTGAGAAATTTGATAGAGCCTTGCTGGATCTTTTCAAGCATATTATGGCATCGACGTACTTCCTTTGTGGAGGCCAATTCTATGAGCAGACTGAAGGAGTGGACATGGGTAGCCCCTTATCTCCAGTAGGGGCGAATCTGTTTATGGAGAAATTCGAGGATGAGGCACTTACAACTGCTGCCTACCAACCGACGTGTTTCTTCAGATATGTTGATGAAACATTCATCGTCTGGCCACATGGCAAGAGAAGACTGGATGAGATCCTGGAACATCTGAACACAAGACACCCCAACATCAAGTTCACCATGCAACTAGAGAGTGATGGTCAGCTCCCTTTCCTTGATGTCCTGGTAAAGAGGGAGGCAGATGGCACCTTAGGCCACAGTGTGTACAGGAAACCAATACCCACTGACTTATATCTACAGGCTGACAGCTGCCATCACCCAGCACAGAAGCAGGGAGGGCTGAGAACACTTATGCACTGAGCCAAAACACTCTCTGACCCAGACAGCCTGACAGCGGAATTAGAACATCTAAAAAGAGTGTTCACAGACAACGGATACTCCACCAGTGACGTCCGCAAAGCCCTCCATTCCACCAGACAACCTGAGGCAACAGGAGAGGAGCAGGAAGAAGAGTCCAGGAAAGTAGTCTTTCTACCATATGCTGGGCCTATATCTACCAAGGTCAGCAGAATCTTGAAGAAATACAATATGAAGAGTGTGTTCTGCCCACCTAACAAGATAAGGACGCTCCCTGGAACTGTCAAGGATGATTTAGGGTTAAGAAAACCTGGTGTCTACCATATATCATGTGAATGTGGGATGTCTTGCATCAGTCAGACTACCAGAACAGTTAAAATAAGATGTAAAGAACACCAGAGACATACCAGGCTACAACAGGTAACTAAATCTGCAATAGCACAACATTGTCTGGACCTTGAGCACACTATGGATTATGACAAAACCAGGATCCTGGCTCAGACCCCCCAATTCTGGGCTGATTAATGAATCAGTTGAAATCAAGATGGCAGAGAACTTGATCAACCGGGAAACAGGATATCAGCTTAGTACTGCATGGAATCCTGCTTTGGAACTACTACAGAAACAATGAGAGAAAGTTCCCTCCTCCAGGAATGAACTACAGATGTCCAAAGGCGTAAGTAACGGAACAGAATGGCATACGTGATACCAGGCGGCAGAAAGCTCCTGGGAGGGTGGCCATCATAATATGCAGCTCCATCAGCAGCTAGATGCCACAGGAAACGCACCTCACAGGTGCATACCGGGTTCAGAAGGCCAGGAGAATGGCTCGGCCACGAGAGAAACTCACTGCGGTTGCGGACAGCATAAGGAACCTCAACAGAGCCATGATAGTGCTAGGATTGGGCACGGACCCAATGCAGAATGCCTTGGGATGTCTGCTACCTCAGAAGAGAGCCGCAACAGGTGCGGACCGAAGATGCAGCACCTAGAGACTGATACCACTGCCAGAAATGGCCACAGTGGGCACAGATGGCATAGGGAGTGCCACACACCGCCCAGCATAAATATGGGACAAGGTCAGCTCATCAACCAGTCTCAGGGAACATGTGATGAAGACACCGAGTTACGACATCAAAATATCGTGTTGGGAACATGCGGACCACCGGCAAGTACACCCGATTTTACGAGATGACAACAAATCACCGTGAAAGTCTTAGAAATTATATAACATTGAATATATTGATTTTACATGTACATCTTTGTGTGTAAATTTTGTAATTGTCAGCAAGTAGTTGGAGTCTGTCATGCAATAAGTCTGAATCTGTTGGTCATGTTCACTCTATCGAGCTATAAAATTTTAGTCCTGAGTACTTATTTATGCAGAACTGAGATGCTGTAAAGCTACAGTATGTTTTGCTTGGTATTAAAGCAAACCTTATGTTATTAAAAAGTTTATGTAAAGAAAGTAACTTGCATCATAATATTATTTCAGCATACAGATTTCCAAGTTACATCCCAACCATGTCGTGCAGCAAGGAGAATCTGCCATATATATAAACAGCCAAACAACAAATTCAATGAGCATGAAGTTATGTAGAAATAATAAACTTTGATTATTCCGCCTGCAATTGCTCATACTAATTTGTATTCATCATGCAAATGCATGCAGATTCAGTAGTTTGAGAAGCCAGCTAATTTCTTTATTACTAGAATTACTGTAGTTAAAAGAGCAAGGGTTAGGTTAGACAGTTCACAAACTTCATGTAGACTGGTACTCAGCTGTCTTGGAATCCTAACTGTGCCATTCCTGATTATATAATCATGGGATTTGTTGTTAACAATAGTGACTCGTTCAGAAGAAACAGCAACAATTGTTTGGTGAACATTAGAAAGAAATATGCTATGCTTTTGGTCAACACTTGCTTAAGTATGATACAGAAGAGTGTGCACTATTCAGCAGGTTTCATTTTCAAAACAGATTTTCAGCAGAACGTAAGAAATTGCATGATAAACCCCAAGTACTCAAATACAAATTGAAAGGTTTTCTTGTGGCACACTACTTCTATCTCACACATGTGTTCCTAGCAGGGATTGGGAAATTATCTCTGTAATGAGTTTTCTATTCATATACTCTGTTATTCTTCAAAAACCCAGCTATTGCAATTTAAAGCCAAGCAGTCTAAACAAATAATACTCAGATAATCCACAAAACTCGGTAACTAAAGGAAGCAGATCCTGTAAAACTCTTGGGAAAACTGGCATACTTTGCTCACTTTTTACTCTATTGTCGTAAGGTATCACATTTTGGGTAAGTCCAGAGACCAAGAGAAAGTTTTTAGAGTGCAAAAGCATGTAATAAGACTAATTTGTGTTGTAAATTCTGGAAGAGCATGCTGAAACCTACTCAAAAAATTTAATATACTCTCTACTGTTTCTCAGTATATTCCTTAAAGAAATATTGTCATACATGATACATGTCTTTCTCCACCCATAGCTCAGTGCCCAATGTCAGTACTAGGAATAAACACAATCTATGTTGTTGTTGTGGTCTTCAGTCCTGAGACTGGCTTGATGCAGCTCTCCATACTACCCTATCCTGTGCAAGCTTCTTCATCTCCCAATACTTACTGCAACCTACATCCTTCTGAATCTGCTTAGTGATTCATATCTTGGTCCCCCCCTACGATTTTTACCCTCCACGCTGCTCTCCAATGCTAAATTTGTGATCCCTTGATGCCTCAGAACATGTCCTACTAACCGGACACAATCTATGTAGATTCTAAATCACTTAACATGGTCCAAGAACCAGATCCAACATTCGGGAACACACATTTTCAATAAGTTGCCAGTAGCCATTAAGAGCCCCACAGCTTCTCGCAGTGGTAGCAATGGTTCCTGTCAGATTTTTGTGGTTTGGCTAGCACTTAGATGGGTGATCATGTGAGTCAGCCACATGCTGTTAGTACATGGGTGCACTCAGCCCTTTTTAGTCCAATTGATGAGCTACTTGACTGAGAACTATTAGTTCTGGACATGACAACTGACAATGGCCAGGAGACTGGTGTGCAGACCACATGCGTGTCCATATGCATTGATGCCTATTGGCATGATCATTGATGAAATATATGGAAGAAACAAATGGGAAATAAGGGAGCTGGAGATGAGAAAAAATTGCTGTAATATGAGAGATCCTGGGAAATAAAGAAGAGTTGGACACCCTACTTGTCATGGTCATCACATATTGTGCACTTGGCAAATAAGTTAAACAGCCTGGCATTTACTATGAAAATTTTAGCCAGTGCAGCCAACATGCATACAAGAAAAATAGTGTGTGCCATAATTACTTTGAGTACGTGGTGAGTTATGGAAGAGTACACTGCATTTGCACACAAAGTCCAATACTGACTTGTCACCCACTATTAAGAGATTTGGGTGTATTAAGTGTTCTGCCCCTGTACATGTATGAACTAATTCTTTTCATACATAGCAATCCTGATCCATTTGTTTTTTTTTCTTTTTTTCAGCATATGGAATAGAATAAATAAAGCCATGTTCTTCATTCCTGCCCACTGCACACAGTCATTTCCCAAACTCAGCAGTAGATGAGAATGAGGATTTGTAATAACTTAAAAGACAAAAATATAAACAAGATTGAGAGTAGTTTGCTGGAGAGAAAATTGCACAGCATTAGTCTAAAAATGCTATTACTCAGCAGAGGAATTTTTGAGTGATTATATTCTTATTTGAGCACAATACAGAGAAAGAGACTGCACTATGTAAACCTATGAACAAATTTCTTTGAAAAGAATTTAGCTTTTGTGTATTATAGCTAGATTGTACAAAACCAAAACACCATAAAACAGCATTTAGTATAGTAGAATGTTGTTGAATCATCTGTACTATTAATAACAGGTTTAATTAGTATGTCATGAGACAATGACCTTCTGATTCTGATTTTATGTGTTTTATTAAGTATTTAATTCTTTGTTCATAATTTTTTCTAAGTGGCATTCTGTAAATTATACATTGCCTCATTCCATGACCAAGTAGCTTTGGTGTGGTTCATTGCAACTTGATAAATAAATAAATAAGTAAATATAAAGGAAACAAAGTCACACTCCATGTGATGTGATTTATAATTTAGGAACACTGGCAAAAATCTAAATTAGAATACAGGCATGCAAATTTGAGCTTTACTCTACTAGAGTACAATTCAGGAGCAGTCATGAAAACAACACTATGTATCACTGAAAAAGTAATAACTGGAGTGACTTAAAATTATTCTGTACCAGTGGTTCACTCCAGTCAAAATACTTTTAGCTAGTTACATACTTCTACATTTTCAGCTAAATTATAACTAAGTTGGATAAAGTAATACCTTTATTTCATTTTAAAATGGGTGCTGTTTTCATGTTCCTTTTCTGATTTTATACATTTGTTTTCTACAATCTCTCTCACTTTGAAGTCAAATTCTGTCAGCACTATGCCTACCTTTGGATCTAATTTTAAACATCCTTACTTAATATAAATAAACAAATTTACTTTTAGAGGTGTAATTGTTTCCATTACTGAGTGAGCATAACCTGTTAATGTTTGTAATTTCAGAAGTATCAGCTTGGGAGGCTGAGTAATTCAATACACACAATTTTTTTCTCATGTAATTTTAAAACTTGGTTTCAGGTGTATAACAGGGTGGTCATTAGTATCTGCCCAAAAAAGATTTAAAACAATCACACAAGTTAAATTAAGTTAGTATTAACAAAGTAAAATTTCCAATAAAAAGTAATGAAAATATTACAGACTGGAAAGTACACTAAATAATGATGCAGAGCTTTACAAGTTGCTCATACTCTCATGTTTTGAGCCATCCAGCTGAGTAAATTAAATACTCCTACATAACAGTTTAGTTATGTGTTAGAAAACATGCAATAATTTAAAGAACACTCCATACTTTGTGTGTAAACCCTCATCATAAGGTACAACGCTACATATGATGCTCTAACAAAATGATGTGCATTCAAGTGAGTAAACAACAAGCAGTGATATAGAAAGAAATGTTAAAATAAAACATTTTCCTTTACCACAATTTATGAATGTAATTAGGCTGTGCGTGAACTGTTGGCTCCACAGGATACAGCTTTCTGCTGCAGGTTGTGTTACATGCTTCATGGATTGGCAGTTAGCTTTGATGGTTGGTAGTCCATGGGTCACCTGTTCAAATTCAGTCACCAGCAAATTTTTGATATTTAGTATTTATCATTTCTGGAAGATGCACAAAATTTCTTATGTTTGTGACATCTACATATTCTGGAATATTCAATGTTTTTATAAATAGCAGCACTCTCTGTCCATGTGTTCAGTTTTGTACTGTCTGTATATTGGTGTCAGCATGAACATGCTATCACTGCTAAGTGTTGTACTTCACTGATGACCCTGTTTTTGTCTTTGGTCTTGGGAGTGATCAGAACATGGCATTGTAAGAACTGTGAACCTCAAAACATCTTCATTTCTGTGGCTGCAATTAAGCAATGTAAAAGCTATTGCCTACATTGTCTAACCTATTCACCTTTGGACAATGTAAAATTTTAATGTTTGTTGCAAACCTAACTTTAACAGTGAATGGGTTTGGATCACCATTCTTCAGCCATTTAAAGAGCTATAATAATAATAATAATAATAATAATAATAATAATAATAATAATAGCTTTATTCAACATCGAATGGTACACTGCACATGTACAAAGAAACAGTAATGATTAAAGTTATTCTTCTGAATATGTCATTAATTTACAACAAAATTACAATAAGATGTTTACTGATTTCTATTCACATAATTTCACAAAACATTTGTTGTTCTTCATATAAGTATGGTGATGGATTAGAACTTGAATCTACATTTCAGTCATAAAGTTGTAAATAATTATTTGACTTTATCTACTTTCATGATGTCCATTACATCTTCTTCAAAATATTGGCACAGTCATCCTGAGGTATGGATTATTCCTATGTAGAGCAAAAGGTTATTGTCTATTAATATTAATAATTAAAAATGCAGAAGCCTATATTCACAATTTATCACATTTATTGCACATTTACAAAACATGTAATTCAAGCAAGCAGTCATATTAACAATATGTCATGTGCAATACAAAAGCTGCCTGCCATCTTTAACATCTTGACAAAAAATTCAAACTCTTGACCCACCAAAAAGGTAGAATAAAGTTACCATAAATGCCCATCTCAAACTGCAAAGTGATTTAAATTTAAATATCGATCTCTACATCCTAAGGTAAAGGTTGTATGTCATTAATATTTTATAAAATTTACGTTACACATATTTTCAAATTATAATAAAAAAATTACATAGGTAATAAAAATAACAACAATAATAAATTCCATACGTTTTTCTCAAAATTAAAGAAAAATATGTTCAATATAACTTTCAGAGGTTCAATTCTTATTTTCAAATAACTTTTTATTACATGTTATTATATTTGTACTTGTGCAAAACAATGCTTTACAATTATTTAACCAAAAACATTTATGATTTTCAAAGGACAGCTGTGTACCAAGTACTATGTTTATTTGAGTGTATTGAGAAGTACAATACATATAGAAGATGAGCCATTGACCTGTTTCATTACAGCAGCTTCCCAAGAATTTTATAAGCATGAAATGTGAGAAAAATTCTGATATATACATAATGGAACTGACAAATGTTTGATTTTGGTGAATATTAAGAAAATATTTTTTTGAAAAATAATTCCTTAAAACAAAGTATACTTAACATGTGTAAGTGTTGTGGCTACAGTGACATTTAGCTCATAAAAATTACGTAAATACTGAACTAATTATGTTTTCAAGAAATGCCTTTAGCAACCTAATAACTGTACCAACAAAGAGTTGCAATACAATGTAGACAAAAGATTTATTTTCATTATCTCTGTTATCACAATATATGTTTTTATGTTCAACAATACTAGATGTAATCAATATATTTCACATGGTTATCAGATTCACAGCAAGTACATTATTAACTTTCAGCATATTTTCTGATACAAATATATACTCTTTAACATGAATAAAAATGACACACCACAATTCAGAATACAGTTCCCTAACCCTGAGCCCCATCTACGAACTTCCAGTATGCTGGAATAGTTGTGGATCAGAAACATCTGTTAATCAGTACAACGAAAAACCAGTACAAAGTTGCAAATTTCACCTTTTCTTATTCATGCAGTGACTAGTTTCTGGCCAGGACCCATTTTTAAGTCATTGTCACATAGTCAAAAATGGAATTTTCAAAAATGTAAAAACCATGTCACAAATAATTGGTTTTTCATTGACCTAAGCCTCATCATCTACATCATCATCATCAACAACATCAACATTATTATCTCATCATCAAAAGCATCATCATTATTGAATTATCCCTCATATCAGCATCTCAACATTGAATGATGACCCTCAAAATGTATAGACCACTTCAGCACATAATTCTCAACTTATCATCTTGACATTACAGAAGTATTCTGAACATAGTATATCTACACTCAACCTATGATCAATCCACTACATGTTCACAGTTTCTTAAAATCTATCTTACATATCTTGTCTAAAACAACACACCCTTCTCTAGACAACAACTTTCTTAAAGAAAGATGTTATTGGAATAATAGACAGTAAAACTTGCTCAAAATGGAATCGCATGGGACTAAAGTAATCTTCCAAATTAGACTAGTTTCCAGATTATACAGAACTCACTAGCCTATCATAAACAAAAGTGTATATTTGTAATTATGCACAAAATTATGTACCTTCACTCTTCCACAGTAGATGTTCATTTACTGTATATGGCACAACAGAACACTAGATTATTACGCAAACTAATAAATAATGTAGCATTTACTTATTTCTCTTCTAACTTTTTAAACTTCTTTTATTGTTGTGTGTAATAGGCTTACATATTATTCCCATGATTATTTGCTTTACATTTCACTTTGTTCAACACATATTTACTGTAAAAACTTTTTTCCTGCACAATTTTTTGCACTATACAACAATTCCAACACCTTGGGAGAATCTGTGTGTGCTGCAAATTGCATAACATTGTTTATGCATGCAACACCTTCTTCAGGTATATTAATTATTCTAGGGACATCATGTCGCCCCTCTCTTTCTTCCTGATCATCTTCTGTGTTGCAGAATTATATTAAAACTGTGGCTGAAATAAAAGTGGAGTGAGTTGATAGAAAGTCATCTATCCCACTACATGAAATGTTTCACACTTGAATTAATTCAGCAATTGCTGCAGCATTTTTTTGAGCTTTAATGGCCAGGGAAGTGTCTTGTTCTTGACCTCCAAACCCTGCTTCATTAAAGCACTTGGTAACAGTTTCAGGCTTTATTTCCCTTACTGCCAAGCCAATCCAGTTTACTGCATCCAGGACAGAAACTGACTGTGCAAGACTAAATGCACTTTCACCTTCTTCATCACTAAGAACAACAGACTGCATCAGTAATCACCTTTAATGGGTCTTGAATGTGTAAATAACACCCTGGTCCATGGGTTGTATGAGACTGGTTGAATCTGGCAGGAACCAATCCAATTTCAGGTTTGATAACTTGTCTTTTGGGTGGCAGATTACATTGTCCAGGAAAAGGAGTACTTTTTCCATTTTCGCTTTGAAAAAGGCCAGCTATTCTTCCATAAAACTACACATACCATCCATGCCTTTTTATTGCTTCGCAATGTGAATGGAAACTTACCTATATCTATATTTTTGAAACAATGTGGTTTTGCCACCAATTCAATCATCGGTGTCTCTCCATTTCACCTAACATGTTTTCACACAGCAGTTTTCCATTATTATTGATGCACGCAGACACACCCTGGAACATCATCATGCACCTATGTCACAGTGTGTGTTCCATTAAACCGTGGTTTTATGCAGCAAAGTCAAGCATTCCAAAGAAATGCTCCACCTGCATTATTTTCTGTCAGTTTCAGTAAACTAGTAGCACTTTGAATGATAACATGGTGTCAATACTTTAAGTGATAAAATGATGTCTAACACAAATCACTTGTTGGAACACTTAAAGAAAGGTTAAGGGAATTGAGGTGAGTGTGAAAGACAAATTATATGAAATAATGTTTTGCTTCAAATACAGTAAAACATAAATTTATGATACTTTAAGAAGCAAGAATACAATACTTGATGAATGGATGAAAGGGAATGGGCAAATGAAAAGAATGGAATTGAAGACAACAAATGAGGAAATTAATGAGATAGTGTGGGAATGGTTAGTAAGTGTGCTGGCAAAAAACTTACCTTCGACATTTTTCCGCCAGTGCAATTTTCTCCTCAAATTGCAAGAGATTTTGAAAGCAGCGAGCAAAATAACAGTTCTGTTTTGTTGGCACTGAATACATCTTTCAGGTCGTAATTCACAATTAGGTCGTACAATATTGTCTTATATTCTGTCGCTACACTTTCCTGCACATCCCTAGCTTCCCACACACTTGACTCAACACATTGTTGTGCCTAGCTATGAAACTGTCCATGCATCCTGTGGATGCCTAAAACTCTATATTTCCAAACTCTTTAGTGACTCTCAAAGCTCACTCTACCATATGGATACGAAGGTAAGTTTTTTGCCCATGCACTTAATAATCATTCGACACTATCTCGTTAATTTATTCATTTCCTGTCTTCTCTGACATTCTTTTCATTTGCCCATTCCCTTTCATCCATTCATCAAGTATGTTATCCTATTTTCTTAAAGTATCTTAAATTTGTGTTTTACTCTATTTGAAATGCAACATTATTTCATGCAGTTTGTTTTTCTCACTTGTCTTAATTACATTAATCCTTTTGTCAAGTGTTGGCAGCAAATACTTTTCGTTCGACATCATGCTATCACTTAAAAAAATATTTACATCATGTTATCGTTCAAAGTGCTACTAGTTAACTGAAACTGGCAGAAAATAATGCAGGTGTTGCATTTCTTTGGAGTGCTTGACCTTACAGAGTAAAACCATTCTTTAATCGAACACCCGCCTCTTTCACTATGACAATTGCTGGAGAGTGTTTGTAGGTCCATGACGATGTTCCATGGTGTGTCTGCATATGATGTACCTACACTGTGCATTGTTCCACAGAGTGACATGGTTTGATGGCTCCACCTGCAGTGTCACACTGCACCAAACCTCTTTTTGTCAGTTTTGTATTGCTTCACAGCAATGTCAGGGCTGTATAGTCTTTGTGTTAAAAGCAGTGTTCTTGTACTGTCATGAATAATTAATGTACATTCTAATACGTTAGTACTGTAGAAGCACTTATCTACATTATACAATGGATTATTAATTAAGTCTTAAAATTTGCATTCTGTTTCCACATTAGGCACATTCTGCTTTATACAAAAGATCACCATATGAAAGTATATTGAATGCATAATGAAATGCTTCTACAGTTTGGGCAGATTTCCAAATTATACACATTCCACTTTGATCAAGTTTTACTGTAACAATAATTGTTAGTATGTATATAATTTCTGCTTTAAGTTCATGGTTCAAAATTCTAATCAATGCTCATGCTTTCTCACAGCAATTCAAAAGCTGACGGTAAATCTAAAATGTGACAATAATATCTAACAATTCTGATTTATGCCTCAGTAATTTATTTTGAAACAGATACAAAATTTTCTCAAATATGGTGCAACAGTCGCAGAATACCTTCAAAATCATACATAATACAAAAAATCCATCTACATAAGATTTCTATGAAAACAAAGGATTTCTGAACAACCTTTCAGACTAGATGAATAGTTCGATGGCAAAAATCTGATATGTAACACAAATATCCATTCAAACAATGGAAAGTTCAGGATGGAATAATGACAATGTTACGAAAGGGATAGACTGCTACCGACCATATAGCAGAGATTTGCTGGGATAAGACTGTGAGCAACTGCGCATGATGGGAGAAGCAATCTGGGTAGTGGGGTACGGAGGAGGCTAGGGTGGGGAGGGGGAGGGAGAGCACTGGGTATGGGTGAGAGATGGAAAGTGTTGTTTGTGGGAGCATAAAGGGACAAGGTGGAGGGAGAGTGGGGTAACTAGAACTAGGTGCAGTCGAGAGGTTAGACAGCAAAGGGGGGGGGGGGGGGGGAGTAAACAAACTGTGTTAGTACTTGGTACTTGTGGAGGAGAAGGCTGTGGAGTGGGAACAGGAAGGAGATAGGTGGGTAAGGACAATGATTAATGAAGGTTGAGACCAGAAGGGTTATGGGAATGTAGGATATATTGCAGGGAGAGTTTCCACCTGCACAGTTCAGAAAAGCTGGTGTTGGTAGGAAGAATCCATGTGGCATAGGCTGTGAAGCAGTCATCAAAGTGAAAAACACTGTCTAGGGCAGCGTATTCAGCAACTGGTTGGTCCAGCTGTTTCTTGCCCACAGTTTGTCATTGGCCATTCATGGAAACAGACAGTGTGTTGGTTGTCATGCCCACATAGAACAAAGGTTTGAGGTGAGCAGTTAAAGGTTAATTACAACTGTATTTGTCAGTGCCCAAAAGCAAAGGAGGCAATCTATCATTAAAATTATATAATAACTGGTATGCAGATGACTAGTAAACCACAACAGGTTGGGAAAATGATAAAAATAATGATAGAAGAGAAAAGCTCACATTTAGTTCTTGAATAGTGTTATGATGAGAGGGGGAACTCTTCCTAGTAAAACATATACTGGATGCCAGTTTCTGAAAAATACGAAATTACTTTTCCTTTAGCTCATTATGCGCTGTGTGCACTATTACTTGTACAGTCGTGTTGCACTAGTTTCTTTAATGCTTAGTTAGTTAGTTAGTCGTCAGAGTAATGAATAAAAGATCAACAGTGGATCACAGACATGTGAAGAGAGGAATAAAAAATGAACCAAATGAAACAGACAGAACTATAACAAATCACATGTGCTTGTACTTAATATAGATAACAAAATTTCTTTCACTTTTTTTGAGATTTTTATTATGAAAACAAGAACTTCAGTCAATTTTATTCGCAATAAAACTAAAAATTCATGTAAAAATGGCAGTATCCTTTCTTACAGAACTGCCACTTTTCTTGTTACCAAACACTTCAAGTATGACATAAGTGAAGAATTAGTAGTTGAAAACCACTAAAGCAAATGACATTGTCTGAGCACACCATCAATTACAAATTGCAGAAAACATTACTGTGAAATTTAAAATATGACTGAGTTGGTGATGGATGCAGAACCATATGATACCACATGAACCCTAAATTTCAATACCAATATTATGTACAACAGCAACCATAAATTATGTAACCAATGTCATGAACAGCACTTGCTAGGTGTGAACCTTGTTTATATGTGAATCTGTAACAGTATCAACTTTAATGCACTTATATTTCATATTTAAGTAGGTTAGGTGTCACACAGCTCATTTAATTATGTAATTAGTTGTTTTCAAAATAACCTAATTATTGTCAACATTTAAACATTCTTGTTTTTTAACTGTGATAATCTTATACAGCAAAAGTCACATGTCCAGTAAAACACAACTCATATTAGTAACAATTCAAATATTAGTTAACAATATTACTGTCAAGGATAATTTGTCAAGGATTATTTGTACAGTTTGTAATATTATTACCCGAAGAAACTCTTTATATAATTCTGCAATTTAGGCCACACAGAACTGGCAGGAAAACATATAAAGTTTAACTGTAATTTGAGGAAAAAGATGTTTTGTAATAATGGTATATTATGTAAACTGTTACTGGTATTGTATTCAAGTGACAAGGCAAAAGCCACTTGGCTCTCAGTTTGCTCTCAGTCTTGCATGTGTTTTTGTAGTGCAGTCTTATACCAGTATTTGTAATACACACTCTGTATCAGTTTAATTTGCAAAGCTCATCATTACATTCAAAAGACTGTCTTGACTTCTTCTTTCAGTATTCGTAACTGCCAATCACCATCTGAGATACATGGCCAGTTGAACCATAGCAACAGGTCTTGAAAATTGACAGTTATTATAAAAATGCAGATTTACACCCATTGTCAAAGCAGCATTATAGCAGTTAAGTGAGCTGCAGCAGTCAGTTTACAAACTCAACTGCAAGAGGTTTTTCTTGTGCTTAACCAAAAGTCTCTTGGTGAGGACTATTGCTGCAATAAGAAGTATTTCAATTAAACACTGGAAAATTTATTAAAAAGCATGTTTACTATAGTGTCATGGAAATTGAGGAGTGTTGTAACACAATACAGTGGTGGGATCCAAATTCAAAACCTTAACTTGAATTGTATGAAAACATTCGAAACATTCAATATTAGAGTTCTTTCACTGTGGTCTATATAGGACACAACATGACATGGAACAGTTGAGAGTACATGGGTTAGCGACAGTGGGGCCCTGAACTGAGCCTGGCATTAAGTCCACTTACTGGTGTCAAATTCTCTCTATTTCCTTTCCTGTCACCCTCTATTGGCTAACTCTTGTTATTTCAACCCCAACAGTATTAGGTTTTGACACCTGAGGGAGTATTTTGTTTTCCATCCTAAACTCAGCTCTTCAAAGCTGCTGCATTACAGAACAGGGTTTTGAATCACCAAAGGATAAGGGAAGAAAACCATGAAGAAAACATAAGTGCATTCTGACGCCCTGCAGGATTAATGGTGCAGAAGTACCAAAGGCTAGGAGATATCAGAACTCCATAACTGGTGGGACAGTTTGGGCTCCTGAGCTGTAGTGAAAGAAGCCTGCCAAGGGAAATGAAAATCTCAAAAACAAACCCACTGACAGCCAGGTCAGTGACCTAGTTGAGAAGTTATTTCAATGCTCAGAGTATCAGTATTGTGCCTCAGAAAGGACTGACTATAAATATGACAACCAATGCTAGGAACAGGTTTAAGAGATGGAAAAAAACATATTCTGTGAATTGTAGTATGGGACATAAAATCCTTTAATAACAAAGATTACGAGCTTACAGAAGAACTAAAATATCATGGAATCTCAATATGTGTTCTCCAAGAGACAATAAAGACAGGCAAAGGGTAGAAGGAATATGACCAGCACCTACTCATTTATAGCAGCGCTGAGAAGGAGACAAGAGGTACAGCAGGAGTAGGGATACTTATCCACAAAAAACACAAAGATCTTATTGAGAATTGCAGATAAGTCTTTGAGAGAATAGTTTTACTAAAGCTGTAATGTGCTCATCACAAACTGAACATTATCTCCCTGTACAGCCCAGTGAATTGTAAACCTGGAACAGAAAGAGAGACTTTCTATGAGCAGTTACAAGAAGTCATCAATCTGATACCTTTAAATGAACTTCCAGTCATAATGGGGGATTTTAATGCCCCTTTTGGAAATAGTGACATCCCTGGAGTTAAACAATGATTTAATGAAGACTATCTAAATGATAATGGTGAGATTATGATCAATGTATGTTCAAGTCATGAACTGAGAATAAATAATACTTGCTGTGAACTCACAGAGAAGTACAAACACACTTTTCAGAACACAAGAGGTCATAAATCTACAACAGATTACATTGTTACAAACAGTAACATCCATCCTCAGTCAGAGCTAGATGTCAGGACTTTAAACTCTGCCAAAATAGGGAGTGAACACAACCCACTCATGAGAAAAGTGAGATTTCATATAGGAAGGAGCAAAACTGCTAAATAACCAACTTCAAAAGAAGAAAAAAATAATACAGAGTCACTATGGAATGAATCTACAAAAATTTTATATCAGAGACAATTAGCATAAAAAATAAAAGAGAAACCCATTAATGCAGTGGATAATGTAGATCAAGCTTGGAAAAAAATAAAGAAAGTATTGAAGCGGCAGCTCAAGAAACACCAGGTACAAGTGTTTTAGAGCAAGAGAGGAAAACAAACAGATTACCATGGTTTTGAAAAAAGGTTAAACAAATGTGTAAAAACAGAGATGTGCCTATTTGAAATGTAAAACGCTCAAAACACAAGGGTCTTATGAAGATTACAAAAGAACTCATAAAGAGACAAAATCACTAGTGAATTGTTATAAACAGAAACACTGGGAAACTTTTTCTAAAAGTTTTGAACATTACTTCTGTTGGTTGCAGGAACAAATTTGGAGAATGATACAAAAGCAGAGGAAAGAATTAAATCAAATTTTGAAAATGAACAACATAAATGAAAAATGATGGGTCAAATATTTAGCAGATATGCATAAAGGTAAAAAAATCAACAGAACATGAAGAGATATCAGAGATCAGTATACAAGTAAATGACGATGTAACCATTTGACATGCAGAGGTAGAAGAAGCCATGAATATATTAAAAAGTGGGAAGTCTCCAGAGAAAGACAGAATCCCCAATTAATTACTGAAGTATGGTCGATATCCAGTAATTGAAAAATTAACCAAGTTGGTTAAAAATTGATTTGACTTAATCTGATTTTTTTTTGTCCTGTTCATCACATATTGTACAAAGAGTGTACTAGTAATATTGGACAAGTGAAGTAAAATAATACAAAATTACGTGAGAATTTTATGTATCATACAAATACTTATTTCCTATGAACAATTTGTTGGGGACAATATTGCCATCTGCATTTTACTGGTATTAGTTTAAGTGAATGCTTAAAATAGCAGAATGAATGGAAGTACACATTTTTATCCCAGTGCCACAAATAAATTAATAAATTTACATTTTGTCATTATGATTTAAATTAAAATACAAAGTTTTCATATTCATTACATAAGTAAGTTCAATGCATACCTAATAGTGTAGAATAAACTGTAGTACACATTTTAACCTATGACATAAATAAAGTTACATTTTATCATTATAATTTATGTTAGGAATGCTCAATTTCATCTTCATAACATAAGTAAAGATTTCGTTTTAAGGTTGGTTTGTTTCCTAAGTGGTTTCCTTTATTTTTACTCAACAGGGTGCCTTATTACTCTAGAAATTCATTCATTTTATAAAAAGTTTGTTCTCTTGGGAATGTTTTTAGTTTCCTTTTGAATACCTGTATGTTATTAATTTCCTTTTTTATATTGATGGAAAGCTTGTTGTATACTTTTATTCCTGACTCAGTTACTCCCTATGGACTTCTGTGAGACTTGCAGAGTCTCACTGGAACTTTTTCCCCTGTCCTGTCTTACGCTTGTGAATGTCACAGTTTTACTGGAATAATTCCTTATTGCTGGCTACAATCATCATTAGTGAGTACATATATTGATTTGTAACAATAAATGTCCTGAGAGTCTTAAAGTGACATCTGCAGGATGTTGTGTTAGAGATGCCGCATATTAACCTCACACCTCATTGTTGTAATTTGAAGACTTTTCCAACTCCCGTAGCATTTTTCCAGAATATAATACCATTGGAGACTATAGAATGGAAATATGCAAGATATGACAAAAGCAATATTTCTCTGTCAACAAGGTGATAAATAGTTCTTAGGGATGCTCTGCTAAGGTTTTTTGACCAGTTACTCAATTTATTCCCTCTATTTTAGCTGGCTGTCTATCTCGATCTGGATGACTAGGAATCTTGCATGTGTGGTTTCATAAAGTCTTTGGTTGTTGATCTCCTTTTCAGAAACATGAAGTTATTTACTGTCTGAAACTATATAATGTTAGTTTTTGAAAAAATTAGGGGTATGGTATTTGCTGTAAACCATTTGTGTATTTGGTTTGTGACTGTCAGCTCTGTATCATACATTGAACAGTTGGGACTGTTGATCAGAATACTCGTATCATCTGCAAACATAACTATTTTTGCTCTATCATTCATTGTAATTTGTAGGTCATTAATGTAGCTCAGGAAAATCAGCCATCCAAGGATCAAGCCCTGGACACCATATTTTACATTTCCCCAAGTAATACCACAACCCTTTTGGGATCCTGTATCCTCTTCCACTGTTATCCCTACTCCCCCGAAGAGAGCATATGTGTAATATCAATAATTTACACCAATTTAAACTGTTGCTTTGGTTTTGTCTTTTCTGGTTATCTGGATCCAAATACACTGAAGATTTTTGTTTTTTACAGCAAATCTGTGATTTTCACTAATTTAAGCTATAGTTTTGACATTGTTTACGTTGGGCTTCACCAGTATGCACAATAAAGGAAACATGTTGGATTAAAAGCTAATGTACCATCACAATTTGTACATTGTACAAACTTCTGGCACATTGTAGGAATAATTTTGCTATTGTAATTTTGGAGTAATTAACAATTAAAATTCTGATATTTCTAGTCATCACAAGACAGCTGTTTTTATGTTTTCAAGCTATAAAATTGCTTGTATCCCTAATAGAAATGTGACATGATAATTTTTCAGTCAAAGCCAAATATGCTCATGTTCTAATTGTTGTTAGTTAAGAAAACTGTAATTATGACTATATAGAAATGTAAAATTTTAGTCGCACAAAATTTAATTAATTTAATCTAGGCCTTTTATTCAATAAAACTAATCTCTGTGTCCGCCTGAAAATGATAGGGTGATCATTCTTTAAGTATGTAAAATGAAGTATGCAAATTAACAAATTGTATTGTTGAAATAATAAAATATTTTTATTTTTATTTAGATTTTTTTTGCATGGAGTCATCAATATGATGGCTTTTGCAAACATCAAGTACAGTTACAAACATATAATACCCCTAGATCTTAGCCTTACAGGTAACAATTAAACAGTAAATTGATTCTTGTCAAAATACTTTACATCTTAGGCATATTAATACAGCCAGTTATTTTTTATACATTATTTTACAGCTCTTTTACTTAAGCATTTAAAATTAATTGAGTGACTAAAGTCACTTTTCAGTTAAAAATGTCATTTATGGTCTTAACAGATACAGATTCTTTCCTGTCTATGTACGAAATTATTCACTTTTACTTCATATAAATTTCTATGTAATTTGGGAAGATGTATGTAAAAATTTTAATTGTATAATTCTAAAAGTTTAATATGTAACAATGACAGTAATTGCTTAAAATCATATAAATAGAGGCAATTTGAACACCGCCAGAGGTCAGTCTGAAGTCAATCTTGCATCAGTCATGAGATATTGTTAAGTCAATAAAAAACTCTTCATGAAGACGAAATACTGGAAATTTTTTTTAACTATTGCATGATTCCCGTGTGGTGATGCAGTAACATCAAGATGAACCTACGGCAGCATTAAGGAGCAGCACCCCGGATTATATAAGATACGTATTATTTATTTGGTGGAGGATATACATAATATGATATGGTATTCTGTTTTTGTTGTGTTACGCCAGGATACATATCCCAAACTTCACAAAAAAAAAAAAAAAACATTTGAACCATGTCATATTACACCCAGTCTGAGTTTATTGTTATGCCTGCCTCCATAAAGATAACTCTTTGCTTCCTATTGTGTAGATAAGATTCTAGCCATGTCAAAGGTTTGTCTTTGATGCCATAATGTGGAAACATTTTTGTAAAGTGTTATTATCTACACAGTTGAAAGCCTTGGCAAGATCACAAGAGGTCCCTATTGGACACCTTCTGAAATTTAATTCACCTAGATTTTCATCTTTTAGGCTAAATATAGCTCTCTCTGTGGAGAATCCCTTACATAAGTGAAACTGTGTAGATGTCTGTAAGCTATTTTGTGTCATATGGTCATAAATCCTATCATAAACTACTCTCTCAAACACCTTTGAGAACACTGGCAGCAAAGAGATGGGCCAATAATTGGATAGTACATTCCTTGCCCCACTTTTTTGGATGGGCATCACTATCGCTTATCTCAATTTACCCAGAAATGTCCCAGTTTTCATTGACTGGTTACATACTAGCATAATTTGTAGCTGATTAAGTCTGCACATGATTTTAAAATCCTATTTGATATTCCATCATGTCCAGAAGATCCAGAGCTTTCAAGCAATTTTATGATTTTTTCAACTTCTTAAGGAACTGTACTTTTGAAATGAAGTGCTACATTTGGATTGATTTGCATGTGATTTAGTAGCTCTATAGCCTTTGTGGGAAATTGTTTATTATGGTTCCATGTTCTTTGAGTTACAGTGAGAAAAAAAGATTAACATCAGAGGTTGCAACTTTTTCATTCTTCTTGTCTGAACCACTACCAGAGGACTGTGGAGCCCTGTTTTTTCAGATTTTATGTTCCTGTTTGTCTCATTTTTGATGATGTTCCATATGATTTTCAGTTAACTGTTTGACTTGCTAATTTTTTCTGACTAACACAGCTGTTTGGCCTTCCTGATTACATACAGGGTGTTTCACTAAATGTGTTTGCCTCTGTAAGTTACAAAGTAATAGGCAACAGAAATATTTATTGTGGTACGTCACTATAAGAAAAGTTACACTGTCTGCGGAGCTATGAACATAGTTTATTGTGTTATTATGTGAAGAGTTACAGCATAAAGATACAATTTTTAAAATGAAACAATAGTTGTTTGTACCATGCACTGGAATCAGTAACACCAGCTGTGTATACATCAATTTAAATTACATTCCTACCACTTTTAGTTTGGTAGCTACAACCCCTCAAAGTTCCAGGGGCAAATATCTCACATCCTGTGCATAACGCAATGTGACTTCTAAATGTGGCACAGCCAAGTTGTAACGTCGCTGGTGTCACGGAGCGAGAAGCTTCCTCGATGCGCTGTTAGACTGCCAACTGTCGCTGCACCCAGCCGTATACCCAACAGTTCAAGACACACAAACAAATGTGGGCTCAATATACCACAGTTACTGACATCAGATGAAGATGGCTTACACGAACAATGAGTACATGTTGCTGATGCTCGGCTAGTGCCGACACGATGCCACTGAAGCAGCCATGGTGTACGCAGTGAGATATCCTAGATGATGAGTTCCAGCAGCCATTACGTTCTTATGTGCTAAACAACAACTTCGGGAAACTGGCAGCTTGGTAATGCACCACATTAACAGATGAAGAACTGCAAGAAGTAAGGACACAGAGGTGTTCGTTTTAGCTGCAGTACACCATGATCCTCACGTCAGCTTACGAGCCATTGCTGCAGTCGCTGGTGTCCGTCTCACATCTGTGTGGCATATAGTACATGGCCACAGGTTTCACCTGTACTACCTGTCACTGACCCAGGAGCTGGATGGGAATTATTTCTGTGTGAGAGTTACATTCTGTGAATGAGCCATGCATAATTTCACGCTGGAGTCTTTACAAGGTGTTATGTTCTCTGATGAGTCCACGTTCACAAATTATGGTGCAGTGAATATACCATAACATGCACTGCTGGGTCGCAGACAATCCTCGGTGGGTACGACCTCTCGACCATCAAAGTAGGTGGTCTATTAATGTATGGTGTGGAATCCTTGGGGATGAAATCATTGGTCCACACTATGTTCCAGGTACACTGACAGGTGAGTTATATCGCGCATTTATAGTTGACAGTTTGGGTGGTCTCCTTGAACATGTGTATCTACACACGAGAGTCTATATGTGGATGCAGCATGATAGAAAGTGCATTGCATTGTGCATTCAGTAACATGGGCACACATTTGAACATCTCATTTAAATCAACTTCCCACCATCAGAACATCCATCACCCACCACACAGCCATATATTATGTACAGCGTGTGGTATCTGCACCTGAAACTTTGAAGGGTTGTAGCTCCCAAACTAAAAGCAATAGGAATGTAATTTAAATTGATGTATATCTATGGCCAATATTATCAATGTTCAGGACATTCACATTTGTAAACTGGCTGCATATTTTGAGAGTTGTTCATTTGCAGTGCTGCTATCTTTGTTCACACATGACCAGGGCAGTAAATCATATCAGTGCAGAATGTTCACATATATACCCTTTGGGCATCTCAGATAACTCAAGCACTCCTTTAGTTCTTGGCAGTCTACTGAAGTTTCATTCTGGTACATGTCATATGAGCCACCAAATAATACAACATGATCCTTTGATAACAACTTACTGTTATCATCCGAATGAAGTTACTTTGTTACTTGAGACAGGGGTGCCTCAGGCTTAACCTGTTGCTTTCACAGCTTCTGCCACTTTATTTACACAAGAAGTGATCTGTTGCCCATGACTGTAACAAGAATCACAACCTTCTTGTTGACAGTCATTGGCAAGGGATCACAAGCTTTGTCAGGTGATTAGAGCCCAAATCATATTGGCAGCTGTTTTCAGGAGTGTTAGAATAACATTCCAAACAAATGGAAAACTAGCACTAGAATTTTCATGCACAAAATAATGGGATATGAAAGACCCTTGCAACTACAGAGGCATAAAACTATTGAGTTCAGTTCTTAATCACCTAATAAAAATGATAGGAAATAAAGTAAAAAGCATTATAACCCTTTCAGAGGGGCAGTGTGGTTTTAAATGTGGTAGGTCAAGCACAGAGGCAGTTTTCATTCTTAGACAAGTTGTAGAGAAGTCCACTGAATACAACAGCCCAGCTTATCTTTGTCTGATTGATTTACAGAAGGCTTTTGATGGGATTCGGTTAACAGATGCAGTTAATTTGCTCTACAATCAGTAGATTCCTTCCAACTCAATAAAAACAAATGAAGATATTTATTCCAACAACCACATCCAGGAAAAATTGGTTCCAGGTTAACTACTTGCTTAGCAGTTAGTAGTGGTACTTGCCAAGGTGGCTCTGTGAGCCCACTGCTTTTTAACACAGTCATGACGTGCTGATAAAGAAGGTATTGGCTGGTAGTGGTTATAAAATTGAGGCAAAGAAATAAAAATCATTTGTTATGCTGATGATGCAGTTTGCTGGCAAACAGTGAAGATAACCTGCAGAAACTTTTACATGTACAGGGATATTCAAAAGTAAGGAACAGATTTCAAACTTTTATTGCTACAAAAGACAGTAACACAATTTCAATGTCCCTGGAAAGACAACATTTCTAATTTTTATGCATTCAATGTGAGCAGCATGTGTTACACAACAATATCAAAATGGTGGCTCATTTCCTGCCGCACATGAAGAAGCTGGTCTCTCATTACCAAATTCACAGCTTCAACAATGCGCAGACTTTCGAGGGTGTCAGGATAGGGGTGTTAAAAATGCTGTCTTCTACATAATTTCACAGATAAAAGTCACATGGTATGCTCTGGAGACCTTGGAGGCCAGTGGTGATGAAGTTTATCCCCTGCTCCTCCTCTTCCAATCCAACGTCCTGGAATGGTGTCATTCAGTAACGCCGGGCTGGCTCAGAAAAATTTCCTAAGCACAACTGATGCTACCTGAATGACACCATTCCAGGATGTTGGATTGGAAGAGGAGAAGCAGAAGATGAACTCATTCCCGGTGGCCTCCCAGGTCTCCAGACCTCACTCCTTGTGACTTTTATCTGTGGGGTTACATAAAAGACCATGTTTTTATCCTCCCTATGCCTGACACACTTAAAAAGTCTGTGACATCACATTGTTGAAGCTGTGAATTGGATAATTAGAGACCAGCTGCTTCGTGTGTGGCAGGAAATGTGCCATCATTTTGATATTTGTCATGTAACACATGGTGCTCACATTGAATGCATAAAAATTTCGTGTCCGGCCACCCTGATTTAGGTTTTCTGTGATTTCCCTGAATCGCTCCCTGCAAATACTGGGATGGTTCCTTTGAAAGGGCACAGCCGACTTCCTTCGCCATACTTCCATACTCTGATGAGACCAATGACCTTGCTGTTTGGTCTCTTCCCCCAAACAACCCTACCCAACCCATAAAAATTTGAACGTGTCTCTTTCCAGGAATGTAGGCATTGTGTTTCTATCTTTTGTAGTTTGGAAGTAATAAAAGTCTGAAATCTGTTCCTACTTTTTGAATAGCCCTTTGTATTTAACATGGCAGCCAAGAACCTAAATATGTTCATATCCACTCAAAAAATCAAATGTATGACAACATCTGTGTAACCAATTACATGAAAATTGGAATTGGATGGAAAATATATTCAACAGGTAATGACATCTAAGTATCTTGGTATTGAGTTATCCAGCAGTGGAAATATCACAAAGGAAATTAGAGAACAAGTAATAAAAGCAAATAAAGTGTCAGGCTGTTTAAATGATACTGTTTGGCAAAACAAGCACATAGGAAAAGAGGCAAAAAAAGCAAGACTATACGAAACAATAGCGAGACCAATTATTATGACATACACAGCTGACACAAGGCCAGAAACATCATAAACAAGAAGGTGTTTGGGAACCATGGAAATGAAAATTCTGCAAAGGATTATATGATAGACACTGAAAGATAGAGAGAGAAGCGAAGGCATTGGAAAAGGATTTAAAGTGGACTCCATTAATGAGTGGGTACATAAGAGAAGGCATGAATGAAATGAACACATAGACAGGATGTACGGACAGAAGTTTGTGAAAATCATAAGAAGTAAATTACCAACTGGTAAAAGAAATATTGGGTGTCCAAAACAAAATATGGTGTGACAACCTCAGGGTAGACTATGGGATACTGAAAGAAATGGCCTTTAGCCTAGGAAGAAAGAGGGAAGAAGAAGAAGTAGAAAAAGATACAAAAGTGATTTTGTCACTGAATTTTCTGAATAAAATTTTCTGGAGTAAATTCTTCTCATATCTTTCCTGTTATTGAAATATTTTTCTGTAACTAATGAATGGAATATTGAGCAGAACAAATATTTATCAGTGTAAGTAATAACACTTTTACATACACTGCATTTGTAAACACATTCATGAACTTGAAAAACCATTTTCTGCAGAAAACAACTTTCAGCTTACATGAAATTTACAAGAAAACTCTGTGAATCTTTTCCTTCTATGTGATGCAAGACATGGATTGTGGCAAAGACTGACTATGCCAAGTGCTCTTCACCACTGGCAATATATCCTTGTCAACAGGTGTATGTCCCACCAAAAGCAATCACATCTTGCAGGCTGGTAGCATCAAAATTTATCTGCAGTGCAATTACAAAAATTGTCTGCAGTTGCCTTACACATGACAACTATGTCGAGATAATTATGTTGGGAGTAGTAATTTACTGTGTCATTCAAACTACAACTGTCTTAAATGACTTCATACTGTACTTTAACTTCCCAGCAAACAGAAACCTGTTTTTTAAATCAGTTATTCTGATTGTATTCAAAGTCTTCCTTCAGTTTATACTTTTAGATTATCCATAGACTATCATAATCTTTCCTATAATGAATAAAATATCACTATCCAGTCTCGAATTGTCACTGTTAGTACTCAGAGTTTACATAAAATTGATGATGATAATTTTGAACATAAAACTATTGTTATTTTTGTCTAACTGAAATTTACATGGAAGAGCTATACCAACCTGTGTCAATTACAACACCAGTAAGAATTTAAGGTGTTACAGAGACAGACAGTGCACTAACGTCTGCAGTTTAAAAAAAAACTTGTTACACATCTTGTATTGTAACTCATGCTATTATCCCCAATCCCATTCATCTCTCATTTCATTCCAGCATCTGATAATGGTTGAATCAGTACTCCAAATGCTTACCTCATGATCTTACAGGGACCCATGTCACAGATACTGACAGCTACTGGTAGGGCCCAGAACTTCTGGATTGCTGCAAAAGCAAAAGTTGGAGTCTGTCAACATTAAAGAATTCATGGATAAGTTAGGTCAGTGCTATAAATGGCAAGTGCTTGAGCGCCCTAGAGCTTTTGTATCTTTAATTGCAATCTAGGACTACATCAATCATATTTAAAGCAAGCAGCCATAATGTAAGGAATTATACCTTCTAATAATTCCACAGGCATAAAGAAAAAGAGGGAAGGTGTAGACATGAAAAACAGCGGGGACATAACTATCAAGAAAAATTGTAAGAAAATCAGGGATGTTAAAGAGGTCAGTAATATTGTCACAAAAGAAGCTGAGTAGCACCATGGTGTAGTGGTTACGATACTAAACTGTTGCCTGGAGGATTGTGAGTTCAAAACTTACACAGACTGCAAAATTTTAATTTCTATATTTGGTTCCAGTACATTCTAGAAGTATCCACAAAAGCCAAGAATCATTGTACTGGAATGTTCTGTAGCTGTATATGTACTGTATGTGTTCTGGCTGGAGGCAGTTTGCTCCGCACTCTTGTATGTGCGAATGCTGAATAAACCTTCATTAAGTGAAGTTAGTGCTCATCATTCATCTAATTACACTTTCTTCTATGTGACATTATTCTGGTGGAAATGCTGGGTATCAGAACTTGTGATAGCATACATTATCGACTACACAGTGGCTTCCATCAGGTCACAACAGAGCCGCCATTTATGTGGCGAGAAACCCAAGTTCCAGCCATATTCAACAGATCACAATCTATCGGATACATAAGAATAAGAGGATGTTAAGATGATAGCAACTGTGTGCCAGCACACAAGACATACTTCCAGGTTCTCTGGTGATGATGGCCAAGATCCAAACAACTGGCTGAAGGTATATGAGAGTATAGCCAAATTTAACCAATGGGATGACACCGTGTGTTTGGCTAACATATTTTTCTACTTGGAGGCCACTGCCAAGCAATGGTATGAGAACAATGAGGAGAAGTTCACAAGCTGGGAAGTATTCCAGGCAGCAAAGCATAAGTATTTCGGCAACACACAATGACGGAAGTGCAAAGCTGAAGATAAATTAAAGTGCAGGGCACAGCATCCAGGAGAAACTACAGCATCTATATTCAAGACGTCTTGGAGCTGTGTAAAATAGTGGATCCTAGAATGAAGGAGGAAGATGAGGTTGCACATATACTATACTAACCTCGATGCAAGTGAGTTTGTGATGGGCATACATTTTGATTTATTCAAAGCTTTTGATGTCATTGACCATAATGCCCTACTGCAGAAGCTTGACCTATTAGGAATTAGAGGTATATCCAAAGAGTGGCTCAGGACATACCTATGTGGTCGCAAAACATGGTTGAAGTGCAATATACTAACCATAACAAAATCAGCTACTACTATTCAGGATGTGAAAATGTGAAATATGGTGTCCCTCAAGGATCAGTAAAAGGACCCATTCTGTTTCTCCTCTATGTCAGTGATATTATGTACAACAAGTAGTGCCAAACTACCCTCCAATTTGCAGATGATACAAGCTTTCTTATTAATGGTAAAACAGAAGAAAAACTAAAAGACTCTGCTATTCAAATAATGAACAGTGTAGCACAGTGGTTCAGCTATAACAAGTTAATTATAAACAAAGAAAAGACAGAAGCACTGAGCTCCTATAAACTAAATGGAAGACACCACCCAAACATGCATATAGAACTAAGGGAAAGAGTTCTTGAAAGTGTTGACAGCACAAAATTTCTGGGCCTCTGGCTCCAGAACAACACAAAATGGGAGGTACACATTGAATATTTGCAAAGAAAATTAAGCAAAACCTGCTACATGATAAGGATCTTAAAAACTTGTTTCAGCAAAGCCAGCCTGTTGAATGTATACTAATCCTATGTGCATTCTGTAATTAAAAATGGCATAATCCTCTGGGGCAATGCAACAACAAATATTAAACTTTTCAGGATGCAAAAGAGGATATTAAGAATTATTGAAGGGGTGAACAATATGAAATCATGCAGACCCATATTAAAAAAAACTGTCAGTTCTTCCTCTTCCTTGCATTTTTATCTATGAAACATCAGCTTTCATCAAACAATATATTGATAGCCACCCAGATATCTTATTAAAAAATGAAGATATACATGCATACAATACCAGGCAAATATCTCACCTTCACATGAAACAGATGAGAACATCATTGCACCAAAAAGGCACTCTACGTATTGGGATAAAAATTTACAATAATCTGCCTAACCATATTAAATCAGAAAGTAATTTCAGTAGTTGTAAGGCTGAACTAAAGGCATATTTAATTGATCATTGCTTTAACAGTCTGACAGAGTACCTAGAAAACATACAGCAAAAATAAAGATGCATTATGAATATTCTACTTTGTATGTTGCCTCTAATGTTTGTTGTATATATGATTATTTGCTAAATTACTTCAATATCTAGTCCTTAGGAATGCAATACAAACTGTATTTTATCTTGTAAAGACCTAACCATGTCCAATATACTTGTATACATTCTATACATGTAGGATTTGAAGGACTAAATAAATAAATAAATAAATGAAGGGTGTTGCTGAGGACATGTATCAAGCCCTACTCCTGAAGGAGGTTTCTACAGCAGATGACTTCATAAAATGGTGCCAGTATATCGAGACAATGCATCAAAAAAGAATTATACGCAAGAACTTTGAATGGCTTCCAAACATAGTATCGATGTCTGTGATGGAGGAAGCAACTGATTTCACAAGTGTTCTTCGTCAGATAGTGAGAGAGGAAGTTCAGAAGGCACTTGGATTTACAGTGAGCAAAAAACCAAGACGCTTCAAGAGGTCATAGGGAGGAAGTGGAACAGACATTGAACCCAATCTCTTGTCCTTTATTTCCCTTTAAAATGGTGAAAAATTTGAGACCCTGGCGGAGTTACATTCCTACAATGCCGCATGAGGAACCTGTTTGGGCACCAAATAAGGCTGACGTATGGAAGGACCCAGGATAACCAACCAGTATGTTTCCACTGTGGATGACCAGGACATGTGGTGCACTATTGTCGAGAAAGGTGGCGGATAAGTGACGACACCCATGCTATAAGACAGCAGACCAATCTTAACCAATGCCAACTCCGAGACGACAAAGATGAACGAGAAGGTGTGGTGGGTGCAGGACAATGTAGGTCACCATCATTGCAAGCTGTCCACTGGAGAGGACGCTCCCCAACACGCTGATCAAGGTCTCCATCACCATTTAGAAGCTCCAGCAAATCACCTAGCTGCCACAACCTGGAAAACTAAAAGTTGCGAACTTCCTTCGAGGTGAGGCCACTGAAGAGAAATATCCTCTGTCATCAGTCACTACAAAAATGATAGGAAACTACATTGATATCCTCATGGATGGCCAACCAGCCCAAGCTCTTGTGCACTCTGGAGCATCATATTCAGTCATTTAGGAGAATTACTGTCACCAGTTGCAGAAAACCGTATTTGTCGACAACAAAACTTCTCTGATGAAGGTGGCAAATGGGAAGTATGTAAAACCTACAGGAAAGTGTACCATTCATGTGGGTATATGTGGCCATATACAGCCCTTAGAATTCATCGTCTTACAAGAGTTTAGTATGATAAAGTATGATAAAGTGGATCAAGCTCTTTTACTTTTGTTTATGCAGGAAAGAGAAAGGGGAACTCCTTTGAGTGGAGCACTGATTCAGGAGAAGGCTGTTTACCTGAACAAGTTAATAAATGGTGATCAGTCTTTTAGTATGAGTATGGGTTGGATGGACAGATTCAAAAAATGTCATGGGATCTGGCAGATAACAATTACTGGAGAGCTTTCTTCTGACTGTGATGCAGTGAAGAAATACTTGGGTGAGTTTGAAAAAATGGTAAGAGAGGGAAATTATTCTCCCCAACAATTTTATAACACTGATGAGACTGGCCTTAATTTTAGGGCATTGCAAACAAAAAGCCTGGCATCAAAAGCAGAAGACCGTGCTCCTGGTTTTAAAATGTGCAAAGATTGTGTAACTTTATTAGTGTACAGCAAGGCTGCTGGTGATCACAATCTGCCTTTAATGCTGATGGGCAAATCTGCTAGGCCCAGAGCTTTTAAAAACCACAACATGAAGTCCCTACCTGTATATTATCGCAACCAGAAAAAAGCATGGATGGATGGTAAGCTGTTCAAGGAATGGTTTCATGGCCAGCTTGCTCCCTCTGTTCAATGGTTTTCTTAAAATAATTTGTCTCCCCATGCAATCCTTTTGATTGGTAATGCACCATCTCACCCCAGCACTGAGGAATTATGTGACAGAGAAATTGTAGCGAAGTTTTTGTTGATGAATGTCATACCACTTCTACAGCTGATGGACCAGGATATACTGCAAACATTGAAAATGATTTACAGAAAACAATTTTTAACAATGCTGATCCAAGATGATAGCATTCCTTTAGTGGACAAAATAAAAAAGACCAATGTGAGGAATGTTATTTATTGGGCTGCTGAGGCATGGCAGAATATTTCAGAAAATACTCTGAGAAAATTGTGGAGAAAACTGTGGACCTCTCTTGAATTTCAGGACAACCTAGTTGAAAATGAAGAGGAAAGTCAACTACAAATGATACAGACAATCACTGGATGTGAAGAAGCTAGTGAAGGATACGTAGATGAGTGGATGGCAGCGGTTGGGGTATGTGTGGAGAACCTTACTGCTGGTGCCACTCAGTGATGAAGCAGAAGCCCTTGACCTCTCACTACGTTATTCGGAGCAACAGCCAACTGCTACACCCGCTGATTTGACATTTATGAGACGATGGTGCAACTATGCATCTTATCACAGACTGTCTTCATTACGTTAAAAAACAATGACTGGCTTTTTGTCATCTAAAAAGTAGGGATAAAATGTCCATTGTATTTTAGTAAGTTTGACAGCTTTTGTTTCATTGTTATGCATTGTTCAAATCTAATGTTTTCTTGCCAATTGTTCTAATACATGTTTACTGTACTGTGTAAATTAAAATAGTGTGTATGTACAGCAGTTAAATCCACAGTTTTCCATACTTAATCTAACATTTTTCATGTTCAGATTAACCGAACATTTGGAGAAGAGACTCTTGGTTTAAAAGGACAAGGCTGAATTTGGAGGTCATCATCATACTGACTTATCATTTTTGTTGCAAATCATCTGAATGTTTTGCCATGCATGAAACTGGGCATTTGTGGTGCTGTTGTGGACCATTTGATTTTTGTCAGAAGTTTTATGAGGAATTTATTAAGTATATGGGTTCATTGGGGAGGGGGGGGGAGGTTAGAGTTCAAGTTGAAGAGTGGAAGAGAGCATGATGTTGTTCAACTTTCAGTTTTTGAGGGCAGTAAGTTCTGGGGGGAACGGGAGGGGGGAGATGTGCAGATGTCATTTTTAGGCAGTGCCAAACTGTACTAAATTGGTTCTAATTTCTTTGACAAGAGAGTATGTCTAAGAGGATTCTGACAGGTTTTTTTGTTGAAAGTGGCTGGGCTGTAGGTGGGACAAACATTTGCTAATTAACCACAATATTCAGATTATGAGCAGGGCTTTACTAATACTTCTCAGGGGCTGTAAAATCTGTTGTTGGGAGAGGTAATATGAGATACTCTGTACTTTTGTTGGTTTAGTGCAGTATTTTATCTTCAGTTTTTTTAACCTTTCAGTCTATTGGAATCACATGCTTGGCAAGATCCAATGTTGTAATGACTCTACTTTTCTTATGTTTTTAGTTGTTGTTTTGCATATGTAATATAATCAAAAAAATTTGATGCTGTGTTTTCTTAGTTTCCATTATTTTAATTTTGGTGTGCAAGAGACTTTTTTAAAGAAACCAACAAGAATTTCGAGATGCTACACAATAGTGCTCATAATAAGGAGGAGACGACAGAGAAGTGGGAAGTCAAAACAATGATGACCAGTAGCAAATGCAGTGTCACAGGTCATGGTAAACAGCCATGAGGAAACACCTGTGGATGATGCAGAGAAATAGGAATGAACTGCTGAGAAAAAGTGATGAGATGTCACCCAGTTCCCAAGCACGCATGACCAAAAGACCAACACACCTTCGATCTTGTTATCCATGATAATGAAAAGGTGCAATGAGGGAGGAAATTGCCCAGAACTCCACACATGGGTACAAGGTGCACATCAGCACTTGTGGGAGTATGCCGATGAACTCATCTATAAATTATGACTGGAAAAGAAAAAAATATCGATTGGGAGCATCATGAAAACAGACAAAATTTTAAAAACTGGGCAAATGGAAATAGGAAGTCAATAGAGAGACTGTAATGAAGTAATGCAGAAGATGGCAGTAAAAGTTGATCAGAGCAGTTTGGTGAAAAATGAAAGCACAAAAAGCGAAAGAAATACATATAAGGAATGTAAGTGAACGTTGGAAAGAAAATAGCTGTCAAATTTGCAAATAAATCCATGAAAGACTATTGGGAGAAGGTCCTGCAGTGTAGTGAAGTGTTAACAAATTGCTATATGCAAATTCATAAATAATAATGGACCAATCTACATGCATGTAAATCAGTACTAGAAATGATGTAGAGGCAAGATGTTTGTTAATACAGGTGGTACAGATAAATAAACAAGAGGACTAGCACAAAAGGTTGAAAACAGATTCCTTCTCTTCACATATGGTAAGTGCCTCCTACCCTGGGTTTCTGTGCAACTTTTCCAAACTATACCCTGTTTCCTAAATCTCACCAGTACTTTTCCTTCATCCCTCTTCCTTAACTTTCAACAGTTCTGTCAGAAGGAGGAGCCACTCACACTGAAACCTTGAAAACTTTAATACTTTTTATATGTGTGTTCTCATACTGCTGCTTGGTGAGTAACTTTTTATCTACCCAATTACTTTACTGTATGCATGGTTTTTCCATTGTTGTGTTAGATTTTAGTTTGCCCTTGCCCAAAACCCCCACTTTTCCAAGTTAGTCCCATTAGATTAAATATTTATTATTACGAATAATAGCTGGCCAGTGTGGCCGTGCGGTTCTAGCCGCTTCAGTCTGGAACCACGTGACTGCTACGGTCGCAGGTTCGAATCCTGACTTGGGCATGGATGTGTGTGGTGTCCTTAGGTTAGTTAGGTTTAAGTAGTTCTAAGTTCTAGGGGACTGATGACCACAGATCTTAAGTCCCATAGTGCTCAGAGCCGATTTAAACCATTTGCATTATGAATAATGTCGTGAGATTACAATGCGGAATACTGGGATTACAGTAGATGTCAGAGGCTGTCTGTGGCTGTTTTAGTTACTTGTGTAAGTTATGATTTTAATTTATTTCATGTATGGTATTTCCATTTCTTTTATGAAAATCATATCTAGTTTGTGATATAATTCATGGTTCAGTAATTACTCACACAAACTATTGTAATTTGTAGTATGTATGTGTCTTAGCTTTTATTTCTATAGTATATTCATTTTTTTGTGAATAATTATTGTTGTTTTGAAATCTCAGTGTAAAATTGTGTTGAAATTTTGTCTGTGTGTAGCATTTTTGGGTCAATTATGACATCACTGGTCAAACCTGACAAGTAGAATCATATGTTAGAATTTATTAGATGCTCTGAATAACTGAATGTCATTAATATACATTAAAGATTTACTGCTCTATATTCATGAAGATGCAAAGCTAGTTCTATTTGCTGATGATACTAGTATATTAATCACACTCAACAAACAAGAATTAGCTGAGGAAATTGTGAATAATGTCTTTCAGAAAATTATTAAGTGAGTCTCTGCACATGGATTGTCATTCAATTTGGATAAAACTGTATATACACTTCTGTACAAGAAATGGCACAACACCATTAATAACCATGGAGTCTGTAGCTAAGGCACAACATTCCAAATTTTTGGCTGTTACACCAATGAGAGACTGAATTGGAGAAACACGTTGGTGATCTGCTGAAATGTCTGAGTCCAACTATGTATGCTATTAGCATTACTGCAAATTTTGGCAATAACCTTATAAATATATTAGCTTACTATGCCTATTTTAATTCACTATTTTCAGGTAATTCATCATTAAGGAAACAAGTATTCATGGCACGTAATCAGAATAATAGCTGGAGGCCGGCCATGGTCACTTGCAGGCATCTATTTAAGGAACTAGGGATATTCACAGTAACTTCGCAATGTATATATTCACTTATTAAATTTGTTATTAATAACCCATCTCAATTCAAAAGCAATATCAATGTGCATAGCTGCAATACACTTGGAGAAAGGCTAATCTTAACTATTTTGGGTTAAATCTAACATTGGCACAGAAAGGGGTGAATTATGCTGCCACTAAAATCTTTCATCACTTATCAAATAGCATCAAAAGTCAGACAGACAGCCAACCAGCACTGAAAAACAAATTAAAAGAATTTCTGAATGACAACGCCTTCTGCTCAATAGATGAATTTTGAGATATAAATTAATAATCTTTTTATTAAACTGATACTTTCCACTTCATTGTGAAGTGCTGTTATATCATGAATGGGAAAAAAAAGCAGTATTGCTCACAGATGTGTATGGTAGACTCTCAGATTATGCAACTGTAAACATACAAGTTACTTCCTGTGCAAATAGATTAATTAAGTTTAAGTTAAATTCATTTAATGAACTCAACATTTAGTGAACACTTTACAAACTGTGTTTTAGCCAAAAAGAAAATCGATCATCACATAAAAGCCGGCAACAGAGCAGCATAGATTTTTTATCTGGATCTACCTTAGCTAAAACTTGTGTATTGTTTATTCACAGGGAAATCCACACAGGGAAATCCACACAGGGAAGGTCTGTAATTAATATTTTGCTGCTGATCATTATGGAAAGTTTATTTTATATGTTGTCAAATGAATTATTGTTTTATCATGCACCTATAATCAAGTGGGTGTAAGAAGTTTCCTGAGAGTTGCAGTGGGCTGGCTACAGCAACTCCGCACACCTACACCTGTCTCAACCAGTCACATGACATGACTTTGTAAACATCTCTATGGCAATGCCTCAGTGTTGTCACAGCTCTACAGATGACTATTATTTTCATCTACAGTCATATACCCTTAGCAGTTAGAGACTGTTTATAGTGCTGCTAGTTGTCAGGGATCTTCTTATGCTGACTTGACTATAGTGGAGCAATTATAATTAATACTAGATACCAGTAATAAGAAAGATACAATTTGTGATGTACTGGAAAAGAGAATGAATTTCAGCATGATGACAAATCCTGGCTGAATAAAGACCATAAATAGGGGCAGTCATTTTTCAATCAGGAGTCAGTCTGATACTAACTAGCAATCAGTGTACTAGGTCAAAATCACTTCTATGTGTGTTTCTGTGAATAAGTGGCCCCTGTCATCCTTTCCCACATGACTATCTACTGTACAGTGCTCGTCTGTTAAAAAAAAAAAAAAATGGTAATCTATTCTTGCATGCAAAACAATATGGAAAATAGTGTATTTTAATGCGAGCAAGAAAATATAAATGTGAATATTATGTTAAAGCAAAGGAAACAGCAGAAAATGCCTTACCTTGATTCTACATCCTGAACTCTTCCAATAAAAAGGATAGCTTTGTTAACAATACTTATGAGCAGAAACAGGAATGGATGATCAGCTTTGAACACAACAGGGCGAGGTATAGTTGTTCGCAGAGACAGTAGAATAATGTCACCACCTAAAAAGGATGGTTTCTCATACATTTCTGATATCACTCTGTTTAAATCATCACAATTTTGAAAAGAACTTCAGATAAGATTTATCTTTTATCACTAAACAATACAAAGTAAACATTATAAGCCAAGAAATGTAGTGTGGTACATAAGACATTGAAGTTATATTTGGCAGGAGAAGAGTTGAAATCACCATATATCTACCCATTGTCGCACCCAGGAATTCTCATATGGGCGGTAAGGAGGAGGGGGAATCAAGTCATGAATGCTGCGAAAGAAGTAGGAGTCAGGACACAAAGCACAATTTCTTACAAAATATAACTTAAATCTACTGGAAAATTGAGTTTATTAATAATCAATACTATTAGTGCTACAACTTTATGTTTCTTCTCTACAGTTTCTCAGCCATTGTTGGAATCACTTCTTGTAAGCTGAAAAGCAATTCTGACAAATGAGGTCCTTAATGGATGAGTCAACTATTCAAAACCTTTTATTCAGTTATGTAGGTCAAGATCCCAAATATTGCTCCCTGCAGCCATTCACCCTGGAGGACCCTCATTTGTGTGTAATTGACCAAAATAAATAAATAAAATAAAATAAATACAAATAAATAAATGGAATTATACATGGTGTCCTGAGGTCTAAACTTCTGTATCAAAATGACTATGATCATTACTTTTATTCAGTTTAAAGATTCAAATATAATTTTTTATGTCTATTCCTTTGTAATATCATTTTAATTATCATATGAACTTCTTCATTTGTTCTCATTTTTTACTTATATCATTCTTTTTCCACTCAGAATTTAATTATACTTATCTATTACAGTATTTAAATATTTGAAATTCTGATTTATCATTTAAAAAACAAAGATGGACTGTGGATGGAAGGCAACTGTCTTTTTGTGGGTGATGTTATAGCATGAAATTACATCTGATACTAGGCTTGACTGGACAATCTTTCCATGATCAGAGATTATCACACAGGGTGCTTCATTCCTTAAAATGATGTCTTCTACTATGAACTTTCCTTTTTCCTGAGATTCAGCAGTCATCACAGCTTTGGTGATAGTGTAGTGGGACAGGTTGTCAGTGAGAACTATCATCTCAATTTTCATTTGTCAGCTTTGCAATCCTCCCCAAGAGGTTGATTCCAATTTGGTGGAATGGCACTTCTGCATGCAGATTTGGTATGAAATGCCCCAAGGGCAAATGCATCATGTTCTTCCATCACTGGCATTCCTTACTGTGGCTCACAGTGCCTAACAGATTGGTGGAGACCTAGCCACTGATACATGGTTGTTTCTACCTGGACTCTTCATGAATCTCAGGTGGCTAGATGTAGGGGCATTGTGAAATAATCCAGAATAACTGGCACTAAATAAGCTGGGATTGCAAGTAAACATTTCTATCCAATTGGATGGTAGTTCCTCATATACAATTCCAGTTTGGTCAGTTTTTCAAGGCACAGTGCTGGATGTCCCTCTGTTCAGCAGCAAAGTCATTTAGTGCATCAGTGACAGATCTCATCCACACTGCTGTGGTCCACCAAACTACTTCTTGAAAGATCCTTGCTTTTGCATTCAATTTTGTATACAACTTTGACAGTGTACTCTTGAAGCCACAGTAGCCATTTTGCCAGTAATCCCAATGGGTCCTTCAGGCTAGTTGGCCAGCACAGACAAATGTGGTCTGTCACAACAGTGAATGATTTGTCAAATAAATTTGGTTAGAATTTTTGATAGGCCAAATAACTGCAAAGCACTCATTCTCTATTGTAGAGTAGTACATCACGGACTTGGACAGCACTGTGGAAGCATATGTCATCACCTTTTCAGCAACTTCCTGAATTTGTACTACAACTATGCCCATTAATTGCTAGTATCAATATGAAATGCTATCTTGGCACTTTTTCATGCAGTGCCATAATTGGAGAAAATGTTATTGCCTCCTTAGGGACTGGGAAAGATTTTTCTTGCACCTCATTCCTGGAATATTTGGGATCTCCTTGCAGTAGTTGTTGTAAGGAGCATTCCATACTACAAAAATCTGTTATGAATTTCTGGTAGTGAGAGCACTTTCCAAGAAATCTTCTCACATCATGAGTGTGTCAAGATGTCAAAAAATCTGTGAGTGCTATTATTTTCTTGAGATCAGAACAGACTACATTGCCATTCATTAGTTGCCCATTAATTTTTTCCCTTTAGCAGTAAAGAGGCTCTTTTTCAAATTCAGGCAGAGGCCTGCTGTCTAAAAGTGCTTCATCACTATTTTGAACCAAGTTTAGATTTTCATCAAAGCCCTTAGAAAAAGTGACAATGCCATCCAGATAGCAAATCACATCATTTATTTCAGGTGTCAAAGCAGGTGTTCCACCATACTTTAAAAGGTGGCTGGGGCGTTACGTGCTGCAAACAAAATAACTTTTAACTCACGTCGGCAATCAGGTGTTATAAAGGCAATCTTTTTCCTATAAGCCCTGTCATCCTCTATTTTCCAGAAGCCCATCTACATATCCATAGTTGAGAGATACTTTTCTCCTTTCAGGCAGTCTAGGGTATCATCAGTGTATGGCAATTTTTTGGTGATTTTGTTCAGGTGTTGGTAGGCAACACAGAAACACTTCATAAGGACACAGGAGAAGAACAAGGTCTCTCTGGAGCTCAATGATGTCATCTTGCAGCATCTTCTCTGCTTCTTCTTGGAGTAGCCATTTTTCAGCAGGCAAAACCCTACAGGAGTGCTGGCCAACTGGTGGATGATCCACAGTGTTATATCATGTTTACCATGGGACTCTAGGTCTGTCTTTTCCTCACTCTGGATTTATAAGTATCCAAATATTGGCACAGAAAGGTTAACAGTAAATGACATTTTTCCTCGCGTAGGTCAGGTCCTTCTGACAATAGTAGCTTCCTCCTCTGCATTATCTGTAGTGGTAGTAGAACACAATTCTTCACTGACAGCATTATGCTTGTAATGGAACTGATCAAAGGCTCATTTTCCCTTAATATTGTCCTTCTCAATACACTCAAATAAAATATACTACTCAATACATGGACTTCCTTCAGAGATAATAAAAATGTTCACTTTTTATTTATGATTAAATGAGTTGTAGAGTATTGTTTTACTTATATACAAATATAAAAATATGTAAATTATTTCAAAATAAGAATCAAAATTCAAAATGCTGTGTTGAATATGTTCTCTTCTAATTTTGAGGATGACTTCTTAAGTTATAAAAATTACCATTATTATTATTATTATTATTATTATTATTATTATTATTATTATTATTATTTACATAATTTTTTATTTTAATTTGAAAAGCATCTGCAATGTAATTTTTATAAAATATTAACAACATATAACTTTTACCTTTGAATATACAGATCGATACATAAATTTAAATATTATTGTGTTGCAAGCTGAAAAATGCTGGTCACTTATAGTCTATCTGTTCGTGGTTCAGGAGGTGGTAGTTGTCACTGATGAAGCGTGAAAATGGATACTCATTCTTTTTTTTACTGCATAAATAGTGTTGTTAAATGTGCCTTGTCTGCTTGCATGAATTAAAAAGTGAACACAAACTTTTCCACTTTTTATTAGTAATGTTAATACACAACATGAAATGAATACAAAGAACCTTCTGCACCATCTAGTGAAAGTTCATACCTCAAGATGACAGTGCCAATAATAATAATAAGAAAGTACAGCAGCCACTGTAAATCGAGATAAGTTTAAATAATTATTTACAACTTTCTGATTGACATTCAGATTTACATTCTAATCCATCACCTTTCATCTTCAGCTCTTTAAGCAGTTGAAGGACAGTGAGCCAACCCAATTCACAGGTGAAGTGAGTTTTCAGACACTAAAAGACTGTGATTTTAGGCTGTCCTGAAAGGTGAATAGTGATTAAAATATGTAGGCATCAGTCAGGATGTTAATACTATGTGTATTAATACAATAAAATGTTACAAGAGCAAAAATATAATGTTATTGGAATTGAAAGATGTATGAGTATATGAACAAAGGACATGTATCCTGCCAGATAACCAATTCACTGTTGAATTGAGGTTTTCAACAAACATTGTAATTTTATGATGTCATGGAAAGTGAACAGGGATTACATTGTGTGGGGACCGGCCAGGATGTTAATACTTCATGTATTACTGTGATAAAATGTTGCAAGAGCAAAAATATAAATATTGTTGGAACTGAAAGAGGTAAGAGTATATAAAAGAAGGACATGTATCATTTTGGTGGCACTGATGATGGCAGGATATGGATATGTGAAGTTAAGTACAAATTTTATGTTATGCAGTGCTCTATTGCATTTTATTGTCACATGTGAAAGTAAAAGTTCAGGAAACTTGACAATAACTGAGCACAAAATAGAAACAGTACTAGATAGACGGGGGTGATGTATCATTTTGGGGAAATGCTGTGTTATTCCCTCTGCACCTCTAACCAATTTTTATTTTTGTTTTTATTTATTTATCCATCCGTACACAATACATATTGTATGGATGCTTGAGCAAGCATTCTTGTTATTTTAATAAGTAAGTGTTTGTTTTGGATCCCATACGGTGTGGAAAATTTTGTTTCTTTTGTAAATATCATGAGAGTGAACATGGATGCAGTATATCTGCAAGGCAGGGGTGATAAGAACCTGGATTCCTGCACAAGGAGGTACTTGCTTATCATGAAAGTGTTTCCATAAAAACACTGTCGCACCTTGGAGATTTGCTATGGACTATGAAATCTTGCCATGCAAGAGAATGGTCATAGAAAGACTTGTCAGTGGGGACTCATAGAAGACAGAACTAAATAACAAAGGCTTATGTGTATTGTGAGCTTTTTTGAAGTTTTGCTATAGAAAAATCTAACATGGGATATAATAATGGAGATGAAATACATGCATGATAAAGGAGCAGCATGTGAACTGATTTTGTAGTGACTGGTGGCCAAGATTTCCAGCTGGTATGGACTTGGCATCTTTGAGAACAGAGTCTGCCATCTCAAGACAGAGTAACACAGTCCAGCCAAACAGTTAATAAGTAATGACAACCACAAAAACTTGTATTCTACGTACTCCAACTCTATATGACACCTGAACAATGGTAGGCATGTTGCATTCCAATGGGGGTGAATATTTAGCAGACAAGGGAGAATTGGACAAAACCATTAAAGAAGAAAAAAAATTATTGGACCCATAGAATAGAGGAATGATGATGTGGGTTTTTTATTTATTTTTGTAGGAATAGTTCAGTTTATAAAATAGAATCAAATTGAAAATCAGGAAAGATTGAAAGCCATTGAATGGTTAATATTAGACAGTAAAGAGCGTGTAAAAGGCATGGAACAATCAATTATTATTTAATCAGCTAGTTACAAATCTTGAACAGTCTATGGACAAGAAAGTATCAAGTCTTGAACAGTCTATGGAAATACATGAATGCTATCTGGGTGGCTGTACCAAAATTTGGTGACATTTCAGATGACTTTCAAGCTCATAACTTCTGGTGAAGTCAGAATATGATGAAAATGACACTCATCAAAGTGTTGTGGAATTTTGATGCAGCCACCTGGATGAAAGCTCAAGAAGATTTCATCAGTATATGGAAATGCTGCTGAGTGGCATTTGTAATCTTGGGGAGAAGACAGAAGGTATTCAGACTAGAACACTATCTCTAAAAACAACTGTGAGGAATGTGGAATCTAATGTGGCAGTGAAATTAAATGATTAATAGAAAAATTAACAGCAGGCAGGAATAATGACTGAGAGAGCATCCTGAAAGTAAAAATGTGATTGAACTAGAATCTGTTTTAGTCGTTGAAACTAACCCTGTAATTAATTTTGAATACTTTCTTGTATCTGATGCAACTAGTAGACAGGAATTTGTAATTAATTCATTTAATTAAGTGAAAGATGTTATGTTTTGAGTGAGGTGTCAAAACTAATGGAAAGGTTGACCGTTTTCTTGTTTTTCAAGACAATTTTTTAGCTGAATAAAGAGCAAAGGAGGTATCTGAGTCTTCAGTAACAAATGATTATTCAACATCATGTACAGAAAATTGTTTAACATCTAAATTTTGAGAAAATGATTATGTGTAGGAACTAATTTGTAATCAAATGCCAACTGAATGGTGGGAAAAGTAGCAGAAATTTTTTTGTGAATACAGCAGAACCTCAATTAACAGTCAGTTTTGGGGACGGGGAGTGGTCAGAATACTAAGAAGGTCAGATAATCACAGGAGAATGAACAAAGTCATTTACAGAGTTCAAAATTATGTAACACATCAAAATTAAGAAAATATGTATACTTCTAATAAAGAAAAAGGAAAACAGATAATTTTAGACACTGAAAATCTATTTTAAAAAGTTTAAAAGGGATTTCTAGGTATATCTTTAAATTTGACCTAGTGGCTGCATCATTCCACTTCTTTCCCAAGAATATGTTCAGAGATGTAGCTGTTGACTGTTATTTCAAATATTTGAGAGCAGTCTTGAACCCATCCTTTGCTGCAGAGTGGCTCAATCTTTTCATCTTCTTCCTTTTATTCATCATCTGGCTCCTCTTAGTTACACTATAATATTGCAAAGCCAGATTGATGGTCTGATCATCTTGAAATTCTTCATTAATGACAACCTTCTCCTAGCTATTCCTCTACACCAGCAGGTTGGATATCATTCTCAAGTGTTTGCAAATCAGCCACTAAATCTGCAGTGTCTGACTTATTAGTTTCTGGAAGTTCATGCTCTTGGTTTAGGCTAGGACAAATCTTTTCCCATGATTTTTGTAGAATAGTTTCCTTAAGTTCTTCCCAAGATTGACCACCTGTGCAAATTGCATCTTTTATTTTGTGACTTTTCATTGCTTAAAAAAAGGATCACAAGACTCTTCTGTTTTCTCTAACAAAGCACTGACATATTTCCTTCTGTAATGTCATTTTAACCAGTCAATAACACACTGGTTCACTGGTTGGATTATTAAGTCATGTGGGGGGGGGGGGGGGGGGGGGGCTGGGGAAGGGCTACAACATAGTTTTCATGTCATCTTGTTGAAGTTCAGACTCAGAGGAGTTGCTTGGGGTGTTGTCTAACAATACAACTGCATGAACAAACACAATCATACACACAAAATTCCAGCCCTCGCAACCAATGGCTGCCCCACCAGGAAAGAGGGAAGGAGAGGGAAAGACGAAAGGATGCGGGCCCCAAGGGAGAGGGCAAGGAGTCACTCCAATCCCGGGAGCGGAAAGACTCACCCTAGGGGGAAGAAAGGACAGGCACACACTCGTGCACACACACACACATCCATCCGCACATACACAGACACAATATGTCTGCTTGTGTCTGTGTATGTGCGGTTGGATGTGTGTGTGTGTGTGTGTGTGTGTGCAAGTGTGTGCCTGTCCTTTTTTCCCCCTAGGGTCAGTCTTTCCGCTCCCGGGATTGGAGTGACTCCTTGCCCTCTCCCTTGGGGCCCGCATCCTTTCATCTTTCCCTCTCCTTCCCTCTTTCCTAGTGGGGTGGCCGTTGGTTGTGAGGGCTGGAATTTTGTGTGTAAGATTGTGTTTGTTTGTGTGTCTATCGACCTGCCAGCGCTTTCGTGTGGTGGATCACATCATCTTTGTTTTTGGAAGTATTTTTACTGTGTGGAATGTTTCCCTCTATTATATTCAATACAACTGCATGGAGTGATAGATTTTTTTGATCCTAAATTCTTTTTACCAGTAGGAAAAAATGCGCCAAAAAGCCAGGCTTTAAACAAATTACCATCCATCCAAGGGCTTATTTGAATTACGTAATAAACAGGAAGTGCTGGCATGTTTACGTTTTTGAAGGAGTGTGACTCAGAGCATCAGACCTGTTGTGACAGGAGAAAAACTGATTGATAATGCTGACATGATTTTCAGCATGGGTCAGATAGTCCAAAGAGTTGATTAATCGAAGGTCGGATAATTGAGGTTCTACTGTAGTTCAAAAACAATTTGCAAGAACACTGTGTTATTATAGCTAATGATGTTGACTCATTGTGGAGTGTTTGTATAATTTGCCAGTTATGCTGAAGGAAAGAATAACTACAAGATCTGAAAGTAAAGTTATGTTTGTCCTTGCTCAAGAAGTATACAAATTTTCCAGTAAGCTTAAAAGAAAAAATGAATGTAGGGTGTAAAACCAACATTATGCCTGAATATGGAAAATTTAGGGGTAGGATTGTACTTCTCTTTGTCACTGAAATGGTGAACTGAAAATTGTATCTAATTTGGTCTCCTTGACAAAAGTTTGACAACACGTAACATTTCAAGTGGTTTATGCTTCTGTAATAGAAAAACTTATTTATGTCCATGGTTGAGTGATGAGAAATTTTCTTGCTTTGAAAGAGGAACATATCTTTTATTAACAGTCAGTTAACAGATGTTCAGCCAAGTTGTTGTTTTCCTTCGTGTACAATATTTTGACCCAGCCATCTTCTGCAAAACTCACAGCACCAGAAAGGAGATGGCTGGGTCAGTTACCAAAATATTGTGCATAAAAAGCAATAACTCAGCAGAAAACTAGAAAGCATACTATTAATCTTCATCAAACATGCCAAGAAAACCTGAGAGCTCATATATTTGTATTTTAGTGTTTCTTGGGTTAGTATTGTGCTGTTCTGATAAACCTTGGATATATCTGAGAAACATTCTAATGTTTTAAAATGTGTTTTGAATGTTACCGTTTCTGACAAGAAGATAAGTCACTTAACATATTTTTGGTTTCTACGTGATTTTGGACACAGCTGCAGAACTGTTGTACTAAATTTGTGAAAATTTTGAATCTGTTTGGAAATATTTATTGAACAATAGATCAGCCTGGTTGAATATTAAAATCACATTGGAGATTTAGTCAATATATGAGCTATTATGAGTAAGTTTGAACAATGATAAAAACTTGAACTGGGAACATAACACAAGAATTGCATGTGTGCCAACAATTTTTTTGTATATTATTCCAATAACATTTTTCTTGAAAAAGTTGTTGTCTGAGGCAGTAGCATAGTGTATGAACAATATTATGAAAAGGATAGTTTGCTATGCACCATAAAGATGACATATTGAGTTGCAGACAGGTACGGTAAAAAGACTGTAACGCATTGAGCTTTTAACCAGACCCCTCTTTAGAAAGGAAACACACACATTCAAAGCAAGCAAGCACACCTCACACTCCCATGACCACTATCTCCAACCACTCCAGCCTAAATGATACTGGATGAAACAGAAGCAGCAATCCAGAATGGGAAGGAATAGCAGGGCACAAGTGGGAGGACAGAAGTGAGCGCTGACTGACAGAGGATGCAGGGCCTAGACATAGACAAGAGAAGGCTGCCAGACACAGTGTAAGGTTCTGCCACTCACCCAACCTCCACAACAGGGACCAACCCCAGGTGCAAGACCTGCCCAATCTGCCCACCAAGTACTTCCTATTCCAGTCCTTCCATAGGCTTATCCCACCCCATCAGAGGCCAGGCCACCCTGTGGAAGCAGCCATGTCATATCAGCTCTGCTGCAATCACTGCACAGCTTTTATATTGGTGATGACCAACCAGCTGTCCACCAGGATAAATGCCCACCACCAAACTGTGGCCAAGAGCAAAGTGGGCCACCCTGCGGCACAACTCTGAACTGAACATTACAAGTGTGATTTCAATGGTTGCTTCACAATCTGGGCCATCTGGATCCTCACCTCCACCACCAGCTTTCCTGAACTACACAGAGAGGAGTTATCCTTACAACACGTTCTCTGTTCCAGAAATCATCCTAACCTCAACCTACAGTAAACTACTGTCCTCACAACCTCCACACATCAATTTTCACCCCCTATGTCCTATCACCTACTCCCAGTTCATATCCCCTTGCTCTCATTGTGCACCAATTGTTGCCAACACATTCACCAGTCCTTTCCCCTTATCTGCTCCCCCCACTTTTCCACTTCTCTCCTCACCTTCTATCCCTCCCCCTTTCCTGCCCCTATGCAGACTGTTGCTTTTGTTCAAGGCAGCTGGAACAGCTAGAGATAGCAGTCATGTGTGATTGAGGTATGTTTGCTTGTGTGAATGTGTGTGTGTTCCCTCTCCGAAGAAGGTGTTGGCTGAAAGTCCGATGCATAATTGTCTTCTTGTTGTGCCTGTCTGCATCTAAATGTGGCATCTTTAAGGTATGTAGCAATCTATCTTTTTCATGATACTGTTTATAGTCCAACCTGGAATTGCCATTGTTTGAAGGAGCATGTTGATTTGGATCACATGGACTGTAAGAGAAATTTTGAGAAACTGTGAACATGCACTGGATACATCAAAGTTTGGGTGTTCAGAGTACTTCTCAATATTAATACGACAAGTCGAGAACTATGTGTTGAAGTGTGCTACATATTTACAGGGTCTTTGTGAGATTTATGGCTAGTGCTGATATCAAGGGTAATATCATTAAAGATGGTACCTTGTACAAGATAACAATGATGGTGTTTTTGATGTTGACTCAGTTGACAATGGTGTAGAAGGTGAAAATGGTCACTGTTAGGGAACTTTATTCCGAACTGTGTAAGTCAAAACTATGTGCTTCTATTAGGAAATATGCTGAAAGTTCATAATAGATTTACTATGGATTTAATACCATGAGAAAAATGCTAACTACGTCATATAGTTTTGAACATAAAAATTCAGAGAGAAACTCCTTTCCTCTTCCCCTCCTCTCTGCCCCACCCCCAGTAAACAGGGATTTTTTGACACAGTACATAGAAATAATGACTCATAAATCAAGCATGTTTAGATGATACAAGTGCTGCTTAGTTACAAAATTACTCATGTCCTATGCCACAAATTTAAATTTAGTAAATACTTATTATTATACTGTTCATAGGGCACATGAGACTCAAACCACTAAAAGTTGTATTGAATTTATTGTGCTTTAATTTCATGGAAAACCTTTCAAGTTACCAAAATTACTATTATTATTATTATTGTTACTATTATTTATGTAATTTTTGAATTATAATTTGAAAATCAAGTGCAATGTAAATTTTATAAAATATTAATAACTTATAACGTTCACCTTTGAATGTAAAGGTCAATGCATAAATAGCTTTGTATGGCAAGTTGAGTGTCACTGGTCACTTTTATTCTAACTTTTTGGAAGTTTGGAAAGTAGCAGTTGTTGCTGATGAGGTGTAAAAGACAGATGCCACTTCTTTTTTGTACTGAATGTGCTGCATTGTTAAATGTGCCTTTTTTGTGAATTAAAAAGTGAATATAAAGTTATGAAGCTTTTATTGCTAATGTTAATAAACAAAATGAAACAATTTTAAAAAAAAATCAGCACCATGTAGGAACAATTCATACCTTGAGATGCCTGTGGCAGTACTAAAAATGGGCATTGTAGATCTAAATAAGATTAAGTAATTATTTGAAAATTTATGATTGACATTCAGATTTATGTTCTTGTGGTGATGCATTACTATGCATTTGTGCCAACTACACACCCGATCTAGCACACAATCTCTTGCTGTGACGTGTCACCCGGCAAGAATTGTGTCCTTCCAAGGATAAGAGATTTATCTGCTACGTGCCTTTTTGCTGCAACATGTGCAGTTTCCCTAAAGCATGCTACAGGAAGCATTCCCAACTCCTGGCACTTACTGCACAAACACTGAGCTGTCCACATGATATGTGCAACGATTTAACATTCCTTTGGTGTTAAGTTTATGTTCAAGTTATTTCATTATCAGAACTTAATGGCTTTCCATAGTGCTTCCAGAGAGGTGCATAACCCGTGAAGACATTAATGGTGAGTCAGTTTCATGTATCTATAAAGTGAACAGCAATAAAGGCTCCTATGGAGGACTAGTAGGTGAGACTGATACCATATTTCACAGTAGCATTATTCAACATCCACCTAGTTGTCTCATGTCCTGAACATGGAGTATCCGCTTCATGGAGCCTATTTAAGTACAATGAGTGCAGCATGATCAGACATCCTTTTGTAAACTATGCACAAATCACTGCAGCACCAGCACTTTGGCTGTTAGGGACTAAAATCCCACTGTGTTAGCTTAGCTTCAGCTATGGTATTCAAGTTCATTTATTTTTGTATTGTATTTTGTGATTTTATCACTGTGTTAGATTAATTCCACCCACAGTACCCCAAATTCCTTTTTGTATTTTCTATTTTGCTTTGATAACTGTATTAGATTAGATATGCTCACAATATCTCCAAGTTCATTTATTTGTATCTGCGTATTTCCTTGATCACTGTGTTAGATTAGCTCTATTTACAATGCTTTAAGAACGTTAGCAATATTTCTCATGCTGTCTTAAATAACTGTGTTAACTGATTCCTCCAAACACAGACAATGGACATCCCTAGTGTGAATGTGTAATGCCTCCGTGAGTTGTGGGGATTACTGGACTGAATGAATTGAGAATTTCTTTCATAGACATTTTTGTGGCAACTTACATTGTAAATGGGTTTCACAATTAATTGTGTCTGTTAACGTTTGAATAAAGGAACTGCTTTGTATTCAGATGTCTTCTTACTGCATTGTTCCCATGCTTTACACATCCATTTACCCTCCATGCCTGGCAAATCCACGGTATCCGCCTCTCATGCTTAATGAGAAATGCGATTCCACATTGGTGATCCTAATCAAAACAACTCCCTCCCCTCCCCCCCCCCCCTGCCCCTTCCTCCGTAGATCAAGCTCTATACCATGACTAGTGACCAGCCACACCGAGTGACTGTTGACATCATGTACCCCACAATCTCACTATCGCTCACCACACAGGGCCATGTGCGTAGTGCAGCACACTACTCCACTGTTCCAGTGCTAATGCAGTGAGCAAAGTGTCATGTCACAGGATGAGCCTGGTCCTAACTTACCACTACCTTTGGGTTTGGCCCATGCTAGTACCAAACACTCCTCACACACACAATTAACAAGTGCATATGGTCAGGTTTCATGCCTTCCTCAGACACTGTGCGCACCTCACACCATCCTGGAACACCCTGCTCCTCCCAACCCCCAGCCAGCCCATGCTGCCATCCACATGCCACCTTTTCACAACTGCTACTCTTGGTTGTGGTTTTTCCTTATGCAGAAGCAATATTCACTGGTTGCTCAATCACCAGTCACTACATGAAATTTGCACCAACAATTGCACAACTCAAGCCTTTCACTGCCACTGAGATGCGTTACATTATAACAAGCCCACCACAGTCTGGCAGGTTTGGTGCCCAAAAAGGTGGGTTGATAGCATGACTGGCCAGCTCAGAAATGCACAACAAGTGTGTACTACCATTTCCATACCTTATCAAAAGATCTGTTCAATAACCCAAGTAAATTCTGGCCCTTAGTAAACCTTCTAAGTGGGTCTAAAGCTTCCATCTAGTCCATCATTGACCAGTCTGGTGTGGCAGCTGAAGATAGCAAAACGAACACAGAAGTTTTAAATTCAGAGTTGAAGAAATTGATCATGTAGGAGACTCATACAAACATACTGTCATTTGGCCATTGAACAGACACCCTTATGGATGACATAGTAATAAGCATCCCTGGTGTAGAGAAACAACTGAAAGAGTTGAAAACAAATAAGTCACCAGATCTGGATGGAAACTCAATTCAGTTTTACATAGAGTATTCTATGGCATTTGTCACTTACTTAGCTTGCATTTATCATGAATCTCTCTTCAAACGTGAAGCCCCAAATGACTGGAAAAAGCTCAGGAGACTCCTGTATATAAGAAGGTAAAAGAGTGGAGATGCAACATTACAGACCAATACCCCTAATATCAGTTTGCAAGACAATCCTTAAACATATTGTCAGTTCGAATTTAATAAATTTTCTTGATGTTGAGAAGCTTATGCCTACAAATCAGTGTGGTTTAAAAAGCATCACTCAGGCAAAACTCAGCTCACCATTTTCTCACATAATATACTGCAAACCATGGATGAAGGATAACAGGCAGATTCCACATTTCTAGATTTCTGGAAAGCTTTTGACATAATGCTCCCTTGCAGACTGTTAATGAAAGTATGAGCATATAGAATACGAGTCACGTAAGACTTATTAGCAATAGAATGCAAAATATTGTCCTTGACAGTGAGTGTTCGTCAGAGACAAGAGTATTGTCTGGAGCAACCCACAGACATTTGACAGAACTGCTTTTATTTTCTGTATACATAAATGATCTGGTAGACAGGGTGGGCAGCAATCTGTGGTTGTTTGCTGACAATACTGTGGTGTATGGGAAGGTATCAAAGTTGAGTAACTGTATAAGGATACAAGATGACAGACAAAATATCTAATTGATTTGTGAGCAGTAGCTAGCTCAAAAGATAAAAAAATGTAAGTTAACACAGAAGAGCAGGAAAAACAAGCCTGTAATGTTAATATACAGCATTAGGAGTGTCCTGCTTGACACAATTACATCATTTAAATATCTGGGTGTAACACTGAAAAGTGATATGAAATGGAATGGGCTTTTGAGGAGTGTTGTATGGAAGGCAAATGGACGACTTCAATCTATTGGGAGAATTTTGGGAAAGTGTGGTTTATCTGTACATATAGGACAATAGTGTGACCCATACATTAGTACTGATTGAGGGTTTGGTATCTGTACCAAGTTGGATTAAAGGAAGATATTGAAGAAATTCAAATGCAAGTGGCTAGATTTGTTAGCAGTAGGTGCAAATAAAACGTAAGTGTTATGGGATGCTTCGTGAACTCAAATGGGAACCCCTGGTAGGAAGGCAACCTTCTTTTCAAGGAACACTATTAAGAAAATTTAGAGAAGTGCCATTTGAAGCTGACTGTAGAACAATTCTATAAACTGGAATGGGAATCCCTGGAAGGAAGGCAGCATTCTTCTCAAGGAACACTATTAAGAAAATTTAGAGAACCGATATTTGAGGCTGTTGCAGAACAGTTCTACTGCTGCCAACATATGTTTTGCATAAGGATCATGTAGATACAATACAACAAATAATGGCTCTTACAGATATATGTAGACAGTCATTTGTCTCTCACACTTTTTGCAAGTGGAACAAATGAATAAATGAGTAGTAGTGGTACAGGATACACTCCTCCACACAAATTACAGTGGCTTGCGAAGTATTTATGTAGATATAGATGTAGATGTTAGCACTATTTTCATCAGAGGATTGCACTGAAATGTGGCCCTCACTACTCCTGCATTTCCATGCATATGCTCAGCCTATGATCATTTCCAAAATGCTGATACAAATTGGCTCACACATCTGCTGGCTGTAGTTCGTATGGAATTAGCCAAGTATGACTATAGGGACACTGATGAGGCAATCATTATTGTGGATAGTGTATTCAAGCACATAGACCTCCACATCATCACTGCCGTCACGTAGCACCATGATGTCCCTTCACAGCCTCCCACACAAATAGCCCCCATTAGCACCCATGTCCGACACATCCCAAGAACCCTCCACAGACATAGCGCAACTCATAATCCAAATGATTGGTTATATGAACTAGCTCATCCTGACCATGGAGCATGTGCAACCCCTGTCCCTTTGCCATAACCATCCCTACCTTTTGATGCCTATAACAACTGGTGCATACTCCTGAGCAGGTGCATACCCCCCTGACCAGCAGCTACTGGTGGCAGCAACCAGGACGTTCAGTGTACAGGTGACCTTTGCTGGTATCATGAGCTTTTTGGCAGTGACAGACAAACTATCAGGCCCTGTGTGCATGGTTCCCGAACACCAGTGAAAATGGGAAGTAGACACACACAGGCATTGTGCCATTTCTCAGTGCCTGTTCATGCACAGTCTTCAGAATCCCTCCTTCCCAACAGCCCACCTGCTTGGCACCAGCTATGATCTGTTCATTTATTCCTCAAAATTTTACCCTCCTCTGGGCCCATTCACCCCTCCTCCCTCCTCCTCCTCCTCCTCAACACTACCTACTGCTTTCAAACCCAGATCATCTGTCTTTGCCTTCAGAAAGATTTTGCATGGACCTTTACCATGGCTGGCGTTATGGATCTCGTCCTTGGCTCTGACTTCATTGGGCACTATGGCCTCCTCTTTGACTTGGCAAATTGTTTTAATGTCAATGGTGAGTCCCACCATTCGATTTCTTGTAGGTCCTGCACTGCTACTCATATTGCCATCAAGCCGCTGCTACCTCCTCGATGAATTTCTTCTGCTCATCCACCCTTCCACCACACCCTCGGAGGTACAACCAATAATGACCATAATGACACCAGGAACACCAGTTATCTATCACCTCCTCTGGTTAAAAAACAAGGCATGCAGACCAAAATCAAGGCAACGATCACTGCTGCTGTGCTCTGCCCATCAAAGAGCTCATGAGCCTCTGTCCTACACCTTGTCCCAAGAAAAGCTAGCACTTGCTGCCCCAGTGCTCAATGCCAGGGCGCTCCCTGACCACTGTCCAGTGCCCCTCTTGTGCAACTATCTTCAGCATTTGGTCTTTTTGGGATTGTATTTGTGCCATTTGGGTTCTGCAACACCACCCAGACATGGCAGCACTTTCTCATCAATGTTGCAGATGGCACTTTGGGTTATTTTGCCTACCTGGATAGTACCCTCATTTACTTATGTGATCTCACTGCCTGTGCCTCCAGGAGGTAGTTTTCTGCCTCCAAAATGCAAGAGTTATGATCAAGCTGGAGAAGTATGTCTTGGGTGTTCCAGAGTTCAACTTCATTGGACAGAGAATATCATAGATGGATTCCCCTCCACTGCATGAGAAGGTCCTGACCATTGTCAAATTCCCATACCCCACAACTTTTAAAGAACTCTCTTCCTCAGGATGGAAATTTTATCATGCATTACCTGAAGAGTGCTGTAAGCGTGCAAGCACCACTGTCTGCTACACACCAGGGCAATTGCACTAAAGGTAGCAGCCCTTTACCTGAATGACAAAAATGAGGTGAGTTTGTAACAAATGAAATGTGACATCTCGCATGCAGCCCTCCTGACCCACCCCACATTTGACTTCCCCACTCACGATCATTACCGATGCCAGCTAGTTTGTCCCAGGTCTCATCCTTCAACAACATGTTGAAGGTTCTTTGGAGCCACTGGCTAATTTTTCCACGAAGCTCTCTGTCCTGTAGCAGAGTTGAGCTGTGTATGACCATGATCTGCTTGCTTTATACAAGATGGTGAAGTACTTCCACCCCTCGGGGAATCGATGGCCCCTTCATGGACTTCACCAACTGCTACCTCCATATAACAGGGTTTTGTCGAAAGGAAGACACACAGATTTCCCCTAAGCAGTTCTGTCAGCAGGAATAGATACATGTAGCACATTTCACAACTGACATAATGCAAATGGCTGGCATTGGGAATATCACCACCAACTACCTCAGTGGTTCCTGTACCCTCATTGTCCTCCTAGACTTCACTGTCCTGGCCACTGCCCATGCAGCCACTCCCAAGCTGCTAAGACTATGCAATGATTCAAACACTGGCCTCAACCTCAAATTGCAAATCGCTCCTGGTACGGACTTAGCCATCTGGTGTGACTTTTATGTGGGTTCCATCCAATCGGGTGACTCACTGGAGCACATCTACTGCTACTTTTCCCTCTGATTTCCACAAGGCAGCATTCAGAAACCTTCAGGGCCTGTCCCACATTGGTGGCCACGCATCTGTAGCCCTCATGCAGGAGCATTTTGTCTGGCCCAAAATCCAGCAGGAGTGCACCAACTAGGTGCACACCTGCCCCCTGTGCCAACGCTCCAAGGTAGTCTGTCATGGGGATGCCCCTACAACTTCCCCCCCCCCCCCCCCTCCCAGTGGATCATCATTTATCCCATATCTGTACTGACACTGGAGGTTCCTTTCCATTATCAAATGGCCACCAGTACATCCTCACCATCACTGACAGGGTTGAGAAGCTGTGCTGCTGGCAGACATAGAGTGACCAAGACTTTCAATGAAACCTGGGCCTCATTTGCATTTTGAGAACCCTGTCATTTGACAATGGACTGTGGACAACAAGACATATCTTTTTTTGTATCCTGCCGACTCATCTAATATAGGGTGCTTAGGAAGCTGTCTTCTTGGATCACTAGACAACAATTCAAACAAATTGTATTAATGGAGTTTATTACAGTAAATTATATTGATGATACTTAACTTTATGTATTCACAAACATGTGTCACTAGCAACTGACAACATGCAAATGATCAATGTCCTTTGGTATGTACAATTTCACTGCAAGCAAAACAGTACAGTTCATAAGTCACTGCTGTAGCGTTTGTATGATGGCTGGTCTTCCAATCTGCCTGCGGATAGGTGGCGCGGTGCTTCTATTCTCTTTGCATAGAGGACGCTCCTGTCTTGGCATCATCCTAGAGAGCATACTAATGGTTGATGTCATCTCACAGCCCTCTCTGCTCTTCTGTTCTTGATCATCATGCTGGTGGTTGTCATTACGCCGGAGCATATCTTGCCTGTTTAAAGCATTCACTGAAGCTTGCAGTACACCTGTCCATTTCCTGAATAATTACTGCCCTGACACTAACAGAATGCTGGAGAGATTCCACAGGAACCTAAAAGCTGCCATTACACGTCCATCTGTAGCTTGGTCTGCTGCCTAGCCACTAGTTCTCCTAGGCTTGTGGACGGTCCACAAAACTCATTTGGGTGCATCTGCCACCAAACTTGTGTGTGGGCAGCCACTCACTGTTCCAGGTGACTTCATTGAGCCACAACCCCTGCAGCCTGCCACCTGCATCCAAGCCATCTGCATGACTGTATGGCATGCCTGCCCCCAGGGCCCCATAATGCCATGGTGAATACAAGTACTTCATGCACTGAGAGCTCCACATGTGTATGCATGGCTAGCTCTGGGTGGATACCAGTCAATCTTTTCTCTACCCACAGTACTAAGGCCACACCTCATGCTTAGGCATGGGAAGAAGACCTTTCTTGTTTATCTCTGCAGTGCTGCTGCCACAGCATACATCGAGTGACTGAAGCTGGAGTAAATGCTCAAATGCTCCAGCCCTTGCACACCAACAATAATAGCAATCGAGGTGGCACCAAGTGACAAAAAAGGTTACCCTGGCCGACATCACTGACTTGGTGGGAGCCACTTGGGGCCCAAGATGATAGGGTGCCCTGCCATTTACATGAGTGCCTGCTCCGGCCACCCATGAAACCTGCCACCACGCCTCCACCACTGAACATTAATGATGTTTCTCCTTTTGTTTTAAATAGCTTGTAAACTGATTACACCATACAAGGAGAGTGGGCACCCAGTATGTGTATTTGTAATGCCTTCATGAGTAATGGAAGTTACTGGACTGACTCAATTGAGAGTTTTTGTGTGTAGACTTTTTTGTGGCACACTTACCTTGAAAATGTATTCTGCAATTAATCGTGCCTGTTAACATTCCAGTAAACAAACTGCTTTGTATTCAGACTTCTTTTTGTTACATTGTCGTGAGATGCCCACACCACGTGTTCTACACCAAGGCACCTGTTGCCACACCTATGATATCAGCAAATGCCTCCGTCACAGTGTGGGACTCAGTCTACCAGCAGGAGGCTGCAGCAGTTGGTACCTATGGCACTGGCAGAAGACAGCATGCGTGGGGTGCACTGTGCAGTGCCCTCTGTGCTTCATCTGTCTGAGCAACAGAAATTCACAATACTCTCCACCAGGCCCCTCCACTGCACCATGTCTGAGTATGCCTGCCACCAATGGTGCATCGCCCCCCCCCCCCCCCCCTCCCCGCGGGGAAGTGGTGTGACACAGTGTTACCTCCATGCCTGGCTCACAACATGACAGCCAGAGGTCAGCACATTATCCCATCTCCACTGTTGTCAGTTGACCTGGGATCGCCGACACCATGGCACTGCCTGTGGCAGTCTGCTGCCCTTTCTGTCTCGCAGTGGTGTGGGGGGGGTTAACTGGGTGACTGTGTGGTAATGCAGTACTGCACATTTGTGCCCTCCACCCATATGGTCTAGCAGACAATCTTGCGCTATAGCAGACAATTCATTGCCCAGCAACAGAATCTGGTCATAAACTGTATACATCTCAGGATAGGAGTATTCTCTGGAATGTGCCTCTTTGCCACAGCACATGGGGTTTCCATAAAGCAGGCCACAGGAAGGTGCCCCAACTCAACACTTCCCATGTCGATGCTGATCTGTTCACACAATGAGTGCAGCCATTTAATGTTCCTTTGGTGTTATGTTTATTTTCAGTTACTTTATTATCAGAATTTAATGGCTTACTGTGGGGCTATCAGATAGGCACACGACCCATGATGACATCAATGATGAGTCAGTTTGTAGCAGTTTGCCTACTTCTTTGTTTGTTGTCCTCGGTGTCGATGTACTGGCTAAAAGAATAGGGAGTGGACGTGCAGTACTGTCTGCTGTAAATGATGTAGCCGACAGGTGCACTGTTGTGTTTCACAGTCTTTTACTTTCACTTTTCACAACCCCCTAACACTATACAGTTACATATGACCAGTGCACTATTGTTCTAACTTCCCATAAGCCTCATTAATAGTTAGCAGGTGAACATCCACATACTGCCACAATAGGTTCTGATTTACTTATGAACTACACATTGGATAGGAGAAGAGTTTGGCTGCCTCAGGAAAGATGAAAAATGAGACAGACAGCTGGGGTAAGCATTATCGCCACATAATGAGTCCAACACAGAATGTTGAACCCTCTACTTGCTATTTGCACATGAAATTAGTCCCAAATATTACATCATTGCTGAGGTTTTGAATCACCAACAAATTGTACTCCAACAGCTGTCCTGCCAATTCCACAGTTAATAGTACCTCTTGTTTCACACTCTTTGATAGGTTACCAGTAGCACCAATAATTTTTATTCCAGAAACATGCATCACTACTATAATGTTCTTAATAGATTCAAAAGATGCCTGTGACATGCCATTCAAATCACTACCACAGTTCAGTAAATACTTAACATGCATACCTTGTACACTTTCAGTTATTACAGGGTGCCACACTTCATTTTCATTAACCACATTGCCATCATTATCAATAAGAAATTCAAATACACCATTCTCATCACTACTGGATTCGTCATTGCTATCATCATTACACCCACAGTCAGAATCAGATCCACTTTCACTTTCTCTGTGCTTTAGATTTTGTACCTCTTCCACCTTTTTCTCCATTTCAGACAATTTTGAATCTACATTTTCAATTACTTTTTCCAGTTTTTCCTCTACCACTACTGCACACTTGGTTTTTATCTCAGTTTCTGAATCATTTTTAATGTGATCAACTTGGTTCTCAAGTTTAGCTTTGTTTTCAGCACAAAATTTCCTGGAAGCTTTGACTTCATCTTTACACTGTTTTTCAGGAGCCACCACCCTCCTACTATATTAGTGTTCTGCTCTACTTTCTTTATCTTTTCAGGCTATCAATGTCAGTTTTTATACTACTAATATCTACTTTCATACTACTGATGTTATTTTCCATCATACTAATGTCTTCTTTTGTACTCACATTACTCAGACTACTCATAATTTGCCTTAACATTGCTTCCACTTTTCTGTTTGCCATAAACTTTTGCCCTGCTGATTTTCGCTGCTAGATTCCTCCTCCTTAACCTTAATGATCTCACACACTTCAGTACTGTTTTTGTTCCCTTCGCTCACATCACCACACAATGTATATGATGCTTTTATAATTCCATCTACAACAGGACTTTCATTCCCATCATTCGAAGTTACATTCATGTCTGATTTATAACTACTATTGTGTACATAACCAGTCCCACTTAGGTCTTTCTGTTCATTTAACACCTTAACCTCTACAGCTTTGTCCTCATTCACACTGTCTTGTTAGTTACGGATACCCATTATGTATCACTTAATACAAAACAGATTTTGCTATGAGATTATCTTATTCTCATTTACTCTTATTCTGCTGCTGTGGTTATCATCTGAATCATCACCTGTATGGCTGCAGCAAGTTGTAAGTCTCTCAGCGAGGCATCTTGTTTATCTCCGGTCAGCTGTCTCCACCTGCGTGCTGACTGACTGCTCTGTACTCAGTGGCTGCTTCCATAGAACCCATTCACTGATTGGTTGCTGTTATACTGTGGCCATGAAACTCATGCGCTGATTGGCTGTAGCCCCACAGCACTGTAAACCACTATCGAGTTCACTGTTCAAAGTTTGCGAGTTCTAGTTTATTGTGGCTATGTAAAATATTCCTCATCTGGGGCACCACGTGTAGCAGTTCACCTGCTTCATTGTTTCTTTGTTAGTTGTCCTCGGTGTCAACATACTGTCTAAAAAAATAGGGGGTGGATGTGCAGTACTGTCTACTGTAAATGATGCAGCCGACAAATGCACAGTTGTGTTTCACAGTCTTTTACTTTCACTTTTCACAACCCCCCAATAATACACAGCTATATGTGGCCAGTGCACTATTGTTCTAACTTCACATAACCCTCATTAATAGTTAACAAGTGAACATCCACATACTGCTACAATTGTTTGCTATTGAACATCCACAAGCAGTAAAAACCTAAGCACAAAGTTCACAGTTCTTGAAGAATAGAAAGGTACATATGGAGCAGACATAGTCATTGTTTTTACACATGGCCTAATTGCTTAACACTTATTCCACAATTAATTTGAAGTATTGTTGTTGCTATAACCAATACAGGTTTCTTGTCTGAAACTCGACCGTGGACAGACTGTCTCGTGACCAAAAATTGGGCCCTAATATATCATCACAATGATAGGTGCTGAAACTACAAATTGTTCAAAGTTTAATTTACAAAAATTACAATTAAAACTTAACACATTAAATTAACTGAATACATTGAAAAATTGGTCCTTTTTAACAGTTTCATCTACCACAAGAGTTAGGCCGAATTATTCGTTTAAATGATGAAATTAACATACATCATTAGGCAAAAAATACTTTTTACAAAACTGTTAATTACTTTGGAATTAATTAAGGACTGGCTTTGCTAACATGTTTCCGAATAGAGTCAAATAGATCCTTTAGTTATACTATTAGTTGTTCCTCCAAATGTTTATAATTAATACAGAATTTGTTTTTGTTTATACGTCAATAATAGAATTTAAGTTACATAAAAATAACTGATTTCACCCTATAATGAAAGTACTAATGAGGAATAGTCAAAATAAATTAGGAAATTAATTACATACCTAAAACTAAGCACAAAATTAGATCTGGTGTTATATTCTTTAAAACATAGGGCCAACCTTACTCTTTTATGAAAATGCAGGTTTATGTTAATGGTAATTAGTTAAAACTGAAAAAACAAATTTAAGCTCAGTACAGCTGATAGATTCACAAAACAGAATATAAAATTTACATTCCTAGCTTTCGGAACTTTGTTCCATCATCAAGGAGGAGAGAGGGGAAAAAAGGGAAGAAGGGAAAGTGGATTCAGTTACTGACAACCCAGGTTATGAAGCAACAGGGAAAGGTAAACAGGGAGGGTATCAAGGATGGAGGCATGGTTGTCAGAGGGAAGCCAAAGATATTCTACTGTTAAGTACTGTGCCAGCTTCAAACCAAAGAGGATACATACAGAAGTAAAGAGGTGTATAGTATAAAGATAAACACAACTATGTAGGATGAATAGATGCGTGAATGGCTAAAGAGGAGAGGGGAAAAGGAGAAGACTGAAGAGTAAATGGGAGTGAGGTTGGTTAACGTAGGTTCAATCCAGGGGGATGGCGGGATGAAAGGATGTGTTGGAGTGCAAGTTCCCATCTCCACAGTTCCGAGGGACTGGTGTTGGGTGGGAGAAGCCAAGTGGCACATATGTTGTAGCAGGTTCCTAGGTCCCTAGAATTATGCTGGACGGCATGCTCTGCTACTGGGTATTGGACATCTCCTAGGTGGACAGTTCGTCTGTGCCCGTTCATGTGCTCAGCCAGTTTAGTTGTAATCATACCGATGTAAAAGGCTGTGCAGTGCAGGCATGTCAGCTGATAAATGACATGTGTTGTTTCACATGTGGCCCTGCCTTGAATTGTGTATGTTTTACCAGTAGCGGGACTGGAGTAGGTGGTTGTGGGGGGATGCATGGAGCAGGTTTTGCAGCAGGGTCGGTTACAGGTGTAGGAACCGCTAGGTAGAGAAGGTAGTCTTGGAATAGTGTAGCGTTTGACAAGGATGTTACGGAGGTTAGGGGGGTGACGAAAGGCAACTCTGGGTGGTGTGGGGAGAATATTGTCAAGGGATGATCTCATTTCAGGGCTTGACTTGAGAAAGTCATATCCCTGGCGGAGTAATTTGTTGATGTATTCGAGGCCAGGATAATATTGGGTGACAAGGGGGATGTTTCTGTGTGGTCTGGGGGTAGGAACATTGTTGTTGGAAGGGGAGGGATATATTGCTTGGGAGATCTGTTTGTGGATGAGGTCTGCAGGATAGTTGCGGGAGAGGAAAGCACTGGTCAGGTTATTGTTGAAATTGTTGAGGGATTCGTCACAAGCAGATATATTTGCCACGAATACCTAGGCTGTAGGGAAGTGAGCATTTGATGTGGAATGGATGGCAGCTATCAAAGTGAAGGTACTGTTGTTTCTTGTGTGGGTTTGATGTGGACAGAGGTGTGCATGTGAGCTTCAACGAGATGAAGGTCAACATCCAGGTAGGCGGCTTGGGTTTTGGAGAAGGACCAGGTGAAATTCAGATTCGAAAAGAAGTTGAGGTTATGGGGGAAATTAAGGAGTGTTTCTTCACCATGAGTCCAGACCACAAAGATGTCATCTATAAACCTATACCAGGTCAGGGGAAGCAGCTGTTGGGTCTTCAGGAAAGTCTCCTCCATGCGGCCCATGAAGAGGTTGGCATAGGACGGAGCCATCCTGGTTCCCATGGCCGTTCCCCTGATTTGTTTGTAGGTCTGGCCCTCAAAAGTGAAGTAATTATGGGTGAGGATGAAGTTGGTAAGTGTGATAAGGAACGAGGTTTTTGGAAGATCTTCGGGTGGGCGCTGGGAGAGGTAGTGTTCAAGGGCAGAGAGACCATGGGTATGTGGGATGTTTGTGTAAAGGGATGTAGCATCTAAGGTGACAAGAAAGGCTTCAGGTGGGAGGGGAATGGGAATGGATTTGAGGCATTCTAGGAAGTGGTTTGTGTCTTTGATGTAGAATGGGAGTCTGCAGGTGATAGGTTGGAGGTGTTGGTCTACCAGAGCTGAGATACGTTCTGTTGGGGCTTTGAAGCCTGCCACAATTGGATGGCCAGGATGGTTCTCTTTGTGGATTTTGGGTAATAGGTAGAAGGTAGGGGTACATGGCTCAGGTGGAGTGAATAGGTCTATGGAAGCCGTTGTGAGGCCTTGTGAGGGACCTTGGATTTTTAGGATTTTCTGCAGCTCAGTCTGGATGGAGGGAATGGGATCCTGGGTAACAGCTTTGTAGGTTGAGGTGTCGGAGAGTTGACGCTGTCCTTCTGCCACATACAGTCCTTCTGCCACATACTCCACACAGTCAAGTACCACAGTTGTGGAGCCTTTATCTGCTGGGAGGATGACAATAGAGCATTTTGTTTTCAGCTCCTTAATGGTACAGGATTCAGCTGGGGTGATGTTGGGGGTGGTCGGGATGTTCTTCAAGAAGGACTGGGAGGTAACACTGGATGTGAGGAATTCCTGAGATGTCTGCAAGGGATGGTTTTGAGGGAGGGGAGGAGGATCCCTTTGGGAAGGTGGTTGAAACTGTTCTAGACAGGGTTCAACACTGGGTTTAGTATTTGGGGGCTGTGTTTGGGTGGTGAAGTGATATTTCCAGTTGAGGTTCCAGGTGAATGAGAGGAGATCTTTAACCAAAGCAGTGTGGTTGAATTTAGGCGTGGGGCTAAAGCCTAAGCCTTTTGATAGAACAGGTGTCTCTGGAGGAGAGAGGGATCTGGATGAGAGGTTTAGAACTGAATTGGGACTGGTGATATGTGGCATTTGACTGCGGTTATAGTTGAGATTTGATCTGTGTGGGGTATGTGCTGGGATTGGGATATTGAGGAGTGTGGCTAGGCTAGGTTTGTTGGCTATGGGGGGGGGGGGGGTTGTTGAAGGTGCTATTGTGGTTGGTGGTTGTGAGGGATAGGGAGAGGGACCCCACTTCTTAGGTGTTGCACTAGCACTGTGGATAGTTTTTTCAGGTGGTGTGTGGCATGGAACTCAAGTTTACAGCTGGCTTCTAGGATGATGTTCCTGAGTGTGTTCTCCTAGCAGGGGTTTGAGAGGTGGAGGACATTGAAGAGAGATAGGAGCTGTTGGGAGTGGTGGTTACATGAAGTAATGTAGAGATTCAGGACAAGTTGGGTAAGGGCTAAGGATTGAAGGTTATGGAAGTCCAGGAGAGAACGGTGGAAGGAGGGATTGCACCCAGAGATGGGAATTTTTAAGGTAAGTCCTTTAGGGGTAATTCCAAAGGTTAAGCAGGACCAGAGGAAAAGTATGTGGGATTGCAGTTTGGCTAGGGTGAATGCATGTTTCCGGAATGAATGTAAATAATGTGGTATAGGATTAGGGTACATTGTGGGTAATTGGTGGGTGGGGAACTTAAATAACTAAAGTTAAAATAGTAATAATAAGAAGGAATAAAACAAGGAGGGAAGGATGAGAAAGAGAATGAAATCTGTTGGTAATGTTCAATACCAAAGGAATACCACTAAATAAGAAAAGTATGGATAAAGGTTGACCAGACCAAGCAAGTATAAAAAAAAAAAAAAAAATCGCGGGTGGCGCAAAAAAGATCGCGAGTGGCGCAAAAAAGATCGCGTGTGGCGCAAAAAAGATCGCGGGTGGCGCAAAGATCATGGCTGGCGTAAAAATGTCCCAAAAAATTTTCCTATGGCAGAGAAAGATAGCCAATGGCACAAAGTATCGCCAGCAACAAGAAATCGACGAAAATAGATGATACTGGTAGGTGTGGAAAAGATTGTTGGCGGTGATTGTTGGCTGGAAAACAGCGTATAACAAACGTTAAAACTATGAAATGTTAAATAAATAAAGAGAAGTGGACTATAAACAGAAGAAGATAATTGGAGGGAGGGAAATGAAACTAGCACAGTTGGTGACGAAAATATATAACACTGAAGAAGAGAAAGTGTTTAGATGACAGATGTAAGTGATAGCTAACAAAAGGCAGAAAACAATGAGAAATGTGGGCCATATAGGTGATCTAAATGATTAATGGAAGATCTCATATTAAGATGTGAAACAAACACTAACAAAGAGATAGAGGGGCTGGCCAGTACTTACCAGAGCTCAGTACAGCCGATAGATTCACAAAACAGAACATAAAATGTTCATTCCCAGCTTTCGGAAAGATAAACACAACTATGTAGGATGAAAAGATGTGTGAATGGCTAAAAAGGAGAGGGGAAAAGGAGAAGACTGAAGAGTAAATGGGAGTGAGGTTGGTTAACGTAGGTTCAGTCCAGGGGGATGGCAGGATGAAAGGATGTGTTGGAGTGCAAATTCCCATCTCCGCAGTTCTGAGGGACTGGTGTTGGGTGGGAGAAGCCAAATGGCATGTACATTGTAGCAGGTTCCTAGGTCCCTAGAATTATGCTGGACGGCATGCTCTGCTACTGGGTATTGGACATCTCCTAGGCGGACAGTTCGTCTTTGCCTCTTCATGCACTCAGCCAGTTTAGTTGTCGTCATACCGATGTAAAAGGCTGTGCAGTGCAGGCATGTCAGCTGATAAATGACATGTGTTGTTTCAAATGTGACCCTGCCTTGAATTGTGTATGTTTTACCAGTAGCGGGACTGGAGTAGGTGGTTGTGGGGGGATGCATGGGGCAGGTTTTGCAGTGGGGTCGGTTACAGGGGTAGGAACCGCTGGGTAGAGAAGGTGGTCTGGGAATATTGTAGTGTTTAACAAGGATGTTATGAAGGTTAGGAGGGTGATGAAAGGCAACTCTGGGTGACGTGGGGAGAATATTGTCAAGGGATGATCTCATTTCAGGGCTTGACTTGAGAAAGTCATATCCCTGGCAGAGTAATTTGTTGATGTATTCGAGGCCAGGATAATATTGGGTGACAAGGGGGATGCTTCTGTGTGGTCTGGGGATAGGAACATTGTTCTTGGATGGGGAGGAATGTATTGCTCGGGAGATCTGTTGGTGGACAAGGTCTGCAGGATAGTTGCGGGAGAGGAAAGCACTGGTCAGGTTATTGTTGAAATTGTTGAGGGATTCGTCACTGGAGCAAATACGTTTGCCACGAATACCTAGGCTGTAGGGAAGGGAGCGTTTGATGTGGAAGGCTAGTTCTGTAAGGTTCGCAGGAGAACTTCTGCAAAGTTTGGAAGGTAGGAGACGAGGTACTGGCAAAAGTAGAGCTGTGAGGACAGGGCGTGAGTTGTGCTTGGGGAGCTCAGTTGGTAGAGCACTTGCCCGCAAAAGGCAAAGGTCCTGAGTTCGAGTCTCAGTCTGGCACACAGTTTTAATCTGCCAGGAAGTTTCATATCAGTGCACACATGCTGCAGAGTGAAAACCTCATTCTGCAGTATCCATTGTTTGACAACATCTTTATACCGCATGCTGTCACTGACCCTCCTCAACCGAATGGTCACAACACACAAAAGCACACTACTGGCCATTAAAATTGCTACACCAAGAAGAAATACAGATGATAAACAGGTATTCATTGGACAAATATGTTACACTAGAACTGACATGTGATTACATTTTCACGCATTTTGGGTGCATAGATCCTGAGAAATCAGTACCCAGAACAACGACCTCTGGCCGTAATAACAGCCTTGATATGCCTAGGCATTGAGTCAAACACAGCTTGGATGGCGTGTACAGGTACTGCTGCCCATGCATCTTCAACACAATACCACAGTTCATCAAGAGTAGTGACTGGCGTATTGTGATGAGCGAGTTGCTCGGCCACAATTGACCAAACATTTTCAATTGGTGAGAGATCTGGAGAATGTTCTGGCCAGGGCAGCAGTCAAACATTTTCTGTATCCAGAAAGGCCCATACAGCACCTGCAACATGTGGTCGTCCATTATCCTGCTGAAATGTAGGGTTTCGCAGTGATCAAATGAAGGGTAGAGCCACGGGTCATAACACATCTGAAATGTAATGTCCACTGTTCAAAGTGCCGTCAATGTGAACAAGAGGTGACCGAGACGTGTAACCAATGGCACCCCATACCATCACGCTGGGTGATACGCCAGTATGGCGATGATGAATACATGCTTCCAATGTGCGTTCACCGCGATGTCACCAAACATGGATACGACCATCATGATGCTGTAGACAGAGCCTCGATTCAATCGAAAAAATGATGTATTGCCATTTGTGCATCCAGGTTTGTCATTGAGTAAACCATAGCAGGCGCTCCTGTCTGTGATGAGCATCAAGGGTAACTGCAGCCACAGTCTCCAAGCCGATAGTCCATGCTGCTGCAAACATCAACAAACTGTTCATGCAGATTGTTTGGAAGGATTGCAAACGTCCCCATCTGTTGACTCAGGGATTGAGACATGGCTGCACTATCCGTTACAGCCATGCGGATAAGATGGCTGTCATCTCAACTGCTAGCGATACGGTGCCATTGGGATCCAGCATGGCGTTCCATGTTACCCTCCTGAACCCACCTATTCCATATTCTGCCAACAGTCACTGGATCTCAACCAACATGAGCAGCAATTTCACGATACGATAAACCGCAATCACTATAGGCTACAATCCAAACTTTATCAAAGTCAGAAACGTGATGGTAAGCATTTCTCCTCCTTACATGAGGCATCACAACAATGTTTCACCAGGCAGTGCTGGTCAATTTCTGTTTGTGTATAAGAAATAGGGTTGGAAACTTTCCTCATGTCAGCACGTTGTAGGTGTTGCCACCTGCGACAACCTTTTGTAAATGCTCTGAAAAGCTAATCATTTACATACCACAGCATCTTCTTTCTGTTGGTTAAATTTTGTGTCTGTAGCACATAATCTTCATGGTGTAGCAAATTAAATGGCCAGTAGTGTATATGTAGAGATCTACATACCAGTTGCTGCTGCAGCTTCAGTGCCTTCCTCATTTACTTCTATGAAAGCTTTGTGCAAGATGCGGCTAACAACAAGGCCGGGTTGTGAGTCACTTATACCTGTGAGATCTGCTTTACATGGATCAAACATAGTCTTCATACCAAGCTGTAAGTTCAGAGCAAGAGCAACATTGTTAAAGCTAGAAAGGTCTAGATATCTATAACATTTCTAAAAAAACAGAAAAAAAGAAAATGATGGGCGCAGAAACTAAATCAGTATTACTGTACTAGAATGACTGACATCCTTCATTAGAATTTATTTCATATTATGAACTAATTAATTAGTTAATAAACTTAACAAAAAGTTTGGGTAACATGGTGTGAAAGAACATATTCTCATTGTAGTAATGATTACTGGAACTTAATTGATTAATTGACTAATTTTTATTTGATCCTAATTGATTAAATGTACAGAGTGTGCAATTATAACATAGGACAAGCCAATTTAATCTAATATTCTAAAATACCCTACATATTTTAGTTTAAAACATGGAACTGGTAATAATGATAGTAATGGTGCATACATTTTTCCCTCCATTAATATTTAAGTTTTCAATTTGTTTATACACTCTTTCACTATGGAATACACATACTGATGATACATACAATATATTCAAGTTATTGCCTTACATAAATGCATGTAATAATGACATTCCTTATTCTTTACATAAATACTCCTCTACATTATAAAATTCTTTTTCCCATTTAATAATCCTTTAGCAGTTAACTCATACTGTCCTTTAGACCTGTAGGAAGATGCTTTAGCAGTTGTACACTTGACTATTGAGGACCTTTCCCAGCAGCTCTCGGTCTGTGTGGTATACTTCTCAGCTGGCCTTGATTTCTCATGTTATATGAATTTATATAGTGCCGCAGAGTTATGAAATATTATTCAGTATTTGTAAAAAGATGGAAATGTCAATACTTTTAGATTATGAAAGACAGTTCTGATGTTCAGTTTGTTTTTTATTCTAGATGGTCCCAAGGGACTTTTTCAGCAATTAGCCTATAACAATTATTTTTTAATGTTGCTGCTGGAGTTTCTCCAAACATTAATTCAGTACTGTAAGTATGGGTCTAAAAGACCATGGATACTGTAGATAGAAGTTATTTGTTAGCATAATATGCAAGGTCCTTGATAATAAATATAATAGTGCTTAATTTACAGCAGACATTGTCTATAATTTGCCTCCACTGGAGATTATCATCAAATGTAATTCCAAAAAAATTTATAGAACTTACCTCTTCCCATCTTGTTTCATCTATGAATATATCTATGTAATTTGCTCTGTTTGTGAACACCACAAACATAATTGTTTTAGACAGATAATTACATCTTTCTATATGAGCCACTGTGCTGTATCATATGTCAACATAAATGTGCTTATTTTGGCCTTTAAATTACTTGTTTGACAGTCTTTTTGTTGTGCCTATCTGTGACTGAGCATCTCTGCTATATGGTGAGTAGCAATGTATTCTTTTGTAGTATTTCCATCAACTATAAGATATTTTGTTAGGCTTAAGATAGTGGGTTTGGTAGATTTACTTTTTTGGAACCATGATGTGCCTTTTATGTGTTTGGCAATGGCTATTAGACAAAAGGAAACAATATGTAAATAGCAATCACATAACGAAAGAGTTCATGGGTGAACAGCCAGGTTAGAGTCCAAAATCAAGTTTACCATGGAACATGAACATTAGAGGTTGGTTTTCTAGAAAAACAGCTACACAAGGAAGTAAATCCAGAGTGCTCTGCATCCCACACTGACTGTACAACTGGAGGAAACAGAACAGAAAACCCAGCACGATGGGGATATAGCATTTATTCCATTCTGTGGCACTTTATCTGGTAAGATAAGTTGAATTCTTCTAAAACATCAAGCGAAGACTGTCTTCTGCTCACCAATTAAGACACAGGCACTGCTTGGTAATGTCAAGAATGATCCCAGACTATGGAAATTCAGAGTCTACCAGATCCCCTGCAAATTTGGCTTGACTTAAATAGGTCAAACCGTGCTTACTATTGATGATCATTGCCAACAACATCAATGGCACACCAGACTCCAGCAGCCTAACAAGTTGGCAGTTGCTGCACATTGAATCTCATAATTATACAGAATGAACTATAACCAGATGAAGGTTCTGACACAGATGTCCAAATACTAGGACTGTGTCATTAAAGAATCTATCAAGATTCGAGTATGGGAACCACTGATCAATTGAGATATTGGTTACATCCTTAGTAATGGCTGGGAACTCACTTTGAATCTGATTAAAAGGAGAAAGAAGACATACCACCACAAACTGGCTTCGAGAACAGGCAGAGATACTATGAAGACAGTGCCGGAACATGCCCCTGGGTGCAAACCATGAATGGAATGGATGCTGTATTGGAGGGGGAGGGTGGGGGGTTGCCACAGCCGGCACCTCGGCGGTCAGTTCGTCAGCACACCTGATGATGGCAACGTGGTCGCTTGCCAAAATATTGTGCCCATTGGACACTAACACCCAGATATTTACCCGTGAATTCTTTCATCATGAAGTATGCTGGGAAAAATTGAATAATCACAGAAAACACCTAAATTACAGGAGATATTGGCATAATTGCTAACATGAGCTTGTTGGGAAGGATTTAGTAGTTCTTTCAAAATACTGAATTTAAGAATAAACACATTGCCAGTATTCAAATACAGTTTATTGTGTGAAGTATTGTATTGTATTGTATTGTATTGGGATACATTGTTGCTAGAGGCCACTATTTTTGAGTTATTCAAGAAAAACATACAAAAGTGACCTTCAAACACACCGGGGACTTCCACACTCAGCCCCCACCAGTCGGGATTCTTGGTATGCTGTTCATGGCACAAATATACAAAAATTTCCAACTGCATGAATTATTTTCTGAATTCAACCTTTCTTGGTCTTAATTGTCTGGTTGTATTACACCAAGGGTGTAGTCAGCAACCTACCAATTTTAAAACAGACATTTGTGTAAATTTTACCATACAAGTTTGCGAATTTTAACAACAAATATAAAAAAAAATATGTTGTTGTATTTGTCAGGCCTTCTGGTTCCAAAGTACTGTGTTGTAACGATTAAGTTTGGATCGAACTGTCAACATAATTAGCTTTAGCAAAAGGTTTACAAAAGTCGGTATTCTTCCATTATCCTCACGGTCACGCTAAATTAATACTACTAATGAAACAATCAACTATGCTTGTAGCATAATGGCTAAATCAATTGAGACCAAAAATTGCTGAATATTAGCCAAATCCATAGAGACGAAAAATTGTCAGATATTAGAAATAGTTCATGCACTCGGAAATTTTTGAACAGTGGTAGGTGAGAGTGCCACAAACAATGTAATAGAAATCCTGACTCGTGAGGGATGAGTGTGGTGATGGAGGTGTGTTTGAAGATCACATTAGTATTTTTTTTTTAATAACTCAAAAATTTTGGTCTCCAGGGTCTCCAGTGAGAACGTTCAACTCATTTTTTATGTATGACTAATAGTTTTCACAGAGCAAGGGAGAGAACATGAAAATCTTGTGCATGATGTCTGAAGGACAGATGTAACATTAGGGCTGTGTAAGATGACACTACTAGGAGCAGCTCAGTCATCCTGTATAAAAGTGATTGAAAGCAAAATATAAAACAAATATTTTTATTTATAATGCTTATCCCAGATATAATTAATTTACCAATCTGCACCTCTACATGCCAAACATAAGCTTTGAGAATGTGCACAGACAGTGCTCCACATGAGAATAAGGGAACAATGGGTTCTTCTATACACATTCTGGAAAATCTGCTTCAGTCAAGAAAGTTATGTCAGAGAATTTGAAAACAGAATTTAGGGGGATACTCATAAGATTTTAATTGGCACTTAGAAATGAAAGTCACATAATTAATTTTTTTTTAGTATGCATATACATGTTTGCAGTCCTGGTGCAAACTGAATCTGCAACAAGCCATTAGAGAAACCAAAACAAAACAAAAAATTAAAAAAAAATTGATGCAGTCCATTGATAAAGTGGAGTGTCATCTGATAATTTGTTTTCTGCATTTGAAGGGGAATTCTGCAAAAATCCATGCAGAATTGTTGGAAATCTAAGGCAAAAGTGCATCATGTCAAACAAATTAGAATGGCTACGAACCAAGTGGTAGAACATCTCTTTGTGAAAACCACAAACTGCAAGAGAATTAGAGGCCCTGGTGCTCAAGAACAGCATGTCACAATCAAGGTGACAGTGAAAAAAATGAAAATGTCTTTGATCTATTTTCAACATCTTACACAATATTTTGAACATTACAAAGCTTGCTGTCCACCAGGTTTCACAACTGTTGACACCTGTTCAGAGAGCCTGCTGGGCTGAGGAAGCAGTTGAAATATTGCATCTGTTTTAAGCCAATACAGCTATCTTTAGCTGACTAATCACCGTAGACAAATGCTGTGTGCATCACTATGACCCTGGAACAAAGGAGCATAGCAACCAGTGGAAACATGTGGATTAACCTCCACCAAATAAGGTGAGGACTCAACTGTCATTGGACAAGGAGCTTCCATGGTGTTGTGCTAACAGAATATGCTCACAAGAGACAAACTATCAAAGGAGCATGCAAATCTCCTGACAAGTTGAAGGGAGGATGTCAAGATGAACCATTGCTGGGAACTGTCCAAGGTGGTGTTTTTGCTCCACAACATCAGCCTAGGTCAGCCTAGGTCATTCTGCACAGTGCACAGGTACACATGCTGCTTCTTTAAGCTATCAAATCTTGGTTCATCTCTCATATTCACCTGATAAGGCACCAAGTCACTTTGCCTTTACCACTGAATAGCAAACATTTCCTGAATGACAGTGAGGTGATTTTTGAGGTGGAATTTTTAGGCTACTGAATACCCAAAATACAAACATTAACAATCAAGGATCCCCCAGTCATCCAGGATTGGGAAAAAATGTGTTACAGTTAAGGGTGAATATTTATTTATTTATTTATTTTATCCATCTTTCAGCATTAACATGCAATCGATGTCGTCAGAAGAGTTACAGCTATTTGTACATTATGTTTTACATACCAAAATATTACATGGTAAAAATATAGCAATGTTGTAAACTATTAGCTTACAACAGCCTCTACACCTAGATCCACACATAACAGTAAGCCATAATTTATCAGCATTAACATGCAATCAATGTTGTCAGAAGTATTATAGCTATTTGTACATTATGTTTCATATAACAAAAATATTACATGGAAAAAAAAGACAGTGTTGTACCTTATTAGCTTATAGCTAGCTGCCTCTACATCCATAATTATACATAACAGTAAGCCTTAGTTTATCAATAAATTAGATCATCTTTACAACTATTCTGAAATTCTTCTACACTGTAGAAAGTATTTTTCTTCATCCACACTTTGGTTTTAGTTTTGAAAATATCCATTGAAACCAATTGAGCCTGTACGGGTAAAGTGTTGAATAATTTTATGCCTATGTATTCATAGCTAGATTGGGTTTTCTTAAGCCTGGTTGTGGGTATATCAATCATATTTGTTTGTCGAGTATTGTGTTGATGAACTGATTTCCTTATAGTGTAGTGGTTTAAGTTTTCTTTTATGTTTAATAGGCAACAATATATGTAAAGAGATGGGACTGTGAGAATTTTTAAGTCTCTAAAATAAGGTCTACATGAGGTCTTGTTGTCAGTGATTCCGTAAAAACGTCTAATTCCTTTCTTCTGCCAAGTGAAAATTTTTTTGGCTCCTGGAGAGTTACCCCATAAAAGAATGCCATATTGTAGATGGCAATGAAAGAAGGCATAGTATGACTGAAGCAATAAATCTAGGGTAACATATGTGTGTAGTTTGGCTAGTAGGTAGATAACTCGTGATAGCTTTTGACATACATAATCTGTATGTGTGTCCCAAGTTAATTTTGAGTCAATGTGTATTCCTAGTAGTTAAACAGATGATAACTCCATGTTACTGTTTGATAAACTGAAGATTATCTTGAAAGTCTTTTCATGGTTCATAGATAAGTCATTAGCTTTAAACCAGATATTAGATATTTTGAGACGCTGTTCACTTTCCTCCTTCAATATGTTTATATCCTTTCCAGAATTAGCTAATGTTGTGTCATCAACATAGAGGATAGATTTACATGGTAAGTTGTTTGGAAAGTCATTTACAAACAATATAAATAGTAGAGGGCCAAGCACTGAGCCCTGAGGAACACCTCGTTTTATACTTAAAGTCTGTGACTGTTGGTCATTATGCTTTACTATTTGTTTTCTATTGCTGAGGTATGATTCAATTAGTGAGAGTTCCAAGTGTTTGATTCCATAGCAACACAGTTTATCTAATAATAATTTGTGGTTAACTGAGTCGAAAGCCTTGCTCAAGTCAATTAGAATGGCTTCAGCAGATAGTTCTGACTCAAATGCGCTTAGTACAAAAGAGATAAGGTTTTCAACTGCTTTGACTGTTGATAAGTTTGACCTGAATCCATAATGAGAATCATTTAATATATTATTGTCTGATAGGTGTATGCATAATTGCTGCAGTATGCAATGTTCTATTATTTTTGAGAGAATAGGCACAAGTGAAATTGGTCTATAATTATTGATACAGGACTAGTCACCCTTTTTGTATAATGGTATGACAACTGTTTTTTTGAGACAGTCTGGAAAGTGTCCACTCGAGTGCATCCAGTTTATCAGTATGCAAAGAGGATATGTTATGAGATCTACAACTTTTTTAATTACATAGTTTGTCAGGCCATACACATCTTCAGATCTAGAGTATCCTAATTTAGATGTTGCTTTAATTATATCAGTTACTTGTACTTCTCTCCATTTACAAGCTGACACTATGTTTGTAATGTTTTGTTGAAAATTTCTGCCAGATATGGGGTGAGAAATAGGTGTATGTGTTGAATTGGAATTCTGGTTGCTGTGGGTTGGAAGGCTAAGATTGGCAGAGTTGACAAAAAAGTGATTGAAATCATCAGCAGTGACGTTAGCAGCATTTGTGTTGTCTTTGTAGTTTATATCCATACCTAGCTCTGCTTTTATTACTTTCTATGCATCCTTACATTTTTTGTGGGATTTTTTAATGAAATCACCATTTGCCTTACACTTGGCTATTTTAATTTCAGATCTATATCTTCTTTTCAGGTTTTTGTAAGTTTCTTTATCTACTGCTCCCTTTTTGACCTTATCGTGACAAGTAATTACCAATAGTCTCAGTTTTTGTAATTGGGGTGAAAACCACTTCTGTAAAGTTGAGTGGCTAGGTTTCCTAACTTTTTTGTTTTTTAACCAGTGGACAGCATGTGTGGAAGATTTCAGAAATGATTTTGAGGAATGTGCTGAAGGCTTCATCAACATTTCTGGAGGAATGTATAACAGTATTCCAATCTATAGACTTAAGTTCTTCTCTATACTTGCTAATATTTGTGTCTGTAGATAGTCTGACACACTGAGTTTGTTCCTCGTCTTCTTTTGGTTTTTTAGTAATTAGTTTCACCCATATACCTCTATGGTCTGACAGGCAATCAACATTAAATAAGCCTAGCTCAAAATCACATTTGTATACATTTGTTATTAGATTGTCAAGACAGGAGGAGTGCCTTGTAGGACTTTCATTAGCACAATAGAGATTATAGGATCTTAACATGTTTACTAAATTAACATTTCTGGCTGTCATTTTCCTAATGTCTATGTTTAGATCCCCAAAGATTAAAATTTTGTATTTAGTATATTTTTGTATACTGATCACAAGTTTTTCTAAACATTCTATAAATTGTTCTACATTACTTTCAGGAGTGTGATATAAAGACACAGTTATGAGCTGTATACTAGGTATAATAAAAGCAGCTGCTTTAAAAACACCTTTAATGCATAGGTCACTAACTTCAAGAACAGAAAACTTTAAGTCTAGATCATTGCTAATATATATGGATGAACCCCCATATGCAGAGAAGGATAGCATATTGATTTTTCTGAAGGGATAATCAAAACTTTATGACCACTCCTTGTATGTATGCCATCCTAGTCAGCTTTGGTTCCATGCTAAGTCTAAGAATATTGGTAACAAAGCACGAATCATTTGGAAAAGTCACTGAGGAAGTGGTTTCTGTTGCCTTCCTCTGACCTGGTATGAAGTAATAAGTGCATGCAAGTAATACCTAGATGATTGTAATCACTGCTTGTGGAGTTTAGTGTTGTGTTTGCATTGCTATGAAAAAATAACAGTGTCAGCATCTATAGTATGGTCCAGTATGGGCCATATAATTAAACATATAAGCTGATTTTAGCATTATGTTAGATTAAGTCCTTGCAAAAGATGAAAAAGTTTTTGTCTTTAGCTTAATTGATTGTCGGTGACATTCTGGTTTATGAAGAGTTCATTTTCTAGTAATCCAAGTTGTGTAAATAATATTACAGCATAAAGTACACTGTCAGTTTAATGAGAGACAAGAAAATTCCTGGATTTTCGCTCAAATAAATCTGATATAGTGCAATAAATCTTGATGTAGTATACACTGTCTAGTTTAAATTCAGGTGAAGATAAAGTTTAGCTGGCCAAGCTTGTTAGTAATGGTAACTATTACTTCCTTGACTGCATGATTTTAAATGCATTATTGTCTCATGTCAATGTCATCATCACAGACTATGGTTTCTATTTATCTGGACATAATCATAAGTATGTGAAACTGTGTTGCTGTGGACTAAGAGCAACATTAAGTATCTGTGTTGCTGCTGCTGTGGTCTGCAGTCCAAACACTGATTTGATGCAGCTCTCCATGCTACTGTATCCTGTGTGAGCCTCTTCATCTCCAAATAACTAATGCAAACTACATCCTTCTGAGCCTGCATACTGTATTCATCTCTTGGTCTCCTTCTATGATTTTTGCCCCCCCCCCCCCCCCCACAGTTCCTTCCAAAACTAAATTGGTGATCCCTTGATGTCTCAGAATGTGTCCTACCAACTGATCCATTCTTTTGATCAAGCTGTGCCCTAAATTTCTTGTCTGCTGAATTCTATTCAGTGCCTCTTCATTAGTTACATGTTCAACCCATTTAATCTCCAGGATTCTTCTGTAGCACCACATTTTGAAAGCTTCAATTCTCTTTTTGTCTAAACTGTATACTGTATATGTTTCAATTCCATACATGGCAACACTCCATACAAATACCTTCAGAAAAGACTTCTTAACATTTAAATCTATATTCAATGTTAACAAATTGTTCTTTTTCAGGAATGGTTTTCTTGCCATTGCGAGTCTACATTTTAGATCCTCTCTACCTCTGCCAACATCAGTTATTTTGCTGACCAAACAGCAAAATTTATCTACTACTTTAAGTGTCTCATTTCCTAATCTCATAGCATCCCCTCATTTAATTCAACTACATTAGATAATACTGGCTCTGCTTTTGTTAACGTTCATCTTATATTTTCCTTTCAAGACCAGTCCATTTTGCTGAACTGCCCTGCCATGTTCTTTGCTGTCTCTGACAGAATTACTATGTCATCGGAAAACCTTAAAGTTTTAATTTCTTCTCCCTGAATTTTAATAACTACCCTAAATTTTTCTTTTGTTTCCTTTACTGCTTCTTCAGTGTACAGATTGAACAACATCAGAGATAGACTACAGTACTCTCTCTCTCCCTTCTCAACCACAGCTTCCTTTCCATACCACTCAACACTTATAACTACAATTTGGTTTCTGTATAAGTGGTAAATAACCTTTTACTCCCTCTGTTATGCACCTGTTACCTTCAGAATTTTAGAGAGAGTATTCCAGTCCACATTGTCAAAAATGCTCTCAAAGCCTACCAATGCTAAAAACATAGATTTGTCTTGCCTTAACCTATCTTCTAACATAGGTTGCAGGGTCAGTATTGTCTTGCATGTTTCTATACATTTCTGGATTCCAAACTGATCTTCCCCGAGGATGGCATACATAAGTTTTTCCATACTTCTGTAAAGAGTTCATGTTAGTATTTTGCAAATGATGACTTATTAAGCTGACAACTCAATAATTTTCACACCTTTCGGCAACTGCTTTCTTTGAAATTGGAATTACTATATTCTTCTTGAAATATGAGGGTATTTCACCTGTCTCATTCATCTTGCACACCAGATGGAAGAGTTTTGTCATAGCTGGATCTCCCAAAGCTGTCAGTAGTTCTGATGGAATATCGTCTACCCTTGTGCCTTGTTTTGACTTAGATATTTCAGAACTCTGTCAAATTCTTCTCACAGTATCATATCTCCCATCTCATTTCATCTATGTTCACGTCCCTTTCTATAATATTGCCTTCAAGTTCATCTCCCTTGTATAAATCCTCTATATACTCCTTCCACTTTTGAGCTTTTCCTTCATTGTTTAGGACTGGTTTACCATCTAAGTTCTTGATATTCATGCAGCTGCTTCTCTTTTCCCCAAAGGCCCCTTTAATTTTCCTGTAGGTGGTCTCTATCTTCCCCCTAGTGATATGTGCCTCTAAAACCATACAGTTTTCATCTAGCCATTCCTGCTTAGCCATTTTGTACTTCCTATTAATCTCATTTTTTTTAAATATTTGTATTCTCTTTCACCTACTTCATTTGCTGCATTTTTAAATTTTCTCCTCTCATAAATTAAATTCAATATGTCTTGTGTTATCCTAGAAGTTCTACTAGGCCTTGTCTTTTTAGCTATTTGATACTCTGCTGCCTTCACTATTTCATCTTGTAAAGCTACCCATTCATCTTCTATTATGTTCCTTTTCCCTGTTCTAATCAGTTGTTGTCTAATGCTCATTCTGAAACTCTCAACAACCTCTGCTTCTTTCAGATTATCCAGGTCTCATCTCCTTAATTTTCTACCTTCATCTAATTTTTTTCAGTTTTATTTCACAGTTCATAACCAATAAATTGTGGTCAAAGTATAAATATTGCCCTGGAAATGTCTTACAATTTAAAATCTGGTTCCCAAATTTCTGTCTAACCATTATATAATGAATCTGAAAACTTCCAGTGCCTCCAGGTCTCTTCCATGTACACAATCTTCTTTTATGGTTAAACCAAGGGTTAGCAATGTTTAAATTATGCTCTGTGCGAAATTCTACCAGGTGGCTTCCTCTTTCAGTCCTTTCCCCCAGTCCATGTTCACCTACTATTTTTCCATCTCTTCCTTCTACTACTATAAAATTCCAGTCCCCATCACAATTAAATGTTCATCTCCTTTAACTATCTGAATAATTTCTTTTATCTTATCATACATTTGAAGTCTCTTCATCATCTGTGGAGCTGATTGGCATATAAATGTGCACTACTGTGGTAGGCATGGACTTCATGTCTATCTCGGCTGCAATGATGCATTCCCTATGCTGTTCACCTTAGCTTACCCACATTCCAATTTTCTTACTCATTATTAAACCCACTCTTGCATTACTCCTGTCTGACCTTGTGTTTATAATCCTGTATTCACTTGACCAGATGTCGTGTTTCTCCTGCTGCCAAACTTCGCCATTTCCCATTATATCTAAGTTCAACATAAAAATTTCTCACCTACCTGCCAGTTAAGGGATCTAACATTCCATGCTCCAATCCACATAATGCCAGTTTTGTTTCTCCTGATGATGACATTCTCCTGAGTAGTCCCCAATCAGAGATCCAAATGGGGGGCTGTTTTACCTCTGGAATATTTTACCTAAGAGGACACCAGCATCATTTAACCATACAGTAGAGCTGGATGCCCTCAGGGAAAATTATGGCTGTATTTTACCCTGCTTTCGGCCATTCACACTACCAGCACAGCAAGGACATTTGGTTAATGTTACAAGGCCAGATCGGTCAATCGCCCAGACTGTTGCCCCTGCAAGGTCATGGATTCATGGAGGCTGTAAAGGGACATCCTCCTCTAGTATCACTTTTCTTCAACAGAAGTCATCAATACTAAAAATAAGTACACCTTTTAAACAGGTTAATACTATCTCAGCAGTTTTTTTAAAAGCATTTCATATGATTTTGTACAACATGTATTATATTTCAGGCTAAAATGTATAAAAAGAACTTACTTTATTTTTGTCATTACAATTGACATGTACTAACTCTGAATGTACAGTTAAAATTACTCTTCTTTTAGAAACATTTAAAATTTCGAAATATCTGGACACCTAAAGTTCCTATTATTAATTACACAGTCTGAAGCTAATTATTAAATTTGTTTATGGATTCATTTATAAAATAATAATAGAAATTAATAGACAGTCATTTGTAAAGAAAGTTTTTAAACTCGTTGGGATATTGTTAGTACCACAGAATGACTTTGTAGTGGGCAAGCCTCTGATGTGATTGGTCGTGTTTTTAATTCTGGCAATAACAATGTAGTTTTCAGTTTTGAGGTGGAAATTGTAAAGACAGTCTGATATAGAAAAATGTGGCAAAATAAAAATCAAGATAAAGACACACAATTCTTCAGTAGTTATTACGCCAATTAGAACCATGATAGTAATATAAAAAATTTCAGCTTCAAGAATCAAACGCTAGATGTGAAGAACTGGAGCCAACTATGAGAAAAGAAGATAAGTAAAAAGTTTATTCAAGTCTTACTCCTCTTGAAGCTTATTAAAAGAGTTAATTTTGAAGTGAGTGACAATCAACAAATGATGTGAGGGAGGGGTAAGATTACAAGTGTGGGCGTCATCCAGGATCAGTTGCCTGATAATGAAGTTTTGTCTGTTGCAGAAGAAGGGAAAGTGATTTATGCCATTTGCAGTTGATATATAAATGAATTTACACTCACACAAAGAAAGAAGACCATGGACTGCCCAACAAAATCATATCAACAATGATGTAGTATCAGCAACAATGACGGTCCGGATCAATTGAAAGAGGACTTTACATCTACAACAAGAGACTTCAAAAAGGAAAGATAAGTACAAACTATATGTGAAATTAATTTGTTTGTGGACTCATGTGATTATTAACAAAATGAATAGAGACGAGGGTAGTAGTGATGTAGAAGTGAAAGCTGTAGGACCCAGCCAGGACATGTTTGAACCGAGTAAAATTGTAGTCAGCAAAGAAACTGTAAAAACTGATGTTTTGCAGTTGATTTTGGCAAAACTAGAGGAAATGAAGACAGATAACAATAGAAAATTTAGTGCATTTAATGATAATAATGGGTTGTCAGAGGGATAAAAATATGTGAATGAAACTGATGACTTAGAAAATAAATTTATTGCTTTGGAAAATGAGATAATTGCCAAATCTGCAAAACAGTCAAAGGATGTTAATGATGTCAGAGTTGAACAGAAGGCCATAGCGGAAAAAATGGAAAAAAAACTTTAAAACTGTAGATAAAAAAATTTCAAGTGCTGAAAACAATATGCAAACTAAAGTAAATCTTTTACATTAAAAAAAATCCAGCAGTTCAGGAAAATTGCATTCACAAAAATCTGTATTCAAACAATGGCATTGCTTGGTCCAGCACTCCAATCAAAAGCTTTCCATCAGACAATTTACATCCAGTGGATTTTCTGCACCACTGTAGAGAGAGTTTTATTTCAGACATGAGTGACTATCAAAAAATTAAATCTGTTAAAAGATGCGTTGAAGGCGAAGCTCTCTCATGGGTAAATTTAAATTTAAGTCAGTGGGAAACATATTAAAGTTTTGAAAAAAAAAATTTAATAAAATTTGGTTGGAAGCTCAACAGGGGAGAAATAAAAGTGAATTTTTGAATGGTTCTAATTATATGAATAGGGACGGTAATGAAAGAGTTTTGTAAGATTCAACTTAAGAAATTAACACACCTTGGCAAAACATTTGATGAAATTACGTTGATTTATGCACTTAACAGGAGATTACCAGAAAGATAACAGTAGCATTTAGTGCACAGATCTGACAATTGCCTTGAACAGTTTTTACAATATGTTGACAGGCTGTATAGGGCAGTAGAAAGAAGTATGTACCGTAACAATTGGACTGATAGAAATCACAATGGAGTACTACAGAAACAGAGATAATGGTAACTTCTATCATGATCACAATGTTAATAGTGACAGAAATTTTGAATTCAGCAAAACAGGAATAATGGGGATAGCCATGGGCAATTTAATAAGAGAAACAATCGTAGAGGTAACTACTCAGGAAATGGCAATCTGCCTCAATGTAGATCCACAGTTTTGGGGCGAGGAAACACAACAAGCACAGGACCCCTAATTTACACTTGCAGTAAGACAATAATAACAGTGTTAATGATATGACACAGGTATCTGTAGTTGAACAGAAAGAATATCAGATTTCTCATTTATGTTTTGATTAAAAGTTTTGGGATACTATGTTTAATTATGGCGATGTAGGTACAGGTCACAAACCAGAATGCAAGAGTAAGGAGAATTTTGATATAATATATACCAATGATTTCTTCTCTTGGTCAGAAAATAGTGTTATTGATGTATGTAAATCAGGTGATGACTGTATTGGATCTGAACTAGTTGGTATTTTTTATGTAGATATGAATGAGGGCTGTGAAATAACTGAGTTTGGTAAGTCTGAGGCTGGTAGCTTATCGCAAATGAATGGAGGTGTTAATGGAGATGAGACTTGTGTTGTTAATTATGTTGTTGATGAAGTAATTTTGGAGGAATATTATGATTGTAATGATGATGATGATGATGATGATGATGATGATGATGAGTATCAGGTATTTGTAGAATTTAAGAATAATGAAGTTTCAGAGATATTTGTAAATAATATTGCCAATACATATAAGGTAAGTGATGTATGTATAAGTGAGAGTCATGGTATACCAGTCCAGTCAAAGCAGTTTTTCATTAATGTCATGCAGAGTAATGATCCATACAGTAAAGGTGAGTTATCTGTAAGCCTAGAAAGTAAAGGTGAAAACTTTTTGAAGTTTGTTTGAAACCAGGACACCACCTGTACAACAGTTAAACATACACAGAGTTTAACAGAAATTATGCACAGCAATACAGCTCTGATACTCTCGTGAATTTCAAATAAGTACAGGTAAGCTCCAACATTTGAACATGCAGTTACTATAGAAAGTAATACAATATAACAAACAGTAAAAAATAAAATAATGATCACAAGGACAATTGTTTTTAGTAAATTCAATGATGTTCCATGGAAACAAGAATGGTACACACGATGCTACACAAAATTTCTGAGAATTTGAATGTTGTGCTGAAACAATCAGCAGTAAACACTTCTGCTGCTAGGTACTTCTAGTTGCATCTTTCAAGTGCCAGTCTGACATATGGCTTCACCGTGAGTCGTTCAGTGTGAATGGTGTTGTTGATTTATTTACACAATTTTCTACTATATCTCAAATTTCACAATGTGTGTTTTGAAGGAACAGACGACCTGTATTAAGTTTTGTTTCAAGTTCTTCAAAACTGCAGCTGAAACCCACCTAAAGCTAAGGGAGGTTTTTGGTAGATTAAGTGATTTAAAGATGGCTGGGAGTCTGTGGAGGATGACAAGTATTTGAACCAGCTGTCATCATGTACAACTCTGGAAATGATTGTTAAAGTGTATGAACTGTTCCAGAAGGATAGAAGACAGGAAATCCATGATGTTTGTGAAACCATTGGACGTTCATCCAGGCGATGTCAATGGATTATGGCTGATGAATTGTATGCGAGATGAAATGCAACTTTCAGATGTGCACTGAATTGTAAACAGCAGTTGAAGATAACCCAAATGTTCTGTCCATGGACTTTGGGTATATAGTTATTAACCTGCAACAAAACAACAAACTTCACAATGGAAGACACCACTCTTTCCACAGCACCAGAAAAGCATACCAAGTTTGCAGAAACAGTGAGTCTACGGTAGCTTTTTTCTTTTAATTCATGGAATTATCCACAAGGAATTTATTCCATGTGCTCAGAGAAATACATGTAAGCTCTACTGTAATGTTCTGAAGAGACTGTGAAATGTTAGATACAAACAGTCTGAGAGATGGGAGAACAAATACTGGTTCTCTTCTTTTCTGCTACCTGCCCTCTCTCCCTCGCCCTCCGTCTAACGTCCTGACTGCACCTAGCTGCATTACCCTCTCTCCACCATGTCCCTGCATGCTCCTGCTAGGAGCACTCACCGTCCCCTACCACACTCTGTCATCCCTCCCCCTCCACATCCCAGTGTCCTCCTAAGCCCACCTGGCTGCCTCTCTCATCATGCGCTGCTGCTCATAGTCTGGTTTCATCTGCCAGAGGCTATGGTCATGTGTGTGTGTGAGTTGCATTTTGCATGCAAATATGTGTGTCTGTGTGTGTGTGTGTGTGTGTGTGTGTGTGTTGTCTATTTCTGGCAAAGGGCTTGTTGTCCGAAACCTCTTTTTGTGACAGTCTCTTTCTGTGCCTATCTATGACTCAGCATCTCTGCTATATGGTGAGAAGCAACTATCCTTTTCTAATATTGTTACAAGATCTGACTAAAAATTTATGCAGCTTCTTTCAGATGGTACTTCCTTAAACATAAGTGCATCAACTTCAAAAAGTTTGAGGTTGCTTTTAATGTTGTTCACAGGGTCATTAATATACAACATGAACAACAAGGGTTTCACCATAGATCCCTTGGACATCTGAAATTAATCCTACATCTGATGATGACTATCAATCCAAGATAACCTGCTGCATCCTCCCCACCATAAAATCCTCAATTCAGTCACAAATTTCACTTGATACACAATATGGTCGTACTTTTCACAATAAGTGTAGATGTCTTAGTGAGTTAAATACCAGAAATCAAGAAATACTACATCTACCTGACTGCCTTGATCCAAAGCTTTCATTATGTCATGTGAGAAAAATTTTAGTTGGGTTTTGCATGACATATATTTCCAGAATCCTAGGAGTTATAAGTTACCATTGATGAACTGGATATTGCCAGATTTTACAATACCATTGGTTTCGGCTGGTGTTCATTCTTAACAGTTTGTTACTAAAGTAGAGTAACAGCACCAAGTACTGTAGTTTGCTTTCTGTAAATCAAAGAACACAGTGATTAAGTGATGATAAACCACAAAATCATTTGAGTTTGCAGATTCCATGGACACCAGATGAATAGTGGTGTGAATGTGGTGGTATGGGAAAATAATAAATTATTTTTTAAAATATTGTATCCCCTACATTTGGAGTCATTGGCTCATTCATGACAATCCCAATGATATTTAACCACTACTGTTGAACTAGTGATATGAAGGGAGTAACATGTGAAAATAATCAAACTGACTGAAATTAGTGCCAGATTCCAAATTTTTCAGTTTGCTAGGCTTTCTAGTCCTGATCACATTTCTCCTGTAGAGATGAGGTTGTTTGAAAAAGAGTGGCATATTGTCTTAAGGGGAGTGTTTTGTGTGTGTGTGTGTGTGTGTGTGTGTGTGTGTGTGTGTGTGTGTGTGTGTGTGTAGGTGTGTGTGTGAGAAAGAGAGAGAGAGAGAGAGAGAGAGAGAGAGAGAGAGAGAGAAGAGCAATACTGGAGTCAAATCCCTAGTTTCCAGACTTGCTAACCAATTCATGATGCTCACAATGACTTTCATATCACAGTTTAATGGAAAAAGATTCTGCTATATTCAGATTCAGGCAACTGGGCAATTTCATTGAAGCAACAATCATAATACAGAAGGGAGATGATTGAAACAGCCTTTATAGCATGGATAGTACTCATTGTAATGAGTTACAGTTTTAGCGTTAAAAAATAATTAGATTGATTATTGTGTGCTCTGCATCACATTCGACAGGTTATGAGGGCAGTCTATTAAGTACTGTGAGTTGATTCAAGATCACCATGTTCTCTACTGGGCAAGTTTATGTTGCTTACTCAAGAATGGATTCATCCAATAATTTACGTATACTTACAACTGGAGCAGAGACTAAAAATATTGTAGATAATCAAGTTTTAGGTTAAATTTAAGTTACAATGAATTTGTAAAAGATTTTAACCATTTTAAAAACATGTAAATGAAGTAAGACAGATGTCGTTCATTTTCCTATCTAATATAATGCTGGAATGAATAAATAACCATACAAATTTTGGTAATCACATCAGAGACGAATAAAACACTAAAGAAAAAAATGAAAAAGACTGATCACTGTGCAATGTAAAACTATTTGGATGGTGACAGTCTTGCTACAGAGCTCCTGAAGGTGTTCACTTTACAAAAGGTAATATTTTATTGCAATGCAGTAACATTAACTGATTATAACTGTAAGCACAAAATTACTTTTCCTCCACAAGTAATATTTTTTAAATACAGGTAAATGGAAAATTAAATATGTAAATATTAAATTTTTATGTGAATGACTTTCACTTAGGAAAACAGAAAAAACTAATAGAAAATAATGCATTTTTACTCACTTTCTCCAAAGTATCTCTCAGATCTATTTTGTGTTCCAGTTTGAATTTGGGTAAGTAGACCTCCACTTTAACTTCACACATTTCATCCAGAATATCAGCTAGATTCAAAGATGCAAGCTTTGCTTCTAATTTCTTAAGACCATTATTCTTCTTTGGCAAGAGTATCACCATGCTCAACTGGCTCCCCTAGAATAACAACAATAACAATAACAACAATAATAAGAATATTTATTATTGTAAATTCAATAGGAATTTTCAAAATAATTACGCAGAATAATCAATTTTCCCAATTTTGGTTTTTATCTCACAAATGGTCATCAAATCTAACAATTAGTACGTCATGTCCACAGCAGTGAATATGTGCCTATGTAATTGAAGGAGAAAACTGCATAACATACATAAGATCCTCCAGACTATTTATTATTAAATAAAATCAATCACCATTTAATGTTGTTCAGTATTACTCTTATGACACTGTTACAAACAAAAGCAATGGAAAGGTTCTGTAGATTACAATTATTTGGTAATTATGCCCCTCAGTGGCCACTGTAACCAGTTTATCAGAAATTAAGATCAGTTTTTCAGTGTCCTAAAACAACAAAACTTGGTCTCAGTAACCTCATAGTAAATTTCCACATTATGCAAAAACCTCATTTATGCAGCCCTCATTAATATGAATTTTCAGTTTTCCGGATTCACTTTTTGTTTCCTTTCTTTAACACATGTGTGGTATACATTTGGTAAGGTGTGGTACATCTACAGCCGTCTATTGGCACCACAGGTCCACAGAGATGGCCGGTCCTATGCTTCCAGCCACCATTATTTCAGTGTGTGTGTTTACCACTGTAAAATGCTGTTGCATTTATAATGAATCTGTTATATGGGGACTCCTGTTCAATAGTAAACTATGATACATATTCTGATTAACAAAACCTATGATTAATTCCAACTGTGAATACCAGAAACTTGAAAATCTGATGTTCAAAAAGGAAGCCTTTGGGATCAATATATTGTGTTTGTTTGAAATTGACACTTTTTTTCTTATTTTCTGCAATATTTTAGTGATCAGTTTTAATTTTTCACTTTTAAGATCATTCATTGTTGCATAAATTTCATTTATTTCATTTGACTATAACTGACAGCTAATTCAGCATTTCACTTCTTTTGCTTCCAAAAATTTTCATTCCAAGATTATGTCCAAAAATACATAATTATTCTGTATCTACAAATATCCTTTATATCTTACACATTTTCTTGATAAATTTTAACTCAGGCTTCAGCAAAAGTGTATCATTGGTTTACAGCACTAAGGAGTCGCGATATCTTTGTTTAATTTAATAAATAGTAATCATGAGGGAGTAATGGAGGGAAAACTATTGTAAGAAGTAAAGTGTTGAACTAATTTTTATGTAAAACAGATTGAAGTTTTACTTTGTTAACTGATAACTGTGGTACTATAATCAAGTAGAATGTCAATTTTTATAAACTTGTATCATTGAAAAGGAATACAATATAATGAGTTATGAAACCAGTAATAATTGGAAACTGACTCTAAAACATCTACAATCTGGGCCACTTGAAGAATTATATCCCAAAATATACCAGACAATGAGCTGAGCCACGAATTTCATCAAATAATCCAGATGAGTGTTGGCACTAACTTCTAGTTTACTGAACAACTAACACTGGAACTTTTATTCTACAGTGTCATTTCCTAACAGATACTGATAAACATATATATGTCTGGCAGTTCACACAAAGAAATGTTACTGTTAAAATGAAACCATTCAATTAATTTTTCATTTATGGGAGAGTGGCAATGGAGTGTTAGGCAGTATTTTTCTCTCCTCAAAATGATGTCTACAGATGATTTGCAGAACTGTAGTAGAGTAAAGAAAGCAAGAAATGAAATACCCAAGGAAGCATTACTCATTTGATATTCAGTCCAGTTCTGTGGGGAAAGGAGCTAAACTTAAACAGCAAGCTAACTGCTCTGGTTTCTAACTCTGCAGCCAGCCAAGGTTAGTTGGAAATATGGAAAGCTCACCAAGACATACACCAGGTTTCAATGATGGGTGAAAGTGGAAAGTGTTTTGGGGGGATACACTGCTTGCAGAAAACTTAAAAAAGAATTCTAACAAGTTATTTTCTCTAAAAACTTAATCCCTTAATGTATTTATAATGCAGACGAATCTGAAGGTTTATTGGATACTGCCTTGTAAGGAGCTGGTGATCGTGCTGCTCTCAAATGTCACACAAGCTTGAAAGAAAAGTAATTTACACACTGCTTCAGTAAATAAACATGAATAGACTGTGGGAGCAACTACAGAGTTTAAGTACCAGAAAAGTGTTTATTCTAAGTGCCAAAATAAAAGATTTTTATATTTCAGTACATTATTTTAGTTTCTGCATTTAGTAGAATATTTCCTGTGTTTTAGAAGCCCAGTTTACATCCAGTCCCATCTAGTCTGGATAAACAGGGTTCTTGTGTATGTGTTTATTCATTCAGATTCCTTTCCAAGAAACTATGGAACTGCTGGAGCAGTGACCTGAATGATGAGTCTTTTCTGTAACTGTTCAACTGCATTGCTTTTCTAAGATGGTGGCAGTACTGTGAACTGATTGGTATGCATCTAATGGATGTAACCCTATTATCTGTTGCTTAATGCTTCATTGTGATGGAATATGAAGATGTCATCAAAGAAATGAATCACAAGCACTACAATAATTTGACAAATCATTAATGTAGTTGTTGAGTAACAGTGACACAGCTAGATTTATAAAGTGAACTGAGATCACTGAAACCCTGGACTTCCATACATCAAACAGGAGAGCTTGGTCTTTGTTCAAAAAACTAGGTGGTGGCTCCTGATGAGATTGCACATGTGATGCTGTTACCATCAACCAAGCTGTAGCAAACAACATGTCCACTTCCAGAACTCCTCGAGTCTGAACACATACTACTGTGGCTAAGAAGAAATGAAAGGACTCAAAACAGCTTTGCAAATCTGAAACTGAACACTGAGCATTGAAGAAGTAATGACAGCCATAAAATAAAAGAAACCTATGAAAGCCCTGGGCATTGATAGCATTCTAGCAGATTACCTTTTGCACTATGGCAAGCATGTAATAAAGTGGGTGGCTGACTTCTTCACAAATATTTTGCACTAGGCAACATACCATGTGAAACAAAATGAGCAAGAGTAGTATCCAGACTGAAAGCAGGTAAAACAAATTATAAACCAGACTGTTATCAACAAATAGTTTTACTTAGTATGGTATATAAACTCCTGGAAAGAATTGTGTACAAGAGAATATGAGCCACAAGATCTTTGAGAATACACTGATTGAACAAACAGGATTCAATTCTAGCTGCAACTGCACAGATTCAGTAGTCTGCCTAACAACTTTCACAGAAACTGGCATCCAGAATCAAGAGAAGTTGTCAGTTATATTCACTGAACTGACAACTACTTATGATACTGTCTGGAAGCAAGGTGTCATACTGAAACTTCTACAACTCATTCCAAGCCTAAAAATTGACAATTTCATCAATGAAATGATCACTGTGCAATGTTTCCAAGTACTAATGGGCAACAAGATGAGTTCACAGATGAAGCTAAATGATGGGCTGCCACAAGAATCTGCCCTGAGCCCTTTCCTGTTCAGTTTACACATTTCAGATATGACTAAAACCACATCTAGAAAGTTTGAATATGCTGACGACTGGGCACTCACAGTAATGTTACTGTGTCCATACTGACCAATGATTTATCAATTATTGCTAAATATTTCTATATACAGAAGTTGCATCCAAGTTTACTTAAGAAAGTAGCTCAACATTTCACCTGAACAACAAGTGGACCAACAAAGAGCTCATGGTCAACTTTGAAGAAAGGCTATTCATTCATAACAGAAATACCTAGTTATCATGCTTGGTAAAACAATCAACTACAAACACATCTATTAAGAACAGCTGAAATCAAAACTTGAAACATCATTCTCCAGAAACTCCATGGTACATCATGAGGCTCCTACTTCACCTTTTGGATTGGTCTACTATGTTACAGAATATTGCTCCCCAGCTTGGATGAACAATATTTACACAAGACTTGTTGACATGCAGCACAACCATGACATGTGTTTCATAACTGATACAATCAAAGCTACACCTACTTTCTGGCTACCCATACTTAGCTAACCACCACCTTGATCTCTATAGTGAAAAGTGCACTTGTAGAGGAGTACAAAAAGCTACAAAAATCCTCTCCTCCCTGTTCACACAGACATTTCAACCATCAGCAAAGGAAGGCTTTGCTTTCATCATTCACCCCTGGAAACTGCAAGGATGTTAGCTGACAATGGCTTTAATACTAATTACTTCTGCAGACACCGAAGGTGGATTACTGCTATCACGGAACAACTTAAAATGCTGTATGAATGTGTGGTGTCTTTTTCTTCAGACATATCTGAAATAACAGACACCACATATAATCTGCAGCTATGGTGCATATTATGTAAACTGAAGGTGGAGGGGGAACCAAGGAAAGGACAAGAGAGGGAAGGAACTCATGTCAGCTCCATCAGGACTTTATGCATAGTCAGCGGTGTGCCAGACCGGGATTCATTTGCATTAACCACTGCACAACTAAGACACAGAGTTTATCACAACTGTGCAGATGATCATGGTACAGCTCTTGGCCGATCCACATTCCCACCTAATGGCAACTATCTGCAGTCTTTGTCCATATCCTCCATTCACTACTTTGCAATTCCACTGGAGGTTGGATGCGAAGGTGTTGGATTCATAGGTGCAATGAGTTCCCTACTATTCTGTATGTACTGACCAAGACATTAAACAAGTGAAAGCTAAGATTAACAGAAGAGCAAAATTTTGGGAACAAAGGACAAAACAGTTAATGGTTAACCAACAAACCACCCTCAGTACCAGAACTGATTTTTTCCTCATTTCTTTAAAAAGCCAGATTTTGAACTGCAACCCTACACCAAACTTGTTGGACCATCATTTTGAAGACTATGTGTGAGTGTTAATAATCACAGCATAGGTAGCTACTCTAGAATTAGAAGTACACATTTTTCACATTGTTGTGCACAGCTAACAGCTACCACATTATGATGCTTAATAAAATTTATAAAAACTTCCTCAGCAACATTTTGAAAATTATTAACAAGATAAATGCATAAACATCAGAGTGTTGCAACAGGCTGGTAGTAAAATCAAAAGTCTTTCTTAGTTCAACATCTGCTCCACTCGGTTCAGCACATTGTTTGTATGTTTAGTCATTTCATTCTTAAAGCTATGAACAAAATTGTGGTAGGTCCCAGTTTTGACTAAGAAGAAGTAGTGAGATGGCCTCAAAGCTATCATATAGCAGTATAATGGAAAAGACAGGATGAAATATCAACAATATGACAGCAGTTAATATTGCTACTCACCATACAGGTCAGACAATGAGTCACAAACAGGCATAACTAAAAGACAACTATACATTTTAGATTTCAGCAAAAAACCCTTCTTTTGAAGTAGAAAACACACACACATTCACACAAGCACAACTCACACACACATGACCACTGTCTCTGGCTGCTATGGCCAAACTGCTTTGTAGCTGTGTCTGATGGGAGGAGCAAATTTGGTAGTGAAATCTGGTAGTGGGGTAGGACAGAGATACAGGGCAGGCAGGAAGGGGACAGGATATAGCAGGGTGGGGTGGGGAAAGTGTAATGATAGTTGTGGGAGTGTGCAGAAACACAATGGGGAAAGAGCAGGGCTGCTAGGTGATGTCAGGAGGTTTGAAGGAAGGGAACAGAGTGAAAAAAGGAGGGAATTTGTAATGGGACATCTTCCTCTAGCATTACCTTTCCTCAACAATTGTAGTCAATATCAATAATATTTTTCTAATTTTGGACTGGTTAGTATTATCTCAGATGTTTTTCTGAAAAATTTCTTATACTTTTGTACATAATATGTTATAATTCAAGCCAGAATTTATGAATAGGAATTATTATTTTGGATGTTATAATTGATAAATAAAAGTTCTGAATGTACAGTTAATTTTTTAGATACATCTTAAATTATGAATTATTTGGCACACTTAAATTTTCTATTATTAATTAAGCAATCTAGTACTTTTTATTATGTTTATTTCTGCATTCATTTATGAAATAATAATCCAAACTAATAGAAATTCATTTGTCAAGAAAAACTGTAAACCCTTTGGAATACTGTTATTACCACAGAGTGAAGTAGCAGTAAGCATGCCTCAAATTTGATTGGATGTATTTTTGTATTTTGGGCAAACAATGTAATTTTGGCTTTGTTAGTGTGAAAAAAAGACAGTGTGATACACTAAAATGTGACAAAATAAATGAATGTAAAAACAAAAATTCTGCAACAACAATGTTTAAAATTATTTAGATCAATTTAACCATGAGGACCTGAAATGTGAGAATTTCAGCTTCAAGAATCAGACCCCTAGACACAAAGAACTGGAGCCAACTCTAGAAGAAAAGATAAGTAAACTAAAAGGTTTATTGTACTCTTACTCCTGTCATATCTTCAGAAAAGACTTTGCTTATTGTGTAACAACAGTGACAACTAGGAAGAAGGTGGGGGATCACATATGTGGGCGTCATCCATGATTAATTGATTATTAATGAAATTTTATCTGTTGTAGAAAGTGCTCTATTTTGTTAATGACTGCTTTCATAGGTAGCCATACCTTTACTGGGATAGGAGATGCCTGGAATAGGTAGAGAGGGTAGGGTGAACGGGACAGATCTCGCATCTATGTCCACACCTGCACCCAACCCCTTACCATGTGGCTCATATCCCTGCAATAGACCTAGATGCAAGACCTGCCCCAAACATTCACCTACCACCATCTACTCCAGTCCTGTCAGACACATCTCCTATCCCATTAAAGATATCCTCCCACCATTACCTACTCCAGTCCTATCATAGGCATTTCCTATCCCATCAAAGGCAGGGATACTTGTGAAACCAGTCATATGACCTACAACATACACTACAATCACTGTGCTGCATCCTAGATGGTCATCACAACTAACAAGCTGTCTGTCCACAAGAATGGCCATCAACAAACTGTGTCCAAGGGACAGCTGGACCACCCAGTTGCTGAACATGCTGCCAAACACAATGTGCTTCACTTGAATGACTGCTTCACAGCCTGTGTCATCTGATACTTCCTACCAACACCAGCTTATCTGAATTGCACAGGTGGGAACTATTCTTGCAACATATCCAACATTCCCGTAATGAATCTACCCCTCAACCTCTTCTCGCCTGTGTGTGTGTGTGTGTGTGTGTGTGTGAGAGAGAGAGAGAGTGTGTGAGAGTGTTAGAGATGGGTCATTCACAAACTGACGGGTCCAAAGGAACAGTTCACCTAGATGAACAGAATGAGTGAGGAACAAATTCTAAGGAATGGTCTTTCATAGTTAACTTCAGTGGAGGCTTTCTACTTATAGTTCCCAGGAATGAGAAATGGTCCGTCTCATTCCCGCAGTGGCATGTCGGCCAGTCTTGTTCCAGCCTCAGTCCCATTCCTGTCTGTCTCAGTCTGCGGCATCATACTTATAGTTCCTGGGAATGGGAAACGGTCAGTCTCATTCCTGTACGGCATGTCGGCCAGTCTCATTCCAGCCTTGGTCCCGTTCCCACCTGTCTCGGTCTCGCTCGGTCGGACTCGTCCTTCTTCACATCGCCACCCATCACAGTTCCACTGCTGTCTGCTCATAGTTAGTTCAGTATCAAGTTGTTGTTTGTTTCATTCACTTCGCACAGCCATTCTAGATTTGTTTTAAAACTTTTTTGAACTCTGAATGTCTGGTTCTTTTAGTATTCTATTCAGTGTCCATTTTATAATTACATAAAATACATAAAAATTATGTGGTATGTAATACATACATCTTTTCAGGCAACAAAATGGTGTATCAGCTTACTTCACTATTTCAATAAACAGCAGAAGAAATACTTGCAAAAAGACAAGATTTTTTTGTAATTACACTTGCAAAGGATGTTGGCAAGGCACACATGAGTTTCCATTTTCCATATTTTTTTGAATCAAGGTAAAAGAGCATGTTCATTGTTGTGGAAGGCAGACCAACTTACAACCGAACAAAGCCCTTGCTTCGCAATCGAGTGTATGGTGTCAGATTTTATAAAGAGAATATGATAACTCCTACAATATTATTTTAGTGGTACAGGGTGGCAAACGAATTCATTTATATCTAACAACATTCATGTTTGTTAAAATTCTCGATTCAATACTGCTGCAGAGATATTTTTGCTAAGATGGCGGCAGACAGACGATAGTCAATTTGTCTATTGTTACTCTTGATTTATTTTATATCAAGTTGATATATTCAGATAAAAGTATTTTGTTCTCTATTCTTTAGCATTTAAAATTATGCTCAATGAAAATGTTTCATATTTTTTATACCAGCTACTAGTAAACTCCGCTGTAAGTTACTAGCACTAATGGCTGCACTCCTAATTGCGGAGCTGAAAATTGACACTTAAAAACATTAATTTGATTGGATTACAATTGAAATAAATACAAATCCACATCTAGACAATAGGGACTCTATTTTTCAAATAATAATTAACAATATAGCTACAGGTTTTCTCTTTGCAGACCTCACATGTCTCATGCCAGAACAGTTATTCCATTAGCACAGGAAGAACAACTGAACCACAATTATCACAGATAACAAAAAAAGATTATAATTGTTGTTGTCCATGAATGTAGTTCTCTGATAACAGTTTTAATTTACACAGAAATTAAATTATTACAGAAATAATGAAATAATTATTGTCAATTTCACACAATACAGTCTTTTTTATAGTATCAATAATATTTGTTGATGTTTGTACACTTAGTTCATTTTAACATAGTGTGGCTAGAACATAGTGTCATGGATTTCACACAAGGATGAATGAGTTTGGCAGCTCTAGTGTGTGTGTGTGTGTGTGTGTGTGGTGTGTGTGTGTGTGTGTGTGTGTGTGTGTGTGTGTGTGTGTGTGTGTGTTTTACTTCAGAAAAGGCCGATATCTAAAATGTATAGCAATATTTTCATTAAGCCTGTCTGCGACTCAGCATTTTCTCTACATGGTGAGTAGCAATCTGTCCTTTCATCATATTGTTGTTATAGCAGTATAACATACCCCTAAGATTCCCAACCTGAAGAATCATCCATCAAGCAGCAACTTACACTTCAAAGATAAAAGGACTGTTATCTAGCACAAAAGCATGCAGAATAAAGATGATAGTACCTCAAGAACAAAGCATAGAGATACAATGTGAAATGATCACATGTACTTAGTTTTAGAGACTTTTAGATGATCTAAATTGGAGATTTAAATTTCTTGGTATGATAATTAAAAGACTACAGCTGATTTACTAAGACATTAGCCTATTTGTGAAAAACTGGTATGAACCATACAGAAGTTGTGTTCAGACCTGTGGGGTCCATATAAGGCTGTACTGTAGCTAACATAAACAAAGGAAAGCAGCAGGAATGGTTTCAGGATTGCTTGACTAGCTGGAGAGTGAAAGATAAATGCTGAAACATCTTATCTAGCAAGTACTTCAACAAAGATACTTTGTTGCTCAAAAAGACCTACGTTACAATGGGAAAAATATGAATGATCTTAAGCCCCCTAGATATCAGTCCTGTATAGATCATAAAGATAAAAGAAGACAAATAACAGCTCACACAGAGGTATACAATCTTTCTTACAACACTCCATCTGTAACTGGAATAAGAAGAATGGTAATGTACAGAAAAATGAAAAGTACCTTCCGTTTACTGTGAGCCATGGAGTATATATGTGTAAGACCTAAGTCTAACTAAGGAACCTCAAATAGATGTGATCATCTTAGAATTATTAAGATCCTGTGACAAATTATCCCAAGTGTTATACAAGCTACATGAGACAGATGAAATACCCTGAGACCTAAAGAAGACTGTAATAATTGCAATTCCAAAGAAGGCAATTTGAACCATCAATGTAGCAAGTCTTGTTTGCAAAATACTGACACAAATTATTTACAGAAAAATTGAAATACTTACAGAATCCAATCTCAGAGGTGATCATTTAGGGTTCTGGAGAAATGTAGGAACACCCAAGGCGATATTGATCCTACAACTTATCTTAAGATAAGTTCAAGAAAATCAAACCTGTGTATATTGCAATTATCGATTTATTTAATGATTTTGACAATTTTGATTGGAATAGACCCTTTGCAATTCTGAAGGTATCAGGGATAAACACATGGAGTGAAAGGTTGTTGACAGAATGCACTGAAAACAGACTGCAGCAACAAGGGTCAAAGGACATGAAAGGGAAGCAGTATTTGAGAATATGGTATGACAGCTGTGCAAACTTATCCTCGATTTTACTCAATATGTATTTTGGGCAAGCAGTAAGGAACAGTAAAGAGACATGTGGAAAAGGAAATGAAGTTCAGGGATAGTAATGAACTTGTAAGAGCTGTTGAATTGAATGGGCAGTATCATAAAAAGAGGTTCTACAATGAAAATCAACAAAATTAAAACAAGGATAAAGGATTGTTTTCAAATTAAACAGGTGATGCTGAAGGAATTGGATTAGAAAATGAACACTAAAATTAGTAGATAAGTATTGCTATTTGAGCAGCAAAATAAGTGACAGTGGTCAAATCAGGGAGGATATGAAGCATTTTTGAAAAAAGTATTTGTCAAAATCAAAGATAAATTTAACATTAAGAAGTCTTTTATGAAGGCATTTGTCTGGATTGGAGCCTTGCGTGGAAGTTAAATAGGGATGATAAGCAGTTCCAACAAACAGAGAATAGAAGCTTTAGAAATGTGATACTATAAAGAATACTGAAGACTGGTTAACAAATGAAGAGGTACTGAATTAAGTCAGATGGAACAGAACATTATGATATAATTTGACTAAATAATCAATCGGTTGATAGGACATATCCTGAGACATCAACAAAGGGTCAGTATCATAACTGAGGAAGTGTTGGGGGATAAAGTGAAACTGTGTCTTGGTTACAGTATGCAGGTTCAAATGAATTTAGTTGTGGTAGTCATGTAAATATGAATAACCTTGTACAGGATAGACTAGTACGGAGTGCAGTTTCTGGACTGAAGACCACAACAACAACAGCATATATAGATGTTGATACATACATGCACAAAATATTTTCTTGATTTAATATGGCAGTAACATCAACAATAGGTAACAGACTTGACCATAGTGCTCATACTGGCTTCATTTCTAGTACTAAGCATACAAACAGGTGCCTTATGGGTTTGTGATGGATTCAGGGTGGTTTTCTCCAGAGAATACACCAACATGTTGAGCATTATATTTTACTGCACATCATGGCAGAACAACACATACGGAACTGAACTTAAACATGGCGAGACACAAAGAAATCAGAGATGAAATACAATGCAAAGATGGTTTGTTTATGCATCGATATTTCTGGTGACAAGTTTATCGGCTCCACATAGGATGGCATCAGGAGGAGTTGTGTGAGGTAGATGAACGATAGTAAGCTCGAAGCGTGTGTTGACCAGGGGAGCGGGAGGGGGGAGAAAAACCTCAACATGGTGAGGCAGGCGAGAGCGGGGATGTGCTCAACACAGGTGGCGGTGAGCAGTTTTTGGTTGAGGGCTGTGAGCTTGATCAAGAGAGTGTGTTTGGTGGGGAGCTGGGCATCGAGCTTGACAAGGAGTTCTGAGATGCACACGATGGTGAGTGATCGCTTGAGGGAGGGAGCAAAGGTGGAGCGTCATGTGCCAGTAGGCGGAGTGGAATGCTCGTGTCAGGTGATGGCGTAGATTCGGGCTCGGCATGAGCTGGTTTGAGTCTGTTCAGCAACAAAGTGATGGGAGAATTTTTTATCAGGATGTCACACGTGTTCGTGGATCATCAACGCACACGATAGATAAGGGCCAGAGTGTGGGGGCTGGACAGGTACTCGGATGGAGTCGTCCCGGAGCATGACAAAATTACAGTCGGAAAAGGAAGTGGGTACATAGACTGTTGGAGGTGTGTGAGCAGATTTGAGGGGGGGGGGGGGGGGGAATCAGTAGGTTGGAGAGGTGGGATTTCACACGTTCAATGAACGAGGGTAGGGATGAAAGTGAGTGACAGTCAGGACAGACAATTTCTCCTGGGAGGACCAGGCTTTGTCCATATACGTACTCTGCAACTGTCCCTTTGATGTCTTCCTTGTAGGTTGCACGAGCACCAAGCAGTACAAGTGGCAGGGCCTCCATCCATAAGGAGTCATGGCAGTGGAGGACCGCCTTGAGGGTGTGGTGCCAGCACTTGATGAGGTCATTGCTTTGCAGATGGTAAGCAGTTGTGTGAATGCGTCGGAATCTGCAGATATGGCAAATGCCATTGAACAGGGCCGACTCGAACTGACAGCCCTGGCCAGTGGTAATGACTGCGGGACAACCGAAACACGATACCCATGACTCAATGAAAGAATGAGCGACAGTTTCTGTGGTAATGTTGTGAAGAGGGGCAGCTTTGACCCAACGAGTAGTACAATCAATGGTGGAAAGTATGTAGCGGAAACCATTGGAGGCAGGAAGAGGGCCCACAATGTCGATGTGCACATTCTGAAATCGCCCAGGGGGAATAGGGAAGGTGCCGAGAGGGGGAGAGGTGTGTTTGTGTACCTTGTTGCATTGACACGCAAGGCATTCAAGTGCCCACTGTTGCAAGTCTTTATTGACGTTTCGCCAAACGAAGTGCTCCGCGACTAGGCGGGCTGAAGCTCAAACGCCAGGGTGAGCCAAATTGTGAAGAGCATTGAAAACAGCTCGATGGAGTGTGGCAGGGATAATGGGGCAGAGTATGCCCGTGCTATCATCGCACCAGACTGCACTGGAAATACCGGGAAAGGTGGTAAGTACAGGGTGTAGAGAAGAAGCTGGGTCAGAGATTAATTTCTGTGTATCTTCGTCAGAGGATTGGAGTTCAGGAAGAGCAGAAAGATCCAAAAGGGACGATACAGTATTGACACGGGAAAGAAAATCAGCAACAATATTGTCGGCACCCTTTATGTGCCTGAATCGATGGTGAATTGTGAAATGAAGTTGAAATAACGGAAGCGACGTGGGGGAGGGTCGGCCGGAGGGTTCATTATAGCAGCTGCCAAGGATTTGTGGTCAGTGAGAACATAGAATGAGCGCCCCTTGACTTCCGTTCGAAAATGTTTGATTGCCTCGTACACAGCCAGCAGTTCGTGATCAAACGAGGAACATTTCTGCTGGGCGTTGTTGAGCTTTCGGGAGAAAAACTGCATGGTTGAGGTCTGGCCCTAGACTGTCTGGCTGAGAACGACGCCGATGGCAAAGTCACTGGCATCTGTTGTAATGAAAAGTTGTGCATCGGGGTGGGGATGCGCGATTGTGCAGGCTCTGGCGAGGAGTTTCTTGAGTTCCAAGAAAGAGTCTGTCATTTCTGGTGTCCACTGCAGAGGCCAGGTTCTGGAGGTGTTTTTTCCTGCCAAAGCGTCAGTTAACGGGGCTTGGATTTCTGCGTCTTGGGGTAGGTGTTTTCAATAGTAGTTCACGGTGCCAAGAAAATGCCAAAGTTCTTTGAATGAAGAAGGTCTTGGTAGATCTAAGATGGACTGTTCTTTCTCCGGTGGAGGTGAGATACCGTCAGCCGAAACCCGGAACCCAAGGAAGGTGACAGCAGGCTGTTGCAGTTGTAGTTTGTCGAGGTTGGTTTCGATGCCTGCGGCTTTCAAGGTGTCTAGAACGGTCTGCACATGATGTATATTGTCCTCGACAGAGGAGCTGAAGACAAGTATGTTGTTGAGGTAAGCAAAACAGAATATGAGACTGAACAAAACCTCGTTAATAAAGTGTTGCCATGCCTGTGTGGCGTTTTTGAGTCCAAAAGGCATGAATCGGAATTGAAAGAGGCCTAAGGGCGTGGTAATTGCTGTTTTTTCAATATCCTCGGGGGACACTGGAATTTGGTGGTAAGCCCGTTTACAGTCAATGACGGAAAAAACAGATGCACCCCACAGCGTGCTGGTGAAGTTGGCAATGTTCGGTACAGGGTAGTTGTCTATTATAGTTCTCGCATTCAAGTGATGGTAATCCCCGCACATGCACCAGGTCCCATCTTTTTTGGATGTCATATGAATGGGAGCGGACCAGCAGCTGGCGGAGGATTCAATGACACCGGCGTTTAAGAGCTCTGTGATTTGCTTTTTGAGATCACAAAGGCGCTTGGGGCAAAGTCTCCGGGGTTTACTAGAGATGGGAGGACCCGGTATAAGGAACAATCTGTGCATTGTTAGTAACCACAGCGGTGTTGCCTGACGCAAGGGAGGCTGTTTGTTTACTGTTCGCATCGTGCACATCAGTCAGAGCAGGATTACTGCATTCGGTGTAGGTTGACTTTTCCAAAGGAAGCCGAAGTGGTGACGTGTCCCAGGAGTCAGCGCAACAAGATGGCTGCCGGCCCAAAGCGCAAACTCCAGAATTGTGAAAGTTCGGTTGGGTTCATGAATTGTTAGTAGGCACAGCGACTGTGGGTGCGGCCTTTGGCAGCAGGGTCTCGGTCGAAACATGTGAATTGCATTCAGGCGCGAATGCACTGTCTGTGTAGTTCATCGAGTTCACACGGTGGCACACAGGAGCAGCAGTTTCACAGTTTGCAAGAAGACTGGGGGCAGGCCAGGTTGAAGTGAGGCGTGGCATGCATGCGCAGTGGTACACAAGTCAGAGTCAACAACTGTGGCACGAGGAGGGCATGGCACTATGGGGCTGTCAGTACATGTGGTGACAGTAGTACGGGGGCCTAGTTTACACACGTCTGTGTACAACATTGTGGTGACAGCACCATTGATAGAAGTTGTGAAAGAGGAGCACATGGAAGTAGGATTGTCTGTACAGTCAATGAACTTACTAACCTCGATTTGTCCTTGTTGAAGTGTTTTTAATTTCAAACTGCTTTTTGTGGATCGGGCGGGCGAGCTCGAAATTTTCGTTGCATAGGCGAGCGACCTGTTCTTGCTCGATAAGATACTTGTGTGTAATTTCTTGCAGCACAGTCAAAAGAGACGAGCACATGTGTACTAGTTGAGCACGAACAGATGCATCCAGGGAGCGAGGGCTCGACGGAGCACAAGGAAAGTGAGTGTTTGTTGGGTGATGAAACACAGTGTTGCACAGTATGTCTGGGGAAAGTTTGTGGTGGCGCAAGAACTCAGTGCCTATGATAGGTTCGTCAGTATCACAGACTAGGAAAGTCCACTTGAGCTCACAGTTTGGAGAGAGCATAACAGGTGGAATGTCAAACCGATGCACTGCAGTTTAGTGGAGTTGACGGCTTGTAGTGACGTGTGCTGGGAACAAATGTTCTCGGATGCTATAGACGTAGTCAGTAGGGACACATCAGCACCCATGTCAACGAGGAACAGATGTCCCGAAGACATGTCTTTGACGTATAAGCGTCCACAAATGTTCGGTCGTTCATGAACTGAGTGAAGCACTGGGAGGTGCCTGTCTTGTGCACTGGAGGCAGCGCTGGAACCTACCTGCGACCGGCGTTTGGGAAACAGCAAGGCGGTCTGCAGTTCCTTGCTGCATCACCGAAACGTGTGTGGAAGTATCAGTAGGGGTAATGTGGATGTGCATCCTGCAGAGACCCTGTAGCCGAGGGGGAAGGACGAGGATCCGTGCCTGTTGAAGAGTTGACTGCAGGAGGGGGCGAGGCTGTCGGCGGTGCCGGTGAGTGGTTACCGATGGCCAAATTAACGCGGCGTCTGCGGTGTGCAGGGGGAGGGCGAAGCTCTTGGCGGGAGGTGGGTTCAATTTGCCGGGTGTGAAGCTCACGTTGTAGTGCAGAATGAGCTCGGTCAGCGGTGCGGATAAGTACGTCAGTTGCTTGAGCTTCGAGGCAAGAGATGGCAGTTTGGACAGAAAGAGGAAGTTTCTTGATCCAGATTAACAAGAGCGTGTTATTGGGCACGGCCTGGTTGTTAACGAGGAGTCAGAGACGGTGCCACAGCTGTGATGGAGTGAAGTCGCCGAGTTGTTCCTTGTAGATGAGCTGCTGGACCTTCCCAGTCGACGTCTGTGTAACACGTTCCAGTGTCGTACTCTTGACAGAAGTGGATTGTCTACCTGAGGAGGTGTGATGATTAAATCATGAATCAAGTCAGCATGGTCATGGAGATTGTTCATGAGACAAATACACCATGAGTGGCCATCAAGTGAATAATATTGGAAGATCTGCACGACTAAGGCGAACCAGAATTTGGGGTTCTCGATGGAGAACACAGGCAGTTTTGGTAGTTTCGCGAGTGGTGGCAGCCTGGAAGCAGCCTGGAGGGTGAAGTGCGGAAGCAGATGTGAGGTCAAATGCGTGGGTGGCGGTAGCATTCTCGAGCCTTCATGGTGCGGTCGGGGAGCTCGATGGAGCTGTGAACTGACCCTACGGTAGAGTGAAGGTGGCACATTGCGGTGGAGGACAATGTGTCACATCGCAGAAGGCCGACGCGGATGAGGCACCGGTTTGTTCCGAAAACGAATGCAGAAGCTCGACAGGAGCCGGCGCAGATGCGACAGGAGAGATGTGTTTCATGGAAGGTGGCACGTCGCAGATGGCCGACGTGGAAGAGGCACCCGGCTGTGCCAAAAACAGTTGCGGAAGCTCAACTGGAGCTGGCGTGGATGCAACAGGTGAGAAATAATTCATGAACTGTGGGTGCATGTTAACGTGCTGATAGCTCGACGAGAGAGCTGAGCCATAATCACCTGTGTGGCAGGGAGTCGGCAGAGGTGTGGGCTGAACCGAAGCACTGTGTGTATAGTGATGCCAAACATGGGGTGAGTGGGAAAAAGGTTCATTGTTCATAGTCACTCCACTCGAAATCATGTTCAGATAAGGTGAGAGCCGTGGCACAGAGCACTGGGGTGTAGTAGTAGAACATAGGGTGTCATTATGCCCACTAGACCACTTGTTGTTCACGTCGCAGGCTGATATGCCGAAGTCGGAAGACACATATTGATGTGGGACAGAAGTAGCAGCAAGCCTGGTCGGAAGCTGAGGTGAAAGGCCCGTGAGCCTGGCAGGGCCGACCACGTGGCTGTAGTTAATTTGGGGTTGCACGGAGTAGGGTGTCGAGAATTGTTGCTCCGGCAGTGGGAAGCATTAATGGAGTTCAACGTTGGTACCGCATTGCATTGAGAGCCGTAAGTAGTGGTGGCATGGTTGGTGGAGGTAGGCACATGAGGTAGGGGGAACAAAGGCGTTTGGTAACCAGATTCATGCGTGTTCCTAACCTCACTTGTTGTTACAGGCTCGAAAATATTGAGCGACACCAGGGGAGCCATCGAAGGGGCACCATGTTGCAATCCTGGTGGGTGTACATCGCCAGCAACATGGTGCATATTTGTCACAAAATCGGGCGTTAGACGTGGAGCCGAAGTCATTGTTTGAACACTGTTGTGGTACAACACACTGGCACGGTCGTCGCGGGGACTGTCGGAAAGCAAAAACGAATAACGAAGAAACTCGAGGTCACCATTGTGGTGGATTCATGGTGGTTTTCTCCAGAGAATACACCATCATGTTGAGAACTATATTTTATTGCACATCATGGCAGAACAACACATACGGAACTGAACTTTAACATGGCAGGAAGCAAAGAAGTCAGAGATGAAATACAATGCAAAGATGGTTTGTTTATGTATCGATATTTCTGGTGACGAGTTTATCGGTGCCATAGGTTTGTGTGTGAGTTGTCACCTTTCCTCATTTTTTTCTAAGCAATTCATTGTTGTATAAAGTTATGTGTCTCTAATTTCATGCTACTGTTATTGAATGGCAGAGAAGGTTTTTAACAACTCAGAAAATTTATTAGCAATACCTTGTAATTGAGCTTCAAAACTTGAGCTTGAAGTTGTTTTGCCTCTGTATACATAAAGTTTTTCTTTAGTTTCATCATATCTACAGTTTTCTTCTGAGTTGCAGAAACATGGAAAGGCATGGGGGATGTGTCATCTTTCTTGAATGGGATACCCCACAGGCCTTTAAAGTATATTGCATTTACAAGCACCAGGCGTGTCATCTGGCTCAAAGAACCTGCAAGAAACAGACATAAGGAAGTTGCCAAAATGATATCAATAATTACTCCTTTCTTTTAGTGGCAGCCTCCTAATTATATGTTCTATGTTATTGGCTGAGAGCATTGGAGAGGACATTACTTTTCACTTCACGATGGTACGCAGACTACACGTGAAGATGTAGAACATTTACTTCAGCCCATTATCACAAAATTGTTTAGTAACTATGCCAACATCAACTCCCTGGTCACACTACCAATAACCTACAAGTACTGCTTGTCCAACAGCTGCATCATAATATGCTAGGGGACAAAATTTCATTGAGGCTTTTATTAGAGGAGACTATATGAAAAAACAACAAAAGTGAATACAAAAACACTCCATCAATGGATAAAGGTTGCAGCATGCAGAAAAACCAGCAAATGAACACTGTAAACAACTGCAATGAAGGGTAAGTAAACATGTAAGGAGACTTAATATGTTTCAGTAAAATCAATCAACTGCTGTAATCAGTCACCATCATGAAATTCTTACGAACAACCATCTAAATTGATTTAAGATGGGATGAACACATATTATTAATAGCTATAGTTATTTGCAAGTTCCATAGACCACAATTCAGATTGCTCACTATAATGAGGAACAAGTCAGCTTACAATTCTAACACATTTTCTCAATGAAAGATAAATCTGTCTGTTGGTAAGGTTACTGCCAATTAGAGATATGCCAGAAAAATCATAAAGAATTGTACAATGAAAACAATCAATTTTTAACAATATAATGTAATTGTATAGATAAAAAAACTACTCACCAAGTGGCGGCAGAACATATACATAAAAGAAAGTTATAATTAGACAAGCTTTTGGAGCTACTTGGCAAATAGAATTTATTATGTATCCAATTACTTTATAAAGAACTGTACATAATTCATATACAAAGGAATTTGTTTACAGCTGTCTGACTGGCTTTTGTGAGCTGCTATTCAGTTGAGAAACCTTAACAAGACAGATTATTAGAAAGGTACATATGGCACAGAAAAGAGCTTATGAACTCATTAACAGTTCATTCATTAGTGAGGAACCATTACTAATTTGGATTTAAAAAACAGATAGAGAAGATTCAGGGAAAAACTGTGCAAACTCATTATGGGATTGTGTAGCAGGTAAGCACACTTTTCAGGTAGGTAACATAGGTGTGTTCCAGCATAACCTCAGTATACCAAGATTAGATTTGGAATGACAGACTGTGCATGGAAAGATTGGAAAAGCATATGATGCAATGTCATACTCTATGATAAAGGGTGTTTCAAAAAGAATATATGAGTTGTGACCAAAAAGTAATGCAAATTTTTTTAACTTCATGGGATTTACACATCTGATTTTCAATTTATTTTTTTATCTTGTTAATAGACATTTTCCTGACATGTGGTTGCATTTTCAGCTGTTTTGAATATTTAGTTTATTGTTGATGGTGAAAAAGGTTATATATGTTTTCAAATGCTTGGCATATTTTAACTTCTGATAAAGATGGCTCAAAAAATTTGCATTAGAGTTTGCTTTAAAAAAAGAATAAACTGCAGCACCCCATTCAAAATGTTGACTGTGGCTTTTGGCAAATCTGCTATGAGTAAGACAAGAGTTTATGGGTAGTATGAATATTTCAAAGAGGCCCGAGAAGGCAGTGAAGATAACAACCATCATGAATGCCCTAGCACATTACTGATGACAATATGGAAGAGGTAATGAAAATGGCTCTGGAAAATCACCAAATCACCATGAGAGAGGTTGCTGATGATGTCAGCATATTCTTTGGCTTATGCCAAATTTCAAACAATTATTTTTGGATGTGTTGGCATTAAACATGTAACAGCAAAAAAGATTAGCTGCACTGCACAATTCCACACAGTACAAGAACTATTGCTGTGAAAGCGCCCAGTGTCTACCAAACATGGAAAACTCAACCCCAAATGGCAACTCTTATACACCGCCCTATTTGTAATTATGCAAGTTCCTCATCCATGATCATACAGACTAGCTTACCCTATAAATAGAAAGGAAAGGGTCTTTATCCACACAAGGATCTAAAGGAATTTGTATGCTGAATGGGTCTGACAAAAGGTTAAACCAACTCATGAAGTTATTTTTCTTTAGTGAAAATATCTCAGTACTAATTATGAAAGATGTCCACTTACTTTTATGAAAAGTTTCTCTCTTGTCATTTATATTTGTGTACATAGAAATAAGGTAAGTTATTGGTTATTGGAGGTTTTGTTCACTGAGAAAAGGATGTTGTGAAATGAGTAATAAGCTGAATTTAATCACTGTGATGCAAATTCACTACCAAAATACATACACCTTCCAACCGAAAAATTGGTAAATGCAGAGGGGACAAATAAATGATGTAGCATTATGACAAGAGGCAACACACAAGTGCAGTAGAAATTTGCCTCATAGGAGAGAGACCTTGGTGCATGCATGATGGCAAAACAAGTCCAATATGCTTCTTAACATGCCAGATGCTCAGCTAGTATTAGTATCTCTACACTATGTAGAATATACCCACAAGATTATGAATATAAATTGATGTCTAAAATAATTACTGAATAATAATAATAATAAAACTAAAAGGAAAAGAGAACTAAAAAAAGGAAATATTTACATGTATGGAAATAAAATGAACTAACTACAGAAAGCTGTCTACACACCAGGTTACTATTTACAAGATATACTCAGAAAACTACATTATGGCTATATCCAAAATAAACTAAGCTCTTTAGTATTGGAAATCTGTATATGCCATGAAAGAGTTAATAATTCTAGGGGTATGCTCATACTCTGAATAAGCTATGAGAGGGGATAATGATGCTGTGCCTCGCCTGGGAAGATACCTATCAATTTCATGTGCACACATTGTATGAATATGGAAGAGACAGAAACATATATACACCATTGTAGTACATAGAGGTGCATCCCACAGTTAAAAGTATTAAATTAAGTACACTTATGTAAAATCATTACAGGTACTTTTAAGCAAATAACATTAATAAATTTGTATGACACAATGATATTAGAATTTTATCTATAGTGCCACAAATATTGAGTAAATAGTTTGTCACCAAACACAAAGAAGTGTTCACAGAGAATTTGCTCAATTATTGTATGATGTGTTAACGACAGCTTTGAGCATGAGATGATAAATGCTTCTTTCCATTCCTTATAACAACTCCCCGTAGATTTGTAGAGCAACTCCTGGTAGGTTTGAGAAAGGCGTGGCTAAGGGTAGATATGTTTACTTGTGTTGGAAACGTGAGAGTGAAATTCTCGGTTCCTATCATTAGCAATCTGGAATTACAAATGCGGAAGTTAAGTGAGATGAGGGCAGTAGTTCATGCATATGATCAGATTGCATAAATGTATATTGTTCTTTCAGTCCTGATGTGTAACACGTTTTGCTAATTATTCATGTAAACAAAGATTATATCATGAGTTTAAAAGTTAAAAGGAGTGCTAGCTTATCATAAAAGTTGTAAATATAAATTATTTATTAATTATGAGAGTAAATATGAAATAATTTGTCATAGAAATGAAGCCTCATGAATTTTGAAGGAGAATATGACTTCTTAAGTGTTATTCACTTGTATTTAGACATTGTTATGCAAATATCAAGAACAATTTGACAAATTTATGTATAAACTTGTTTGTACGTGAAATGTATTAGACTTCATTTGTCAGCTAATATCAAAATGACAGTTATGTGTAGTTATAAGGAGCAAATTTACCTCATGTTTTAATTTCTTTGTGCAAGTCATGAAAATTTTACACATTTGTACAAAGACAGATAGGGGAACCTGTATATGAAAAAGGTGTTTAACATAAGTGAAATTAAAAGGGACTTCAAGAAAAACTGTTTGCATATTGTATGTATAGTGCATATTGAATAAGGAATACATACTCATGCAATGTAGTGATCAAATTTATGTGTGCCAAGTGACGAAAACATTCTAAGTGCCCTTTGTAGTTGCATTAGATGTTGAACTTTACTATAAAGGAGTAATTAAAGCAAGTAATTTATAGGCTTACCTGGAAAATGGTGAGCTCTTGACATGATGCTGATGATACAGACGGGCCTTTTGAACACTTAAATATGTGATGGACAACGTGGTTTATATAAGAATGGTTGGAACTTTATGGCTTCTCCATCATGGTATTAAACTTTTTAACCAAATACACATCAGTGTACACCTATCCTATGGAGCGACCCTCTGAACACTATAATGACATGCAATTCATCGTCGTCTACAAAGTTACAGACCTGAGGCTGAACTGTTTTCCATAGTTGCACTGATGGCACCATAAGGCACATGCACAATGAGCAATCACTTAACGTGTGGAGGTATGGCTGCAACACTTAACATTTGGAGATATGGCTGCACAAACTATGGGTGATGGTTACACCTCAATAATGGAGCAAAACATTTGTCGAGTCATGATCTCTCAGAAACTGAATGTTTAAAAGTTTTATAAATTTCATGTAAATTAATTGTAATATAAATAAAGCTGACACATGCAGGGGATAAATAATATATAACCTTGGCCACAAATAAATGGATTTGATATCCAGCCAGCTCAAAAAGTAGTTTAAGTGGTTCTTCCATATGAAATTTTCTTATTTATGTTAAATATATTCGTAAAATGCACCACTGTCATCCATTAATCATGGAGAATGCCACTATACAGTATTAGGACAGTTGTGATAGATCTTATTTTGGTTTAGCCAAAAAGGATAAGTTGTTTAATAAGTATTAGAACACTGTAGGGAGCAAAGACGCAATATAAACAAGCCTACACCAAAAAGAGACATGTACAAAAATAAAAATGAATGTATATGATATTCTAATGTTTCCTTAAACTAATATCAAATACTTGATTCTTCAACTATTGCTCTCTTCCTGTCACTGATTCTGGGTGGGCGTACTGCATGTACGTCAGACAATAATATATATTTGTGTAAAAGTTTTTACAGCATATCTTTTGCAAAGGAAGGCAGTTCCTTTCATTTCTAAATTGCTTCATTCTGAATATGATACCTGGATACACTGTAACCAACAAACTTCAGAACATATGCTGATATTATGTTGTACTGCATTCTTGGTCAAGAAGCTGGATGCTGTATCTATTTCTTAAAGAAAGAAGAGGTAAATAACACTGTTCAAAGGAGAGTTACTATATCAATCACTTTAGACTGTTACTGTGGTAATCAAAGCAAGAGGCTGTGGAGGTGCGAACTCAGATATATGAATTGCTGCTGGTGAAAGTATCTGCCAGTCAAAAACAGCAAAATAATCCACATTATTCACACCTCATTACAGCACCAGTACTTAACCACCACTATAGTTTGTGTTGTGAATACATGCACTTTCACTAGATAAAGAGCAAGAGCTCAAAAGCTAGTGTAAATACTGTTTTCGTGTAAATACTGTTTTCTGTTATGTGTTTCTATGCTATACACATTAGTTCGCTAGACTCTGAATAATGCATGATGCGCACTGTTGTTGTGCTCATTTCAGTTATTGTCAATGACTGTTACATAGTCATACCCACACATTATGTCACAATCCATAGTATATCAGTTCATGTATCTCTGCATTTTTCTGTACATACTTCAAACTTGAAAATAAGCAAAAGTAATTAATAAAATCCTTACAACTGACTGACTAACAGAAGAATAAAAACTGACTGGCTGATCATAGAAGGAGAGTCTCTGCCTGTACAAGAGTATTCTCACAGAGCTGCCAAGAAAGTTACTATTAAATTCCACATACATATTGGTGATGCTAAAATTTCAGAAATTTGGGTTTATCCATATGTCTATTGACAACCATTCATCTTGAACACTACCCAAAAAGCAAATAGGAAGATAACTATGTAACCTCCATCACACATTATACAGTGGCTTATGCAACTGTTTGTAGCAATTCTTTGCTCACAAAGCAGAAGTGTGTCTATGTTGTGTGAAACACAGGAGTGAAGGGACTTGATATATGGATGATTCCAGAATGAGATTTTCACTCTGCAGTGGACTGTGCACTGATATTATACTTCCTGGCAGATTAGAACTGTGTGCCGGACCAAGACTCAAACTTGGGACCTTTGCCTTTCGCGGGCAAGTGCTCTACCAAGAGAGCAGTTGCCCGCACAAGGTAAAGGTCGCGAGTTTGAGTCTCAGTCCAGCACACAGTTGTAATCTGCCAGGAAGTTTCATGTGGATGATTGTCTCACCTTATACTATGGTTTCATACTCTGATTTAAGCACTGTGTAAGATGCAGCACAGAAGAGTACTTTGTGGGAAAGGAAGGCACACCGCTTCAACAAGAAGAGACATTCCTGGGGACAAACCATTAGCTGTTTATCGACAGGTGACTCGAAATATCTCTTCTAAGTTCCATCCCAAACACTTGTACACAACAAATGTCATTCTCCAGAGAACAATACCAGCAAGGTGGAGCAACTATACCAGAGTTGTGAGTCAATGCGAACTTGGCTGTGGAAGATATAAGTTCCCCAAGACCAGTCAAACATGTAAGTTCCAGAATCTATGTTTTTGTGTGAATTTATTTGATGAATGTATGAAGTGATCCCAAGGAGATGAGCACAAGTAACAAGTTCCTAACAGTACATTTCACTGGTTGGAGACTGTGCAGTGAATCAACAAATGAAAGTAAGCCTTGGAGGAGAAAACTTGGCACACACATTTCTGCTCTGTTGGAGTCTTTGGGGAGCCAAGATGTCTCAATAACTACTGCAATTTTGAGATGGTAGCCTTGAAAATGTCTCTCATTGCCACCTGGTCCACATTCTACTGAGCAGGTCTTCCCATCTCCATGAAACAAGAAGCAAGGATGCACTCACACAAGGGATGTTATAATCATCACAGCTGAGTCGGTTATACCAGACCTGACCACTACCAGCAGGGCAGTCTTAGATGACAATAACCCTCTGTTATTCATAACCTTTGTCCTGCTGTAGATGAAAGCTTGTAATCACATATAATGTGTCTCTAGAAAAATCCTGCACTCCCAGGGAACACCGCCTTGAAGTAGGCACCTTCAGTGGCGGCAGGAGAGCTTGCATGTTTCCTTGAAGTAGAGAATTGTGCTGGTGGTAGCGTAGCTACTGGCAGGGTCACTGAAGTCGGATGGGTCTCGACTGAGGAGCTACACAAAGTGTATCCCACAACATAGGGCAGTGAGGGCTCCAGAGGCATAGTGAAGCCAGCTTCCCCAGGGAAGTAAACCTAATATAAATCCTGGTCCTCCATGTTGAGGGTTGGGCTCAAGGCTAACACCCTCTTCCTGTAAATGAAAGTCAAGTAACAAAAACACATGAGCAGAAACTGGATGGATTAGTAGAGAATGACATGGTAAGGGCATCGGACAACAAATGATTAAAAAGTTGAAACCTGATCTACGAACTGGTACCACAAATGTTCAATCTTTATACAGTCCAGGCTCTCTAAAGAAGTTATTAGACCAACAGGGGAAGCTCACAGAGAGCATTATTGACATCCAAGAAATTTGACGGACAGGGAATGGGGTACTGGAAAAGAGAGAGGGCGCTATGTTCTATAGCTGTGATGATAACAGACATGAGTTTGGTACAGGTTTCCTTGTTCATAAAGATCTGAAATATTTGGTGACGAATTTTATACCCATTAATCCAAGGCTATCAGTAATTAGAATTAAAGGAAGATTCTTTAACTATAGTATAATTAATGGACATGCACCATCAGAAGAACCTATTGCCAGCCCATAAATGGAGCTCATAGTAAACATGGATCCACTAATGATAATGGAATAAGATTGATCCTCTTCACAGCCTCCCAGAATATGGAAGTCACCTGATGGTGGAACCATTAATCAAATAGATTATGTACTGATAGACCAGAGGCATAAATCTAACTTGTCAGATATTCAAACCTTTCATGGCCCTAATGTGGATTCAGATCATTTTCTTGTAATGCCCCAGATAAGAGCAAGGATATCAAATGCTCAGAAAGAAAGACATACTAGGAAAGAACACTACAATACTGCAGCACTGCAATTAACAGAAACTTACAAATCATCCTGTCAGAAAGTTTTTCTGGCCTTAAAACAAGAACAAGGAACAAAGCAAGACAGTAATGACACAGAACAAAAATGGCTGACTATAAAAGGAGCCATAGACATTTCACCTACGGAAACACTAGAGATGGAGAGAAAATCAATAACGCCCACATGGTTTGATGAAAAGTGTAAGAGAGTGACTGAAGAAAAGAACACTGCATACCAAAAGAAATTACACACAAACTGCACAAGAAGCTTGTTGGAGGATTATTGAGAGAAAAGGAGGACCAAAAAGATGACACATCACAGAAAGAAAATGGTCTGAACTAAGGCTGAAATAGAATGTATGGAATTGTCCAAAAAGAAGAATGAAACAAGGAAGTTCTTTATAAAAGTAAACAATGCTAGAAGAAAACTTGCTCCAATAACCAGATTGGTTAGAGATGAGTAAGGAAACATAATAAGTGAGACAAAACATACTCTGGAAAGATGGTGAAGATACTTTAATGACCTGCTGAATCAAGAGACAGAGCAAACAGAGGCTATATCTGATGATTGTGAGCAAGGATTGGATGATGAGCAACCACTGGATGGCCTAGGGTTACAGGACATTAAAAAAAGCTTTAAGGAAACTGAAGAATAATAAGGCCTCCGGCACTAATAGCATTCCTGCAGAATTGGTAAAATGTGGAGGAGCAACATTAGAGCAGTCTCTGTTTGAACTTATTACTCTCATATGGGAACAGCAAAGGGTACCAGATGAGTGGAATGAAGGAATATTATGCCCCATACATAAAAAGGGTGACTGAATGGAGTGTAGAAAACACTGTGGAATCACCCTCCTGAACCTGGGGTTCAAGGTGTTATCTAATATTATTGTTGGTCAGCTACTCCCACAGGTGGATAAAGAAATTGGAACCTACCAAAGTGGATTTCAATGAGGAAGGTCAACGATAGACCAGATTTTCAACTGGTGTCAAATTTTGGAGAAAACTGTTGAATATAGAATTGGACCACATCACCTCTTTATTGGCTTTAAGGCTGCATACAACAGCATCAATAGAAACTGGTTGTTTTATGCCTTACCGGAGATAGGGATACATGGAAAGCTCCTGAGAATGGTTAAAATGATGATGTCTGACTTAAGAAGCTGCATTCAAGTTCGAGGAAATTACTCAGACCCCCTGGAAATAAAAAATGGGCTACATCATAGAGGTGCATTAGTGTGCTTATTATTTAATGTAGCACTCAAGAATGAGATTAGAGAAGCAGGCCTACAGACAAGGGGCACGATCTTCTACAAGTCAGTGCAGATTTTAGCATATGCAGATTACCTAGACATCATAGCATGGACAGAAAGAAGCTTTTACAGCATTACTTCAAGCAAGTAAGAAGATGGGTCTCATGATAAATGAAGACAAAATGAAATACATGGCCTGTGGGGAAGCATATCAACCCAATATGCCATCAACTTTCAGTATGAATGGATACACATTTGAAAGAGTTGATAGCTTTAAGTATGATAGTTCCACAGGGACTTGCTTTAATGACATGTCAACTGAAATTATGATTAGGCTGATATCAGCAAATAAGACATATTTCACCTCGAGAAATTTATTCCGATCAAGACTCCTCAGCCACCCACAAAATTCACTATTAAAAAATCCTTGTTAGTCCAGTTCCCACTTATGCTTAGGAAACATGGCCTTAGACAGAAACCAATGCAAAGCTTCTTGATGGATTTGAGATGAAAGTTCTGAGAAGAATAATTGGCCCTGTGTATGACAGAGAACAATGGAGGAAAAGGTACAATGAAGAATTGTACACTATATATGCTAATGATCCTGAAATAAAAATAATACAAGCAGAAAGGATAAGATGGGCAGGTCATGTGGCAAGAATGGAGAAGTCTGAGATGATAAAGAAGATTCTCTTTAGTAATCCAGGAGGACAAAGAGGGTGAGGTCAACATCGAGCAAAATGGCTGGGTGGAGTGGAAGAAGACCTACAGAAGTTATGATGCAGAAACTGGAGGAGGGTATCATGTGACCGTGGTGGATGTTGGAAGATTGTTGGGAAGGCCAAAGTTCATCCTGGTCTGCAGCACCACAGAATAAGAAGAAGAAGAAAAAGAAGAAGAAGAGGAATCCTAGCCAAACGCCTTGTGAAGATTCCTCTATGAGGAGCCAGTTAATATTTGTTTTCCTGTTATACATTCAGTTGTATGAAGTTTTTCCATAGGTTTTTGCTTAGTGGCAATGATTCAACACATGTACTTCCTGATATTAATGCTTCATTGCCTGATACACCATATCAGTTTCCAATCACCCCTCTTCCAAGATTGAATGCACAATGCAGCATGTATTAATTGTCTGGCAGTAATCCACCTGGTGCCCATCTCATTCACATCTACATTTATACTCTGCAAACTACTGAGAAATGCACGGCAGAGGTCACTTCTCACTATATTACTTACTATGGCTACTTCCACGGCCCATACACGTATGGAGTGCTAGAAGAACAAACAGCTTAAATGTCTCTGTACACACTGTAACATAATTGCTATAATCTTATCTTTGCAATCCTTCTGAGACTGATACATAGGGAATTGTGTCATATTCCTAGACTCCTAAATTAAAGCTGTTTCCTGAAACTTTGTAAGTAAGCTTTTATGGAATATGGCAGTTTGCATCTATCTGCAAGTCTCTGCCAGTTGAGCTTCTTCAGCTTCTTCATGATATGCTCCACAGGAACAAGGATGAACATTTAGGCTGCCTTTCTTTCTATATGTTCATTATCATTTGTTAGCCCTATTTTTTTTATTGATACAAATAACTTGAGTAGATTTGTAGGATGAGTCCCTTAAGTATTTGGTACACAATTTACTGTGTAGACACAACATTTTCCTAGTATTCGACCAATGAATTCAAATTTGTTGCCTGTTTTACATACAACTAAGCCTATGTCATTGTTTTATTTTATATCCCCACAAATCCTTTTCCTAGGCTCTAGTTATGAGGGAGAATAGTGAGAGCAATCTGATAAATATATATGTAATCTCTAAAAACTGAGAAGATTTTGAAACAAGAGAAATTGTGCATGGTTTGTTGGAGGAATCTGAAGTTATTAATAGGGGAGAAACACCAGATAGCCAATGATTAATTTTTTGGAACAGGGTAATGAGGTACAATGTTTAGCTGACAGTAGCAGTAATCTTTTTGCTGTTAGTCAGAAATCACTAAATATTTTATCTGATAAGAAATTGTTTCTAATAATGACTGTTTCTTGTATTCAAACAATTGACACCACAGGAAAGGTGAAGAAATGAGAATGTACCAATGTTGTCTAAGAAACTGTTATTTTAGAAACAGACAGAAGAAGAGCAGATGTACCATCTCAGGGGAAAGAAACTGAGACCGGAGCAAAGGGATGATACTCCAGCAACATTGCAGAAAAAAGGAAGACTTTGAATGGTATAATGAACATGAAGAGAAAGTGGGGGTGGAGCCAGAGGTATTAATGGCAAACCAGAATGAAATAGAATTATAGGTAGAAAAGTTTCATAAATTACATAGGGGCAAGGTGGGGAGAGCTTAATGACTTCAGGGGATGTTGCAGTATTTGCAGTGTTAGGTGACTGAAAATCAACAGGAACTCAAGTTATTGACAATACTACTCAATTATCCTTTGTGTTGTCACTCTTCCTCTTTTTTTTTTCAATCTGAACAACATGTATACTTAAGTGTCAAAGAAACTGGCACTCCTGCCTAATATCGAATAGGGCCCCACAAGCACGCAGAAGTGCCACTACATGACATGGCATTGGTTCGACTAATATGAATCCTGCATGGTTGTCCATAAGTCTGAAAGAGTACAAGGGGATGGAGATCTCTTCTGGAAGGCATATTGGAGGTCATCCCAGATTTGCTCAATAATGTTCATGTCTAGAGAGTTTGGTGACCAGCAGAAGAGTTTAAACTCAGAAGAGTATTCCTGGAGTCACTCTGTAGCAACTCTGGATGTGTGGGGTGTCACATTGTGCTGTTGGTATAACCCAAGTCCACTGGAAGGCACAATGGACATGTATGGATGCACGTGATCAGACAGGATGCTTATGTAAGTGTCACCTGTCAGAGTCATATCTAGACATATCAGGGACCCATATTACACCAACTGCACATGCCCTACACCATTATAGAGCATCCATCAACTTGAACAGTTCCCTGCTGCCACACAAGGTCCCTGGATTCATAAGGCTGTCTCCATATCCGTACATGTGCTTCCGCTCAATACAATTTGAAACGAGACTTGTCCAAGCAAGCACCATGTTTCCAGTCATCAACAGTCCAATGGCAGTGTTGATGGGTCCAGGTGAGGCGTAAAGCTTTGTGTCATGCAGCCATTAAGGGTACATGAGTGGGCCTTCGGCTCCGAAAGCCCATATTGATGATGTTTTGTTGAATGGTTCACACGCTGACAATCGTTGATGGCCCAGCATTGAAATCTGCAGCAATTTGTGGAAGAATTGCGCTTCTGTCACACTGAATGATTCTCTTCAGTTGTTGTTGGTCCCAATCTTGTAGGGCCTTTTCTGGCCAGAGCGATGTTGGAAACTTGATGTTTCACTGGATTCCTGATATTCATAGTACCCTCATGAAATGGTCATACAGGAAAATCCCCACTTCATCACTAACTGAGAGATGCTGTGTCCCATCGCTTGTGCACCGGCTATAACACTACATTCATACTCACTTAAATCTTGATAACCTGGCTTAGCAGCAGTAACTGGTCTAACAATTGTACCAGACACTTATTATCTGATATAGGCACTGCCAACTGCAGCACCATATTCTGCCTGTTTACATATCTCTATGGTTGAATACGCATGCCTATACCAATTTCTTTGGTGCTTCAGTGTATCATCTTTAACATTCTTTGAAATTTGGGGATATTGCCAAGAAAAGCAAAAACAGTGAGAAAGATATGGAATATATCTAGAGCGAGGAAAGATATTGATGATGAAGTAAGGGTACAAGAGATTATTTGATGCAGAGAGATGTATTGTTTTGTAATAAACATGCAGTGGTTTGAAGTAATGACATAAAGAATACTGAATGTGACTTTTAAAAGAAGTAGCGAGCATACATGATGTCATTGTGGACATAATGTGAGAGGATATGATGATGATGATTTGGAAGGGGTAATGAGAATTTCTAAAATAAAAGATGTAGTGGCACAGGAACAAAGTATTTTGTTTTTATGGTGATGAAAGTGAGACGATATTTGTAGAAAAAGGTGGTGATTTGAAGGATTTGTACAGAAATGTAGAAAGGACATAGAAAGGTTTATGTGACTTGTGATGGAATACATCTTTGCCAGCAGACTGATTAGCACTAGGAAACATTGTACAGCAGGTGCTGAACTAAGTGCAACTATGAGAACATTAGACCAAGATACGCCCCCAGACTACGAACTGGTCACACCCTCTGGGCAGCATACATATGGGCCACCACCAATGACCAGGCTGTCTCCATCTCTCAATCGGTCAATCTCTCATTCTCACTACCTCAGTATTTGCATCAGCACTCAGTTCACATTGCACCTCAATGCATCACACTGTGCTCTAGTCTTCCACAGCAATAGTCGTCGCCTCTCAGCTTAGCTACCTGTGAAGGAATGTTAGTTACTGTGATATGGACATGGACAACATTCAAGAATTAATACATGACAGATCATTGCTGTTAAACACAAAACTTCAGACTGGACAATATTGAAGTTAAATACTCAACTGGTTCCTGTAATAAAGTGTATTTCAGCCACATGTGAATTTTCCATTGCAGTGAGAGGAAACCAGCCACCCACTTATCAAACCACCCTCTCCTCATCCACCCAGGAACCACAAAACATTACATGAGGGCACAGCCACAACAAGTAGCGACAAGACTAACAAATAAGTTTTGTTTGCTTTTCAAGTGTTCGGGTTGCTGCAGGGGAGCTGTTGTTGCTGTGATTCTATTTGCTAATTTGTTCTTGTTGTTGCCTGTATTACAGGAGGGGAGCTGCAGAACACTGTATTTATCATTTCAGATGCTTTTCATATTGCTTTTCCATTCGTCTTTTCATATTTTGCTGTAATTTGTTAGCATTAGAATGGCTACCCTGCCCCTCTACCCCCTGCCCCTCACATCATCCACAGACTGTTTCTCCTCTAGAACTAAACTGGATTTTTCAGTTTCAGAATCAGCAAATCACTACATTGCTGTCTACTGTACAGCAATTGCTCTCTGCACAAGCTGTGTCATCTGCCCAACTGGCCAACCACTAGATCCAACAAGTGCCACCAAACAACATTCCACCATTTCGGCACTTTGATGAAAGAGAAGAGTAGTTCCACACACACTGTCAATTCAAGGTACAGTGAAATCTCATTATTTCCTGTCCATTGTGGGAACCCTTGTGTTTCACTTAATTTAAAAACTCTTTGCTTTGTCATCTCCCGATGCACTGTCCTATGATGAAGTAGTAAGTGCTTTAAGACAGTATTGTGAACAGCAGACACATCACGGCAGCCAGATTCCAGTTCTTTCACTTTAAGTAAAAGTCAGAACAGACATACTGTCTGTGATATACTGACTTACAGGGTCTCAGTAGCAAGTGTAAATTCGAGTGGCAACTTTTATAATGATTTGATGATCTGTGATGTGATCACATACGATGTCCCTGATAGCAGAATCTAGCAGAATCAGAGAACAGATTCTCAAGTCCTCATAACCTTCACTCCATCAAGTGTTGCAAATATTAGAACTATTCAATTCCAGTAACATAGTTGCCGATAAATTTTATCAGGTCCCAAGTTGTCGAGCCGAGTTTCCTCTTACCCTTGACTGCCCCACTTAGCCACCACATAGAGCATGCACACCGACATGCAGACAGCCTAGTAAACAAGTAGCCAGGCCTGTAAATCTAGTGAAGTCTTGCCCTCACTGCTTTGTTCACCACAAGAAGCAAGATTACCAATTGCACACCGTGACATGTTACTCAAGCGGAAAGAAAGACTACGTCCAGGCAGTTTGCTTGCAATGGCAAAGAACACCAATTCTGCTCCCTCATGCAACAACATGTCTCATGCACATTCTGTGAATGCAATGTTTTCAAAACTGACTAGAGGTTCCAGCAATAATTCAAGTAAAGTCACTCCAGTGCAGTACAACGCCATTCCAGCAAACTATTTGTAGCACTAAAAGTTGCTGGCAGTCATGTTGACTTTCAATTGGACACAGGTGCTTCTGTAACTTTGCTTAATCATGTGACGTATGAACAGTTAGGTTCATCACACCTGACAAAATCTAGCACGCACCTAACCACATACAATGGACAGGAAATTCCAGTACTTGGGCATTGTAGTTTGCCAGTCACTTACAAATCTCACCCTAGGCCAGTGAAATTTACTGTGTTGCAATCAAGAGACAGTGAAAATATTTTTGGCTTAGATTCGTTTGACTTGTTTGGCATTAGCATCCAAGACAATGTACTTTCAGTGTCTGGTTTTAATCCAAAAGACAGTGTTGCTAATTTGCTTAAGGAATTTCCCAAACTCTTTTCTGATGGACCTGGAAAAGCTACTAATTTTTTAGTGCCCATTAACCTGAAAGACAATGCACAGCCTAAGTGTTTCTGGCCTCATCCCATTCCCATTGCTTTAAGAGACAAAGTAGCCAGTGAATTAAAAGAATTGCAAGACAGTGGTGTGACTGCTACAGTAAAAGCTAGTTATGGGCAAGTCCATTGGTTTTGATGACCAAGCCTTTTCATTTGTGTTGACTTTAAAACTACTGTCTATCTACAGACAAAAAAATTGGCACTTATCCATTGTCTCACACTGAGGAACTTATGGAAAGGCTTAGTGCAGGCCATTACTTTTCTAAGATAGATTTGCATGATGTTTATTTGCAAATAACATGAGATGAAGAATCACAGAAAGTGTTTGTCTTTAATACACATTTAAGCCTGTTCAAGCATGTGTTTGCCTTTTGGCAGTGCCTCCACACCCGCCATTTTTCATCATTACTTGGAACAGCTGACTGCAAAAGTGCCATTCTGTGTGATCTACCTTGACAATATTAACATCTCAGGTAGTACAGCAGAGGAACACATTGTCAATTTGCGTACTTTTTTTTGAGTGGTGACAGGTGCAGCACTCAAGTGTCGTCTTAAAAAGTGCAACTTTTTTCAAGCTGAACTATTGTACTTATGTTGTGTGATAAACAGTCAGGTATCTCATTTGCATGCAATCTGTGACCTGTCTAATCCTCAAAATGTGTCTGAACTTCTGTCAGTGGTAGGCAAGTTGACATACTACATTCAGTTCATTCCAAATGCTTGCATCGGAAAAATGTGCATTTCATCTGGACCAAAAATTGTCATGACATGTTTCAGAAACTCAAAAATACCTTGCTCAGTGACAGATAAAAAGTAACCTCCTCCTGAACAGGCCATGAAGGACCAACAGTACCAACCGACTGCCATGTCATCTTCAGCCCAAGGCATCACTGGATGCAGATATGGAGGAGCATGCGGTCACCACACCACTCTCCTGACCGTATGCCAGTTTCCAAGACCAGAGCCACTACTTCTCAATCAAGTAGCTCCTCAGTTTACCTCACAAGAGCTGAGTCCATCCCATTTGCCAACCGTGCTCGGCAGACCAAATGGTCACCCATCCAAGTGCTATCCCAGCCCGACAGAGCTTAATTTTGGTGATCTGACAGGAACCAGTGTTACCACTGCAGCAAGGTCATTGGCGCTCAGTGACATGTTTAGCACATTTTGATCCTGCCAAACCAGTGATTTTGCAAGTAGGTGCTTCCTCTTACAGAACTGGCACTGTGCTTTTGCACAGAATTGATGTACAAGACAGACCTATTGCTTTTGCATCAAAGTTGCTAACTCAAACTCAGTGCAATTATTCACAAATTGGAAATTCCATCACTATCTGTTTGGTTGCAAGAGCTATTTAGTCACAGATCACAAGCCTTTATGGTCCTTGTTTCATCCATCAAAGCCAGTTCCTACAAGTAGTCCTAAAAATTGCAACATTGGGCTTTGCTTCTATCACAGTATCAGTACGAAATAGACCTATGGCACAGCATGGCAATGCTGACACTTTTCCTCACTTTCTGATCGGCCCCAACTCTTGATTTATACTCCTCTGACACATCTTGTTGTCAGATCAATGTGCGGGACTCTGAATTACTGCAATCTTTTCCATTGAATAACAGAAAAATTGCACAGGTCATGGAAGTGAACTCTGATCAGAAGATTCTGTTGCATTACATTTGCACATTTTGGCCTTGCTCATTGCACAGTATTCAGAATTCAGTAATGTGCTGATACTTTGCTCGTCGGCATAAACTTTCAGTACAACAAGGCGTGATAGTAGTACAGTCTGACAGTGTACAATCCTGTCATCTCACCGGCACTGTACTTGGCAGGGCATGGATGCCCACAATGAACAGATGACATCACTGTGTCACATATGCACAGACAAACAATCAGCTCCATCCTCCACCACAGACATTAACAGCTTGTCCTAAGACTCAATCACCATGGCAACGAGTGCACATTGCCTTTGCAAGACCATTATGAAACACTCAGCTTGTTGTGGTAGACTCTTTTAGCAAGTTTCTATTTGCATTCCCTTTGGACTCTACCACATCACATAACATCATTGAAGTGTTGTCCTCAGTTTTTCACATTGAAGGATTGCCTGAAGTCATTGTTATGGACAATGTACCTCAGTACCTGTCACACAACTTTGAACAGTTTTGTGAACAATACGGCATTAGTCATCTAACAAGTGCTCTGTTTCACCCCCAGTCCAACAGAGAAGCAGAATGCTTTGTACAGACTTCTAACCAACAGATAACCAAGCTTTGCTCCTTCCACACATGGAACAGGCACTGCAACTCTTTCTCACCTCCTACTGTTCCCACCCACGTTATGGTCCATCACCAGTGGAACCTCTGCATGGGTGCCACCATCGGATGCTGCTTCACTTGCTCCACCCATGCAGCATCCAGCGTCGATGATGGTCCAAAAGTAATCTTGTTCTTTACACTTTTTTTGCCACCATCAGCACTGGGAGTGAGGCAAGATCCACATTTTCCTGTGATTCTGCTACTTTTCTTCCCCCAGATTCATGGCCTCACGGGATCATGCAACCTTCACAGCCATCTGCTGGTGCTGCCACAACACCTCAGAATGAGAAAATGGCCATCGCAACCTCGCCTCTGTCGTCACCACTCTCTGACATGACGGACCTGGACCCGCCATCACTGCCACCATCGACATTGCCATCATCACCCCAGGAGACGCCCTCAGTACTGGACATGTATCCTGAGCAGTGTTTTCGGGAGGACATTCCTCTGTTCTCGCAAGCCAGATGGTGGGATACAGCCAGGAGTATACCGTCCTCCACAACTACAGGTCCCAGCTTGTCTCTACATCCAGCTTCCTGCTCCCTCCACCCCCACCCCCCCTACCCCAAACTGTCATTCACATCTCCAGTACACAACAACACTGCAGCATTTTTTTGGGGGGGGAGGGGGGGGATGGAGGGTAGAATGTGCTGGTGTACACTTTCACCAGCACACTGGTCAGCAATAGGAAACATTGTATAGCAGGCACCGAGCTAAGTGTGCCTATGATGAGAGAAGACTAAGATACGCTCCCAGGCTACATGCTGATAACCCCCCGAACAGTGTGAATATAGGCCGCTACCGATATTGAATTTAATTAATGAAAGGAGAAAATATAAAAATGCAGTAAATGAAGCAGGCAAAAAGGAATACAAACGTCTCAAAAATGAGATCAACAGGAAGTGCAAAATGGCTAAGCAGGGATGGCTAGAGGACAAATGTAAGGATGTAGAGGCTTGTCTCACTAGGGGTAAGATAGATACTGCCTACAGGAAAATTAAAGAGACCTTCGGAGAGAAGAGAACCACTTGTATGAATATCAAGAGCTTAGATGGCAACCCAGTTCTAAGCAAAGAAGAGAAGGCAGAAAGGTGGAAGGAGTATATAGAGGGTTTATACAAGGGCGATGTACTTGAGGACAATATTATGGAAATGGAAGAGGATGTAGATGAAGATGAAATGGGAGATACAATACTGCATGAAGAGTTTGACAGAGCACTGAAAGACCTGAGTCGAAACAAGGCCCCGGGAGTAGACAACATTCCATTAGAACTACTGACGGCCTTGGGAGAGCCAGTCCTGACAAAACTCTACCATCTGGTAAGCAAGATGTATGAGACAGGTGAAATACCCTCAGACTTCAAGAAGAATATAATAATTCCAATCCCAAAGAAAGCAGGTGTTGACAGATGTGAAAATTACCGAACTATCAGTTTAATAAGTCACAGCTGCAAAATACTAATGTGAATTCTTTACAGACGAATGGAGAAACTGGTAGAAGCCAACCTCGGGGAAGATCAGTTTGGATTCCGTAGAAATGTTGGAACACGTGAGGCAATACTAACCTTACGACTTATCTTAGAAGAAAGATTAAGAAAAGGCAAACCTACATTTCTAGCATTTGTAGACTTAGAGAAAGCTTTTGACAATGTTGACTGGAATACTCTCTTCCACATTCTAAAGGTGGCAAGGGTAAAATACAGGGAGCGAAAGGCTATTTACAATTTGTACAGAAACCAGATGGCAGTTATAAGAGTCGAGGGGCATGAAAGGGAAGCAGTGGTTGGGAAAGGAGTGAGACAGGGTTGTAGCCTATCCCCGATGTTATTCAATCTGTATATTGAGCAAGCAGTAAAGGAAACAAAAGAAAAATTCGGAGTAGGTATTAAAATTCATGGAGAAGAAGTAAAAACTTTGAGGTTCGCCGATGACATTGTAATTCTGTCAGAGACAGCAAAGGACTTGGAAGAACAGTTGAATGGAATGGACAGTGTCTTGAGAGGAGGATATAAGATGAACATCAACAAAAGTAAAACAAGGATAATGGAATGTAGTCGAATTAAGTCGGGTGATGCTGAGGGAATTAGATTAGGAAATGAGACACTTAAAGTAGTAAAGGAGTTTTGCTATTTAGGGAGTAAAATAACTGATGATGGTCAAAGTAGAGAGGATATAAACTGTAGACTGGCAATGGCAAGGAAATCATTTCTGAAGAAGAGAAATTTGTTAACATCGAGTATAGATTTAAGTGTCAGGAAGTCGTTTCTGAAAGTATTTGTATGGAGTGTAGCCATGTATGGAAGTGAAACATGGACGATAACTAGTATGGACAAGAAGAGAATAGAAGCTTTCGAAATGTGGTGCTACAGAAGAATGCTGAAGATAAGGTGGGTAGATCACGTAACTAATGAGGAGGTATTGAATAGGATTGGGGAGAAGAGAAGTTTGTGGCACAACTTGACTAGAAGAAGGGATCGGTTGGTAGGACATGTTTTGAGGCATCAAGGGATCACCAATTTAGCATTGGAGGGCAGCGTGGAGGGTAAAAATCGTAGAGGGAGACCAAGAGATGAATACACTAAGCAGATTCAGAAGGATGTAGGTTGCAGTAGGTACTGGGAGATGAAGAAGCTTGCACAGGATAGAGTAGCATGGAGAGCTGCATCAAACCAGTCTCAGGACTGAAGACCACAACAACAACAACAACAACCGATAACCAAGCTAACTCCATCTCTCAATCGGTCAATATCTCACTCTCAGTACCTCAGTGCATCGCATCGGGACTCAGTTTGCATTGCACCTTAATATGTCACACTGTGGTCTAGTCTTCCACAGTGATAGTCATCACCCGTGAGGGAAGGCTAGTCATTGTATATAGTTATGATATGGACATGGACAAGATTCAAGAATTAATACATGTTAGTTGATTGCTGTTAACCACAGAACTTCAGATTGGACAACAGTGAAGTTAATTATTCAATTGGTTCCTGTAATAAAGTGTATTTTAACCACGTGTGCATTTTGTGTTGTAGTGAGAGGAAACTGGCCACACACCTATCATACCACCCTTCCTCATCCAGCCAGGAACCACAAAACATGACTGGAGGGCACAGCCACAACATGACTAACCAGAAGTTATGAGAATCTTAGAATGAAACAGAATGATGTGAAGATTTTTGTAAATTATACCTTTATTTTTCTATTAATATTGCTTTTTTGCCTTTGGTCAAAGTTTTTTTGAAAGACACTGTTGTTTGTCTATCATAAATGTGACTGTAGGCCTATATAAAATTAAGAGAAGGAATGTGTAACAAATGGTAATACCTTACTTTTATAAAAGAATGATTTCTCCCAAATTATAAATTTTACAAAATTGAAAGTAAAATGTGAAGTAAATATCCTGAGTTAAATAAGTGCTTTCATTATAAGCCTAATTTTACCTAAATTATACGATTTTCATTTTAGAAACAATATGCTCAAGTAACTTCAGTTTTGTGACACTTGAAAGAACAAGTCTCTCTCTTAATTTGCTGCACTGAGGAAAGAAATAAAATATTTTAAAAAATTGCAATTAACAATGTAATGAAAAGGAATTTTATATGTGATATGTGATTTATTCATCTCATTACGTACAATTTTCAAATCATTTGATTTAATGTACAGGAGACATGTCAAGGTTTACAAAAGAAACTTTTTTAAGAGAAATACAAAAGTTTACATTATATTTTACAAGGTTTATGTATTAAAATATACCTTTCAGATAGACAGAGTACACACTTGTAGTCTTACATGAAACTCTGTTTACAGGACATACCTACACGTGACAGAAGTCTGCACTATATTGGAAGTGATTGTGGAATGTCATGGAGACCAAGGAATTATGGTGCTGTAAAAATACAGTGAAAATTTCTTGTATAGCAGGATGTTAAAAAAGTGCCAATTCTAAGGTAGGACTGGTTTTACGTGAGTATAATAAACATGCTCACCACAGAATAGTTACATTAAGTTTAGGGAGACTTTGAAGTGTAGCAATTTAAATGGTACAGGTGCACACCATAGTGAGTAAATAAATAGAGAAAAATTTAATGACATTTTAAGACATCCAATACAGTCTCTAAATTTTTTTTGGAAATACATTGAAGTGTTTTAAAAATGATGTGAAAACTGTTAAATGTAAAAGTTTTGAACACAAAATGATTTCTGTACTGATATGGAAAACCATTTCCATCAAATAGTAGTCTTGAACAGATAAAAAATCCACTCACCAAGCGGCGGCAAGACACAGACATAAAAGAGGGTTGGTAATTAGGCAAGCTTCCAGAGCCAATGGCTGCTTCTTCTGGCAGAAGTATTGAAGAAAAGGAAGAGGGGTGAAGGAAAAGAATTGGAGAGGTCTAGGAAATGGGGTACACTTCAAGAAAGCAGGTCAGGGGAGACCTACTGTATGGGATGAGAAGGAAAGGCTGATTGTTGGGGGGACAACTGAACGAGATTTGGAAGCCTGAGAGCTCAAAGGTGGAAGACAGGGTAATATACAAGACAGATTACTGCTTAAACATCATGCACAGTTAATAAGAGAAAAAAGCTAACTGCATTGTACGTAACAGAAGTCAGAGGGGTTTTTGAAAACTAGACGGGTAAGACAATGAGAGATGAAGAAAACTAAAATGAGGTGAGGAGCAGAGTTGTTACAGCGAATAAATGCTGAGATGGAAGAAATTAACATAAATTAAAGCCAGGTGGGTGGCAACAACCAAGGACATGTTGTAGTGCTAGTTCCCACCCGCAGGGTTCTGAGAACCTGGTATCTGGAAAAATAATCCAGATGGCACGTGTGGTGAAACAGGAGCCGAGGTCACGAATGTCATCTTGTAGAGCATACTCTACAACAAGATATTGCATGTTGCCTGTACACACCCTCTGCCTATGCCCATTCAAGCTAATTGATAATTTGGTGGTAGTCATGCCGATGTAAAAGGCCAAACGGGGTTTGCATAACAGCTGGTAATGACATGTCATTTCACAGGTGACTCTCCCTTTGATAATACGTATTTTGCTAGTTACAGGGCTACTATAGTTGGTGGTAGGAGGGTGCATAGGGAAAATCTTGCAGTGGGGACGGACACAGGGGAAGGAGCCATAGTCTAGGGAGATGGGTGCAGAACAAGCATAGGGTCTGGCAAGAATACTGCGGAGATTTGGAGAGTGACAAAAATGTATTCTAGGTATGGAGGGTAAGATTTCAGCTGGAATGGATCTCATTTCAGGGCACAATTTTAGGAAATCCTTGCCGTGTCAAGGTAGCTCATTAACACATTCAAGACCAGGATAATACTGAGTCACCAGTGGTGTGCTCCAAAGTTGTCTCTTGGAGGGATCAGCAGAACCAGGATAGAATGTGATGGCCCAGGAAATCTACTTTTGAACTACGCCGGTGGGGTAATTATGTGCAGTGAACGCTGAGTGTGAGAATGGTGGTGCATTGCTGTAAAGATTCTGCATCTGAACAAATATTTATTTATTTATTTAGATTTTCTTTGCGTGGAGCCATCGTAATGATGGGTTTTGCAAACGTCAGACTTAATACTATGGTTGTATTTACCTTTATAAAATACACTACATTTTGTAGCTGTTGCTTCTTATGTCTATTTTTTACATTTATCACATTACAGCTGTTGCAATCACTATCTTAAAATTCGTTGAAAGAATATAACCATTTTTCTATTAGAAAAAATTTTAATTTTGTTTTAAAAACATTTCCTATGTACGTTCATAGAGCGTTTGGTAGCTTGTTATACCAAATCAAACCATTGATAAACGGACTTCTATCAGTCATTTTTAATGTTGTTCTGTTATTGAAATAGATACATTTTGTTCTAGTGTTGTGATCATGTACATCACTGCCCTCAATAGCTTCTGTTCGTTGACTTATAAAAAATACAACTATTTTGAAGATGTACAGAGAATATATTGTCAGATATTTGTGCTGCACGAACACTTCACGACATGAATCTCTATGTTCCATCCCATGTATATGTATTATTGCACTTTTCTGTAGTAGTAGTATTCTTTTTAAATGTAGATTGGCTGCACAACCCCATAGTTCAATTCCATAACTGAGAAAGGGGTAAAGTGTTCCATAATATACTAATTTCAGTGCTTGGCTAGGAACTATCTTTTTGAGCTGGCTGGGGAGATATATGGCACTACTGACTTTTCTGCATACGAAATTAATGTGGTATGTCCATCGCAAATTTTCATCAACATACACACCCAGGAATTTACAGTTACCATTTTCTGTTGCAGAGATATTACACACACTATTCATATTGTTGTGGTGAGAACTGCCTGTTTTAAATGTCAGTAGTTGACATTTGATGACATTCAGCTTGAGTCCCTGATCATTGAAGTATTTTGTTACTTCTGTTACACCACTAGTAGCAAGAGATTCTAGCTCATTAGATTCACTTCCATAGAATAATATTAATGTGTCATCTGCATAGCTTACAACATGGGATTTAATGGGTTGTGCAATGTCGTTAATATATATAAGGAGGAGAAAGAGTCCAAGGACTGAGCCCTGTGGTACACCTTGTATTACAGGTTCACTGGTGGACTGGGGGTTCATGATTTTATTATCTAATTTGTATGACAATTTAGTGCTTTGCTTAAGATTCAGCAGGTATGTTGTTAGAAGTTTCATGGCTTGATCCCCAACACTATAAGGTTTTAGCTTTTTAAGAAGTGCCCTATTGTTTACTGTATCAAATGCTCTTGTCAGGTCCAAAAATATACCTGCAGTCTGCATCTTCCGGTCCAACAGACAGTAAACTTCATGGATGAACTGTGTAACTGCTGTGGTTGTACTTAGCTCTTTTCTGAAGCCATGCTGCAGATTTACAAGCAGTTAAGTTTTGTGAAAAAGGCATTTAGCTGCGAAAGGATAATGCTTTCAAATATCGTACTAAAAGTGGGAATTAATGATATTGGTCTATAGTTGGAGACATCTTCCTTACTTCCCTTTTTAAACAGTGGTTTCACTACACTCATTTCTAGAACCGTTGAATACATGTTTTCTCTAATGCGGCAGTTAATTAGGTGAGTAAGAAGTTTAGCAATTTCTTTTAAGCACACTTTAGTAATAGCACTGGATACGCCATCCCATCCAGATGAAAATTTTTTCTTTAGCATGTATATTGCCCTGTGAAACTCCTACTCATTCACTTCCACAGATTCAAATTCAGCACACTGTGTGAGATGGCATCAGGTCTCTACCTGCGAATCTATAACATGGGTTGATTGTTTGTTAGAAATGTAGTAGTTATTAAAAATATTACATATAGTATCTAGGTTTTTTACAATGTTACCATCATGTCTTATGCTGAGTGGTTCCATGTTCATATTGTTGGGACCTTTTCAGTATTTGTCAATCAGCTTCCAAGATGCTTTGCTTATGTTGTCAAACTGTTCTATTGTTTTGCTGTTAATCTGCTTCCTTAGGTTAACAATTTCAGTTTTAAAAGTTTGCTTGGCCCTATTGTATTTTTCCTTGAAAACCAAAAATAGTAGTGGATTTATAAAGCTGGTTTAGATCATGTACTTACTGCCTGAGCCTAATCAGACTGGGTGGGAGTTTTGGTCTAGCATTACTTCCATTTTGACAGTGTTTAACTACCTTCAGGATTTCTCTGACTGGACAACTATATTCATAATGATGCAGTAGGTTTAGTAGAATTCATTCCATTTCTCATTCGACCCTTTTACCTGGTACACAGAATTCCATTTCTCATTCGCTAGTTTGTCTTTAATATTTGAGGTATTCAACATTCGTTTCTGTAGCACAATTTTTGTTATTTTAGGCACAATTGAATATATGTATTCTATCACCTGACAGAAGTGGTCAGAATAAAGAACATCTAAGTTACTGTAATTTACCTTACCTATAACATCTTTGTTGATTATAGCATAATCTATTCTGGTGGAACTTGTGTCTGTTACTCTGGTGTCAGAGTTCACCATATTTACAAGATGGTATAAGGTCAGTACATCAGTGAGTTTCAGGTTTACTATACTATTTGAGTTTGCATTTACATGAAAGTCACCTGATATATTAAGGTCATTAGAACTGGCCTGACAAACAACACTGCTACGTTTATCCATAAACAGCATTACATCAGCATATGATGGCCTATATACTCCAATCACTTTATGCTTTGATAACTTAAGATCATTACTGTGGAGTACAATATCTGTCATTTCAGTTGATCCTTGTTTTATGTGGTGTTCAAGAAAGGAATTTTTTTTAGCTTCTATATCCTCATTAACATAAACTGCCACACCACCACCTTTATGGTTTTGCCCACAATAACTATTTGCTAGTATGTAACCTTCTAATCTATAATATGTTATTTCACTGCATTTTAGCCCATGTTCTGTTATTACTAGTACATGTGGCAAGTGTTCCTCTATGAATATTTTTAGTACGTCTAGTTTGTTTCTGAAATATTGCACATTTAAGTGCATTAACTTTAAGGGTGTTATCCCTTTTTATTTATTTACCATCTTACATGAATCAAAATTGTTTGAGTTACACTTTTTATGACACTTTGCATACACTGTTTTTTTGTTTTAGAACTGGCCTGCAATGACCTGTCACTTTTTCAACAGCCTGCCTTTTCTTTGCTTGAACGGGACTCTGTCATATCTGAAATACATCCCTGAACACTATTATTATGGTCCTTTATTCTAAAAAAGTCTCGTGTTTGTAGCCCAGAGCAATTGGAGTTTCTCCACACTGTCTTTCTCGCACAGTTTGTTTATGTGGGAAACTAGCTTGGCCTTTCCTTTCCTGTTTAAATGGAATCTGTGTTTTGTGTTCATCACAACTCATCTTACTTAAGTCTATCAAATTACATGGCTAAATTTATCACACAGTTTCTTTAGTTCAGAATTGTAGTTCAAATCTCTTTGTTTACACACGACCACAGTGGTAAATCATGTCGCACTCGCACCTTTGTGATGACAATGTTCGTTTGAAATAGTTTTGGTAATGTGTTACGGAAACACTGCAGGGCTGTCTTGCTTTCGTTTTTGTATACGTCGTTGCTGCTGCCAATAATCACAAGGTGAGCATCTTTGTTCAGTTGACTTGTTTCTGTTGTAATATTCTCCACCACTGTATTTAACATTGCACCAGGCTTGATTTTCGTGAAAACTGAATGCTTTGAATGCATACTTTCGTTAATGCGTTTGGACAGATCTTTTCCATGCCTGTTGGCATACAGAAGGAGCCCTCTGGTGCATCTTAAGGTTGACAAGTTCTTTTTTGGTTCTTTAGTGGGTGTTTTGTGATTACTTTCTGGTTCATTTATTTCTGTTGTGTTACCACAATCCGCTACTAGTGCTGAGAATTTGTTTGATACTGGTATCACTGGGGCTGTACTTACATGTAGTTCTTGTTTGTTTGTTTTTTTCGGCACACGCCACATTTTCTGTGGGGAATGACCATTAACAAAGGCGTTGTCTTGAGTTAGACGATAATTCCGATCCACTGCTTTACATTTCGATTCCAGCTCTTGATATTTTGTATTGATTGACACTAAATCATCTGTTAACACGCTTATTATTTTTTATTTCGTCTTTAGCGTGTTCATTATTTCGCTTTCCGTGGCACTTACAAAGCACTGATGTATAATCATGTTTGTCTTTTATACGTTTCAAATTGACTTTGACACATTTATCATGGTACCAATACTTGCAGTCAACACAGAGGATACCTCTTTTGACCTTCTTCATGCAAATTTTACAAACCTCACTATCACTTTTTAAAGAAACTGAGACAGCACTATACAAAAAATGTTCACCCGAGCCATCTTGCCTTGAATGCAAAAGCTGTATGGAAGGGAACGTTTGACATGGAAGGGATGGCTACTGTCAAAATGTAAGTACTAATGTTTGTTGGCAGGTTTAAAGTGGACAGAAGTGTGCGGCTGGCCTTTGATGAGGATGAGATTAACATAAAAAAAAAGTGGCATGGGATTCGGAATAGGACCATGCGGTATTTAATTAGGAAAAGGTATTCAGAGATTCCAGGAATTCTGACATGTTAGTCTCATCATGAGTCCATATTGTAAAAATGTTACGTATCTAAACGAAACCAAAGACTGAAGACTTATGGGCTCCAGGAAAGCCCACTCCAAGCAACCCAATTAAAGGTTGGCATAGGAATGAGGCATCCTGATTTCCACGGCTGTGCCCCTGATCTGTTTGTAGCAATCAACCAATCAACCAACCTTACCAACAACTACTTCACTTTTGAGGGGCAGACTTACAAACTTTGTGTTCCATTGATGAATCCCACAGTATGTAGCCGTTATGATGTGTAACGTGTCAAGTCCACAAGAAATGCACATATGAAACAATTTTTTTAATATATATATAAAATAAAGATGATGTAACTTACCAAACGAAAGCATTGGTATGTTGATAGACACACAAATAAACACAAACACACACACAAATAAACACAAACACACACACAAAATTCAAGCTTTTGCAACCAACGGTTGCTTCATCAGGAAAGAGGGAAGGAGAGGGAAAGACGAAAGGACATGGGTTTTAAGGGAGAGGGTAAGGAGTCATTCCAATCCCGGGAGCAGAAAGACTTACCTTAGGGGGAAAAAAGGACAGGTATACACTCGCACACACACACATATCCATCCACACATATGCAAACACAAGCAGACATTTGTAAAGGCAAAGAGTTTGGGCAGAGATGTCAGTCAAGGCGGAAGTACAGAGGCAAAGATGTTGTTGAATGACAGGTGAGGTATGAGCCGCGGCAACTTGAAATTAGCAGAGATTGAGGCCTGGTGGGTAACGAGAAGAGAGTATATACTGAAGGGCAAGTTCCCATCTCCGGAGTTCTGACAGGTTGGTGTTAGTGGGAAGTATCCAGATAACACTGTGAAGCCTTCTATGTGGGAATGACCAGCAACAAACTGTCCATTCACATGAATGGACACAGGCAGACAGTGTTTGTTGGTAATGAGGATCACCCTGTGGCGAAACATGCCTTGGTGCACGGCCATCACATCTTGGCACAGTGTTACAGCGTCCGGATTATCTGGATACTTCCTACTAACACCAATCTATCAGAACTCCAGAGATGGGAACTTGCCCTTCAATATATCCTTTTTTCCCGTTACCCACCAGGCCTCAACCTCCGCTAATTTCAAGTTGCTGCTGCTCATACCTTACCTGTCATTCAACATCTTTGTCTCTGTACTTCTGCCTCGACTGAAATCTCTGCCCATACCCTTTGCCTTTACCTACGTCTGCTTGTGTCTGTATATGTGTGGATGGATATGTGTGTGTGTGTGTGTGTGTGTGTGTGTGTGTGTGTGTGTGTGTGTGTGTGTGTGTGTGTATATACCTGTCCCTTTTTCCCCCTAAGGTAAGTCTTTCCGCTCCCAGGATTGGAATGACTCCTCACCCTCTCCCTTAAGACCCACATCCTTTCGTCTTTCCCTCTCCTTCCCTCTTTCCTGATGAAGCAACCGTTGGTTGCAAAAGCTTGAATTTTGTGCATGTGTTTGTGTTTGTTAGTGTCTCTATCAACATACCAACGCTTTCGTTTGGTAAGTTACATCATCTTTGGTTTTAGATATATTTTTCCCACATGGAATGTTTCCCTCTATGGGGTATTCAAGAAATCATATATGGTATAGAATGAGTTGTCAAGGAGATATGATTTCAATTTATTTTTGAAGCCATTACTGTTGTCTGTCAGACACCTTATTTCATCTGGTAATTTGTCAAAAAATTTTATAGCAGCATATTTTACCCCTCTCTGTGCCAAAGATAGGTTGAGCAAAGGATAGTGTAAGTCTTTCTTTTTTTCTGGTATTATAATCATGAATGTCACTGTTGTTTTTAAACTGTTCCATGTTGTTGAGAACTAATTTCATTAGTGAGTAGATGTATTGTGAGGCTGTTGTAAGAATTCCCAATCTTTTAAAAAGATGCCTACAAGATATGCGTCTGTGAACCCCACACATTATTCTAACCACTTTCTTTTGAGCAGTGAATACTTTTTGCCTAAATGTTCAGTTACCACAAAGTATTATTCTGTATGACATCAGAAAGTGAAAGTAGCCACTGTCTGTTCTCACGATTTTTGTGCAAATTTTTCTGATTTATCCAAATTTTTTCCCTTTTTTTTCATTTTTTATCTTTTTCCACATCCTGCCTTTCATTTTTGCCACCCCCACAATTTCTAACACTTGAAACCTCTTCTCCTCCCATGAAGAATCCTATCACATATTACATCTGCTCTTTTCGAAATCATGCTTTTGCACTATCAAAATTAAGGTCCCACATTCTGTTTCTTGAATCCTGCTTGTCCCTTGCTGTTACTCCCACAACAACATAACAGACTTTACTTTAAAAAGCTCAACAGTGGTGTTTTCCTTCCTGTTCCTCTGGAGTTCCCCAAACAGGCACACCATCAACCATTATTCCTCTCCTACAAACCGAGCTTGGCCAACCCTAACACCCCAGAGCCTCCACCAGTGCCTCCCAGACCAACAATAACTCATAATCACAAGAACCAGTTACAACAGTACAGTGTTCTCAACCTCTCATCTAAAGCATGATCTCCCCTTGAATTATCTGTATTATTCAAGGGTCTCACTTTCAGTCTTAAATCTGCATTTAACCATGATGCTTTGGTGAAGGACCTACTTTCCTTTACATGTAATTTCAACTGGAAATATCACTTTTCAGCCCAATACTAAAATCTCTCCAACAGCAAACTTGACACTGAACCCTGCATTGAACAGTTCAAGCCATGATCCCAATGTGATCCACAACCACTACCTCAATATCATCCCTTACAAGCCTGCCAAGAATTCCTCACATACAGCATTGCTTCACCACCCTGTTTCAGGTCCCTACACCATGACCCTAACCAGGCTCTATGTCCACCAAAGGCTGATGGCTCCATCATTACCCTCCCGGCAGACAAGGGATCTACCACTGTGGTAGGAGTATGTTACTGAAGGTCTACACTTACACAAGGACTTACACCTCAATCCATAGAACTTCTTACCCCACTCAAACCATGCACCCCCACCTTTTACCTTCTTCCTAAGATCCACAAACCCAGTCATCCTGGCCGTCCTGTAGTTCCACCCACCGAATGTATATCTGCCTTAGATGATCAACACCTGCAAGTACAAAGACTTCCCTCTTATAATAAAGACACCAACCATTTCCTGTATCGTCTGAAATCTATGCCTGTCCCACTCTCACCACATACCTTGCTTGTCGCCATTGATGCCATCTCCCTCTATACAAGCATCCCCCATGTACATTGTCTGTCTGCTGCTGAACATTTCCTCATTTCCTCAGTCAATGCTGACCTGGTTCCAAACCTATGAAATCCATCCTACTCACCTTAATCAACTTTATACTTACCATATATTGCTTCACCTTTGAGGGGCAGACATACAGATCAGGGGTATGGCCACGAGAATCAGGATGGCTCCTTAATATGCCAGTCTTTTCAAGGGTCACAGTCTTTTCAAGGGATCCATAAGCCTTTGGCCCCTGTGATTAACACACTGCAGACCAGGACAGTACTGACTCACAAGAGGTGTACTCCTGCACCTTTTTGAAGGGATCAGCAGTATCAGAATTGGATAGGATGGGCCTGGAAACCTGCTTTTGAAGCAGGCTGATGGAATAGTTATGTACAGAGGGTGCCGAGTTGACAGCCATGGTATATTGCTATAAAGAGTCTGTATGTGAACAAATATGTTTGCCTTGAATGCCAAAGCTGTATGGGAGAGAAAGTTTGGCATAAAAATGACAGCTACTGTCACAACATAAGTCCTATTGTTTGTCTGTAGATTTTCTGTTAACATAAGTGTGTAGCTGACCCTCAGTGAGACTGAGACCAAAATGAAGGAAAGTGGAATGTGGTTTGAAACACGACTATGTGAAATTTAATTTTTTAGGATGTATGTATAGATTCCAAAAATTTCAAGAGGTCAGCCTTACCATGAGTCCATATGGCAAGGCTGTCATCAATGTATCTAAGGCAAACCAGGAGATGAAGGCTTACAGATCTCAGGAAAGCTCCTTCCAGGTGACCCATAAAAAGGCTGGCATAGAAGCATCCATTCTGATTCTGATGGTTGTACCCCTGACCCACCTGTATGTCTGCCCTCAAACAGAAAGTAGCTGTTGGTAAGTGTAAAGTTGCTTAAGTTGAGCAGGAAGGACATCATAGGTTTTTTAATCTGGTGGGTGCTGGCTGAGGTAACGATCAGCAGCAGACAGACCATGTACATGGAGAATGTTAGTGTAGAGGAAGAAAGATGACTGGCTACGCTGGGTTTCAGCCAATCAAGAGATAGACACTTTGTGTCTGCTAGGATTAGGAGCAAGATTTGGGGTCTGAGTATGAGTATCAAGGAGTAAATGCATAGCTCTGGTGATGGTATGGCTTGTTGCACTGAACTCCATAAAATTGTATTAATTTTGAGTAATTGTGAAAATTACAGACTACAACATATCAGTGTTCAAGTACAGACATAAATTATGACTATACAAATTCCATATCTCTTATTTGCAAACTGTGACTGTATTTTGAACTACTAAAATTCTGCATCACACACTGTGAAATTGTAACTGAGAATTTATGGTTTAAAGTGAACATCTGCAACATATTGTGCATGCATCTGGCCCTTAGAAAATCTGTGTGCATTGCCAAAATCAGGTCAGGCTGGAAACCTTCAACTAGTTTTTTAAGAGTGACTGTGCTATACATGCAAATGTCATATTCCAAACTGTATATGGTATGGACCTGGCACCATTAATTTATTCTTTAAAGTGACAGTATATCAGAGTTTCCAATCAACAACTTTTACTCATTTGGTAGTTATCCAGACCTGGAACTTGAAATCATTTTGCCACCCTGTTGATGCATATAGTGGGATCAGTTTTTCTTACACCTTTCCTTGTTGAGAACATGATATATCATGCCAGGGTAAGCATGTGTCTACAAACAATTTTCCCAAATGTGAGTGAACATTTTCTCTGTATGGCAACAAACCATGCCGCCACAACACCTGTGATGCTTTCTAAATCTGAGCTAATTTGTGGATGGAAGTATTTATACCTCTAGGAATTCATTATATCAGAACTTAGAATATGCTTAAGAATTCTGCAGCCAAACCAACTTAATGAATACTGGCTTTTAATTATGTGGGTCCATTGTTTTACTCTTATTATATACAGGAGATCCAGGTCAAAGGAGACAACCACTTTTTATGGCAGACTCAGATTTTGATAAATTACAGTCATCTTCCTTAGTGTGTTGTTTGTGACAGTTAACATTTGGTTCACCTCTATGTATCTTCTACCCTTATATACTTTATACAGTCTATCCTTATACACTATTTATCCAAGTGTGGTATTCAGTATGTACAGTGATTGCATGTCATTGAGGTATCCAGATTGATCTCAGAAATCTATATCTATATGGATACTCTGCAAGTCATACTTAAGTGCCTGGCAGAGGCTTCATAAAACCACCTTTGCAATAATTCTCTATTACTCCATGCTCTAACAGTGTGTGGAAAAAACAAACATCTATATCTTTCCATGCGAGCTCTAATTTTCCTTATTTTATTATGATGATCAAGTAGGTCGGCATCAACAAAATATTTTTGCATTCTGAGGAGAAAGTTTGTGATCAAAATTTCATGAGAAGATCCCGCCACAATGTGAAACATCATTGACTTATTGATGACCACCCCAAATCCTGTATCATGTCCATGACACTCTCTCGCCCCTTTCTGAAAAATACAAAATGAGCTATCCTTCTTTGAATTTTCGCGATGTACTCCATTATTCCTATCCAGTAAGGTTCCAACACAGTGCAGCATTACTCCAAAAATAGAACAAACAGTTGTAGTGTACACTGTCTCTTTAGTAGATCTGTTGCATCTTCTAAGTGTTCTGTCAATAAAATGCAGCCTTGGTTCACCATCCCCACAACATTTGTAAGTATGGTTCCTAGGTATTTAGTTAAATATATGGCCTTCAAATGTGATTGATCTGTCATGTAACTGAAGTTTAATGGATTTTTTGTAGCACTCATGTGGACGATCTCACATTTTTCATTATTTAGGGTCACTTGCCAATTTTTCACCATACAGATATCTTCTCTAAATCATTTTGCAATTGGTTTTGATCTTCTGATGACTTTATTAGATGATAAACAATAGCATCATTTGCAAACAACCTAAGACAGCTGCTCAGATGTCTCCTTTAGGATTATGTATGCAAGGAACAGCAGAGGGCCTACACCACTGCCTTGGGGAATGTCAGAAACACTTCTGTTTTTCTTGATGACTTTCCATCAGTTACTTTGAACTGTGAGCTCTTTGACAGAAAATTACAAATCCAATCACATAACTGAGATGATATTCCATAAGCATGCAATTTGATTACAAGCTGTTTGTGAGGTACGGTGTCAAAAGCCTTCTGGAAATCTAGAAATATGGAATAAATTTGAAATCTCTTGTCGGTCACACCCAACACTACTTGTGAGTAAAGAGCTCATTGTGATTCACGGGAATTATGTTTTCTAAGCCTGTGTTGGCTGTGTGTCAATAGACCATTCTCTTTGAAGTAATTTATAATGTTCAAGTAGAATTTACACTTAAAAAACTGCTGCATATTGACATCAGTTATATGGGCTTGTAATTTAGTGGATTACTCATATTGTCTTTCTTCAATATTGGTGTGACCTGTGCAACTTTCCAGTCTTTGGGTACGGATCTTTTGTCGAGAGAGCCGGCCAGGGTGGCCGAGCAGTTCTAGGCGCTACAGTCTGGAACTGCGCGACCGCTATGGTCACAGGTTCGAATCATGCCTCGGGCATGGATGTGTGTGATGTCCTTAGGTTAGTTAGGTTTAAGTAGTTCTAAGTTCTAGGGGACTGATGACCTCAGCAGTTAAGTCCCATAGTGCTCAGAGCCATTTTTGTCGAGTGAGTGGTTGTATATGATTGTTAAGTATAGAGCTATTGCATCAGCCTACTCTGAAAGGAACCTAACTGGTATACAGTCTGAACCCGAAGACTTGCTTTTATTAAATGATTTAAGTTGTTTCACTACTCTAAGAATATCTACTTCTAAGTTACTCATGATGGCAATTGTTCTTGATTCAAATTCCAGAATATTTACTCTATCTTCTTTGGTGAAGGAAATTCGGAAGGCTGTGTTTAGTAACTATACTTTAACAGCACTGCCATAGTATTCCCATTGCTATCATGCAGAGAAGGCACTGACTGTGCCATGCCGCTAGCATACTTTATATACGACCCGAATCTCTTTCAATTTTCTGCCATGTTTTGAGACAAAGTTTCACTCTGGAAACTGTTTGAGCACTTTGAATTGAAGTCCACACTAAATTCCAAGCTTCTGTAAAAGATTGCCAATCTTGGAGATTTTGTATTTGTTTAAATTTTTCATGCTTCTCTCGTTGTTTCTGCAACAATGACCAGACTTGCTTTGTATGCCAAGGGGGACCAGCTCTATCATTTATTAATTTATTTGGTATAACTCTTTCAATTGTTGTTGATACTATCTTTCTGAATTCAAGCCACATCTGGTCTACACTTACATTGTTGATTTGGAAGGAGTGGTGATAGTCTCTCAGGGAGGCATCAAGTGAATTTTCATCTACTTTTCTTTAAATGGATATATTTTTCACTTATTTCTGGAGGATTTGGGAATTACAGTGTTTAGTCTTGCTACAACAACCCTGTGTTCAGTAATCCCTGTATTAACTCAGGGTTATTTGTTGCTAAGAGGTCTAGTGTGTTTTCCCAAACATTTAATATACAAGTGTGCTCGTGAACTAATTGCCTGAAATAATTTTTAGAGAATTCATTTAGCACAATTGTGAGTGATGTTTTGTGGATACCTCTGGATTTCAACACACATTTTTGGCAACATATTGAGGGTAAATTGATTTAATCACCAACTATAATTGTATGAGTTGCAAATGTGTTTGAAATTAGACTCAAGTTTTCTTTGAATCTTTCAGCAACTGAATCATCTGAGTTATTAGTTCATTAAAAGGATCCAATTATTACTTTATTCTGATTGCCAAGAATGACTTCTGGCCACATTAACTCACAGGAACTACCTACTTCAATTTCACTACAAGATAAACTCCTTTGAACAGCAACAACACCAACACCAACTGGATATATCCTATCCTTTCTGAACGCCATCAGCTCTTCCGCAAAAATTTCAGCTGAACTTATCTCTGGTTTTAAACAGCTTTCAGTGCCTATAATGATTTGAGAATGAGTGAACAGAACTTGGAGCTCTTGTACTTTCCCAACACAGGTATGACAATTTACAACTGTTACACCAATGGTTCCTAGATCTATACTCTTTCTATGTTCGACCAGCACCCTTTGAGACTGAAACCTTTTTAGTGTTTCCCCTAGAACCTCTAACCAAAAAAACTGCCCAGTCCATGCCACACAGCACCTGCTAGCAATGTAGCTGCCTCCTGCATGTAATAGACTCCTGACATATTTAGCAGCACTCAAAAACCCACCACCCTAAGGTGCAAGTTGAGGACTCTGCAACCTACATGGTCTGAGCCTCTGATTCTGGCCCTCCACTCGGCTCTGTGCCAGAAGTAAACAGTCAGTACTGTCAACTATGCTGCAAATTGTGAGCTCTGCTTTCATCTTGCAGGCAAGACTGGCAGCCTTTACCAATTCTGATAGCCACTCAAAATAAGAGAGAATCTCTTCTGATCCAAAGCAACACACATCACTCTTACTGACATGAGTCACCACCTGCAGCTGGCTGCAGCCTGTGCTCTTCATGGCATCTGGAATGATCCATACCATGTCTGGATTGACTCAAATGCTAAGCACACAGAGTGCACATTGGCTTTATTCCTCTCCTTCGCAACCATGTCCCTAAGAGGCACCATAACGTACTTATCATCGGAGCTCCCAACTACCAATAATCCCACCCTCTGTGACTGAGCTGAGAGGTTTCCTCTCAAACAACTTCATCTTGCTGAGGGACAATGCCAGACACAGACAGCACCTGGAACCTGTTTGTCAGACAAGCCAGGGAGGCCTTACATTTGGCCACATGGGAAGTCTTTCGCAGCCTGCCTTGCCCAGGAGTGATCCCCCACTCATCCACAACAACCTCAAGGTGAGCAGCAACTGGGCTGGCCACCAGTGCGAGCCACTCGGCAGACTTGTAGGTTATGTTGGTTGTCTGTTGGATCCCCACTGTTGGCTCACAAGAGTGATGCCCATCCACTGCGGCCTGAGGCTGTGTAACCAAAGCCAACACAGTCTGGAGCTGATAGTGAAATATCACCAATTTGGCTCAAATCCATACACTGCAAACGCAGTCTCTATCCATATTAAAGACCATGGAAAACTACACAGACAAACAAAGGACTATCGACACATACTGCAAAATCTACTGTAGACACTGACGAAAATTCAAGAACTTATATCTAATTTTAATAAATTAGATTAACATGCAGAGATTTAAAAACTAAACTACCTAAGCATACAGGTGAGAGTAATAAACAATTTACTCTTGATTAGGAACTTGCGATATGTCACAAAAATATGTTTACTTTCTGACACATTCAAAACCATAAGAACTGTGTCCATTAAATATTAAATTAATGTAATTCGATAGATAAAAAATCTACTCACCAAGCGACAGCAGGAGAACACATATATAAAAAAAAAGGTTTTATGTATGCAAGATTTTGCAGCCAGTGGCTCCTTCTCATAGATGCTACTGGCTCCAAAAACTTGCATACATAAAACCTTCTTTTATATGCTTGTTCTCCTGCTGCTACTTGGTGAGTAGATTTTTATGTCCAGTTTCATTATATCCAGTTACATTATATTGTCAAAAATTGATTATTTTCATTGTTATAAATATTAAATTAACATGCAGAAATCCAAAAGCTAAACTACCACAACACACAAATAAATTCATATAATTCCTTTGTGGTCAGGAACTTGTAAAATGTCACAAAATCAGTTACTTCTCTGTTGCAACTCTCTCTTGGAAAGCAGCTGCTGGTTAACTGATTGGACTACTGGCTATGAGCAAGTGCTAGCTTTCAAAATAAACAAATGAATGATTATCGACATGCACTACGAACTCTACTGTAGACACTGGTGAAAACACAAGAACTGTGTCTAATAAATTCGATTAACATTTGGAGATGCAAATGGTAAACTACCAAAGCACACTGGTGAGACTAAATAATTCACTCCAAATTAGGGACTTGTAACATGTCACAAAAATCAATTTACTTTCTGGCACAAGTAAAACTGCAAGATCTGTGTCTGTTAGGTATTAAACTAATAATGTAGGACAAGATAGATTGCTACTTACCATAAAGAAGACATGGCAAGTTGCAGACAGACAAAACTAAAAGACACTTACATAAAGTTTCTGGCTACAGCCTTCATCAGTAAAAGAGAGACACACACACACTAGTCACACACACAAGCAAGCACACATCTACACACACAACTGCCAGCTCCAGCATCTCGGGCTGGAATGCAACTATCACATGGGATGCAAGCAGCAATGTGCAGGGAGCAGGGAAGGGGAAGGGATAGCAGTGTATGAGTAAGAAGAGAGCTGAAAACTGCCTGGCAGACAGTGCGGGAACTAGATTGCCAACAAGCACGGTGTCAGAAGGTTGTTGGTTATGGAGGTGGGGGAAAAAGGAGTAAAAAAGGAAAGGAGAGGGAAAAGAGAGGTTAATGCATTGGCAAAGAACTGCAAAGTAATAGAATGGGAGATGAGAATGGGGAGGAGATGATAAAATGGAGAGGGTGGGAACTGTTGGGTGGAGGGTGTGGGTAAAGTGTCTTACAATAGGTCGAGGCTGAGATAATTACAGGACTGGAGAATGTGTTCACAACTCCCATCTGCACAGTTCAGAAAACTCGGTGGAGGAAAGAAGGATCCAGATGATTTGGGTGGTGGAGCAGCCTTTCAAATCAAGCATGTTGTGTTCATGTGTCTTTGGAGAATGTTTTATTCATGTTGTGTTCAGCTGCTTGTTGTGCCACTTTGCTCTTGGTCACAGTTTGGTGGCGGCCATTCATCCTAGTGGACAGGTGGTCGGTAGTGATACCAATATAAAAAGCTGTACAATGCTTGCCATATTGGTGGTAAATGCAATGGCTGCTTTCGCAGGTGGCCCGGCCTCTGATGGGACAGAATAAATCTGTGACATGACTGGAATAGAAAGTTCTGGGCAGGGGGATTGGGCAGCTTTTGCACCTGGGTCTTCCACAGGAATATGATCTTTGTGACAAGGGTTTCTGAATGGAAGTGGCATAGGGATGGACTAAGATGTTACAGAGTTTTCATGTGCAATTGAACATCACTTTAGCAGGAGTGAGAAATATTTCGGGTAGGATGTCCCTCAATTCAGAGCATGAGGATAGGTAATTAAAGCCATGGTGAAGGGTGTGGCTCAGTTTTTACAGTCCAAGGTGGTACTGGGTGATGAAGGGAACACTCCTTTGTGGATGGTTTTTTGAGGTGGTGATAGGATAGAGGGTGTGAGGGAAAATGGCATGGAAGATTTATTTGTGGACTAGGTCTGGGGATGAGTACCTATCTGTGAAGGCCTTGTTGAAACCATCAGCATATTAAGCAAGGGAGTTTTTGACTCAGCAGATATGCCACTCCTGAGTGGCCAGGATATAAGGAAGGGATTTTTTTGTGTGAAAGGCATGACAGCAGTCAAAATGCAGGTACAGTCTTTGGTTGGTTGATTTAATGTGGGCAGAGGTGCAGATGGAGCCATCAGAGTGGAGGAGGTCAACATCTAGGAAGGTGGCATGCTGGGTTGAGGAGGACCACATGAAGCAGATGGGAGAGAAGGTGTTGAGGTTGTGAAGGAATGAGGATAGGGTGTCTTGGCCCTGAGTCCAGATCATGATGATATCATCAATGAGCCAGAACCAAACTGCAAGTTTCATGTTTTGGGAGGCTAGGAAGGTCTCTTCTAGATGGTCCATAAAAAGTTTAGCATCGAAGGGTGCCCTGTGGGTGCCCATGGCTGTGCCATGGATTTATTTATATACCTTCCCTACGAGAAGTAGTTGTGAGTTAGGATAAAGTTAAATAAGTTGTATGAAGAATGAAGTAGTGTGTTTGGAGTCTGAAGGCACTGGGAAGGTAGTGTTCAAGAGCGGTAAGAGCATGGTGCATAGGGAGGTGGTGTCAATAATGACAAGTAGGGATCCAGGAGGTAATGGAATGGGAATGGTGGAGAGTTGGTGAAGGAAGTGGTTGGTGTCTTTGACATTGGAGGCTATATTATAGGCAATTAGTAGGAGGTGTTGGTGAATGAGGGCTGAAAATTCTTTCAGTGAAGGCACAATAACTTGTCACAGTGGGGCATACAAAACTGTTGGGTTTGTCAGTTTTAAGGAGCATGTGGAAGGTAAGTGTGCTAGGTATCATAGGGGTGAAGACAGAAATGGATTCAAGAGAGATGTTCTGGGAAGGGCCAAGGATTGTAATTTGTGTTGGGATGGGATCACTCTGGCAGAGTTTATAGATGGAGGAATCAGATAACTGGTGGAGGCCCTCTGCCAGATAGTCACTGCAATTCATAACAACAGTGGTGGAACCTTTGTCTGCAGGTAGGATCATTAGGTCAGGATTAATTTTAAGATTGTGTATGGCTATTCTTTCTTCTACAAAAAGGTTGTTGTTCCGAGGAACAAACCTGGGGGAGGATGGTGAGGCTAAGTTGGAGGTAAGGAATTCCTAGAAGGTAGTTAGGTGGGAGGGGGGGGGGGGGGGAGAATCATGGTTGGATTGTAGTAAGAACTGAAAGACGTAGGGTTCAGTACTGGAATTAGGGTGATTTTCATTGGAGGGATTGGTATCAAACAATCCATTGCAAGGATCAGGAGAAGAAAAGTAGATTTTTGGCAAGTCCAGCATGGTTAAATGTGGGTGTAAGGCTAAAAGAAAGGCGTTTGGATAGGACTGAAACTTTTGTGGAGATGATGATTTTGGTGGGAAGGTTAACAACAGCATTACAGGAATCCTCTGGCTCTGGATATGTTGGAGAGATGGTAGGGAATTTTGTGGAATATGGCAGGGTGCAAAGGTCAGCTGTGCAGGATTTCATTGCAATGAGCAGTGGACGAAGAGGAACACTGTAGGTATGGTAGTGGTTGGATAATCATTTCCCTAAGTAGCAGTAGGATGTCAGCACATTGGATAACTTATGGAGGTGGTGTCTGGAATGATCCTCATGTGCTGGAGGGCAGGGGATTCAATTTCAGAGATGTGATATATAGAGTAGGGGCTGCAGAGTAGTAGTATCTTGCAGAGGGAGCAGTGCTGGTTATGCGATGCCTGTGCAATGGATATGTGTTTTTGCAGTACTTGGTTTGTGAGGGTCAGGACTGCCAAAATCTGAAAAGGTGCAGGTCATTGTGAAGGGGGCGGGGGGTGAAAGTCAGAGAAAGGAATCTTTGTAGTTAGCTTGTTTTGGGGGATTCCATGGTTTAGGCAGCATTTGAGAAACAGGATGTGGGACTGGGTTTTTGCCAGGAAAGCGGTACTTTTCTGAACTGGTGCATAAAAGTCCATTGTGACACGAATGGTGGCAAGGAGATGGGAATGAAGCAGAAAGTGGCAAAATAGTTGTTGATGGTTGTGATAGGAGCTGGATAAGAGAAAAGAAGTGTAAAAAATATGTAAAGTCATGCAGAAACACGCACAGATATGCAAAAATACGCACAGATACTTAAAAATACGTGAAACCACCGAAAAATTCGCATAACTACATTAAAAACGTGCAGAAACATGGATGAAAAGGAACAATGAGGTATGGGAGTGTGTTGCATGTTGTGATAAGACAAGAGAGAGGGATGGGGGATGGGTTAGGTTGAGGATCAAAAATTTGTGTGGCATAGGCAGGTGTGGAAAACAAAACCTTAAAGTATGTCAGGATGAGGGATGAAGTGGGATCAGTATGAATAAATATAATTATAATTGTCAGATGAAAGAATCTGGAGCATCAGATGCTGTGTCAACAATCTGCGTATTTATGAAGTCTGTGTTGCATGCAGACGATTATTGATACAGTGTGGCTCAGAACTAGATGCAGTTTGGAGAGTGGACAATAAACACAAGAAAGCAGAGAAAGAATGGGCAGTGAGAAGAGTAATACTATAGAGAAGAATAACAAAAGAAAACATAAATGAGTTGTAGGATGGTAGAAAGCTGTTCACCAAAAATCAAGCAATGGAAATTCCAGTTAGGAATATCAGCAATGTAGGACAAGCCAGATTGCTACTTACCATAAAGAAGACACATCAAGCTGCAGACAGGCACAATTAAAAGACATAAAGCTTTCAGCCATAGCCTTTGTAAGTCGAGACATACACCATTCACACAACCAAGCAAGCACACCTCATGCACACACGACCACCAACTACAGCATCTTGGGCCAGAATGCAACTATCACATGGGATACAAGCAGCAATCTGGAGTTGGTGGGTAAGGGGAAGGGATAGTAGTTTATGGGTGGGGAGACAGACGAAAACTGCCTGGTAGAGTGTGCATGGACTAGACTGCCAAAAGGCACAGCATCAGGAGTTGTGGATCGGGAAAGTGGGGAAAAAAGGAGCAAAAAAGGAGAGGAGCAGCAAAAGACAGGGTGATGCAGTGGCAAAGGGCTACAAGTAAACAGGGTGGGAGATGAGAATGAGGAGGTGATGATAGGACAGAGGGGGTGGGAAGCGTTGTGTGGAGAGTGTGTGGACAGTATGTTACCAAATGTTGAGGCCAGGATAATTACAGGAATGGAGAAAGTGTTGTAAGGTAACTCCCATCTGCACAGTTCAGAAAAGCTCATGGTGGAGGGAATGATCCAGATGGCTCAGGTAGCAAAGCAGCTATTGAAATCAAGTGTGCTGTATTTAGCTGCATGTTGTGCCACAGGGTAGCCTATTTTGCTCTAGGCCACTGTTTGTTGGTGGCTCAACTCCACAGAAGTTTTGTCCTATCCGAAGACCTCACCTTTAGCACTATACCAAAATTTAACCATGCTGGAATTGTCAAAGACCTACTCGCCTTCTCCCTGTCCCAGCAATGGAAGCACTTCTTTGACAACAATCCCTCCAACCAAACCACCCTAATTCGAACATTGAACCCTACCCCTTCCAGTTTGCACCACCATCCAACTGTGACCACCCCCCCCCCCCCCCCCTCTCCCACCGAACTCTCCACTGGTCACTTTTCAAAAATTCCTTTCCACCAACTTAGCCTTAACATCCTTGCCCAGGTGTCTTCCTCAGAACACCAACCTTTCAGCGGAAGAAAGAACAACCAAATACAAACTCAAAACAAATCCAGAATTGATCATTCTACCTGCAGAAAAAGATTCCACCACTGTTGTCAGAATCACAATGACTATCTGGCAGAAGGCTTCTGCCAATTACCTGACCTCTCTACCAATAAAGTTTTGCAGAGAAATCCCATTCAAGAAGTCCAACACAATTACAGTCCCCGGCCCTTCCCAGAACATCTCCCCTAAATCTATTTCCCTGCTCACGCTATGATGCCTTGCACATCTACCCTTGACATGCTCCCCAAGACCCACAAACCCAACAATCCTGCACTTGTGGCTTGTTATTGTGTCCCCACTGAATGAATTTCAGCCCTCATTGACCAACACCTCCAACCAATTCCCCATAATCTAGCCTCTCACATCAGAGACAACAACCATTTTCTTCACTGACTCCTTTGCCTCCTGGATCCCTACTCATCACTGTTGATGCCACCTCCCTATACACCAACATCCCTCATGCCAATACTCTTACCACTATTGAACACTACCTTTCCCAACATTATTCAGAATCCAAGCCCATTATCTCATTCCTTATACATCTTACTAACTTTATCCTAACCCGCAATACTTCTCTTGCAAGCCAGATCTAGGGATGGGTGTGGTGTGGTATGGTGGTCGAGGTGGGGGGGGGGGGGGGGGGAGACCCCCAGGTGGCAATTTCAGGGGGTACCAAATTCATATTCTTGAATGAAAGAACCTTGTTTCACAAAGCATTTAGCATCTAGAACACTTTGGTCTATCAATTAGGAAAGAGGGAAGGATTGGTTATTTAGGTTAGGTGGATGGCGGAAAGACACTCTTGGTGGAGTGGGGAGGATTTCATGAATGATGGATCTCATTTCACGGCAGGATTTTAGGAAGTCGTATCCCTGCTGGAGAGCCACATTCAGAGTCTGATCCAGTCCCGGAAAGTATTTTGTCACAAGTGGGGCACTTTTGTGGTTCTTCTGATCCAGTCCCGGAAAGTATCCTGTCACAAGTGGGGCACTTTTGGGGTTCTTCTGATCCAGTCCCGGAAAGTATCCTGTCACAAGTGGGGCACTTTTGGGGTTCTTCTGATCCAGTCCCGGAAAGTATCCTGTCACAAGTGGGGCACTTTTGGGGTTCTTCTGATCCAGTCCCGGGAAGTATCCTGTCACAAGTGGGGCACTTTTGGGGTTCTTCTGATCCAGTCCCGGAAAGTATCCTGTCACAAGTGGGGCACTTTTGGGGTTCTTCTGATCCAGTCCCGGAAAGTATCCTGTCACAAGTGGGGCACTTTTGGGGTTCTTCTGATCCAGTCCCCCCTCTGGCTCCTACCCTTGTAACCGCCCCCAGTGTAAAACCTGTCCCATGCACCCTCCCACCACCACCTACTCCAGTCCTGTAACCTGGAAGGCGTACACGATCAAAGGCAGAGCCACGTGTGAAAGCACCCACGTGATTTACCAACTGACCTGCCTACACTGTGAAGCTTTCTTTGTGGGAATGACCAGCAACAAACTGTCCATTCACATGAATGGACACAGGAAGACAGTGTTTGTTGGTAATGAGGATCACCCTGTGGCTAAACATGCCTTGGTGCACGGCCAGCACATCTTGGCACAGTGTTACACCGTCCGGGTTATCTGGATACTTCCCACTAACACCAACCTGTCAGAACTCCAGAGATGGGAACTTGCCTTTCACTATATCTTCTCTTCTCGTTATCTGCCAGGCCTCAATCTCCGCTAATTTCTAATTTCAATTTGCGACCGCTCATACCTCACCTGTCTTTCAACAACATCTTTGCTTCTGTACCTCCACCTCGACTGACATATCTGCCCAAACTCTTTGCCTTTACAAATGTCTGCTTGTGTCTGTGTATGTGCGGATGGATATGTGTGTGTGTGTGCGAGTATATACCTGTCCTTTTTTCCCCCTAAGGTAAGTATTTCTGCTCCCGGGATTGGAATGACTCCTTACCCTCTCCCTTAAAACCCACATCCTTTCGTCTTTCCCTCTCCTTCCCTCTCTCCTGATGAGGCAACCGTTTGTTGCGAAAGCTTGAATTTTGTGTGTATGTTTGTGTTTGTTTGTGTGTCTATCGACCTGCCAGCACTTTCGTTTGGTAAGACACATCATCTTTGTTTTTAGATATAATTATTCATATGGTTTTGAAATGCATCTCAAATGGTTTTTTAACATTCTAAGTTGATTTCTGAAGAAATCATAAGTTGATTTTTGAATGTATGCAGAGTGTATGTCATATCTCTGGCAGGTGAATTTTCATCACATCTAGAAATAAAATACTTCCCCACAGACAAAAGGGGTGAGACTATATGAGCTGACCTGAATAAACCTGAACGGGTGAGCACAAATTGCTGTTTGCCCATGTGGTTGATTAGGTGTGCAAATGATCAGAGTTGTTATAATTATTAGCAAAAGCCATAGCTTCAGACTACCAGACCGAAAATAAATGACTAACAGGAATAACAGCTAAGAAAGATTATACTCTCAGTGTGTCTAAGAAAATGAAATTTTGTCAGAAAAATTTTGTGATAACCCTACACAAGTAATAGCCAGTTGTACAGTTCCTGATTAGCAGCCGCTTAAGTTCTTTTCTGAGAATAGCATGGAAAATGCATTGTATGAATATGTAGTAACACCTAACCAGAGAATAAATGCAGGATAACTGTACCACTGATTCTGGCAGGTTTAGGGAAGTTAATGAGAAAATAAGTTTTGACAATGGCAGGAATAGTTACAGAATTAGTGACAACAATATTGTTTGTTAGAATGAGGAAGGAGAAGAAACAGGGACATCACACAAATAATATGGGAAAATATGATGATGACAAATTTATATAGACATTTTGTAATACTACTTTTTGATCTCAAGCTCGAGAAACTGGAACATATGAATCAAATATGAAACTGTTTCATAACATCAAACTTTTTGCATCTAGTAGGCCTAAGAGGCATTTGATATTGGTACTTCATGAATAATATTCTTTTGTTGTTTATGTAAATGAAGTATGTAAAATGATTATTTGTGCCTAAACTATCTCGTTTTTGCAGCATATGCTATGATTACTGCAATATTAGAAAGAGTTATTTCATTTTATCTAGCACACAGAAACAAAATATATGTAATGAGATTGAGAAAACCACACCAGTCTTGGGAGCTATTTTTGTTAATAATTTTTCTGTATTAGACAATGATATTTTGATTTATCATGTAGCAAAACATTAGACAAACTTTGATGAGGTAATAGAGTCTTTCGCAGAAAGAAAGACATGCCATGTGAAGCTGTAGCAAGATTAGAAAGAGAAGAGTGCTGGGACCTAAGGATTGAAGTTTTTTGCTGCCTTGCTTGTATCTTGTCTTTACTGGTTTTATGTATCCATTATTTAATTTTATCTCACACAAAAGAGGAAGCGTTATAGGCAATAGAGAGTGCAAATTTTCTGGAGTGTTCTTTTCTCCTTGTCACAAATTATCCCACCCAGTATTAATCAACTGTCCTGAACATAGGATTGATGGTTTCCATTACAAAATATATGCATATAAATTCCACAGAGCAAAATACAGTAACATGCGATAGAAGAATGCTGTGTGAAGATGAGTGGCACTGCTGTTTGGCATACTTAAGACCAAATAACATGCTTTATATTTCCTTGCCCACATGTGTTTTATATATCAAACTCTTTAGAAAGATGTGAGCTACAGAATGAACATATTTCTGAAAAATCGTTTTTTTTTTTTCTTTTAATTTTTGATGTCCTGTCTCAAATGCTCAGGGCAGGGGAGGCACTATCCAAATTTTGTCATGGTCCAGAATACGAGTATCATAGATCTGGGGCTGTTCTCAAGGCAAATCTGTGGCACAGCCATGGGTACCCACATGGCACTCTCCTATGCCAACCTTTTTATGGACCATCTAGAGGAGACCTTCCTAGCCTCCCAAAACACCAAACCTCTAGTCTGGCTCAGGTTCATTAATGAAATCTTCATCGTCTGGACTCAGGGCCAACACACGCCACCCTATCTCCGTTCCTTCACAATTTCAACAACTTCTCTCCCATTCACTTCCTGTGGTTCTCCTCAACCCAGTGTGTGACTTTCCTAGATGTTGACCTCATCTCTGATGGCTTCATCCACACCTCTGTCCACATTAAACCCACCAACTATCAACTGTACCTGCATTTTGACAGCTGGCATCCCTTTCACACAAAAAAATCCCTCCCATAGAAAATGGCCACATGCATATCTGCAGTGTCAAAAATGCTCTTGCTCAGTATGCTGAGGGTCTCACCCAGCCTACATAGACAGGCACTATTCCCCAGACCTAATCCACAAACAGATCTCTCACACCATTTTCCCTCATACCCTCAATCCTACCACCATCCCCAAGAACCTGCTACAAAGGAGTGTCCCCTTCATCACCCAGGGCCACCCCAGATTCGATCAACTGTGCCCCATCCTTCACCACAGCTTTAATTACCTATCATCATGCCCTGAAATGAGGGACATCCTACCCAAGATACTTCCCACCCCTCCTAAAGTAATGGTTCATTGCCCACCCAACCTCCACAACATCCTAGTCCATCCCTATGCCACAAGGATCATATTCCTGTGGAAGACCCAGGTGCAAAACTGGCCCAATACACATGCCCGGTTCTTTCTATTCCAGTCATGTAACAGGATATCCTGCCCCATCAGGGGCAGGGCCACCTGTGAAAGCAGCCATGTCGTTTACCACCTCTCTGCAAACATTGCACTGCTTTTTATATTGGTATGACTACCAACCAGCTGCCCACCAGGATGAATGGTCACTGCCAAACTGTGGCAAGAGCAAAGTAGACCACCCTGTGGCACAACATACAACTGAACACAACATGCTTGACTTCAATGGCTGCTTCCCTACCCAAGCTTTCTGGATCCTTGCCTCCACCATCAAGTTTTCTGAACTGCACAGATGGCAGTTAAGTTTATAACACATTCTCCACTTCTGTAATTATCCTGACCTCAGCCTACAGTAACATACTGTCCCCACACCATCCACCGAACAGTTCACACCCCATCTGTCCTATTATCTCCTCCCCATTGTCATCTTCCACTCTGTTTACGTGCAGCCCTATGCCAATGCATCCACCTGTCTTTTCCTGTTCCTCTCCTTTTTTGCTCCTTTTTCCGCCACCTTCCTGCCCCACAACCTTCTGACACTGTGCAGTCTAGTTCCTGCACACCAGACAGTGTTTGTCTCTCTCCCCACCCATACACAGCTATTGCTTCCCCTTCCTTGCCCCTTCCAGGTTGCTGCTTGTATCCCACGTGATAGTTCCATTCCAGACTGATATGCTGGAGTTGGCAGTTGTGTGTGCTTAAGGTGTGCTTGCTTGTTTGTGGAATGGTGTGTGTCTCTCTTTTACTGATGAAGGCTGTGGTCAAAAGTTTTATGTAAGTCTCTTTTAATTGTGGATGTCTGCAACTTCTTTACATTAAATAGCAATCTGTCTTTTACTACACTGTTGATATTGCTACCTGAAGTTTCCATTGAAGTATTAAATTAACAAGCAGGAATTCAGAAACTACACTACCAAAGCATACAAGTGAAACTATATAATTCATTCCTACCAGGAACTTGTAAAATTGGATACTTCCCTATTGCTGTTCTCTCTTGACTAGCAAATGCTGGCAGTCTGACTGGACTACTGCCTATGATCAGGAGGTAGTTTTCAAAACAACAAGAGACCTGTAATGTAAGACTCTTTGCTCTGACCATGAGTTCCCTGTTTTCATCCCAAGACAGTAGTGTTCAATATGATCAAGAAATGTGGCCATTATGTGTTTGACAGCTATAACATGTACACACAACAACCAGTGCAGCACTGAGGTAACACAGAAAATTGATCCTATCATGATTATGTAGACATTTTTATATAATTAGATTATAAATATCCACAGGTTTAATATTTCATACCTGGCACATGCATTATTAAATATAAAGATACACAATACATTAAATAACCTTAATTTCTGCTGTAATGTAGAAAAAATTGTTCTTATTTTATAGACTATATATGTAAAATCTTAAATTTTTCCGCTATTTACACGTCCATCCACAGCATGGTCATCTGTTCTCCCAAATTTGAGACACAGTCTTTTTACATGATACTTTTGAGAGTAAATGTTTCAAGTTCCTTTATGACACATGGCACTTTGTCCACTTCACTGAACATATAAATCTTTCTACATGTTTTAGTTACACTTATATTTTTGTTATCATTGTTGCTACAACTGCTTCATTGACACTGATACCTGTTTCAATGTAGACATCCTCAAAGAGGTCAAGCCCATTTGTTGTTATTAGATCCAATATATGTCCTTCATGAGTGGGCTTCCAAATTATCTGTTCTATGTATTTTTCAGGGAAGGCATTTAATATTGTTCTCCACGATGTTTTGTCATGACAAACACATAGGAAACTGAAGCAACTGAAAATTTTCGCATAAACTAATTCTATATAAATAATTACATTAAAAATTAATGTCACAGTGTGCATTTAATTAAATCAGAATTGCACCTATGAGCTATTTTGCAGACAAAGTGTAGGCTAAGATGTTACAAGTTATAACACTGTGTGAAACAAATCTAACAAAATTGCACTTCTAAACAAACAAGAGAGAAAAGAAAGCATGTGGAAAATCAATAAATAATAGAAAATGAAATGTGTAGTGAGGAAGGGCCTGAGATGTGAAAATGTAGAGAAAACAAGAATTGTACTGTAACATTGAGAAATAATTAACAATTGTAAACCTACTTGGATGAATCAGTTTGGGATATCAAAATTGATCTTGAGCCTTGGTCTCTGTAATTCAAATGTTTTGAGTCATTATGCTCTTACAGCAGTCAACACGGGTAAAAATGTATCTATGTAACTATGAAGCAAACATTTAATAAGTAGTAGTGTTTATAAACACTATATGAAAACTAGAGCTCTTATAATCAAATATTGTTGGGCTTTATTATATAAAAATAACAATGGAAGCTTTAATAAGAATTTTACAACTTTTCAATTGCATATAATTTTATTGTAACTGATTTTAGTGTCATTATTTAGAAAATTACATGAAGCATTTAACTTACAATTTTTAAAGGTTCAAAGTGACCAGTATGAGTGATTTGGCAGGCATCCCACTTGAACTTGACACCTGCCAAGTCCCCAGCAGTATGAAATTTCTTCAGCTGCAGCTCTGGGTCTTGTTCTGGCTCAAAAAGCAAACTGATATTAAGGATACCTTATTTTGATAAAAACTACAAATCAGGAGGTATTAGGTCCTGTGAATAACATGGCCACACAATAGGTCAGCTTGACCTATATGCCTAGAAATCTGTCACTGGGATATCAAAGAATTGCTTAAGGAAGTGCAGTGGTGTGCCATCTTGTTAGAGGTATATATGGTGCTACTGATAATTTTTGCCAATTCATGGAATTAAAAAATTTACTAACATGTTAAGTTTGCCAAAGATTTTCAGTGACCAGTTGACTCAAGACTAAAGATTTTGTTCTGATAAAATCATTATCTTCATCCAGCTAATGTAACAGGTCAGTAAAAATGTTTTCAAGTGTCATTTTAAGCATGTATTTTAGTTCTTCCTCCTTCGTAAATTTGTATAGGTTAAGATAAAGATAATGTCTCAGTATGATCTCTCAGGTTTTCTTGGCATGATTCATTAAAGGTGTGCTTCTGGGTTATCTGCCAAGTTATTGTTTCCATTCAAGTGGAATATTTTGATGACTGACCCAGCTGTTTTTCTCAGGCACTGAAAGCTTTGCTGTTATGTGTACTCGCTGCCTAGATTCCAGCCAGACTATGAGCTGTTGTTGGTCTCATGCTGTTATGTACAGCTGAGTTCAATTCCCAATGCCCACAACACCCTTTGATGCTCTTTTGTTTTTTTTTTACAGCTGTATTGATTCATATTCCTTCTTTCCTTTTCTTATATACAAGGTGGAGAAAAATTGTGTCACAAAATTTAAACCCTGGATAGCTGATGTCAATAAGAACCAAAATTACTAATGTTGTGCAGATCAACAAAGCACAGTTTTTAAACTACAGAAACTTGGCACCATGAGCTCTGATTGGCTGCAGGATCACCCTGTTGCCTGATCCTCTGGACAATGCATGACTGTGAATACTTTGCCTGCCAGAGATCTTGATGTATCCAAGGCGGCCTGAATGCTCAGTGGTAGCATGCCAGCCTTCCACTCTGGTGGCGAATTTGCCAGGGTCCTGACAGATCCATTGTAGTTTCATGATAAGATGTACTGGGAACAAACCCATCAACAGCTGTTAGTTTAAATACAGAAAGTCTTTTACAAATGATGTTGGCCCTGAAAAGGGCACTTTTTTTTTTTTTTTACTGAAAGTAGGTGCTCTAACTGGTGACCCTCTGACATGACACAATCTTGGTGATGTCAAACAGTGTTTTGCCAAACTCTTTCAAGGATTCCTGGCATTGCCCTGATGTGATTGGCAGCACTGACAGCCATAGCATTGCCCATCAACCGATGAATGGCAACAGGGCAATCCCACGGTCAACTGGAGCATGTGGGGCCAAGTTTGTGAAGTTTAAAAATAGCGCATCATTGACCAACAAAACATTAGTAATTTTGGTTCCTGATGGCATCACCTATCCAGGGTTAAATTTTTGTGACACAATTTTTCTCCACCCTGTATATATATAAGCTATATGTAAATAGAATGAGCTATAAAAAAGACACTGCCAAAAGTAAATTCACAATTTGTTTTGTGGCAAGGATAATGTTTCGATACATCATTAAATATCTGTATGAAACAAAGTAAGAAATACGCTCTTCAATTTATTAATTCATGTATCTTCACCCTTTTTGTTTTGGGAAGTGGTAGCGTACAGGCTTATGCTTGGATCCATCATACCAGCATTGTTAAAAAAATGTATTTTAACAGTTCATTAAAAGTATTACAAAAAGTTATTAGAAAAAGAATATTTATTTGCATGGTTATAAGTTCAACTCCTATCTGTTCATCATTTCAGTCATCGCCGAGATCCGGCATCAAGAGGTTCAGTGCAGACAAGAATAATTAACGCCCTGTCTGGAAGAATGTCCCTGCATCAACATTGTGACACTCAAGACTAAACACAATGGAATTAATGTGAAGGTAATGGCCCAGACTGGATAGGTACCTAGTGAACTTGGTTTACTCATACAAAAAATATTGTGCTTCATTTGTTTAAAACTTTATAGATAAATCAACAATTTGAATGGTTGTGGTGATTATTTGGTACCACATACTATTGCAACCAGCAGTATATAATGGAAATTATGATTACTGACCTTGCATGTAATGATACTCAAGGTCTGTTGATACCAGTATCACTTTATGTTAACCTATGGTTGTGCACAGATTCATAAATTACCTTCAAAATTTTCTTGACTATTCTTTCCAATCAATTTTTCGAATTATTAAGGCACTTCTTAATCCATTTGCACATCCCTATTCAGAGCTCATACTGATATTCTGTGAAACACAAATTTTCTCAACATTTTACAACTCTGGTGGATGTGATGCCCTAAGGGAGCTTAATAGTTTGAGTACGGGATGTCAAATATCATTCAAATTGAAACCACCATCCTAGTTTATTAGGTTTTCTGACATCTTTATTGACAGACTCCTTAATTGTGTGTGCTGTCCTTAGGTTAGTTAGGTTTAACTAGTTCTAAGTTCTAAGGGACTAATTACCTCAGAAGTTGAGTCCCATAGTGCTCAGAGCCATTTGAACCATTTGAACCTTAATTGTGCTGCCCCTGAAACTAGGCTTTTGCACCAAAATACTGATCACATTGTATTTCATTTCATGATTATCTTCAAGTCACTGCTCAGTAATGGTTTATTTGCTTGGTTGTTTTAGTAGAGTACGTCATAGAGTTCTTTGCATCTCTCCTCGACTATTCTGGTAGTCTCTCCCAAGTAAGACAAGCCACATTTGAATGGATAGCAGTTCCAAACCCAGCAATCAGAGGCCTAGGTCAACTTTGTAATGTTAAAAAATCCTTATAATCTTAATTGAGGGTGTGAAATACACTGGATACCATGTTTCCATGGTCTACCAATCTGTCTGGACCTTGGGCCAGCATAAGGTAAGTATGTGCTGTTTGGCTTCTCTTCATCAGTCTCAGTCTCAACCTCTTTCTCAAGCATTCTGAATATTGCCTGCATCACTCATTCAATTTGATGATCTCTGAACCCATTCTTTTGGAACATTATTTATAGGTACTGTAATTGTTTGGTGAGGCTCTCCTTGTCTGAATGTGGTCGAGCTCTACAGACCAAGATCTGTAGCACCAAATTTCTTTGTGAAGGATGGTGATGGCTCAAGGCATGAAGATAAAGAGTTGGAAGATGCCAAGAGAATCTGCATTTCACAGAATATTAGTGAGACCTCTGAAAAACAAAAGAGTATCAAAGGAACACTGGTCATCAGGAATCAAACTCAGCTATAAACAGCAGTGTGAGACCAACAATAGCTCAGAGACTGATTGGCCTCCAGGCAGTAAATACATGGCGCCTGTAGAAGACAGTGGGTTGGTCATCAAAATATTTTGTACAAAAGGGAGAGAACAACTCAGGAGAACACCCGGAAGCTCATTACTGATTTATCAGTATGTTGCCTGACATTTACATGAGAAAGTCCACTTCAAGAGATGCGTGTTGAGTCAGTTTACTAAGACTGAAAATGAACATTGCCTCACTTATTCTGTGACATTATTTGACAATTACATACATCCCGTTGATTTATTATACATAGTGAACAGATAGTATCAAATAAAGTGCAAGTGACCCCCAGAAATGATAGCCAAGCTGGAGCAATGTCCTTCATATACAGCATGAAAATGCCATTGAATTGTTGTCACATTCAAGACCACTTAATCTTATCATTTAGGAACATCTTCTTGTAGTATTTATAGCAGTATGATTCTGTCCTGAATCACTTAATGAGAGGGGAAAAAATTGATATATTTTGCTGACGAATGGCAGTGGAGCCAATGCTCTAGGATATCAGTACACTTTTATATACAATATCAAAGTTGTAAATTCTTTATTGGGATGTCTTGTATATGACAGTACTACCACAGTGACAGGGGCAACTAAAATTGGACTGGTGAAACATTTTTCAGATTTTGCAAAGATATATGCATTAAAAACTTAAAAAATAGTAAAAACAGTCTCCTACCTTCAGGGAACAACTCTGTTATCTTTTTGTTTGTCTTTTTCTCTACCCACTCATTGATTTTTACTCTAGATTTCTCTGTTTCATTGATAAAATCAACTTCTTCAGCTTCAGCAAAAAATTTTGCAGCAGATGCTCTGAACTCTTCTTTAATTGGAAAACTTGCTTGTGCATAAACCTTGTTGGCTAATTCAAGCACTATGTCATCAGACCCCTATAAAGAACATAAATTGTCTATACAGCCACAATGAACTAACAAACAGATGAACAAAAAGAAATGAAGTAACTATATTGATTTTAGCAATTTTCAAATGTATCAAAGGCAGTGCTGTTTTAATTTAATCACAAATCAGCAGTAACTATGTATAATAAATAAAAGGTATTTCACAGGAGAAGGAGTTCAAAGTTCACAAACTTTGGGATTTAGCAGATAGCAAAATTAAATATTGTAAGACAAATCTTGTTGGAACCAGATTTATTGCATACAAAAGGAAAAGGCATAACTAGGTGAGCTGTTAGGAATGCTAGAACTGATATCAAAACATGTGAGGAGCAAGGAGGAATGTCGAACAAAGAGCATTGTAGAAGTTATTAAAATCCTTGATATTTAGGTTACTGGTTAACCATGTGTTCTGTAAACAATATTCACAACAACTTTTTGAAATTGAATGTCATTTATAGAAATGTATGCAAATACAGGCGATTCTACGTCTACATCTATGCTTTGCAAACCACTGTGAGGTGCAGGACAGTTATTAGGGTTTGTCCCTGTTCCATTCACATACGGAGCACAGGAGGAATGATTGTTTCAATGTCTCTGTGGATACAGTAATTATTCTAATCCTATCCTCACAATTCCCATGCGAGCGAAACAAAGGGGGTTGTAGTATATTCCTAGAGTAATCATTTAAAGCCAGTACTTCCATGGGATGTAATTGCATATGCCTCTGAGGCCAGAGTCAGTCGACATAAAAGTTTTCTGGTTATGGTACTGCGTCATAATGTATAAAACTACTGCTGCTCGAGAAAAACCAACACTTTGGCCACGGTTGCAGCGGCCTTCTTCTTGGTCTAATGGTCGACCCAGAAGAATACCACTGCAACCGTGGCCAAAATGTTGGTTTTTTCCAGCAGCAGTAGTTTTATACATTATGACACAGTACCATACCCAGAAAACTTTTGTCGGCTTTCTTGCGATAGTTTACATCTGTCTTCAAGAGTCTGTCATTTTAGTTCCTTCTGTATCTTTGTGATGCTCTCCCTATTATAACAGACAATTACTTGTAATAGCATGAATTCTTGTTTACTGTAGCATGGCTGAAGAATACTAAACATTAATGCCAGAAATACTGCTTAACAGATAGAGAGATTTGTTATATAAAATTTTCTTGATGAGCATTTTGTTTGAAGTGGTATTAGATCGAAATTTTATCAGGGAAGTAATTGACAGGCAAATAGAGATCTTAGGAATCTGCAGATGATCTACTGATGTCAACTGCAGCCAGATTACAATGATGTTAAAGATGAAACATCAAATGTAGTGTCATAATTTCATCACAATGTACTCACAACACGATCTGCGAGCATTTTTACTTCCTGCACTGTCGTGAGGGATTTCCTGATATATCATGTATATAAAATACTTGGCAGAAATCGTGTGAATCTTTCTTTAAGACTTTGATATAATTATCTGTTTTTATGGTCCTAGTCTGTAAAAAAAAAGAGAAAATATGTTTACTAAACAGCAATCTATTGCTTGAAGGACACTGTAACTATTATTTTATTACATTAGTGATTTTGTTCATTTATTTTCATTTCAGTCCTTACATATCAAGAACTACACTACTGGCCATTAAAATTGCTACACCAAGAGGAAATGCAGATGATAAATGGGTATACATTGGACAAATATATTAAACTAGAACTGAAATGTGATTACATTTTCATGCAATTTCGGTGCATAGATCCTGAGAAATCAGTACCCAGAAAAACCACCTCTGGCCGTAATAACAGCCTTGATACGCCTGGCCATCAAGTGAAACAGAGCTAGGATGGCACGTACAGGTACAGCTGCCCATGTAGCTTCAACGCGATACCACAGTTCATAAAAAGTAGTGACTGGCATATTGTGATGAGTCAGTTGCTCGGTCACCATTGACCAGACATTTTCAATTGGTGAGAGATCTAGAGAATGTGCTGGCCAGGGCAGCAGTCGAACATTTTCTGTATCCAGAAAGGCCCATACAGCACCTGCAACATGCAGTCATTCATTATACTGCTGAAATCTAGGGTTTTGCAGGGATTGAATGAAGGGTAGAGTCAAGGGTCGTAACACATATGAAATGTAACGTCCACTGTTCAAAGTGCCGACAATGCAAACAAGAGGTGACCAAGATGTGTAACTAATGGCACCCCATACCATCACGCCGGGTGATATGCCAGTATGGCAATGATGAATACATGTTTCCAATGTGCCTTCATGATGCTGTAAAGAGAACCTGGATTCATCCGAAAAAATGACATTTTTCCATTCGTGCACCCAGGTTTGTCGTCAAGTACACCACCGCAGGTGCTCCTGTCTCTGATGCAGAGTCAAGGGTAACCGCAGCCATGGTCTCTGAGCTGATAGTCCACGCTGCTGCAAACATCGTCGAACTGTTCGTGCAGATGGTTGTTGTCTTGCAAACGTCCCCATTTGTTGACTCAGGGATCGAGGCGTGGCTGCACGATCTGTTACAGCCATGTGGATAAGATGCCTGTCATCTCAACTGCTAGTGATACGAGGCCATTGGGATCCAGCATGGTGTTCCGTATTACCCTCCTGAACCCACCGATTCCATATTCTGCTAACAGTCATTGGACCTCGACCAACGCGAGCAGCAATGTCGCGATACGATAAACCGCAATCGTGATAGGCTACAATCCGACCTTCATCAAGGTTGGAAACGTGATGGTACGTACTTCTCCTCCCTACATGAGGCATCACAACAACGTTTCACCAGGCAACGCTGGTGAGCTGTTGTTTGTGCATGAGAAATCGGTTGGAAACTTTCCTTATGTCAGCACGTTGTAGGTGTTGCCACCAGCGCCAACCTTGTGTGAATGCTCTGAAAAGCTAATCATTTGCATATCACAGCATCTTCTTCCTGTTGGTTAAATTACCATTCTGTAGCACATCATCTTCATGGTGTAGCAATTTTAATGGCCAGTAGTGTATTTTGAAGAAAAAATCTGTTTCAGTGGCATTTGTGATTTCCAAGTTTGTCTATCATATGTACCAAAAGACAGTATATTAGTAAGATAGGAAGACTTTATACACAATCTGTGGGTCACCCCGAACAATCCAGCCTAAAATAATGGAGAAACAGAGGGGCTAGCGTAGCAGTCATCAACCTGTGCACTGTTGCAATTTTGCATGCTGTGAATGACCACATGGACAATGTTGATTTGTTTTGTAGTTAATGGCAAAGAGGACAGTTGTGGGAAACTTCATTTCTGGTGTCTACCTTTATGGCTTTGGAGCAATTCCATTTAAGATGTTAGCCAGCCTACATAAGCAGTCATAACCTTGAAGCTCAACAAAGGCATCTTACACTTAGTACTACCAGCAATTTTTGTGTTTCCAACCTGTTTGTATTATATTGTGACTTTTTTATAAAGTTTATAAAAGGAATAAGCTATGTAAAAGTTTTGAAACTTCTCAAGTGGAAGCCAAAAGCAAGAACTTGCTGACAACAAGAAGTAAAATGATAATGAAGATAGGAAATACAAGTCGCATACAGAAAATACAACAATATCTACTTAGATTTGGTTTCACATCCACTGTTGTGAACAACATAGTGTGTATTTTGTGTTTGAAAGTACTTTCTGTTGAATGTATGTTACCTAGCAAATTAAAGTGTCATTTAGAAAGTGTTCATTAGAATGACACGGTCAAACCAAGACATATTTTTTTCTAGAGAATGAGTCAAATGAAAGAACAAAATAATCATTTTCTAAGCAAGTGAAAATCTTGAATGAAGCACTTTTAGTAACCTATTATGCAGCTTACTGAGTAGTAAAATGTAAGAAACCCTATATGATTGCAGAAGAACTAATTCTACAATGTGCTAGTTGCATGGAGTTCCTTATGCTTGGAGAGTCCATGGCAAAACACCTTTTTCCTAGCCCTTCATCTGAAATTACAATTAGTCATCAAATTCAAGAATTAGGAGATGATCTTCATGAACAAATTATAGAAAAAAATCAAAGAAGGCAGTTCTGCTTTGTAACTTGATGAAACCGCAGCAATAGAGGTGCTCATATAATTTTCTATGGGTGATTTGTTGATGAAAAAAGTAATTAAATGATGAAAGATCATCTATTTTTCTAAGGAAATAAATGCAGGGATGACAGGCAAGGATTTGTTTGAAATAATGGGCAACTTCATGAAATAAAATCAAATTAACTGGAATCACTGTGTTGGTGTGTGTACTGCTGGTGTGCAATCCATGTTGAGGCATTACAGTGGTCTGTAAGCACTTATCTGTGGAAAAGCTCTTAATATTATGTGGTTCCATTGCATTATCCATAGAGAAGTACTCGCTTTGCAACATCTGAGTGTTGATCTGAATCAAATACTACTAACTGTAAAATGTGGTGAGCTTTACCAAAACTTGTATCCAGAAGCCTAGATTTTTTAGAACAAATGTGTCATGCAGGGGTGGCTTCTGAGGTAGTACCACTGTGCCATGGCACAACTTGTATAAGAAAGAAAGAAAGAAAGAAAGAGAAATCTATACAAACTGTACATAAAACATTGTTTCAGAGTATGTATTTTCTGATTTGAAGTGGCACATTTCGCCACGCGCTCTTTTGCGGTAGGTTTTTGAAGCTTGGAGCCAACTGCAGATTGGCACCATCTGCCCTCATAAGGGCTGTGTGAAAGGCTCAGCCATTGGTTTATATATGCTTCTTATGACAGAGGTAGTGCCACAGCTAGTCTGGCTTAAAGCTTCATGTTCTTTCTGCCAGAAAGCAGTAAAATGCAGGACCTGTAGAAGCACAATCTGACATCTAGCAATCACATTAGCATACATTGGGGCACAGATTTCTTGTAATCCAGTTTTACAATCTTTATGCAAGATAGTGCTAATGCATTAATAACTGCTAATTAATGCTTAGTTAAATTGAATACAGAAATAATGCATTTAAATATTGTTATAAATACCTATATGTAATTTGAATATAATTATGCCCTTAGATTTTGAAACTAAGAGCCATTATTTCAATATTGGTTGTATTTCACAACAGCAGGGCTGTTGATACAGAACAAAACAAACTAATGTATTCACCACCAATTGAGCATCTATTTTCCAAACAAAGGTGTAGTATTTCTGTTTATACTCATTACGTTCATGTATTACAGTTCTGTACAAACACATTGTAGTTATTGCGAGGTCAGGTAACTGACTGTATACAGCTGTCTGCATAGTGTTATCTGTAATGGAAAATTCAGCTGATTGTGAAAACAGCAAACATGAACAAAGTAAATGAGTTATTAAAAATGCCATTTAGGGACAAGACTCTCAGATAAAAAACACTGAGTAGGCCACTCCCGCATCTGAATCTGTAGCAGCAAACAAAAAATCGATGGATTTGTGGGTTTGAAGAAAGCAACACTGTTTTTTGTTTTACTTGTGTGTTATTTGGGGGAGATGTTAATTGGTATAAGACCAGAATAACTGATATTGGCTTATATGGTCTAACATGAAAGTTCATGAAATGTCAAAGTGACACATGAATAATGTGCTTAGTCTTTCATCTCTAGACAAAACCAACATTCAGCAGAAATTAGATTCACAATATAGACAAACAATTGACAGCCACAACAAATGTGTAGAAAAGAATAGATATATACTGAATTTAATTATAGACTGTATTCAGTTCTGTGGTGCTTTGGAACTGGCTCTCAGGGGCCATGCTGAATCTGATGCCTCTCAAAATAAGGTGGTTTTTCATGAGATAATTCAGTTCAGTGCGGAACTGGACAAACATTTTCAAGTTCATCTCATTCAAGCATCAGTGTTCAAAGGCATTTCTAAGACTGTTCAGAAGGAACTACTGCAATGTACATTGTAAAAGTACCATGATGAAGTTCATAAAGAAATAAAAGGTGCTGATTATGTTGCAATAATCACCGATGAAAGCACAGATGTGTCTTGAGAATTTCAATTGGTCATTGTTTTGTGATATGTTGTTGAGGGAAAACCTATTGCAAGATTTTGGAACTTTGTCAATCCAGAATGTCAGCATGCTCATTCTATAGCTGAGAGTATTCTGAAAGATATTGAACAATTAATTGGTGATGATCAAGCATAACTAATAGCTCAGAGTGACGATGATGCAAATGTTGTGAGAGGCAAGTCGAACAGGGTTCAGAAATTAAAGACAAATATCCAATTGCAAACTACATCCATTGTTATGTACTTCAGTTTAACCTTATGTCTATGGCAGCCTCTGTCAATCGCAACGCCCACATCTGTTTTGCATGGCTTTCAGGTAATTCTTCTTTCTTTTCTAACTTGCCACAGAAATCAAAAGTGTCGCAAAGCATTATTCTAAAAAGCTTGCCCCGTGTTTGTGATGAGATGGAATTACCACTTGCAAGTAGTAAAATATGCTTTTGAAAACAGGGAAAAACTTTATTACTGTTATGGAATTCACAGAAACAAGTGAGGGTATAGAACTATCTTCTGTTGTAAAAGCTGGTTCATACAAATTAGACTGCAAGATAACGAATTCATTTTCTGGCTATCATTTTTCTGTAAGATAATGCCTCATGCAGATATACTTCTTAATCAGCTTCAGAAGAAGATAATCGAACCCACCACAGCAATGCAAGACAACCAGAACATTGAAGTGGTAATGCTGCAAAATGTCAGAGATGACATTGACTCCATTGTTAATGAGATTAGTTTCAAAAATGATGCGCATAAAAAAAGAGATGCTTTGGAAGTGTGCGATGTCATCCTTTCTTAAATAAAATTACATTTCCAGTTCACTGGACACCTCATTTCAGCCAACATATTTTATGTAAATCAGTTTGACAAATACATCACAGATTTTCCTGACAAATACCTTGAATTTAGAGACAAATACATTTCTGGGAAAAAGAAAATTGTAGGGCGAGCTTCAAGTTTTCTGTGCTAGGCCTGAGTTAAGAACAGTTGCATTTCTTTTGCTGATTGTAGAGAATTAACTTTGTGACACATTCGACAAGACTGTTAAAGCTTTGAAACTGCTAATCGAGATGCCAATCTCGACATCAGAAGCTGAGCGGTGCTTTTCAACACTCAAGAGAATTAAAATGTTCCTACGAAACACCATAAAAGAAGAATGACTGAGTGCTTTAGGGCTGCTATCCTGTGAAAAGTCATTTGTGTGTAAAATTGAACATTTCAGTCTGAGATGGTAGATTTATTTTCCAGTGAGAAGGAGCAATAAATCAATTTACAATATCATTCCTACTAATTATTTTGAAGCTGTCTTCACGAAGTCATGGAGTTGCTGCTTTTGGTGAATACAATGCTTTTAGTTTGAAATGTTGGTAATTTGATTAAATTTGCTTCACAAAATCCAGATTACATGTTCGACAAATTTATACATGCTCTATTATTTCTTCTACTGGCACTCATGTTGTAGCAGACACTTTTCTGGTAGTCAACCACAAACATAAATCAAACATGGAGTTCTGATTGTCGATGGAAGAAGAGTGGAGTGGGGGACAAGCCAAGCTTCCCTCTCACAGGGCTGGCAGCCTATGTCCATCTTCTGTGCTCCTGGGAAGACAGAACCGATGTAATAATGCACTTATGGATCGCTGATTCCATCTGGTTTTGTGAGTGTCACATTCGAACCCTGTGACAGAGCAAGATTGCTCTTTATTTCAAAATAAGGAAAGGAAATAACAACCAAGCATAACTCAAAGCAAAGCAGAGCACATAAACCATTTGCTAACAGCTAGATTGCAATTTTTAGCTGAGATTGGTGGTGTCATTACAAGGTAGTTCAGGTTACATTGATATCTTAATCAATTATACATCAAAACACCCCCTGCTTATGACTGCCACGTTACAGTGACTGAACATATCGAGTGAGGAGTGAAGAATTGTGCTGTTGATGTTGTTGTTGTGGTCTTCAGTCCTGAGACTGGTTTGCTGCAGCTCCCCATGCTACGTTATCCTGTGCAAGCTTCTTCATCTCTCAGTACCTACTGCAACCTACCTCCTTCTGAATCTGCTCAGTGCATTCATCTCTTGGTCTCCCTCTACGATTTTTACCCTCCACACTGCCCTCCAATACTAAATTGGTGATCTCTTGATGTCTCAGAACATGTCCTACCAACTGATCCCTTCTTCTAGTCAAGTTGTGCCACAAACTCCTCTTCTCCCCAATTCTGTTCAATGCCTCCCCATTAGTTATGTGATCTACCCATCTAATCTTCAGCATTCTTCTGTAGCACCACATTTCAAAAGCTTCTATTCTCTTCCTGTCAAAACTATTTATCGTCCATGTTTCACTTCCATACATGGCTACACTCCATACAAATACTTGCAGAAACGGCTTCCTCACACTTAAATCTTTTAAGTTTCCTTTAATTTACGTCTATGGTCACAAACTTTTTGTTAACAGTTACTAACTTAAAGTTTGGTTGCTTTCAACCTTTCAGCACCTGCTTTCTTTGGATTTGGAATTATTATATTCTTCTTCTTGTCTGAGGATATTTCACTTGTGTCATACATCTTGATCATCAGATGGAAGAGTTTTGTCACGACTAGCTCTCCCTCGACTGTCAGTAGTTCTATCAGAATGTTGTCTACTCCCATGGCCTTGTTTCAACTTTGGTCTTTCAGTGCTCTGTCAAATTCTACACAAAGTATCATATCTTCCATATCATATTCATCTACAATGTCTCCTATTTCCATAATATTGCCTTCAAGTACATTGCCCTTGTATAGACCCTTTATATACTTCTTCCACCTTTCTGCTTTCTCTTTTTTGCTTAGGCCTGGTTTCCCATCAGAGCTCTTGATTTTCATACAGGCAGTTCTCTTTTCTCCAAATGTCTCTTTAATTTTCCCGTAGGCGGCATCTATCTTACCCCTAGTGATATATGCTTCTACGTCCTTACATTTGTCCACTAGTCATTCCTGCTTAGCGATTTTGCACTTCCTGTCAATCTCATTTTTTAGACATTTGTATTCCTTATTGCCTACTTCATTTACTGCCTTTTAAATTTTCTCCTTTCACCAATTAAGTTCAATATCTCTTGTGTTAGCCCAGGATTTCTACTAGCTCTCGTCTTTTTACCTACTTGATCCTCAGCTGACTTCACTTCGTTCTTGTCAATCATATGCTAATGCTCCCTCTAAAACTCTTTGCAACCTCTGGTTCTTTCAGTTTATTCAGGTCCCATCTCCTTAAATGTGAAGTATTAACAAAAATTTTTGACTCGGCTGAGGAGTTTTTGGTACGCAGAATGCCGGAAGCAATTTCGGATGGCCCCAGGGAAGTGTTTGGGACCCTTGCTGTTCATGTTATATATTAATTATCTTGCAGACAATATTAATAGCACCAATAGATTTTTTTTGCAGATGATTTAGTTATCTATAATGAAGTACAGAAACCAAATGGCAGTTATAAGAGTCGAGGGACATGAAAGGGAAGCAGTGGTTGGGAAAGGAGTAAGACAGGGTTGTAGCCTCTCCCCGATGTTATTCAATCTGTATATTGAACAAGCAGTAAAGGAAACAAAAGAAAAATTCGGAGTAGGTATTAAAATCCATGGAGAAGAAATAAAAACTTTGAGGTTTGCCGATGACATTGTAATTCTGTCAGAGACAGCAAAGGACTTGGAAGAGCAGTTGAATGGAATGGACAGTGTCTTGAAAGAAGGATATAAGATGAACATCAACAAAAGCAAAACGAGGATAATGGAATGTAGTCAAATTAAGTCGGGTGATGCTGAGGGAATTAGATTAGGAAATGAGACACTTAAAGTAGTAAAGGAGTTTTGCTATTTAGGGAGTAAAATAACCGATGATGGTCGAAGTAGAGAGGATATAAAATGTAGACTGGCAATGGCAAGGAAAGCGTTTCTCAAGAAGAGGAATTTGTTAACATCGAGTATAGATTTAAGTGTCAGGAAGTCGTTTCTCAAAGTATTTGTATGGAGTGTAGCCATGTATGGAAGTGAAACATGGACGATAACTAGTTTGGACAAGAAGAGAATAGAAGCTTTTGAAATGTGGTGCTACAGAAGAATGCTGAAGATAAGGTGGGTAGATCACATAACTAATGAGGAGGTATTGAATAGGATTGGGGAGAAGAGAAGTTTGTGGCACAACTTGACTAGAAGAAGGGATCGGTTGGTAGGACATGTTTTGAGGCATCAAGGGATCACAAATTTAGCATTGGAGGGCAGTGTGGAGGGTAAAAATCGTAGAGGGAGACCAAGAGATGAATACACTAAGCAGATTCAGAAGGATGTAGGTTGCAGTAGATACTGGGAGATGAAGCAGCTTGCACAGGATAGAATAGCATGGAGAGCTGCATCAAACCAGTCTCAGGACTGAAGACCACAACAACAACAATGAAGTATTATCTGAAAAAGCTTGTCGATTATTGTGTCAGATCTTAAAAAGATTTCAAAGCAGTGCAAAAATTGTCAACTTGCCTTACATGTAAAACTGTGTACTTTACAAATTGAAAAACATAGTATCCTATGACTATAACATTAATGAGTCACAGTTGGAATTCATCAACGCATACATATACCTTAGTGTGACAATTAATAGGGATATGAAATGGAACAATCACATAATCTCAGATTTAGACAAAGCAGATGGAAGACTTCAGTTCTTTGGTGCAATACTAGGGACATGCAATCATTCTACAAAGGAAACTGCATACAAAACACTCATGCAACCTATCCTTGAATATTACTCAACCTTGTGGAATCCTTTACAAAATAGGACGCCGATACAAAGAAGGGCAGCATGAATGCTCACAAGTTTGTCTGAGCTATGGGAGAGTGTTACAAAGATGTTAAAAGAACTAAACTGGCATATGCTTGAAGATTTACACAAACTATTTCATGAAAATCTACTTGGAAAGTTTTAGAACCAACTTTAAGTGATGAATTTAGGAACACATCACAACCCCTTATATATCACTCCCACTGGGATCATGAAGACAAGTTTAGACTGGTTACAGTTTGCACAGAGTCATTTAAGCATTTGTTCTTCCTACGCTCCTTATGGGGAAGGAACGGAAAGAAGTCCTAGTAACTGGTACAATGGAATGCACCCTCTTATACTGCACTTCACTCTACACTCTAGTTTGCATAATACAGATGTTGATGTAGACATAGATCCACAAAGTACCCCCATATCCACAGTGTTGCCCCAGTCTGTGTGCAGTCTTTTGGTAGGCACCCAGGATGGACATCCACAGTGATAGAGGCCATGCATGTTGCAGTCATGGGCAAAGTAACCACCAAATATGCAACTTTCTGGCACCAATGCATCCATCTATATCCAGAATGGCTGCACCAACTAATGCTGCCATCTACAACACTGCCTCTGTCACATCCAGACGTTGCACCAGTGGTAGATATATCACTCTCCACCCATTTAGACATAGCTCAGATGCTGCTATCATACCCAAATGCACCTAAATGCCTTCGTGACACCAGGGAAATCACAATGGCCACTTTGACCCTTGAGCGATTTGACTGCGCTGGTAAAGTATGTCACAAATGATGGCATGTACTCATTGTCAATAATCCATGAAGGCTGTCAGAGCAGACTCAGATGCCCTTGAAGATGTGGGCTGGATAGTACCATCAGGGAGTGCTGCATAGCTTTTCTTGTCGCCTAGACTGTGGTAGCGGCCCCTTATTAGTTAGAGGACCCACACAACCGACACGCAAGATGGGCTGCCAACCTCCTTTCAGGAGTACGGAGAGGAAAATCACCAGCGGATATAAATGCTAAGAGGCTTTCCAAATAAAAACAGAACTACTTTTCCAGACAATATGTGACAGTGTTCCACCAAACGGAACTCGTATGACTCATGTAGCACTCCGATGACCTGGCTTTATAAGCATGCACGGACAGTCAGACCAGCAGTGTTTATGTGCTGTTGGGCAACAGCTCCAGCCAGTACTTATGCCGGCCCTAGTATTGTACACACTCGCTGTAGCATTGTAGTAGCATGTCGTATTTTGTAACTGGTATAGTACATTTTGTTCCATTGTCTTGTTTCCTTATCTGGCTTGCCACCCCAAGAATTGTGAGGTTTTCTTGTTGTTCTTGGATTTAAAACTCAGTGTATGCCAAGAAGGAGTTTTTCTTTAATTATAATAAAATGTGTTCAAATTGACTGTTAGTTCTTTCCTGCCAACCACAGGACACTACAGTTACTGGTGACGAGGATAAAACTTCAGTTTTCGAACGTAATGGCCTCCACCAAGGAACTTCTTTAGTACGTGAAGCACTCACATGTTCAGAACTTCACCCTCACTCGCCAGCATTGCAAGAGGTAGGTCATAGAGTTGATTCCATTGCAGAAGCATTGAACACTTTGCACGTGGCTACAGCGATGTTTCCGGCTTTCGATAGTTCTGTTGAACCACGGTCAAATTATGTCATATGGTTGGAACAACATTTACTGGCACATGGAATCCACAATGAAAATCAAATTCAGGCTTTTTTTTATCAACAGTTTGTACACAGATGTGTCATTTAATTCAACAACTTAACCTTGAGCAGTCCCCTCGTGATCTCTCATTTACCCATATTAAGGGTTACCTTTTTGAGTACTCTGATGCACAAATACACATCACCGTCACCCCTCAGACTTTCTGTTCTTGTCGAAGGTCCCAAGGTCAGACATATCGGGAATGGATTATGAGGCTCCAGGATCTCTCCCGCGATTGTAAATTCCAGTGTGCCAACGTTGCTTGCAATCATTCTTATGCCTCTTTGTTGATTCACGATATGGTGATGTTTCACGCACCAGACGGGGGTCTCCGGGCTGATATTTTGAAGTTACAGGACCCGTTCCTTGACACCAGACTGCTGATCATTCATGCATTTGAACAGTCTCACCAGCTACAGCCAGCACGTCTTGATCCACCTGTTTTTGCGGCCCTCCAGTTGCCTAGTGCCAAGAGGGAGTCTCGTCAATATGCTGGCCTTTTCTGTGACAGGACGTCTTTCACACAACTTCCAACCTGTCCGGACTGTTTCCGGACTCACCAACGGTCGGAGTGCCCCCATCAGCTAGCAGCCAAATGGGTCATATCGCCGTGGTATGTCAGGCTTCACAGAAACATTACGTAGATGCCACACTTCCTGCAGACACACACGCTCATCACGAATCATCACCTCAGGGTCTGGAAGCCTCACATTCCATTGACAGCCAAGTATTCTCCATCATTCCCCAGTCAGGTGCCTGTTTTCTCCTTACGCTGGAGGTCGTGCATATTCTGGTGGTCTTCCAAATTGACACAGCATCATCCGTTTCTACTGTGGATGGTGCCACTTACTAACACTTGGGCTTGCTGGCTTTATCCCTGTACACTCGCACCTTGTGCAGTTTACATAATCACTCTATATCAATCGATGGCATTTTTCTCCACTCAAATCTCTTACAACGTTTGTTCCTTCACCGCTCAGTTTTTGGTGGTCGGATCCCTCGGCGCTACTAACCCTCTGGAAGTGGACATTTTTGGCCGTCTGGGTTTATCAGTGCAGGGTGTGGTACAGGTGGTGTCTATTTCCTCATCGGCTACCTTCCTTGCCCCGTTGCTCAGCAAATACGAAACTTTGGTCTCATCGTCCACACCAGGGGTGAAGGGTTTTACCGCACATGTTCAGTTTCTTCCCTCTGCTGTTCCTCATTGTTTTTAAGGCCTGCATGGTCTGCTTTCCGCTCCAAGAGAGGGTCCAGGTGGAACTTCGCTGCTTACAAGATGAAGGCGTCCTTTCTCCCATAGTGCACAGTTGCTAGGCGATGCCTATCATGATAGTCGAGAAGCTGAACGGTGCTTTACGCATCTGTGGTGATTTTAAGGTCACAGTCAAGTCTCAGTCCGTCATTGATGCATATCCTGTCCCATCAGTGGATGACATGCTCACACGTCTTGTGGGCTCGACCGTTTTTGCCAAAATTGATTTGCACAATGCTTATTTGCAGTTGCCGTTGGATGAGGAATCGCAGCAGATCCTAGTGATCAATACCCCGTGTGGCCTTTTCCAGTGAAACTGCCTCCCGTTTGGCATTACCAGTGCTCCCGCCATTTTCCTATGTTATTTGGAACGCCTCAAGAGCCATGTGCCTGTGAGACCAATTATTTGGACGATGTCATCGTCGGTGGCTCGTCTGCAGTGGACCTCGTGGACAAGCTGGATTGGCTGTTTCAGGTTTTTTCTGAGGCTAACCTGCATTGCTGGAAGGTAAAGTTTGACTTTTTTGCATGAAAGGTCACTTACCTTGGGTTCACAATTGATTCCCATGGCCTACACACCTCTAAGGAATATGTCGAGGTGATTCAAAACCTCCCTCCTCCCTCCAATGTGAAGCAACAGTATACCATCCTTGGTCAAATCAACTATTATCACTGGTTTATACCCCATGCTGCCTCGATTTTGGCACCCCTGACAGGGTTATTGTGCAAGGGTGGATGTTTGGTTTGGGAGAGGGTGTGTGAGCAGGCTTTCATATGTCTCAAATCAGTTCTCTCCCACCCTCCTTGTCTGACCACTTACGATCCTCCCCTGCCCCTCATCATCTCCAATGATGTCACAGACTATGGCCTGGGTGCGGTCCTCCCGCAAGTGGTTGACGGCGATGAGAGACCCGTGGCCAGAAAATTGACTGACACTCAAACCAAATACAGTCAAATTGAAAAGGAAGCTTTGGCGCTGGTTTTCGTCCTGACGAAATTCTAAAGTTTCATGGATAGTCGTAATTTCATTCTGAAGACCAACCACAAACCTTTTGGTACACCTGGGTGCTGCAGTGTCCACCCAGACAGCGTGCCGCCTTCAGCGCTGGCACTCTTCCTGGCTACGTTCGACTTTGATATTGTCTATCGCACCTCTGAACAGCACACAAACTCCGATTTTTTGCCTTGCCTGCCTGCTGGGGTAGGCTGTGAGTCTGATGCCTCCCCCTTGGTTTGTTTCCATGTGGAACCAGATATGAACCTAGCTCTGGATGCATTTCCATTGGATGCCGATGCAGTCTGGTGGGCCACTGCTCAGGATTGGACACTGCAAGCTCCCTGCTGCCAAATTGCTGCGGGTTTTCCAACTAGCAATTGTAGCGCCCACAATGCAGAGTTGCAGCATTTTTGGGATCATTGGCACAGTCTCTTTTTCCACAGTGGCATCATCCCTTTGCATAGTGGCTCCGATGTTCCATGGGTGGTCATAATGAATCTGTTGTGCCGCCGTGTCCTCGACCTCCTCCACGCTGGCCACTGGGGCATCATCTTCACTGAACACCTGTCACACCGACATCTTTATTGGGGCGGTTGGGATAAAGACATTGCATCCCTCGTGTCATCCTGCACCATGTGCCAAACACGTCAGGCAGCACCCCCACTTCAGTATTTTTTGTAGCTGGATGGAGCTGCTCCGTGAGAATGTCTCCATTTGAATTTCTCCACAGGTCTGTTTCATGGTTACCCGTGGTTCATACTGATCAACTCTGGGTCGAGATACCCTTATGTCTCCCACTTGATGAACAATACTTCTGTTGAGACTATCAAAATTCTCCGGCGCCTCTTCGCTGTCGTGGGACTCCCCAAAATGGTCCACAGTTTACTTCAATTGAGTTTAAGCAATTCTGTACTGCCAATTGAATTTCCCTCATCCAGCCGCCCTATTTCACCCTATGTCAAACAGTCAGGCAGAACATTTTGTGGGGACATTCAAGACCCAGCTCAATAAGCTGCTGAGATATCACCTACTGGTGGAGGCCGTGCTTCCCTTTTTGGCTACATATCAGACCACCCTCCATGATGGTAAAAGTCCAGTGGAGATATTTCATGGTCGACCATTCTGCTCTCCCTTATCTGTTCTGGTTTTTGAGGCTTCTCACCCTCCTGCCCACAAACCGGCGCACTCCTTTCGTGTCAGGCAGGAGGTCTGGGTGCAAATCTTCTCTCATCCATGGGTGCACTGGGCACTTGTGGTCATCACCAAGTTCTGCGGCCATGTGATGGCATCTCTACGGTGGGCCAATGGTTCCACGACCAGCTGGCATATCAACCATCTCTGCCCCCTTCCGGTGGACAACAACACCCTGGGGAGCTGTCAGTGCCTATCACCGCCTGTCCTGTGGTGGAATCTCCACTTCTGCCACTGCCTCAGCCACTGTCTCCGCTGCCAGATGCCAGTGCTGCATCGCCACCTCCCACCCCTGCCAGCCACAAACCCATGGACGTTGACCACGATGCTTCTACTCCTATTGACATTTGTGGTGCCGTGCAATTTTTTTTTTTTTTTTACTCATGTAGTACTCGGCCAAATTGGCTTTATAAGCATGCCAGGATAGTCAGACCTACAGTGTTTTACCTACCTGTTGGGCAACAGTTCCAGCCAGTACTTACGCTGGCCCTAGCATTGTATACACTTCCCATAGGATTGTAGTAGCATGTTGTATTTTGTGATTGGTTGAGTAGATTTTGGCCAGTATTTTCTTCCATTGTCTTGTTTCCTTATCTGGTTTACCACCCCAAGAGTTGTGGGGTTTTCTTGGTGTGCTTGTGTTTAACACTTAGTGTATGCCAAGAAGGCATTTTTCTTTAATTACAATAAAGTTTGTTCAAATTGACTATTAGTTCTTTCCTGCCGACTGCAGGAGACTATGTATACTTCACAATAGATCCAGTAGACACATCACTGACCCTGATCACCACCCTCCATCACCTCAAATAAGGCATAAATGGAGTGCTTCTGTCCCTGCAGACCTATTTCAATAATAAAGGGTGTAATATTGTGGGATATCAATACTGACAATCCATCAGAGCTCATGGAAGCAGCATAACTATGTTGTGTGCCATTACATTAGACAAGCTGCAGCCACCAGTCTCAAGGTTGGAACAAAGGCAACCGTGATATACATGAGCAAGTTTATGTTATGATATAACTTACTTCCAACACAATTCTGGTTGGACCTTCTCACTGCTATAGTAATTATATTTAGACACTGGGTATTAACTCTGTTTAATGGACTTGTGAATGTGCTGCTTTTGGGACTTTGACTTTGTATCAGACATTTCTCAGATGTGTACCAGACAGTGCCCACTGGCACCATATTAATCAATTCTCACGGTTGTAGCTTTACCTCCATGTGTAGTGCTGTACTCACAGTTCTTGTATTAAATGTGAACTGTAGTTTATTCATCTCATATAGGGGCAGTGGCAAGGGGAGAGGGGGTGAGCTATAGCCCCCCCTCCCCCAAATACCTTCAGAAATCAGCAAATATATTACTTCAACAGATTCAATCTTTTTTTATAATTATATAGCAATATAGCTTGCACTGTATTTCAAACACATTTTAACAAAAGAATAAAAGGTAAATATCATTTAACTTAAAATGGGCATATTATTATTTATTAATATACATTGGATGTAATGTCATCGACATATTCAAAAAGAGAAACAGAGACGAATGAGCATGATAAATTGGGCAGAAGACGGAAATAGCCAGTGAATTTTATTACAGAATTTTTTTTATATTCATGTCAAGTTCAAGATTTTTCATTCATGTCAACTTCTGTAAACAGAAAATTAATGAAAACTTATATGTTGTAAGTTGACCTTTTTTATGGTTTATGCAATTTATAAAATCTTCCATGTTAAAATAAGATTTTTACCCTGAACTCCAAAACAGTTACCAAAAACTACTTTAAGCAACACCAAATTTTACCAATTCGTCAGTGGAGGACCCCAACTCTCCTTTTGTTAAGCAATATTCCATTTCTCAAACTCCACACCCCCTCTATAATTTGCCACCCCCTTCACTGATTTCTAGAATTGCCCTTGATCTCATGCAATACATTTTGTTTACATACTGAAGATTTGTCAGAAATTTACATTACAGTTAAAAATACTTTTAGACTAATACATAATAATATAGCACTGAGATGATTTTTCTATGAACGATTATATATATACTAATTAGGATATGTAACAAGCGTATCTAGCTCATATTACCAGTTAGTTCTGCACAAATTCATCCATTGAGTAATGGCATTTCTGTACCAATGTCTCATATAGCCTTCTTTTCAGTAGACCCAATTTCATCATCATTAACATGCTCCCTTTTAATTTTTTATAGATTTTCATTCCTGATTATTGAGGAGCATACAACTAGAGGTGGTGGGTGGTAGGCATAAAGATTTCTTTGTTCTTTGTGTCATATGTGTGAACAAAATGGTTTCACTCAAACAGTTGCTGTCCGGTATACAAGAAGACTGTTGAACATATATTTGGATAGGTCCACACCATGATAGCCAAGTTTCTCAAAAAAAAAAAAACACTGCTATATCTGATAATAGATTCACAGGAACTTGTATTTGCTACTTATTGTGATTCCGTGTCAGCTGCAGTTGATAATATTTGCAATGCAAATATAAACATCTGTATATCAGTTACTGTATTCAAAATCTTCTCTCCCGACAATGTTGTGGAGACTGAATGGTTGAGTAAATCCACAGTATTTGCAATAAGAAAATACCACAGCATGAGATAATGAAGAAAGGTATGTATTTTTAGCCAAATAATTACTGGTGCTAAAGCAAAGATTTTACTGGAACTTAACTGGAACCTCAGTTAATTTGAGTGCAGCTTCCACAATTAAAAAAAATAGCTTGCTTGTGACAGGGGATGTTCTGATAATGTGGCATGTGGATAAATTTCTGAGTTTATTGGATACACTGTTAAAGAAACTGTACAGTAAGGGCAAATACTCTTACCACAAACCTGTATTATCCCTACACCAGGATTCCTATGCTGCACTTGTTGCTGCTATAACATGCCCAATGCTTCCACCCACTACTGCTTAATCCAGCCCCACCTCTGGTAAATCCTACAACACTGAAGTAAAATCAACATATACAATCACATATTTTGTTTACCAACTAATGTGTACTCACTGCATGGTTTCGTATATAGCAATAAGCAGCACTAAAGACACTGAGTGCATAAATAAACACACAAGAACTTTGTGAGTACAGCTATATGTTACATGGTTTTCAGCCTGCTGTTTTCAGCTTTCTGCTTCCCATGCAGTGTCTAATCTGGCTTTATTTGGTATTTAGCATTCATGCTCCTCACTACCACTTGGAGGATAAGGGTGAGTTTGTCAGCTACAGCTGAAAGGTGCTTGTCATGAGGATGCATCTGAGTATTCAGTCTGATGAGACAAAGCAGATGTGTTGCCTTGCAAGTTAGTTTTGACATAACTTAGCGAAGTAAGAAATCAGAAAAAGAAATGTCAGGTACGGCCTTTCTGCCATACATTTCCAGAGTGATGGACAGAAGTGGCCATATATTGCACAAACACAGCATAAAGACGATTTTCAAACTGACAAGGAAGATCAAAGAGTGTCTTAGATCAGCGGGACCCACTTGCAATGTCGGGAATATACCGCATACCATGCACATGTGGAAAAGTTTATGTTGGAATGTCTGGATGATCAGTCAACACCAGGATCAAAGAACATAAGTGACATTGCAGGTTGGGGCAGGTGGAGAGATTGGCCATGGCAGAGCACACACTGAGACCGACTGACCACATAATAAAATTTTCTGACATGGAAGTTCTGGCTGTAGAGAAGCACTATCACACCCGCTTGTTCAGAGAAGCTGTAGAAATACAAAATCACATGAATACCTTCAACAAGAAAGAGGAAGGCCTTAAGGTAAATGGATCCTGGCTTCCCGTACTGCAGCAAACAACAGCCACAGGTAGCAAGATGAGAATTGCACCGGGAATGACCACGGAGAAGCCCTCGGTCGTTGGTACACCAGGTACATATAGTCTGCAGCTGCGAGCTCAGCTCCAGTTCACCACTGGCAATGTAGGATGAAGCTTTGACAATGCCAGCCACTCGTGCTGGTGAAATGTCAGTGAAATCATCAGATGAATGTCGCCCAAAGAACCCAAGACAGAAGCCAGTATGCAGTTTGTCAACAAGTACCCACAAAAGCCTGAACAAATTTGTATTTGACATAACTGCTTCAACTTTTTATTTATATGTATATGCAATGGAATGGATTTATGTTACCACAATTATCTTTTTATCTATTACTGTTAGTTTTATTATCATCTTGCAGTTTAGAGATATTTAATTTTAATTTTAACTTTCATATACAACTGAAGATGGAACTGAGTCCCTGAAACATGGTAGTGCACAGACTGAAGTCAATAAATAACTGTACAACTACTGAGGATGTTTTAATCATAAACGTTACATATAACAGGTATGGATGTCCCACCAGAAAAGAATTATGTTACTTATATAATGGCTGCATATATTCTCTGTGACTTTATTTTGCAAAGTAAAACAAGAAAAGCATTGTTAAGAAGAATATGAAATCATTCGCCTTTACCTAGAAGCTGCAATAACTTAAAATCATTATAACTAAACATCTTGCATCTCAAGAGAGCTGTTGTGTGCCACTTATACCATTTAGCCTTACACCAATGCTGGTGATTTACCAATTGCAGTTTAAACTTTTAATTCCACTTCATTTTCTGATGCATAAAAAAATAAAAAATCCTTCCAACAGAGAAGAAAATGGCACCTCATTTTGGAAAGCCAATCTTTACCGTTTTGTATATGCTTTGTGGTGCTGCCATTGCCATTTCTGTATATATATATATATATATATATATATATATATATATATATATATATATCCAAAAACAAAGATGATGTGACTTACCAAATGAAAGTGCTGGCAGGTCGACAGGCACACAAACGAACACAAACATACACACAAAATTCAAGCTTTCGCAACAAACTGTTGCCTCATCAGGAAAGAGGGAAGGAGAGGGAAAGACGAAAGGATGTGGGTTTTAAGGGAGAGGGTAAGGAGTCATTCCAGTCCCGGGAGCGGAAAGACTTACCTTAGGGGGAAAAAAGGACGGGTATACACTCGCACACACACACATATCCATCCACACATATACAGACACTAGCAGACATATTCATATGTCTGCTAGTGTCTGTATATGTGTGGATGGATATGTGTGTGTGTGCGAGTGTATACCCGTCCTTTTTTCCCCCTAAGGTAAGTCTTTCCGCTCCCGGGACTGGAATGACTCCTTACCCTCTCCCTTAAAACCCACATCCTTTCGTCTTTCCCTCTCCTTCCCTCTTTCCTGATGAGGCAACAGTTTGTTGCGAAAGCTTGAATTTTGTGTGTATGTTTGTGTTCGTTTGTGTGCCTGTCGACCTGCCAGCACTTTCATTTGGTAAGTCACATCATCTTTGTTTTTGGATATATTTTTCCTTCGTGGAATGTTTCCTTCTATTATAACTATATATATATATATGAATATAATAGAGGGAAACATTCCACGTGGGAAAAATATATTTAAAAAGAAAGATGATGAGACTTACCAAACAAAAGCGCTGGCAGGTCGATAGACACACAAACAAACACAAACATACACACAAAATTCTAGCTTTCGCAACCACCGGTTGCCTCGTCAGGAAAGAGGGAAGGAGAAGGAAAGACAAAAGGATATGGGTTTTAAGGGAGAGGGTAAGGAGTCATTCCAATCCCGGGAGCAGAAAGACTTACCTTAGGGGGAAAAAAGGACAGGTATACACTCGCACACACACACATATCCATCCACACATACACAGACACAAGCAGACATTTGTAAAGGCAAAGAGTTTGGGCAGAGATGTCAGTCGGGACGGAAGTACAGAGGCAAAGATGATGTTGAAAGACAGGTGAGGTATGAGCGGCGGCAGATTGAAATTAGAAATTAGCGGAGATTGAGGCCTGGCGGATAGCGGGAAAGAGGATATGCTGAAGGGCAAGTTCCCATCTCTGGAGTTCTGACAGGTTGGTGTTAGTGGGAAGTATCCAGATAACCCGGACGGTGTAACACTGTGCCAAGATGTGCTGGCCGTGCACCAAGGCATGTTTAGCCACAGGGTGATCCTCATTACTAACAAACACTGTCTGCCTGTGTCCATTCATGCGAATGGACAGTTTGTTGCTGGTCATTCCCACATAGAACGCTTCACAGTGTAGGCAGGTCAGTTGGTAAATCATGTGGGTGCTTTCACATGTGGCTCTGCCTTTGATCGTGTACACCTTCCGGGTTACAGGACTGGAATAGGTGGTGGTGGGAGGGTGCATGGGACAGGTTTTACACCGGGGGCAGTTACAGGGGTGGAGCCAGAGGGTAGGGAAGGTGGTTTGGGGATTTCATAGGGATGAACTAAGAGGTTACGAAGGTTAGGTGGACGGCGGAAAGACACTCTTGCTGGAGTGGGGAGGATTTCATGAAGGATGGATCTCATTTCAGGGCAGGATTTGAGGAAGTCGTATCCCTGCTGGAGAGCCACATTCAGAATCGGATCCAGTCCCGGAAAGTATCCTGTCACAAGTGGGGCACTTTTGGGGTTCTTCTGTGGAAGGTTCCGGGTTTGAGGAGATGAGGAAGTGGCTCTGGTTATTTGCTTCTGTACCAGGTCGGGAGGGTAGTTACGGGATGCAAAAGCTGTTTTCAGGTTGTTGGTGTAATGGTTCAAGGATTCCGGACTGGAGCAGATTCGTTTGCCACGAAGACCTAGGCTGTAGGGAAGGGACCGTTTGATGTGGAATGGGTGGCAGCTGTCATAATGGAGGTACTGTTGCTCGTTGGTGGGTTTGATGTGGACGGACGTGTGAAGCTGGCCATTGGACAGGTGGAGGTCAACGTCAAGGAAAGTGGCATGGGATTTAGAGTAGGACCAGGTGAATCTGATGGAACCAAAGGAATTTAGGTTGGAGAGGAAATTCTGGAGTTCTTCTTCACTGTGAGTCCAGATCATGAAAATGTCATCAATAAATCTGTACCAAACTTTGGGTTGGCAGGCCTGGGTAACCAAGAAGGCTTCCTCTAAGCGACCCATGAATAGGTTGGCGTACGAGGGGGCCATCCTGGTACCCATGGCTGTTCCCTTTAATTGTTGGTATGTCTGGCCTTCAAAAGTGAAGAAGTTGTGGGTCAGGATGAAGCTGGCTAAGCTAATGAGGAAAGAGGTTTTAGGTAGGGTGGCAGGTGATCGGCGTGAAAGGAAGTGCTCCATCGCAGTGAGGCCCTGGACATGCGGAATATTTGTGTATAAGGAAGTGGCATCAATGGTTACAAGGATGGTTTCCGGGGGTAACAGACTGGGTAGGGATTCCAGGCGTTCGAGAAAGTGGTTGGTGTCTTTGATGAAGGATGGGAGACTGCATGTAATGGGTTGAAGGTGTTGATCTACGTAGGCAGAGATGCGTTCTGTGGGGGCTTGGTAACCAGCTACAATGGGACGGCCGGGATGATTGGGTTTGTGAATTTTGGGAAGAAGGTAGAAGGTAGGGGTGCGGGGTGTTGGTGGGGTCAGGAGGTTGATGGAGTCAGGTGAAAGGTTTTGTAGGGGGCCTAAGGTTCTGAGGATTCCTTGAAGCTCCGCCTGGACATCAGGAATGGGATTACCATGGCAAACTTTGTAAGTAGTGCTGTCTGAAAGCTGATGCAGTCCCTCAGCCACATACTCCCGACGATCAAGTACCACAGTCGTGGAACCCTTGTCCGCCGGAAGAATGACGATGGATTGGTCAGCCTTCAGATCACGGATAGCCTGGGCTTCAGCAGTGGTGATGTTGGGAGTAGGATTAAGGTTTTTTAAGAAGGATTGAGAGGCAAGGCTGGAAGTCAGAAATTCCTGGAAGGTTAGGAGAGGGTGATTTTGAGGAAGAGGAGGTGGGTCCCGCTGTGACGGAGAACAGAACTGTTCCAGGCATGGTTCAATTTGGATAGTATCTTGGGGAGCTGGATCATTAGGAGTAGGATTAGGATCATTTTTCTTCGTGGCAAAGTGATATTTCCAGCAGAGAGTACGGGTGTAGGACAGTAAATCTTTGACAAGGGCTGTTTGGTTAAATCTGGGAGTGGGGCTGAAGGTGAGGCCTTTGGATAGGACAGAGGTTTCGGATTGGGAGAGAGGTTTGGAGGAGAGGTTAACTACTGAATTGGGGTGTTGTGGTTCCAGATTGTGTTGATTGGAATTTTGAGGTTTTGGAGGGAGTGGAGCTGGAAGTGGGAGATTGAGTAGATGGGAGAGACTGGGTTTGTGTGCAATGAGAGGAGGTTGAGGTTTGCTGGAAAGGTTGTGAAGGGTGAGTGAGTTGCCTTTCCGGAGGTGGGAAACCAGGAGATTGGATAGTTTTTTAAGGTGGAGGGTGGCATGCTGTTCTAATTTGCGGTTGGCCTGTAGGAGGATGCTCTGAACAACCGGTGTGGATGTGGGAGAGGAAAGATTGAGGACTTTTATTAGGGACAGGAGTTGATGGGTGTGTTGATTGGCTGAGTGGATGTGTAGGTGAAGGATTAGGTGGGTGAGGGCAATGGATTGTTCGGTTTGGAACTGGTATAGGGACTGATGGAAAGAAGGGTTGCAGCCAGAGATGGGAACTTTAAGTGTGAGGCCTTTGGGGGTGATGCCAAATGTCAGACAAGCCTGAGAAAATAAAATATGGGAGTGTAATCTGGCTAGGGCGAAGGCATGTTTGCGGAGGGGATGTAAATAAAACTTAATGGGGTCGTTGTGGAGGTGTTGTGAGGGTGACATGGTACTAGAAGGTGGAAAGTGGAACACAAGGCTGAAATGAAAATGAAAATAAATATAAAAATATATGGGGAGAGATAAAGGTAAAACTAGAAAGCAAATGGAGATCTGGTGTGAAAAAAGGCGAAAAAGGGTTGGTTAGAGCTGGGCTATGTTGATCCTGTGGTGAACTTGTGTAGGTAGATAATGATGTGCATAAAGGTTAGGTGGTTGTGTTGCCGCCAAAACACGTTAAAGGGTGGAGAAACACTGGAAAATTTCGAAAAAACTACGTAAGGATGTATTAAAAGGGTGGTTTGGTGGTGGCAGATTATGGAAATGAAGCTAACAATTGTCTGATGAAGAAATAATGACGTTAAAACCTGTGGGAAGCGGCTAAAAATGATCGATGATGTGAGAAAAACGGAAATGGAAATAAAGCAAAAGATATTAAAAATAGCCGAAAAGGTTGTTTAATAGCTGAAAGGAACTGTTTGTGAACTGGAAACGGTGGATTTTATAGCAGCAGAAGTGTCGAAAGCGGAAAAAAAAAATTTTTTTTTGGTTATGGTTTGGAAGTGGGTTACACACACATATCCATCCGCATATACACAGACACAAGCCTTTACAAATGTCTGCTTGTGTCTGTGTATGGACATGTGTGTGTGTGCGCGAGTGTATACCTGTCCTTTTTTCCCCCTAAGGTAAGTCTTTCCGCTCCCGGGATTGGAATGACTCCTTACCCTCTCCCTTAAAACCCAAATCCTTTCGTCTTTCCCTCTCCTTCCCTATTTCCTGACGAGGCAACCATTGGTTGTGAAAGCTAGAATTTTGTGCGTATGTTTGTGTATCTATCGACCTGCCAGCGCTTTTGTTTGGTAAGTCTCATCATCTTTCTTTTTAGATTATATATATATATATATATATATATATGGTTATAATAGAAGGAAACATTGTTTATATATATATATATATATATAAAAAGAAAGATGATGAGACTTACCAAACAAAAGCGCTGGCAGGTCGATAGACACACAAACAAACACAAACATACACACAAAATCTAGCTTTCGCAACCAACGGTTGCCTCGTCAGGAAAGAGGGAAGGAGAAGGAAAGACAAAAGGATATGGGTTTTAAGGGAGAGGGTAAGGAGTCATTCCAATCCCGGGAGCGGAAAGACTTACCTTAGGGGGAAAAAAGGACAGGTATACACTCGCACACACACACATATCCATCCATACATACAAGACACAAGCAGACATGCTTGTGTCTTGTATGTATGGATGGATATGTGTGTGTGTGCGAGTGTATACCTGTCCTTTTTTCCCCCTAAGGTAAGTCTTTCCGCTCCCGGGATTGGAATGACTCCTTACCCTCTCCCTTAAAACCCATATCCTTTTGTCTTTCCTTCTCCTTCCCTCTTTCCTGACGAGGCAACCGTTGGTTGCGAAAGCTAGATTTTGTGTGTATGTTTGTGTGTCTATCGACCTGCCAGCGCTTTTGTTGGGTAAGTCTCTCATCTTTCTTTTTAAATATATTTTTCCCACGTGGAATGTTTCCCTCTATTATATTCATATATATATATATATATATATATAGTTATAATAGAAGGAAACATTCCACAAAGGAAAAATATATCTAAAAACAAAGATGATGTGACTTACCAAATGAAAGTGCTGACAGGTCGACAGACACACAAACGAACACAAACATACACACAAAATTCAAGCTTTCGCAACAAACTGTTGCCTCATCAGGAAAGAGGGAAGGAGAGGGAAAGACGAAAGGATGTGGGTTTTAAGGGAGAGGGTAAGGAGTCATTCCAGTCCCGGGAGCGGAAAGACTTACCTTAGGGGGAAAAAAGGATGGGTACACACTCGCACACACACACATATCCATCCACACATATACAGACACCTATATATATATATATATATATATATATATATATATATATATATAAAGCCACTCTTCAACCAGTTTGCTATCTTCAATGTATTTACTTATATGAGAATGAGTCTTTCTATATGAGTAACTTAAAAACACAACAGATGATTCATACAAACCTGCAAACAATTTGTTAATTCTCTAAATCCATTCTCAATAGTCTCCTTATCAGATGGAAGACATAAGCCATCTGCAATCTCCTGAGCAGTGTTACCCTTTGCACCAAGATGTACAAGAGCTAAAATTACCTGCATGCTTGTTGGGGAGAAAAACAGGTTACCTTTGACTTCTGAGAGAATCTGTAACAAAAGTAGTAGTGTTGAAAGGATACTAAGCAGAAGTTACTTCAGTGTGTCAACAACATTTATGTGCCACGAAGATAGATGTTCACAAAAATACAGTAGTAGTTTCATGAAAAGAAATTTGAAGTAAGCATCCAAGAATCCAGGACAATAGTCCTTTGGTGACACACCATTCAGCAAGGTTAAAGAAAAAGTATTTGAGAATGACTGTAAGACAACTCTGTCTCCATTGTAGACACATCATGTAAAAAAAGACTACAGTATATTCAGAGGTGTCTGACAGTCAGTTCTATGCTACATTCATGTGTGGAATGTAAGGGGAAGGTAGTATTACTCAAGAAATATATCTTCCACCATACAGATATGCCCATCAAACCAGAGAATTAATATCTTGTATTGGTTTTATTCAATACTTAGTTGTGATTTATCATTAAATTAGTAGTTGCCTCTTTTTTGAAGAGATGCAGTTATCAGAAAGTGAAATAGGAAAATATCAATAATATAAACATTACTACGAATGATTCAGTGGAATAACTTACGGCATCTACAGGAAACTGCAAATGAAGGTGAGTTTTTATCAATGTTGGACCTATATTTGTCTTTAAAACTCCATATAGCTGAAATGTTGGTTATATTGGTGGATACTATATTGTAATTTTTGTCTTCTTCGGTAATGACAGGAATGATTTTACTAATTAATTTCATTTTAGTTCAATTGAGACAGATGGAAAATGAATCATTAACCCTTACAGTACCAATGTACTTTTTATAATGAGCAGCAGCGAGGCACCCAGGGAGGGTGGGGGCCAAAGGCTGGGTTCATTGTTGCCATAAAAAAAATTATAATTCAAATTTCTAATTTTTATTGACCATTATTAACAAAATATTGTATAAAGACCTATTGATGTGTACTAAAGGTCAAGAAACTGTAAATTTCTTTTAGTACTCTCTACAAAAATGTGTTTAATATTTTTCAAACAATGGAAACTCCAGATACAAATATCAATGATATGGCAAAAGACAGGTTGGTACTTACAGTAAAGAAGACACATCAAGTTGCAGACAGGCACAATTAAAAGATGCATATACTCGTAGCTTTTGCACACAGCCTTCATCAGTAAAAGAGAGATACACACCACTCACCCACACGAGCAAGCACACCTCACCCACACGTGATCACCAACTCTAGCATTGCAGGCTGGAATGCAACACCATTTGGGGGATGAAAGCAGCAATATGGATAGGGCAGGGAAGGGGAAGGGATGGGGAGAGAAATGAACACTGTTTGGTGAAGTGTGCAACAGGTCAACAGGTACAGCATCAGGAGGTTGTGGCACAGGGAGTTGGGGAAAAAAGGAGCAAAAAAGGAAAGTAGTGGGGAAAGACAGGCAGATGCATTAGCAGAAGACTGCAAATAAATAGCATGGGAGATGAGAATGAGAATGGGGGGGGGGGGGGGGGGGGGTGCAGACTGTTGTGTGGAGGGTGTGGGGACAGTACATTACTGTAGGTTGAGGTCAGGATAATTACGGGAGTGGAAAATGTGTTGTAAGAACAACTGCCATCTGCACAGTTCAGAAAAACTGGTGGTGGAGGGAAGGTTCGGAATGGCTCAGGTAATGAAGCAGCCATTGAAATCAAGTGTGTTTTGTTCAGCTGCATGTTGTGACCCAGGGTGGTCTACTTTGCTCTTGGCCACAGTTTGGCAGTGGCTGTTCACCCTGGTAGACAGCTGGTTGGTAGTCATACCAATATAAAAAGCTGTGCAATGATTGCAGCAGAGCTGTTAAATGACATGGCTGCTTTTACAGGTGGCCTGGCCCCTGATGGGACTGGAATAGGAAATGCTGGATGAGTGGATTGGGCAGATTTTGCACCTGGGTCTTCCACAAGAATATGATCCTTGTGGCAAAGGGGTTGTACCGGGAGTGGCATGGGGATGGACTAGGATGTTGTATAGGATGGGTGGACGATGGAACACAACTTTAGAAGGTGTAGGAAGTATCTTGGGTAGGATGCCCTCATTTAAGGGCATGATGATAGGCAATCAAAGCCCTGACAAAGGATGTGGCTCAGTTTTTCCAATCCAGGGTGGCACGGGGTGAGGAAGGGGACACTGCTTTGGGACTGGTTCTTGTAGGTGGTGGAACTATTTGAGGGTGTGAGGGGAAATGGCATGGGATATCTGTTTGTGGACTAGGTCTGGGGAATAGTGCCTGCCTGTGAAAGCCTTAGTGAGATCATCAGCATACTGAGAAGGGAGTTTTTGACACTGCAGATACACCATCCCTGGATGTTCAGGCTCTGTAGGAGGAATTATTTTGTGTGAAAGGGATGACAGCTGTCAAAATGCAAGTACTGTTGGTAGTTGGTGGGTTTCATGTGGACAGAAGTGCAGATGGAGCCATCAGTGAGGGTGTCAACATCTAGGTAGGCATCATGCTGGGTTGAGGCGGACCACATGAAGTGGATGGGGGATTTGGTGTTGAGGTTGTGAAGGAATGAAGATTGAGTGTCTTGGCACTGAGTCCAGATCAGCAAGATATCATCAATGAACCTGAACCAAACTGGAAGTTTGGTGTTTTTGGAGGCTAGATGGCCAATAAAAAGGGTGACTTAGGAGGGTGCCATGTGGGTGCACATGACTGTGCCATGGATTTATTTATATACCTTCCCTTCAAATGAGAAGTAGTTATGGGTTGTGGTAAAGTTAGTAAGATCTATGAGAAATGAAGTAGTGGGTTTGGAGTCTGAAGGATGTTGGGAAAGGTAATGTTCAATAGTGGTAAGAGCATGGGCATTATGGATGCTGGTGTGTAGGAAGTTGGCATCAACATTGAGGTAAAGGGGTGGGGATGGTGGAGAGTCATGAAGGAAGCGGTTGGTGTTGGACATGGAAGGCTAGATTACAGGTAATTGGTTGGAGGTGTTGGTCAATGAGGACTAAAATTCTTCTAATGGTGGGCACAATAACCAGCCACAATGGGGTGTCTAGGATTGTTGGGCTTGTGGATTTTGGGGAGCATGAAGAAGGCAGGTGCGCGATGTGTCATAGGGATGAGGATGGAAATTGATTCAGGGGAGATGTTCTGGGAAGGGACAGTGATTGGTGTTTATATTGGACTTGTGGGATGGGTTCACTCTAGCAGAGTTTATAGGTGGAGAAGTCAGATAACTGGCAGAGGCCTTCTGCCAGGTAGTCATTACGATTCATAACAATAGTGGTGGAACCTTAGTCTGCAGGCAGGATGATAAGGTCAGGATTTGTTTTGAGGTTATGTATGCTTATTCTTTCTTCTGATGAAGGGACCTCCAGAAGGATGGTGACACTAAGTTGGAGGTCAGGAATTCCTGGAAGGTGACCAGCAGGTGGTTAGATAGTAGGGAAGGGGGGGGGGGGGAGGATGATGGTTGGACAGTGATATGAACTGGAAGATGCAGGTTTCAAATACTGGAATTAGGGTGGTTTTGTTTGGAGGGATTGGTGGTAAAGAAGTGCTTCCACTACAGGGGTCAGGAAAAGGAGAGCAAGTCTTTGACAAGTCCAGCATAGTTAAATTTGGGTGTAGGACTAAAGGTGAGGCCTTTAGATAGGACTGAAACTTCTGTGCAGCTGAGGGTTTTGGTGGAAAGGTTAGCACCAGTGTTACAGGTATGTTTTGGCTCTGGATTTCTTGAAGAGTTGGGAGGGGGTTTGGGGGGATGTGACAAGTTGAAAAGGTCAGCTAGGCAGGGTTTAGCTGCTATGAGGGGTGGATGAGGAAAAATACTGTGGGTATGATAATGGTCAGATAGTGGAGCCCTGAGATGGCAGTAGGATGTCATCAGGTTAGGTAACTTATGGAGGCAGTGTCTGGAATGCTCCTCCAGGTGCTGGAGAGCAGAGGATTCAGTTTCAGAGATCTGATGTATCAACTAGGGATTGCAGAGTAGTAGTATCTCGTGGAGGAAGAAGAGGTGGTTCTGGGATGTCTATGGCATGGAGATGTGTTTTTGCAATACCATGTTTGCGAGGGCCAGGGATTGGCAGACTCTGAAAATTTGTAGGTTGCTGTGAAATGAACTGGTGCAGAAAGATGGAGTAAAGATCCATTGTGGCATGAATGGTGTAAAGAAAATGGGAATGATGCAGAAATGGGCAAAATAGGTGTTGATGGTTGTGAGAGGAGCTGTATAACCAAAACAACATGTAAAAATGAGTGAAAAATACGTAAAGGCAAGCAGCAACATGAACAGATACGCAAAGATACACTAGACTCTCGCTAATCCAGGCCTCACTGGTCCAGCCTCTCAGTAATCCAGCGTACATCCAAAAACATATGCACAACGAATTATCATGCACAACAATGCTTAGTTAAACAATGTTTTATATACTGTATTTGACATTGTAGCTTTCTTTACAGATCGGGATCATGTCTTCTAAAAGGAAATACGTTATGCTAGACCTCAAGCAGTAACTTGAAATTTTAGATAAATTAAATCAAGGTTCTTCACAGAAAGCCATTGCTGCTCAGTTCATTGTTGGACGAGCAACTATTTATGACATCAAAAAGAAAGAAGATGTTATTCGACATTACTCAACACAAATGGATAGCGAGTTGGGAACACAGAAGGTTATGCAAAAGAGTGAGAATGAAGAACTGGACATAGCTGTTTATGAAGAAGAGGACACAGGAGGAGAGAGCATGAAGATTTCTCACACTGCTGATGCTGAAGCGCCGAGGTCTTCCTGGAGTACCGTATGCAACAACCAGATAAATGCAGTACCAATGTAATGCTTATAAAGCGGTTGCATGATAATGCATGGCACCATCGCATTATCATCATTGCGACAGTTAAAAATTGGGGACATGTTTCATAGTAAGTGATACGACTGTATAATTATGTACAGTATACACTCTAGGACTAAGTTTTCTTTGAAAATTAATGTATTTTTGGATTTAATAAAGTATATCGTCTGTGTTTTAAAATTGTATCCTTCAGTTTAATAAAGTACAGTACACTATATCCCCTATGTTTCAAAAAATTAAATAAAAAATGAAATAAATAAATAAAATAAATTTCAGACACTCAATAATCCAGAACTTCCACTTATCCAGCCCCCATATGTGCCAGGAATGTCCGCATTAGCGAGAGTCTAGTGTAGAAATACATTAAAATGCGTTAACCCAAGTAAATAAATACGTTGAAAATGTACAGAAATGTGATGCGAAGGGACGATGAGGTATGGGAGTGCGTGTGTGTTATGATAAGCGAAGAGAAAGGGAGGGAATGGTTTAGATTGAGGTTCAGAAGTTCTTGTGGCATGGGCAGGTGCAGAAAATGGGCAGGTGCAGAAAACAAAACGCTAAAGTACGTCAGGATGAGTGATGTAGTGGATCGATAGGAATGAATACAATCATGACTGTTGGAGGAAAGAATCTGTGGCATTGGATGTGCATCAACAATGTGCGTGGTCAGAAAGTCTGTGTTGTGCATTGATGATCATTGATACAGTTTTGCTCAGATGTAGATACCATTTGGAAGGTGTTGAATAAACACAGAAAGAAGAGTCCTTCATTGCTTTTGACTGGTTTTCATGACAATACAACAGACATCTTCCCCTTCCTTCTTCAGCTTCCTTTGCAGCAAACTTCTGCTTGACATGCCATCTGAGAATACTTCCCATGGTTGAAACCATGCATTTCTGGAGTTCTCTAATATTCATATTCATATATTCATAGTCCTTTCATCAATGTAAGGTTTCACGAGCTGTAGTTCCAATTCTTGAAGAAAAAGCCATTGCTTATTAGATTTTATCTTATTCATGTCTGGGAAGTTTAGTAGACACAATGGATAACCATTTAACACTGCTATGTCCACAAGAGTACAGAAAATTGATGGTGGCCACCTTCTTGTAGCCTCCTCAGTCGAAAATTTACTCACCACTTGATTGATTGTGCCAAAAATGCCTTTCGTCTCATTGTAATATAAATTTATGTCTGTTTTATTCTTAGTGTCAGCTGGTGAATGAATTGCAGTGCCATAATGTTGAGTCAGCAGCATCAGAAGGTTTTTTTCCATGGGGGAACAGTTGTGATTGGGGTATTTCCAGTACTAGAATCACTGAAAACACATTTACTGGAATATAATTCTCATCTTGATGTGTTTCAGTTCTTGGCACATGTGCTTCCTATTTGCTTGTAATGATTCCATGAGAGTTAGCTTGCGATTCCTCCACAAATCTTTGGCCAAATCAACTGAAGTGTAATATAATCTGTGGTGACACTGCACACTGTATTATATATAGGAATAACCAGGCATTTCACAACAGCTGCTGCTGAATTTGATTGTTGTGGCCTATCATTTATCTTCCCTGCATATGGCTCCAAGCTGAGAACGTATGTCGTTTTAAAGTCTTTGAGCATTTGTATAAGTATACCATAAAGGTCTGTTCAAAAAATTCCAGAACATTTGTAATTTCATGCCAATGGGATGTTGGAGCAAAATGTGGTTGGGATCTCTGCACACTCGTGTGTTTAATGCATAACTGCCAGAAGTTTCACTGTTGTGTGTACTTTAGTTATGGTTCATTGTTGTATTGAGCAGAACATTGTGTCACACAGTTTGCAAATTTCAAGATTGCAGTGTTTAAGGAACAATGTACCTGCATTAAATTTTGCATGAAACTGAAGAAAACCTTTGCAGACACACACCAAATGATGCAGGAAGCCTATGGTGATGATTGCTTAAGCCACACTTGTTGTTACAAATGATTCACACAGTTCAAAAATGACCAGATAGAAGTTAAAGGTGACCCCCATTCAGGATTCCCTTCAATGTCTACTGATGACACTCCTGTCAGAAATGTCAACAAAATCATGTGTGCCAATCAAAGACTGATTTCCCAAGAGATTGCTGATGAATGTAACATTTATGTTGGATCATGTCATGAAATCCTGATACAGCATCTTGGAATGCATCATGTTTCCACCAAGCTCATTCCATGCCTCATGAATCAATACCAGAAAGGCCTTCACCTCGCAGTCCGTGAAGAGCTTTTGGACTGTGTAAACAGGAATGAGATGTTCCTTAAGAGAACCATAACTGGTGATGAGACATAAATCTACAGTTATGATGTTGAGACCACAGTTCAGACTTCAAAATGGGTTGGGAAAGACTCTCCAAGACCAAGAGAGCTGATCAGGTCAGGTCAAATGTCAAAGTTATGCTGGTAGTTTTCTTTGACATTGAATGCTTAGTTCATCGTGAACTTGTGCCACAGGGACAAGCTGTTACTTGTGGTTTAATCAGGACATTTTGTGATGCCTGCAAGAAAATATGAAAAGGAACCAGCCTGAAATGTGGCGAAACAATTCATGGCTCCTGCATCATGATGATGCACCTGCACATTCATCTCTGTTGGTGCGTGGCTATTACACAAAAAACGAAATCACTGTGCTGCTTCATCCTCTGTACTCTCCAGACATGGCCCCTGTGGACTTTTTTTTATTTCCAAAGTTGAAAAACTTGTTGAAATGACAAAAATTTGCAATGATAGTCATTATAACAGAAAATTCACAGATGGCACTTTGCGTGATCCAGCAAGAGGTACACCAAGACTGCTTCTGGGAGTGAAATGGCATTGGGAGTGGTGTATCAACTGTGGAGGAGAGTATGTCAAAGGGTAACATGCACAATAAGTAAAAGATGGCATAGAAAAATTTTGTGGACAAACTCACACTTCCCATGTTTTGCCTCATAAAGACCTTGGCGGGACACCTGACAAGGTATGATCACAACATTTCATTAATAACAGTGTGTATCCCAGGAGAATTATAACTTGGCAGTAATTCACTCTTTTTATCAAATACTTCTCATATTGCAGCAAACTTGTCAGTTAGGCCATCAGTGAGAGTGCATCGCTAGTTCCTGCTACTACTAAGGCGAGTACACCGTTCACTTTTTACATATTTTATGAGCTTCAAACAGGAGGAGTGCAGTAATGGACAGGAACTGTGATTGTTGTGTACAGATGCGAGCTGAGCTGGTGACCCTTCGCTCACAGCTTGAGGCTGTGTTGGCTTCCGCCACACAGCTTGAGGCTGCTGCCAGGGGGTGTCACTGTGGGGGATCGGATGCGGGGATGCAAGAGATGTCGAGTACGTCCCATGTGTCCTCCGATCGGTCCACTGCTGTGACCTCCACGGGTACTGCCTGCACTGAGGTTGACCCCTCACCCATTGTCGAGTGAGAGATCATTCCAAAGTCTGGCAGGCAGCGGAAAACTTTCTGTGGGGCTGATCGTAGGGCCTCCCCGGTTCGTTTGACAAACAGGTTTCAGGCGTTATCTGTTGCTGACAATGTCTCTGAGCCAGATTCAGTTGTCCACCCCGTTCCAGAGGAAGCTTCTTGGCCTACAAGGTCTGGGCATTCACATGGGGTGGGTTTGCTGGTAGTTGGGAGCTCCAACTTTAGGCACATAATGGGGCCCCTTAGTAACCGAGCTGCCAAGTAGGGGATGCATTCCGGGGGGAGTCATTCCGGATGTGGAAAGGGTGCTTCTGGATGCCATGAAGAGTACAGGGTGCAGCCAACTGCAGGTGGTGGCTCATATCGGACCCAATGATGTGTGTCGCTTTGGATTGGAACAGATTCCGTCTGGTTTCAGGCAGCTAGCGGATATGGTAAAGATTGCCAGTCTTGCTTCCAAGATTAAGGCGGAGCTCACCATCTGCAGCATCGTCGATAGAACTGACTGTGGTCCTTTGGTGCAGAGCTGAGTGGAGGGTCTGAATCAGAGGCTCAGGTGGTTCTGTGACCATATAGGCTGCAGATTCCTTGACTTGCGCCATTGGGTGGTGGGTTTCTGGGTCCCGCTTAATAGGTCAGGAGTCTACTACACACAGGGGGCAGCTACATGGGTAGCGGGGGCTGTGTGGAAGGGACTGGGTGGTTTTTTAGGTTAGAGGGTCTCAGGGAACCACAGAAGGGGCATCCATCAGAAAGTGGGCAGGTAAAACACAGTAAGGTAGTTGTAGAAATTATTGGTATTGTAGTTGTAAATTGTTGTAGCTGTGTTGGGAAAGAACCAAAGATCCAAGCCCTAATAGAAAGCACTGAAGCTCAAAAAGTTGTAGGTACAGAGAGCTGGCTAAAGCCGGAAATAAGTTCAGCTGATATTTTTTTCAAACAATTTAACAGTGTACAGAAAGGATAGATTAAATACAGTTGGTGGTGGAATATTTATTGCTGTCAGAGGTAGTTTGCTTTGTAGCAAAATTGAAGTAGAAAGTTCATGTGAAATAGTATGAGTAGAGGTTATACTGACAATTGGACTAAACTATTAAATGGATCGTTTTAATAACTCCCCGACTCTGAAGACATAGTAGCTGAACAGTTCAAAGAAAACTTGAGTCTCATTTCAGATAAGTACCATGCTCATACAATAATAGTCGGTGGTGACTTCAATCCACACTCGATATGCTGGAAAAATTATACGTTTAAAGTCAGTGGCAGGCATAAAACATCATCCGAAATTGTACTGAATGCTTTCTCAGAAATTTATTTTGAACAATTAGTTCATGAGCCCACTCAAAGCATAAATGGTTGCGAAAGCATACTTGACCTTTTAGCAACAAATAATCCTGGACCAATAGTGAGTGTTGTGACAAGTATGGGGATTAGCGACCAGAAGGCAGTTGCTGTTAGGCTGAATACCGTAACACCTACAACCATCAAAAAGAAATGTAAAGTATATCTATTTAAAAAATCTGACAAAAATGCTCTTAACGCCTTTTTAAGAGACAGTCTTCACTCCTTCCGATCTGATCTTGTAAGTGTAGAAAAGTTGTGGAATGTTTTCAAAGAGATAGTATCAACAGCAATTGAGAGATATATACCACATAAATTAATAAGTGATGGTACTGATCCCCCATGGTACACAAAATGCGTCAGATCATTGTTGCAGAAGCAATGAAAAAAGCATGCCAAATTTAAAAGAACGCAAAATCTCCAAGATTGGCAAAGTTTTACAGAAGTTTGAAATATGTCACGTACTTCAATGCGAGATGCTTTTAATAATTTTCACAATGAAATTCTGTCTCGAAATCTGACAGAAAACCCAAAGAGATTCTGGTCATACATAAAGCACACCACTGGCAACGTTCACTGCACGATAACAACAGTGAAGTCACTGATGACAGTGCCACTAAAGCAGAGTTATTAAACATGGTTTTCTGAAACTGCTTCACCAAAGAAGATGAAGTAAATTTTCCTGAATTCCAATCAAGAACAACTGCCAAGATGAGAAACATAGAAGTAGATATCCTCGGTGTAACAAAGCAGCTAAATCACTTAATGAAGGCAAGGCCTCTGGCCAAGATTGTATACCAGTCAGGTTCCTCTCAGGGTATGCTGATGAAATAGCTCCATATTTAGCAATTATATAGAACCACTCACTCACAGAGAGATACATACCTAAAGACTGGAAAATTGCTCAAGTCACACCAATACCCAAAAAGGGAAGTAGGAGTAATCCGCAGAATTACAGGCCTATATCACTAACGTCGATTTGCAGTAGGGTTTTAGAACATATTTTGTATTTGAACATTATGAAGTACCTTGAAGTAAATGATTTATTGACATATGGTCAGCACGGATTCAGAAAATATCGTTCTTGTGAAACACAACAAGTACTTTATACTCATGAAGTAATAAGTGCTATCAACAGGGGATGTCAAGTTGATTCCATATTTTTAGATTTCCAGAAGGCTTTCGACACCATTCCTCACAAGCGTCCTCTAATCAAACTGCGTGCCTATGGAGTATCGCCTCAGTTGTGCGACTGGATTCGTGGTTTCCTGTCAGAAAGTTCACAGTTCATAGTAATAGATGGAAAGTCATTGAGTAAAATAGAAGTAATGTCTGGCCTTCCCCAGGCAAGTGTTATAGGCCCTCTATTGTTCCTGGTGCTCCAATGAACCATGGACCTTGGCGTTGGTAGGGAGGCTTGTGTGCCTCAACGATACAGATAGCCGTACCGTAGGTGCAACCACAACGGAGGGGTATCTGTTGAGAGGCCAAACAAACGTGTGGTTCCTGAAGAAGAGCAGCAGCCTTTTCAGTAGTTGCAGGGGCAACAGTCTGGATGATTGACTGATATGGCCTTGTAACACTAACCAAAATGGCCTTGCTGTGCTGGTACTGCGAACAGCTGAAAGCAGTGGGAAACTACAGCTGTAATTTTTCCCGAGCACATGCAGCTTTACTGTATGATTAAATGATGATGGCGTCCTCTTGGGTAAAATATTCCGGAGGTAAAATAGTCCGCCATTCAGATCTCTGGGTGGGGACTACTCAAGAGGACGTCGTTATCAGGAGAAAGAAAACTGGCGTTCTACGGATCAGAGCGTGGAATGTCAGATCCCTTAATCGGGCAGGTAGGTTAGAAAATTTAAAAAGGGAAATGGATATGTTAAAGTTTGATATAGTGGGAATTAGTGAAGTTTGGTGGCAGGAGGAACAAGACTTCTGGTTGGGTTATAAATACAAAATCAAACAGGGGTAATGCAGGAGTTGGTTTAGTAATGAATAAAAAAAAAATAGGAGAGAGGGTCAGCTACTACAAACAGCATAGTGAACGTATTATTGTGGCCAAGATGGTCACGAAGCCCACGCCTACTACAGTACTACAAGTTTATATACCAACTAACTCTGCAGATGACGAAGAAATTGAAGAAATGTATGATGGGATAAAAGAAATTATTCAGGTATTGAAGGGAGACGAAAATTTAATAGTCATGGGTGACTGGAATTCGATAGTAGGAAAAGGAAGAGAAGGAAATGAAATAGATGAATATGGAATGGGAGTAAGGAATGAAACAGGAAGCCACCTGGTAGAATTTTGCACAGAGAATAACTATAGCTAACACTAGGTTCAAGAATTGTAAAAGAAGGTTGTGTACATGGAAGAAGCCAGGAGATACTGAAAGGTTTCGGTTAGATTATATAATGATAAGACAGAGATTTAGGAAACAAGTTTTAAATTGTAAGACATTTCCAGGAACAGATGTGGACTCTGACCACAATCTATTGGTTATGAACTATAAATTAAAACTGAAGAAACTGCAAAAAGGTGGGAATTTAAGGAGATGGGACCTGGGTAAACTGACAGAACCAGAGGTGTGGAGAATTTCAGGGAGAACATTAGGGAATGATTGACAAGAATGGGGGAAAGAAGTACAGTAGAAGAAGAATGGGTAGCTTTGAGAGATGAAATAGTGAAGGCAGCGGAGGATCAAGTAGGTACAAAGACAAGGGCTAATAGAAATCCTTGAGTAACAGAAGAGATACTGAATTTAATTGATGAAAGGAGAAATACAAAAATGGAGTAAAGCAGGCAAAAAGGAATACAATCATCTCAAAAATGAGATCGACAAGAAGTGCTGGCTAAGCAGGGATGGCTAGAGGACAAATGTAAGGATGTAGAAGCGTATATCACTAGGGGTAAGATAGATACTGCCTACCGGAAAATTAAAGAGACCTTTGGAGAAAAGAGAGCCACTTGTATGAATATCAAGAGCGCAGGTGGAAACCCAGTTCCAAGCAAAGAAGGGAAAGCAGAAAGGTGGAAGGAGTATATACAGGGTCTATACAAGGGCGATGTACTTGAGGACAATATAATGGAAATTGAAGAGGATGTAGATGAAGATGAAATGGGAGATACAATACTGTGTGAAGAGTTTGACAGAGCACTGAAAGGCCTGAGTCGAAAGAAGGCCCCGGGAGTAGACAACATTCCATTAGAACTACTGATGGCCTTGGGAGAGCCAGTCCTGACAAAACTCTACCATCTGGTGAGCAAGATGTATGAGACAGGTGAAATACCCTCAGACTTCAAGAATAATAACTCCAATCCCAAAGAAAGCAGGTGTTGACAGATGTGAAAATTACCAAACTATCAGTTTAATAAGTCACAGCTGCAAAATACTAATGCGAATTCTTTACAGACGAATGGAAAAACTGGTAGAAGCTGACCTCGGGGAAGATCAGTTTGGATTCTGTAGAAATGTTGGAACTCGTGAGGCAATACTGACCTTACGACTTATCTTAGAAGCTAGATTAAGGAAAGGCAAGCCTACATTTCTAGCATTTGTAGACTTAGAGAAAGCTTTTGACAATGTTGACTGGAATACTCTCTTTCAAATTCTAAAGGTGGCAGGGGTAAAATACAGGGAGTGAAAAGCTATTTACAATTTGTAGAGAAACCAGATGGCAGTTATAAGAGTCGAGGGCCATGAAAGGGAAGCAGTGGTTGGGAAGGGAGTGAGACAGGGTTGTAGCCTCTCCCTGATGTTATTCAATCTGTATATTGAGCAAGCAGTAAAGGAAACAAAAGAAAAATTTGGAGTAGGTATTAAAATCCAGGGAGAAGAAATAAAAACTTTGAGGTTTGCCGATGACACTGTTAAATCTGTCAGAGACAGCAAAGGACTTGGAAGAGCAGTTGAACGCAATGGACAGTGTCTTGAAAGGAGGATATAAGGTGAACATCAACAAAAACAAAATGAGGATAATGGAATTTAGTCGAATTAAATTGGGTGATGCTGAGGGAACTAGATTAGGAAATGAGACACTTAAAGTAGTAAAGGAGTTTTGCTATTTGGGAAGCAAAATAACTGATGATGGTCGAAGTAGAGAGGATACAAAATGTAGACAGACAATGGCAAGGAAAGCGTTTCTGAAGAAGAGAAATTTGTTAACATCGAGTATAGATTTAAGTGTCAGGAAGTCATTTCTGAAAGTATTTGTATGGAGTGTAGCCATGTATGGAAGTGAAACATGGACGACAAATAGTTTGGACAAGAAGAGAAAAGAAGCTTTCAAAATGTGGTGCTACTTTAGTATGTTGAAGATTATGTGGGTAGATCATGTAACTAATGAGGAGGTATTGAATAGGATTGGGGAGCAGAGAAGTTTGTGGCACAACTTGACTATAAGAAGGGATCGGTTGGTAGGACATGTTCTGAGGCATCAAGGGATCACAAATTTAGCATTGGAGGGCAGCGTGGAGGGTAAACATCGTAGAGGGAGACCAAGAGATGAATACACTGAGCAGATTCAGAAGGATGTAGGTTGCAGTAGGTACTGGGAGATGAAGGAGCTTGCACAGGATAGAGTAGCATGGAGAGCTGCATCAAACCAGTCTCAGGACTGAAGACCACAACAACAACAACATTGTTCCTGATCTATATTAACGACATAGGAGACAATCTGAGTAGCCGTCTTAGATTGCTTGCAGATGATGCTGTTATTTACCATCTTGTAAAGTCATCATATGATCGAAACGAATTGCAAAATAAGATATCCGTATGGTGCGAAAAGTGGCAATTGACCCTGAAATTCACATGACTACTAAAAGAAATCAGCTAAATTTTGATTACATGATAAGTCACACAAAATTCAATTAAAGACTTAGGGATTACAATTATAAATAACCTAAATTGGACCAATCACATAGATAATATTGTGGGTAGAGCAAACCAAAGACTGCGATTCATTGGCAGAACACTTAGAAGGTGCAACAGGTCTACCAAAGAGACTGCTTACACTACGCTTGTCTGCCGTATTTTGGAGTACTGCTGTGCGGTGTAGATCTGCATCAATTGGGACTGACAGATGACATCAAAAAAGTACAACGAAGGGCAGCTCCTTTTGTATTATCATGAAACAGGGGAGATAGTGTCACAGACATGATATGTGGATTGGAGTGGTAATAATTAAAACAAAGGCATTTTCCATTGCAACGGGATCTTCTCATGAAATTTCAATCACCAATTTTCTCCTCCAATTACAAAAACATTCTGTTGGTACACAACTACACAGGGAGAAATGATCATCATGATAAATTAAGACAAATCAGGGCTCGCACAGAAAAATTTAAGTGCTCGTTTTTCCCGTGTGCTGCTCGAGAGTGGAATGGTAGAGAGACAGCATGAAGGTGGTTCACTGAACCCTCTGCCAGGCACTTTATTGTGAATAGTAGAGTAATCAGGTAGATGTAGATGTTTGCTGTGCTCATTTTGCATCTCTTCATCATTAAATCTTACTATTGTAGTAATCTGACAGTATCTAATTCCATTCATATAAACACTATAAACAAAACTTCCTGAATTGTTGGATCATAAACCAAGAATATGTGACTTACTGTCACCCTCCTTCCCCATAATTATAAGTAGCCCTATGAATGCCATGAATTAAAGTCAGTCTGTTTTGGGTAAATTCTGTCTCAATGCTTCTCTACTGGTATGCTTTAGTATGATGTTAACAATTTCTTGAGATAAAATCTTTTCAAATTATTCCCTTGTTGTCCTACTTTACCTTCATTTCTCAGGTCTTCTCGCTCTTTCTCTATGTTTTGTGCTGATTGCTTTGTGATACAAGGAGGTTTGGTCATAAAAGCTTTTCAGTGATTGTAAAATACTTATCACTGACATCACCAGCTGTGTCTTCATCTGCTGCAGGTGCCCAGAGTTGTCTTCAGAGTCTGTTTGTACACCATCACTGTCCATATCCTTGTGCACAACACATTCCTCTTCAGTTTCACTCACCACTTCATCTCTATCACCAAATTCAATTTCAGAATCTGTAGATTCTTTTAAAATGTCTGATACTTCTCTCACAGTAAAAGCACGATACTACATTTTCAATCACAGTTGCCACATAGAAAAATTCAATGTTCAGAGGGTCTACACCACTGAAATGTTGTAATTTATGGAATAAGACATTTGTTGTCAAGTCACATCTACGACTAAGGAGGTAGACTTTACGACAACTGCCATTAGACTTAAAATAACAGATTAAGTTTAGCTGATAAAATTAATATATTTTTTTTGGTACAGGAAATAATAAAAAACCATATATATTTTTGTCAGAATTTTAGAATATGAAATACCGATGTAAATTACAATATTTACAAAAGGTGGGCACACAGTACACCCACTTGGTACTCCAAGGGTTAACATACATAAGAGTAGGTATGCAAATAGGGAATTGAGCACATGAATGCTTGTTTTATTTTCTTCTTTCTGCACAAGTTTATGATTTTTTTTAGATTTCTGTGCCAGTAATGTTTTGTCTTCATAGAGAGGCCTTGGTGGATAGGAATTATTTAATACTTACAAGATAAATTTTTGCCAATGAAGCACATTAAAAGGAAAAGCTATATCTTGATATCAGTGTTAATATTTCTAGGTTTCAGGGGTATTTCATGCTCTAGTACCAGGGAAAGACATAACTCAGAATTCAGACTACTCTATCCTGCGTGATGCAACCGCACAGATTACCTAAAACCAAGCAATATGAACACATGTAAGATAAATGGCAGAGTCTTTTGAACAAATTAAGAATAGGAAGGGACCTCTTTTATTTACTGACCATGCGAAGTCCAGATACTTACAGGATGACAATTATTGAACTATATGGAAAAAAAATGTAAATCAGTTACAAACTATGGCATGAACACACTTTATTCAACATGTAGATCTCACTACAGATATTCAGATTTAGGCTATGACATGTTCAACATGCCTGCCATTACTGACAATGATGTGGTGCAGACAAATAGTGAAATTCTACATGACCCACTGAAGTGTCAGAACATTGATGCTGTTGATGACCTCCTGAATGGCTGTTTTCAGCTCAGAAATGATTTTGGGGTTATTGCTGTACACTTTGTCTTTAATCCAGTCCCACAAACAGGAGTCATATGTGTTCGGATCCAGAAAATATGATGGCTAATCAAGGCCTATGCCATTGGCCTCTGGGTACCTCAGAGCCAGAATGCAGTCCCCAAAGTGCTTCTCCAGGGCAGCAAACACTCTCCTGCTTCAGTGGGGTCAAGCTCCATTTTGGATGAACCGCATCTTGTCAAAATCAGGGTGACTTTGGATAATGGCGATGAAATCATCTTCCAATATCTTCACACACCATTTGGTAGTCACCTTGCCATCAAGTAATATTGCATCAATTATTCTGTGACTGGTCACCATACCACACAGTCACCCGTTGAAGGTGAAGAGACTTCTTGATTGTGGAATACAGATTCTCAGTCCCTCAAATTCACCAAATTTTGCTTATTGACGAACCCAGACAAATGGAACTTGGCTTCATTGCTAAACCAAATCATATTCATTCACTAATTCCCATCGTTCCCCACAGACAACCATGTAGTTTAAATGTCCTAATGCAAACTGTTCAGAAGTTATTATGATTTGATTTTATATAGCTCAATGATTATCACCCTGTTCATGGTATTATTTGCTTCATTTTTTAACTATACATTGTTGTGCTATATCCTCTCTTCCCATCTAAAACATACAAAACCATATCAAGTGAGCATCCGACAATATTAAGCAAGAACAATTTGTGCTGCACTGGTTTAGCAAACCAATAAATATGCTGTGTCTTCCATTTCCATCCACTTTTTAACCAACCAGGAAGACTGTTACATCAAAAACAAAGATAAATCAACTGGCAGTGCTTGTAAAGACTGGTAAACTGATTATGAAAATGAGGCACAGCACAGAACTTAATGAAGAAGCGTCCATCCAATACTTTTGTGCTCAACACTGATTAAGCAGACCTTCCATCTGCATCTTGTTTAATCTGTAACTCTGTTCTTCACATAATGCATAAAAGAGTACTGTCCTTATGAGAATTTTGTTCCCAGATTTTCATAAGGAAAGTACAGTAAGTAAAATGTTATTTTAAAAATGTTTCACTATTTCACAATAGCATATTTTAGTATTTCCAGGAAAATAGCTCAGTGTCAGTAGCTCATAAATTTGATGTCATCAAAATTTGCACCTACATCTATATTTTGCAAGTCACTCCATGGTGTGTGGCAGGGTGTGCTTCAACTACCACTAAAGAGTAAATGTTGCTTTGTGTTGAGAGATGAAAATACAGCAAGAATGAACTGAAATTGTTCCACGAGTACACAAATTATTTCAAGAATAGAGAAGCAGCTTAATAAATTCCTGTAATCCACTACAGTCTTTGGAGCAGAAGCTTTTGGGAGATCGACATAGCTGATTACCCAGAGAAGAGAATCGGCTGCACACAATATATAAGTCAACTGCGAGAGACATGTGAGTCTTGCACCTCAGTTCCACACTATCTCATGTTGTCTGAAAAACGTTAGACTGTGTCTGCAATGATGTCACACAATGCTGTGGCTCCAGCCACCATGTCAACCTGTTGATGATGGTGAGTATGTATTGAAGGTCATTTGATGATGGAAAGGGGTCTGCAATGTCAACACAGTGGAACCTTGCATAGCAAACATAATTTGTTCCAGAAACTTACTCATAATGTGAAACACTCATTAAGGAAAACAATTTATCCCATATAAATTACTGTAAAATATGATAATGTGTTCCATGCAGAAAAAGTACTAAAAGTTTTATCTTATTCATGCCATTTATTCAAAGAAAATTATATATACAGCATTATGTACGTAATTATTCATGATACATAACTAATTCTTTTTTACTAGAAAGATGTCTCTAGTCATTTGTTTCTGCTGATGCTTCAACACTTGGTGAAAATATGACACAGCGTTATCATCAAATAAATTTGTGGTGCCTGTAGCCACTGCTTTATTGGGGAGATGATTTTCAGTGTATGATGCAAGTGATTCCCACACTTTCAGCATTTCTCTTATTGCACCAGAAGATTGCTGCTTTGCTGTTACCACCACCACCTCCTCCTCCTCCTCCTCCTCCTTCTCCTCTGAAGAACTCCTCTCCACAACTTCCTGCTGTGAAACATACTGCAACTCCATAAGCTCTTTGGTGGGCATTTCTGGGTTGTGATTTTCCACAAGCTCGTTGATGTCATTGTTATCCATTTCTAGTCCCATGCTCTTGGCCAAAGACATAATCTCGTTGACTACAGGCTCCACAGTTACTGACTCAAATGCCTCAGAGTCACATTCGACAATGCTCTCTGGCCAAAGCTTCTTCCAAGCAGAAGTGAGAGTTCTCATGGTAACCCTTTCTCATGCCTTTTCAAACATCTTTATGTAGGCAGTTATGCTGATATGATATTTCCAAAACTTTCTGAGAGTGAGACTGGTAGCTTGAGCAATGCTACAGTGTAGGGTGTCTTAAAGTTGGATGTAATCTGCTGGTCCATAGGCTGTAGTACTGGAGTAATGGGGTGGTGTTGGGAGGCAGAATTTGGATCTCAATGAATTGAAATTCTTCAAGGGGGTGGTCTTGTAGGCCTGGAGAATGGGCAGGAGCGTTGTCCATAACAAGCAAGACATGGACTGGCAGATTCATCTCAAGCAAATATGTTTTCACTGAAGGACTAAACACTTCATTTATCCAGTCACAAAAAAGAACACGTGTTACCCAAGCCTTGTTGTTGGACCTCCACATCATATTTAACCTGCTCTTCTGGAGTTGACACTCCTTGAGGGCTCTTAAGAGTTTCTGAATGGTAAACAAGCAGTGGTTTCCAGAATGAGATTTTCACTCTGCAGCGGAGTGTGCGCTGATATGAAACTTCCTGGCAGATTAAAACTGTGTGCCCAACTGAGACTCGAACTCGGGACCTTTGCGAGTCTCGGTCGGGCACACAGTTTTAATCTGCCAGGAAGTTTCAAGCAGTGGTTTAATTTTCAAATCACCACTTGCACTGGCACTGAATAGCAATGTGAGATGGTCTTTCATTGGCTTGTGACTGGGCAATGCATTCTCCTCTGCTGTTAGAAAGATAAACTTTGGCATTTTCTTCCAGAATAGACCTGTCTCATCTCAATTAAAAGCCTGTTATGGCAGGTAACGGTCAGAAATTACAAGCATCTTGAAGTTGCTGATGAAGTTCTCTGCTACCTTTGTGTCAGAGCTGGCTGCTTCACCATGCCTCACAATGCTGTGGATGCCAGTTCTTTTCTCAAACTTCTTGAACCATCCACATCTTCCCTTAAACACTTCTTTGGCTGCTGATGTTCATAGTGTCTTCTTAACTAGGTTGGCAAAAATCATTCTTACCTTCTCACAAATGATGTTATCATTAATAGTGTCACCTTGTAATTGCTTTTTATTTATCCATATAAGGAGCAATATTTCCAGAAAACAAAACCATTGTTTAGAAACTCTTGTAACTCCCTTTGAAGCATCTGTCTTCTTAATCTTGTCCTTATTCTTGAGGATAGTGCAAGTAGTTGATGCAGACTGAATGTGTGTGCTAAATCAGCAACACTTGCACCATGTTCATGTTTTTCAGTGATTTTACATTTCATTTCTAAGGTCATTTTCTTTCTCTTATGGTCATTTTCTTACAGCTTTATCTTTGGGGACATGTCTATGGAGGTTGTTAAAATTTGCACAGAAAAAAACACTGTGTGAACAAAAGTTCAGAAAAATGTGTGATCACAAGCTGTACTAAGATGGTAGCAAAAAGATCACTAAACCCAGACTGCAGTACATACTAAAGACATTGTACATTACCACTGCCGACAATGAAAGGTGTTCATATTGTTGACTGTTTCCCCGTCCACATAAGAACATCTGGTGATATCAGACTAAATTGTCACCACTCGTTATGCGAAACATCACTCAGTAAGTGAGTCATTTTTTTACAATGTGTTTTGCTCGTTATGCAAATTGCACATTATGAGAGGTGCTCGTTAAGCGAGGTTCCACTGTATGCACATGAGAGAACTGACTGAAGTAGGAGGGAGAGGGGGTTGGGGGGAGGGAGGAAAAAGTGATAGGGGTTTGCAGGTGATGGCCTACCTTCAAGCACTGGTTCGGGAAGCACATGCCAGCAGAGTTGGTGCAGTCCAATTGGATACCACATCCAGTGAAATGCTCCTGCATGGGCACCACAGATGCATGGATGCTGGGTTGTGACAGGTCATAGAGGTGTTAGAATGCTGTCTTGCAGGAATCAGTGGGGGGGGGGGTGGGGGGGGGGTGGAACAGGACAGAGGCACTCCGTGTGGTTTTGGTTTTGCCTGGTTGGCCAGAAATCACGATAGCCATGCCAAACATCTAACTCCATGCTGGGAATCGTGTGCAGTTGGAAGTTGAGGCTGGTGTTTGGGTCGCTGTGCAGTGTTAACAGTTCAGGATCAGCTACCTGTGTGGTGTAAGGGGAAATGTCATTGAGGAGGGTAGCAAGGGATATGAGCAGCTGAGGCTGTCTTTGATGATATTGTTGACATCTGCCATGGGCAATATGTCAGTTGCGAACTGTTATATATGTTAATAGAACAGCCTAGGCGAAACCTGTGTGCCTTAATTTTGTCAACAAAGTATCATAATGGGATAGTGGTCAATGAACACTGTGGATGAGTGTCCTTCCACTGAGGGGTGGAAGTACTTAATTGCCTTGTATACGGTGAGGAACTCAAAGTTATAAGTGGCCAATTTTGTTGTTGCTCAGAGAACTTCATGGAAAAGAATGCTAACAGCTGCCAGGAACCTTCAATGTGTTGTTGAAGGACGATGCCTAGGCACACTGGCTGGTGCCAGTAATGACTGTGAGTGAGGCAGTCGAAAGCAAATGGGCCAGGAAGGCAAAGTGCAAGAGGTCATGTACTGTTTGTTCAAAATTTTCTGTCATTGGCACAATCCAGGGAATGGGCCTGCTACCTATAGTGTGGTTGCCCTGGAATGTGACCGTGAGTGGTCCCTGCATGCTTGCAGCTTTCTTCAGGTGGTGCAGGAAAAATTTGCCATCCTGAGAAATCTGCAAAGTTCTTTAAAAGTTGCAGGACACAGGCTTGGACTTTCCTGTCCAGTGGGTAGGAACCCACAGATGATATCCTGAGTCCAAGGAAGTCAATCTCCAGAACACCAAAGACATCCTTCTCCAGACTGGTGATGATTCCCACTTCTTGGGGGTGGACTAATACCTCCTGGTGGTTTTGGTGTTGCTCCACAGGACTACATGAGTAGATGAGGATATCATCCACGTAGGCGAAATAACTGAGGTACCATACAGAACACTGTTGAGAAAGTGTTGTCAGGTCTGGGTGGTGTTATGGAGCCTGAAGGGCATAAACGCATTTTCAAAAAGACTGAAGGGGTTGATTATTGGCGTCTTCTCCATATCTTTTGGGTAGACCAGAATCTACTTAAATGCTTTTTCTCAGTCTACCTTGCTGAAGACAGTTGTGCCAGACAAAGGGCACTGGGTAGTGGTCAGGGACCATTCTGGCATTAAGTGCTTGAAAGAATTGCATGGGCACCAAGTGCCTTCTTTTCCTCAGATGAGGTGCAGAGAGGAGGCCCTTGGGCTCGTCAAGGTGCAGAACACATAATGATGATTGCTGCCTTGATTTCAGTATGCAAAGCTGTTTGCTACTCCACAGGAAGTGACACGAGGTGGCAGAAAACCATGGGGGTAGGGACTGGCATCATTGAGATGTATGTGTTTCTCCTAAGGGACACTGCAAGGATGGGTGAAAGGAAATTCACCAAGGAGGTCAGCAAAGGGGCCGGAATATGACAGTTGCTTGATGGTGGATTAGGTGGCAGTTCAGGATCTACAGGGAATGGGCATAATGGGCAATGAAATTGGCACCAGGGATAGGATCCATAACATCATCCATGATAAAGGTATCTGTGAAATCTCTGCCAAGGCCAAGGTCAATGGACCATGTTTGGGAGCAGTAGGTTGTGACTAGAGAACCTTTCACCACAGTGAGGAAGAGGGGGGAGTGGGCCAGCAGAGGGTAACAGTTTGCAAGAATGGATGTGGAGATTGAGGCTAGTGCGAAGCAGGTAGGCTGTTGGAGAGGAGGGGTTCCAATGATCATGCATGAGCAGGCAGTGAGAAATAGCAGAGCAATCAGGTGCACCTACAGCTGTCTGCTGTCAGTGTTGAGGACCATGTGCACAGTACCTCACAGTTTGTGGTGTTGCTGTCAAAACACTCATGATACTAGCAAAGATAACTGGCACCCTGAATGTTCTGATCACTACTAGCTGGTAGAGAGTTTGTGTGAAACGTGTTTGTGTATGCAGGAAGTCATAGGCACTGAAAGGCAGAGTCAGGCATGGGCACAATGCAGGGTAGGAGGGAGCTTGATCATCATGCTAATCATGTGGGGCATGAGCTACACCTTGACCATAGATAAGTTTGTGGGACATGGAGTGTGTGGTTGCTGATGTGGCTTGTATGTGTGGGAGACTGTGCAAAGGAACATCATGATTTTGCGTGGTGGTGGTGAGGGGGTTGAGGGAATCGAAGAACCTGTCCGCCATGATGACTACCACGTCAACATTCATACACTCATGTGTAACTAATGCTGTGCAGTCTTCGACAGGCAGACATCCAACTCAATTCATAAGTAGCAGCATGTTGGGAATGATCATAGGCCTAGCAGGTGTACAGAAAAGGTGGAAATGTTGTGAGAGCTGGATCTCAGCGCATTTACCTTGTTGAGTGGAGTGTAAATTAACTAATCTTCTTCAACTTTTACAAGAGCTTGAAAGCTATTTCTGCCATCAGCCAGAAAGCAATGGAGAATGTACTGACCATGATTTCCAGACTGCAAGTCCACATTACTCTTCATACTCACTGAAAGAAAATGTTTCTATTTGCTATTTAATCAGTGGAATCAGGAACTATGACTACAAATAAGAGTTTTGATTGTAACTGATTAATATATTCAGTAAAAGTTCATATGCACAAAATATAGTAATATTTATTCTGATAATGACAGCAGTAATAATAATAATAAGAAGAAGAATAAGAATAAGAATAATAATGTCCCTACTAGAAACAGCACTATTAACAGTTCAGAGGAGGCCTCTATGGGAAGTTCCAAGAAGTATTGTCTATCACCCTGACTTCTAATCATCAATTGCCTTAAAACTGGAAAATAATCTTGCCACTTGCCACACAGTTATGTCAACATTACAAGCAGCACACAAAAAGTTACTTCCGTGAAAACTAAGCAATCCTCGTGAGTTCACTTCCTACTTCTACCAAAAATGCATTTGCTTGCTGCCTGGCTGTGATGTCATATGAGGTACAACACACACAGGCATTTGACTGACACAGGCAGATTGATATCCCAGAACAAAGTGTTTCTTCTTACTGCCTCTGTGGCTGCATTTATATACGGGCACAGCAGACTGCCAAACATCTGCTATCAACCACTCTAGGCACAGGTAGCAGAATCTAAATGGCCCTTTTCTCAACCACATACACTCCTGGAAATTGAAATAAGAACACCGTGAATTCATTGTCCCAGGAAGGGGAAACTTTATTGACACATTCCTGGGGTCAGATACATCACATGATCACACTGACAGAACCACAGGCACATAGACACAGGCAACAGAGCATGCACAATGTCGGCACTAGTACAGTGTATATCCACCTTTCGCAGCAATGCAGGCTGCTATTCTCCCATGGAGACGATCGTAGAGATGCTGGATGTAGTCCTGTGGAACGGCTTGCCATGCCATTTCCACCTGGCACATCAGTTGGACCAGCGTTCGTGCTGGACGTGCAGACCGCGTGAGACGACGCTTCATCCAGTCCCAAACATGCTCAATGGGGGACAGATCCGGAGATCTTGCTGGCCAGGGTAGTTGACTTACACCTTCTAGAGCGTGTTGGGTGGCACGGGGTACATGCGGACGTGCATTGTCCTGTTGGAACAGCAAGTTCCCTTGCCGGTCTAGGAATGGTAGAACGATGGGTTCGATGACGGTTTGGATGTACCGTGCACTATTCAGTGTCCCCTCGACGATCACCAGTGGTGTACGGCCAGTGTAGGAGATGGCTCCCCACACCATGATGCCGGGTGTTGGCCCTGTGTGCCTCGGTCGTATGCAGTCCTGATTGTGGCGCTCACCTGCACGGCGCCAAACATGCATACGACCATCATTGGCACCAAGGCAGAAGCGACTCTCATCGCTGAAGACGACACGTCTCCATTCGTCCCTCCATTCATGCCTGTCGCGACACCACTGGAGGTGGGCTGCACGATGTTGGGGCGTGAGCGGAAGACGGCCTAACGGTGTGCGGGACTGTAGCCCAGCTTCATGGAGACGGTTGCGAATGGTCCTCGCCGATACCCCAGGAGCAACAGTGTCCCTAATTTGCTGGGAAGTGGCGGTGCGGTCCCCTACGGCACTGCGTAGGATCCTACGGTCTTGGCGTGCATCCGTGCGTCGCTGCGGTCCGGTCCGGTCGACGGGCACGTGCACCTTCCGCCGACCACTGGCGACAACATCGATGTACTGTGGAGACCTCACGCCCCACGTGTTGAGCAATTCGGCAGTACGTCCACCCGGCCTCCCGCATGCCCACTATACGCCCTCGCTCAAAGTCCGTCAACTGCACATACGGTTCACGTCCACGCTGTCGCGGCATGCTACCAGTGTTAAAGACTGCGATGGAGCTCCGTATGCCATGGCAAACTGGCTGACACTGATGGCGGCGGTGCACAAATGCTGCGCAGCTAGCGCCATTCGACGGCCAACACCGCGGTTCCTGGTGTGTCCGCTGTGCCGTGCGTGTGATCATTGCTTGTACAGCCCTCTCGCAGTGTCCGGAGCAAGTATGGTGGGTCTGACACACCGGTGTCAATGTGTTCTTTTTTCCATTTCCAGGAGTGTATTAATTAATAACTCTGTTGTTTAACAATTTACAATCTTCTTAGTTTTTATATTTTAAGTTAAGTTTGCTTTAGTTACTGAAATAGTTTTAGCTTCCTGCATTCAAATTTTGCTGGCTAGAATGTTTAGGATGGAACTGATAGTAGAACATGAACTCTTAACTGCCACTTTTAGATTCCATGTAATGATTGTTATTTACACTAAAGTCTTGAAACTTGATACAGCTGTATTATTTCATCAATGTAATTGAGTGCTATAATTAATACTTTCTGTGACAAATACAAATGATATTTTATCTATTATGAATAGCGACATTTTTGTTCCAGATTTTTTTTTTTTTTTGTAAAGACTTGAAAACTAATACAGATAGCTTCTTGGTGTCACCTACTTAATGTTTTTATGTCAAATTGCAGCTACATATGAATTTTCATCTTTCTGAGTCTAAAGTTTAGTGCCGCCAAATTGTCATAAAAACACCAATTTTGAACAAAATATTGCTCAAATCAAGTTGAGACTAGTAACTTTTGATTGTGACATACATTTGCACATTACGAATAATTTTTAGCTTTCTAGCTTCGTTATTTAACACCACTTATTTTTTCCTAAAATAATTTATTTAGTAAAACATATTAATTTGACCATTCTGAGACTTCACAATGCTAACATTAATATACTGCAGCATACACTGACAAAGTTTGGAAAAATTATTTCAATTTTTTAATTACACTCTTAGGTTATGGAGCAATCCTTTGTATGCTATGTACAGGCATTTAATGATGACGTGGCACTGGTAGTAATGAACTGGGGTAAGTACTGGCTCACTCACTTTCCTCTGTATCTCTCACAATGATACAGCACTTGTTTCACCACACCTTGATGAAAATAGTTCACGTGGGCACTGCATTTTTTATGGGATCAACCAGCTATCAGCTGCTCTTTCAGGGTACCAAATCTGCTGGATACCATGATGGTTTCACATGCCTCTGTGGTGACCAAAGGTTCAAACTGCACAGCTGATTTGGAAAGTGGTGTTGAGTTGATGATGATTGAGGAGCCTGCAAATATTGCCTCTATGGAAGCAAACCACTGCCAGATGGTCATGGGAGTCTAAAAACATCAGGGCTGTCTGCAGAGATGGGGGTGCACTGGAGCAGTGGCAGTCCCTGTGAACTGCACCCAGTGGCTGAGGAATGTGTGAAACCTGACCATATGCATCTGATAATCAGGGGAAGGTGGGTTTGGTTGATGCCTGGGACCGAAGCTGAAGGTAGCGGTAAGCCGAGAATGGACTTGCCCTGCAATATGATGTTTCATACACTCTGTTAACACTGGAATGACAGAGTAGTGTGCTGCACTGTGCATGGGACCCAGTGTGTCGAGTGCTAGCTGGGTGGTGGGGGAACTTGACATAAGCAGCCTGCCATAGAGTGGAGCTTGATCGAGGGAGAGAGTGGTTCATTTGGGGGTCAGCAGCGTTGGAATTGGTTTGTCAATGAACAAGACAGGTGGATACCATCAGTCTGCTAAGCTGGAGGATAAAACAAACAGGTAAAGCATGAGAAGAATATAACAAAAAAGATGTGAATTCAAAACTGGAGTGTACACGTTTGTAAGTGTCTGGACTAACAATTTCCAAAGAGATGGATACGATGTGATGGACCAACCAAGGGGCTACAACAGTTTCCAGACATAGTCCCTGTGAATTTCTTCTTGTGGGATTTCAGGAAAGGCTTTGCATATGTATTGTCTGTGTGTATCCTTGGTGATATCTACAGAAGAACTGTGGATGCAATAGCCTCCATCACTCCAGACATGCTTGTGCACACTTAGGTTGAGACAGAATATCGTCTAGACATTTAGAAGTTACCGCAGGACTGCTACGGTCGCAGGTTCGAATCCTGCCTCAGGCATGGGTGTGTGTGTTGTCCTTAGGTTAGTTAGGTCTAAGTAGTTCTAAGTTCTAGGGGACTTATGACCTAAGATGTTGAGTCCCATAGTGCTCAGAGCCATTTGAACCATTTTAAAAGTTATGATAGGAGGCCATGCAGAAGTGGATTAATTTTTTTGTACAAAACTTTTTGAGTTACTTTACATGATGTCACAAACTGTAGACCTAAAAGTCTACATCTCATGGTTCATTTTTTAAATTGGATATGGAACTCAGGGAGGCTTCATGTGGAACCCCTGTATGTTTATTGATGACAGAGATGTTTCTTAGCGTTGAAATATATTGTATGGAGTAAGTGAATGGCAAACCAACAACAATGCTAGTTAGAAAAACAAATCAAGGAAAGTATATTAATGAAAATGGAGTTATTGGCCATAATTTTAGCAAGGACATTGGATGGACTTGTCTGCTTCTTTATTAAGGAAAGAACATCAGGATTCACCAGAAGTTATTTTGAGAAATTGCTCAAAACTAAATAATGATGACCTGTTGGGATCAAAGTCCTATTGCAATGAATCTTGCTGAATATAGTGTTCTTGATGTTCTGCACATACTGTACAACACTAACAGCAGCAAGTAAGTCATTATAAAAACATGTAATCCTGTAAGATAACATGTTTCCATCCAGCAAGTTTAAATGGATAACTAAAGCAGTGTTTTTACATTTTTAGCTGCTGTCTACATTATTTAATCTGATGAAAATTAGTCTCATACCAAAAGGAAATAAGTCTTACTTAACAACATTAGGACTTTCTTTACACAGATATTAATGCCACAACTAAAATCATTCAAGTCTATAGTCACTTACTGACCTTATAAATACTGAAGGTAAACTTTTGGTTTCCTTGACATATTGTTTGGAGAGCATTTTCTATGCATTCAGTTGCCATGTTTGAGCACCTGCAACAGAAAAGATGGCTGATAAAAAAAACTGTTCTACATATGACAAAGAGCTGTGAAACATAGCTTTGTGGTTTATTGTTTGGTGGAAGATGTATGCATGTAGTATCAGGGCACTCAATATTTTGGGCAGTAGTGTAGATATTTTCATTGCGCTCAAAATGTGAAGAAGAAATGCTGATATTTTCCTTTCTGTAGTTAATGAAAAAGAGAGTATTATTGGCACCTTCTGTACCATGTAGAATCTGTGCTATCAACAAAAACTTCTAAAACTAGCTGGTCAACCACCATAGCATTTTTGTTAATTTTCCATCCCTCCTGAATTTATGTTGACCAAAAATGACAGGTATTCTATGCCCATCATCTAAAAGTGTGACAAAAAGGTGCTTTTTTTCCTATGGAGATACTGTGTTTTTAAATAACAAAGGCACAAATTTTTTTATCGTAATGCAAACTGAAAGATTATGGGATTTTAATAGACCAGAAGTATTTCTAACAGGCATGAAACAGACAACTTTGGAGTTGATTCCACACAATTGTCTGACTCAACCAATATATGTTTTATGTTTTACTCGTCAACAAGATTTTTCTATGTTTTTGAATTGAATGGACTCCCATTAAGAAAGAATTGCCAGCTAAGCTTTTGAAATAGTTCTGAATGATCTTTCATATGATTTTTCTTATTTATTGCTTTCTTTAAAGGATGTCTTTAAAGGATGTAATAAACTTAGAAAATAAATCCACCATGCCAAATATATATAGCTGTATGCCCCTTCTGCTTTGGGTAGTTGTCCAAACAAGTTAGTTCCTAGTAAATTCATCAGCTTTTTTGGGGTAACACCCCGTGAATATCCCTTACATGTTTGATTGAAGACTTTTACAAGCTGGCAGCTGTCACAAGTAGCTAAGCACTTTCTGAATCTCTTAGCAATGTTGTATGCATTTTCTTGTAACATTTGAATGTGCTTCAATGATGCACAATGTCCAAAACTTTCATGTGTGTATTTTATTAGAGTTTCAGTATGTTGTTCTGGCCAATGAACTTCCTCACCATTACCATCTGGACTATGTCTTCAAAACAAAATTGCCTTATATATTTAATAAAATTGCTGGCTTTTTCATATCTCTTCCTTCCTAAATAGCTTTTTACCAGTTTCCGGTTTTCATTATGATTCTAATTTCTTCAAAATTGGTTATAAATTTTTCTAAGATCCTTTTCATCCTTTACACCATTTTTGTACATTATTTTGTAACTTCTCTCTACTTCTTCAATACCATTCTCATCTTCATACCCCCACTGGTAACCTAATTAAACATCTACAATAACATTCTATTTTCCTTTCATGTATTTCACAGAACAATAAAACTATTGCAAACAGGCCGCATGCCTTGTAATTCTACTGTGGTATAATTTGCACTCTTGGATATAACATAGAGCTTTGTAATCAGTATAGACTATGATTTTGTTTCCAAGTAAATAACTGAAGGGTCCAGGATAAGAATGAGTTAAGTACAGTTTTATAAATTTTACAGGACATTAATATTCCTGTTCAAATCTTTTCTTGATCTTATAGCTACGTAACAATATACATTTATTTTACAAACTTACAAATCTTGAGTAATATTCTATAAATATACACTGAAGCACCAAAGGAACTGTGTATTAAAATACAGAGGTATGTTAACAGGCAGAATACGGTGCTGTGGTCCACAGTGCATATGTAAAACAACAACTGTCTGGTGCAGTTGTAAGATCAGTCACTGCTGTTACAATGGCAGGTTATCAAGATTTAAGTGAGTCTGAACATGGTGTTATAGTTGGTGCACAAGTGATGTGACACAGCATCTCTGAGGTACCAATGAAGTGCGGATTTTCCCATACAACCATTTCATGAGTGTACTATAAATGTCAGGAAACAATGACATTGGGCTCTTGATGAATGGAAATTTGTTGCCTGGTTGGGTGAGTCTCATTTCAAATTGTATCAAGTGGATGGACGTGTACATGTATGGAGACAATCTCATGAATCCATGGGCCCTGCATGTCAGCAGGGGACTGTTCAAGGAGGTGGAGACTCTGTAATGGCGTGGGGTGTGTGTAGTTGGAGTGTTATGGGACTCCTGATACGTCTAGATACAACATATATGTAAACACCCTGTCTGATCACCTGCATCTGTTTATGTCCACTGTGCATTCCGATGGAATTGGACAATTCCAGCAGGTCGATGCAACACCCCACATGCCATGTTGTGTTGCAGTACTTCATGCTCGTGGGTGCTGTATTCTCACTTAAGAGACTATATATTGATGTGTTCAATAGATATGGAACTTTGTACTGTTTTATATTTCATTTCGTACCTTTCTGTACTCTATATAGAATAACATCACCTTGATATGTGGTACAACATTTGTTTAGTGTCCATGGCAATGGGTAGTGGGCTTACAGAGAACATCTTGTGTTAGATGTTAGGCACATTTAATAACTCATTGTAATTGCAAAGTGTGCAAAATCTTACATATAATACAACTTATATAAAAATACAGACAATTTAGATATAGCAATCTTTAATTCTTTTGATCTTTATTGTGCTAGCTAAGTGGGAGATGTCTCACAATAAATGGTAAGTCATTATATTTTATTTCCGAGATATTGACTTTGATGCTGCCTTTGGAAATGTCACATCTCTAACTGTTAACATCTCTGGTTCTCTTTCTCATAATGTGTGTTTTAAACAGCTCATGTCAGTCTGCATTTTAAGTGTTATAGTGTAACAAAGCAATTTATTTTGTCAATTGTGTGTGTGTGTGTGTGTGTGTGTGTGTGTGTGTGTGTGATGGTACTTTAGGCATGATGGTACTTTACTGGGATGTTGATGCAGCTGACTACAGTTTTCATCATTTCTGAGAGCCATAGTTTCCCAAAATGTAGCTGCCCAGATTGAATAGACACTTCCTGTATATAGACACTGTTACAACATAAACATTACATTTTCCAATGCATTTTAAAATATTTTGACGTCATAGATTTGATAAAGTAATTGATTTCAGTCTAACAGTGTTTTTTCTTGTATCTAACCTCTGCTAGGTCCTAGATAATTGATGTAAATGTCACACTGTTCACACTGTTGACATGTTTTACAGAGTTTTTAGAATATTGTGACATCATAGTGTTCACAGTAGAATAGTAAGTAAGTGCAGGTATAAAATTTTGTTAGAAACCATCTGAGACATCACAAAGTGAGGCGAGTCTACCAGCTACACTATGGTGTTGTAACCGAACATCAATGCAAGAGGCCAAAAGTACAAACAAGCTGGAAGCTCATTTCATCAGACTGTGTTAATTAGAAGCCAACAACAATAGATACAGCACTTTGACAGCAGTGCAGGGCAGACAGAACACTCTACTGTAATGAGTTCAAAATGTAGCATCTTCACCAAGAGATGTCATAAGATGCCTTCCAGGATGCCTTTGATCAAGTGTGGTAGTGCAGTGGTTAGCACACTGGACTCACATTCAGGAGGACAATGGTTCAAACCTGTGTCCAGCCATCCTGATTTAGGTTTTCCGTAATTTCCCTAAACTTCTTAAGGCAAATGCAGGGATGGTTCCTTCAAAAGTGCACAACTGCTTTCCTTCCCCATCCTTCCCTAATCTTGAGTTTGTGCAGCATCTCTAACGACCTCATTGTCAATGAGATGTTGAACACTAACTTCCACCTCCACCAGGATGTCTTTGCACAAAGGAATGTTTTGTAAACCTGAAGTTGAACACTAGAGGAGCTGAGAGTGCTGATAGGCTCAGAAAACAACACCACATTTAGACACCAGTGTATCTCTGGTGGTGGATGGGAGGGGGAAATCATGTCATCCCCTGCTATAAAACTTCCGCATTCCTCAGGTTCATTCTCAAAGTGAGGCATTCTTTATGCATCATGGATACCAGTAAAAGACCAGCTCTATTATGTTGTTGGATGCTCTGATAAATCCAGCAAGTCTCTACAAGTTGCAGACATATTGGAGTCCACTGCTACAAGTCCACAGCTGTCTTCCTGTGGAGAGAACTTCTGATTTTCCAAGCCGCAATCCTTCCGATCACAACAATGAGGATGGTGTCCAGGCTGATCTTCTATGGATGAAGAAATGACCTGCCCACCTGCAAGCTGTTCAACTTGGGTGTTGAGTGCCTGTCTTGCCACTTTGGGGCAATACAAGTACCACCTTATCGGGTGTATACTGGTACCATGTGTTACTGATAAGTGCTCTACTTTCATGCCATCTCGACAATGGACTACAAATGTATGCAGTATTCCGGAAGCAAGCTTAGGCCCAGTTTCCCTGATTGACAGCACCCAACAGACACCCACAGCTACACTGAGCTGTACAGATGCAAGACTGCCACATCTTCCTAAGGGGTATGGCATTGACCTCAGGTAATATCAGAGCCTGCACTTAGCAAGTTCCTTGCATGGTACTGACATACCACCTCAAACTTTCAAGCAACATGGTCTCAGCATGGTTGCTATTAGGCGGCACTGAGAAGATGGTATGATCATGTAACTTTTGCCAATTAATGATTGTTAACTGAATGATGTTTCATTGGCTCTCCAGCACTCTACAGCATCACTCACCCCTGCTCTTCACTCCACCTCAGCTCAGACAGTAACACTTGAGTCATGGTGTCAAGAAGGGGAGCTGACACATAACATTAACATCAGCAGTGTTTCTGCCACACTACATTCATGTCACAAAGTGGCTCTTACATGCTGCCTGGTGCTGGGAGAAATTACAGTCCTACACGTTGGGCACCTGAGGTACTGACATCAGTTGTCACTGCCATCGATGAGCCACACTTGTAAATGAGCAGCCATGAGCACCTGTCATCATGCGGTGCAGTGGGTAAACCAATTTTTGTTGGACTTTTTTCTTTTTCTTTTGTTTTGGGGCCATGTTGAATTGGAAGGATCTGCATAGTAACTTGAAAGTGGCATTGTATAGACCACAAGAACCTGCAGACTTATCACAGTTCACAGATAACTGTAGGGAAGAATATTTACACCTGACTGCATGGCAATCTTATAATTTATCAGGGCATGAATTACCATGTACTAAGGCAGTGTCAGTAACATGTGAAAGTTGTAGAGATCTGGCTATGAAGCATGGTGGTGCAGCTAGTCTCTGTGGGCCATGATACAGAAAAAAGATTAATATAGTTATTTTTGCTTATTGGTATTGTGTTGGTACAAAGGGATTCCACTTGTTGTCAAGTGTAGTTCAAAAAGGAGGTTATGGAATGAGCAGAAATGCATTCAGTAACTTCAAGTGAAGCCACTGAAGTTTTGAAAAATCAGGTAGCTGAGTTACTTCAGGACGAAACACAATGGAGCCAGGCTAGCAGAGAAATGAAAAGGGAACTAGAAGCATTAAATGCAGCAACTGGGCTGATGCTAGCACAAGGAGGGTATAGCAAGACCCTAGTTAGCATAAGAAGTCCATCTATTGATCCTATGGCAGCCACTCTCATTACATGTTTCTTTGGGAAAACATCCAAGGAGGCTTGCGGGCCTCAGCGATACAGATAGCTGTACTGTAGGTGCAACCACAACGGAGGGGTATCTGTTGAGAGGTCAGACAAACGTGTGGTTCCTGAAGAGAAGCAGCAGCCTTTTCAGTAGTTGCAGGGGAAATAGTCTGGATGACTGACTGATCTGGCCTTGTAACACTAACCAAAACGGCCTTGCTGTGCTGGTACTGCGAACAGCTGGAAACAAGGAGAAACTACAGCCGTAATGCTTCCTGAGGGCATGCAGCTTTACTGTATGGTAAAAAGATAATGGCATCCTCTTGGGTAAAATATTCCGGAGGTAAAATAGTCCCCCACTTGGATCTCTGGGTGGGGACTACTCAAGAGGACATCGTTAGAAGGAGAAAGAAAACTGGCGTTCTACGGATCGGAGTGTGGAATGTCAGATCCCTTAATTGGGCAGGTAGGTTAGAAAATTTAAAAAGGGAAATGGATAGGTTAAAGTTAGATACAGTGGGAATTAGTGAAGTTTGGTGGCAGGAGGAACAAGTCTTCTGGTCAAGTGAATACAGGGTTATAAATACAAAATCAAATAGGGGTAATGCAGGAGTAGGTTTAATAATGAATAAAAAATAGGAATGTGGATAAGCTACTACAAACAGCATAGTGAATGCATTATTGTGGCCATTCGAATTTTGCACAGAGCACAACTTTAGTGCTAACACTTGGTTCAAGAGTTATAAAAGAAAGTTGTATACATGGAAGAAGCCTGGAGATACTGAAAGGTTTCAGATAGATTATATAATGATAAGACTGAGATTTAGGAAACAGATTTTAAATTGTAAGACATTTCCAGGGGCAGATGTGGTCTCTGACCACAATCTAATGGTTATGAACTGTAGATTAAAACTGAAGAAACTGCAAAAAGTTGGGTATTTAAGGAGATGGGACCTGGATAAACTGACAGAACCAGAGGTTGTACAGAGTTTCAGGGAGGGCATTAGGGAAAGATTGACAAGAATGGGGGAAAGAAGTACAGTAGAAGAAGAATGGGTAGCTTTGAGAGATGAAGTAGTGAAGGCAGCAAAGGATCAAGTAGGTAAAAAGACAAGTGCTAATAGAAATAGGGCTAATAGAAATCCTTGAGTAACAGAAGAAATATTGAATTTGATTGATGAAAGGAGAAAATATAAAAATACTGTAAATGAAGCAGGCAAAAAGGAATACAAGCATCTCAAAAATGAGATCAACAGGAAGTGTAAAATGACTAAGCAGGGATGGCTAGAGGGCAAATGTAAGGATGTAGAGGTGTATATCACTAGGGGTAAGATAGATACTGCCTACCGGAAAATTAAAGAGACCTTTGGAGAAAAGAGTACCACTTGCATATCAAGAGCTCAGATGGAGACCCAGTTCTAAGCAAAGAAGGGAAAGCACAAAGGTGGAAGGAGTATGTGGAGGGTCTATACAAGAGCACTGTTCTTGAGGACAATATTATGGAAACGGAAGAGGATGTAGATGAAGATGAAATGGGAGATATGATACTGCGTGAAGAGTTTGACAGAGCACTGTAAGACCTAAGTCGAAACAAGGTCCCTGGAGTAGACAACATCCCATTAGAACTACTGATAGCCTTGGGAGAGCCAGCCCTGACAAAACTCTACCATCTGGTGAGCAAGATGTATGAGACAGGCGAAATACCCTCAGACTTCAAGAAGAACATATTAATTCCAATCCCAAAGAAAGCAGTTGTTGACTCATGTGAAAATTACTGAACTATCAGATTAATAAGCCACGGCTGCCAAACACTAACACAAATTCTTTACAGACGATTGGAAAAACTGGTAGAAGCTGACCTCGGGGACGATCAGTTTGGATTCTGTAGAAATGTAGGAACACGTGAGGCAATACTGACCCTACAACTTATCTTAGAAGAAAGATTAAGGAAAGACACACCTACATTTCTAGCATTTGTAGACTTAGAGAAAGCTTTTGACAATGCTGACTGGAATACTCTCTTTCAAATTCTGAAGGTGGCGGGGGAAAATACTGGGAGCAAAAGGCTATTTACAATTTGTACAGAAAGCAGATGGCAGTTACAAGAGTCGAGGGACATGAAAGGGAAGCAGTGGTTGGGAAGGGAGTGAGACAGGGTTGTAGCCTATCCCTGATGTTATTCAATCTGTATATTGAGCAAGCAGTAAAGGAAACAAAACAAAAATTCAGAGTAGGAATTAAAATCCATGGAGAAGAAATAAAAACTTTGAGGTTCGCTGGTGACATTGTAATTCTCTCAGAGACAGTAAAGAACCTGGAAGAGCAGCTGAACGGAATGGACAGTGTCTTGAAAAGAGGATACAAGACAAACATCAACAATAGCAAAATGAGGATAATGGAATGTAGTCGAATTAAATCAGGTGATGCTGAGGGAATTAGATTAGGAAATGCGACACTTAAAGTAGTAAATGAGTTTTGCTGTTTGGGGAGCAAAATAACTGATGATAGTCGAAGTAGAGAGGATATAATATGTACACTGGCAATGGCAAGAAAAGCGTTCCTGAAGAAGAGAAATTTGTTAACATTGAGTATAGATTTAAGTGTCAGGAAGTCGTTTCTGAAAGTATTTGTATGGAGTGTAGCCATGTATGGAAGTGAAATGTGGACGATAAATAGTTTAGACAAAAATAGAATAGAAGCTTTAGAAATGTGGTGCTACAGAAGAATGCTGAAGATTAGATGGGTAGACCACATATCTAACGAGGAGATATTGACTAGAATTGGGTGAAGAGAAATTTGTGGCACAACTTGACTAGAGGAAGGGATCGATTGGTGGGACATATTCTGAGGCATCAAAGGATCACTAATTTAGTATTGTAGGGCAGCACGGAGGGTAAAAATTGTTTTAGAGGGAGACCAAGAGATGAATACACTAAACAGATTCAGAAGGGTGTAGGTTGCAGTAGGTACTGGGAGATGAAGATGCTTGCACAGGGTAGAGTAGCATGGAGAGCTGCATCAAACCAGTCTCTGGACTGAAGACCACAACACCAACATCCAAGGATGCACCACCTTTTCTGGGTGATGTTAGTGAAGCAGGAAGCAGCTTGGTTAGTGAACTGGTCTAATGTTATATGGTTGACATGTGACGCTTAAATGTATGTCCTACACTGTGAAACCCTTACTGAAGCACAAACATTTAGACAGCTGTCTGATGTACCAACCCAACGCTTTCATAAGAAAAATAGTGCTAGATTTTTCAAAGAAAGGCACATAGGGTTAATGCAGAAGTATAATAAGACAGCAGAAGCAGTCTCTGACAGGATACGTATGCTGAACTCATAGCCTTACAAATTAAGGCGCAAGGCAGAGGTGGACAGATTCCTCAGACAGGAAACAGAAATTAGGGTGTTGGATGCATTCTTGATGGGTATTTCAGTAAATATGTCATGAAGGATGAGAATGGAGATGAAGGTCTCTGCTATCAGAATTGCCACACCTTTAGGAGAATAGATTTTGTGTCTCAGAAATGGAATGACTGGGGTGTTCTCTGTCATCAAATGCTACAGATGTGGACAAAGAGGCTACACGAAGAGACAATGTCTCCATCCACAGTGCTTTGAATGTGGTGAGATTGGCCATAAGGTGCATGACTGCAGAAATAGTAAGCAGGAGAAGCGCAATAAGAAGCATTCATTATACGCAAATGGGTGAGCCTTGACCATCGGACGTCATTCCCAATATAATGGTACACTGCAAGGATAAGTTCAGAGACAAATTGTTTCTTGATTGGTGTAGGAGGGAATAAGGAGCATAATTTCTTGTTGGACACAGGTGCACATCTGTCAGTTGTTAGTTCGGACCTCTTAGGTAGGAAGAGATTTCAGTCCTCACTATATAGGTTACACAGAGTGGGCAACAATGAGGTATACTCATTGGGGAACAACACTACTCATCTTTAGCATTGGGACTCATAGGTTTAAGGAGCCTATGGATGTGCTGGCACTCATTCGTTAGTGTGCAGTTCCCAGACCCGGTTAATCATCACTTAATGATTGATCATTTGTGACATATGACTGAACTTGAGGGAACTTTGTTTTCATTAGGGGAGAAACCTGCTCCTGAAACAATGTCCCAAGATGGGCCTCTCATGAAGGTAGTACCAACTAGACTATGTACATGTACACTAAAAGTTAATTTGTGGGATAACATACCAGCAGGTGCAGGAAAATTGTATGTATGGACTTGCCAAGGATATACTGTGCATGATAGGACCATTGGCATGCAGCAAAAAGTAAAATAAGTCACACTGTATGGTGCACAGGAGCATAATATGTGTTGCAGATATAGGTGGAGAATCTATGTCTAAGTTTAGACAATTTTGGCATGGATGAGGTGAATCTGCCAAAGGGCCTAATGGTTCCCAGTTTGAACGTGTTGGAAGAAGATGATACAACAGTTCAGGTGACGACTGCAGCCACAAGCTCACCGTTAACAGTTCTGCACCACATCATGAAGTTAAACACTCACAAAGAAAAAATAGAGAAGACATGGAAGCTTTATTGCTTGGACTCACAGAGTTGTTCAACCCTGTGGATCCTTTATCAGTGACATTAATTACACAGCATAGGATACCAACAGGAGGCAATGCTCCAGTATATTAAAAAAAACCATACTGGTTTCCACAGCAATTGCAGCTGCTAGTGGAGAAATTCACTGACCAGCAGTTGACTACAAAATCACTAAGGATAGTGATACTCCATGGGGTGCAAGCATCATTATGCCCAAAAATGCATCTGATGGTACCAGAAAATTCAGGTTCTGTTGCAATTATCACTTCTTAAATGTTAAAACTGTCACCAAAAGGGAAATGCTGAAGCAGGTAATCGACCAGGTGCCAAGGACATTGTTAGGGAAAGGAGAGGCTGAATAAACGATGATGGAAAACTTCTGAAGATAGTGTTTGGAAGAGAAGATGAGAAAGATATTTGATATTCAAATACCACACTTGGCCAGGTACAAACAGTAGCAGACATTACAAGGAGTAAGGTGGAATGGCAAACCACCCAACTGATGAGAGTGGAACTAGCTACACTAAATAACACAAGAGTGGTACAGGAATTGTCAACAGCTTTAAGGCAGTATGATAGAAGCACTAAGTATATTATAAACAAAGAACCTAAAAGGATACAGAAACAACAACTATAAATATATGGGTAGACAGTTGTAGCCAGAATGCCATGGATTTTGACAGATAGTATCCAAGATGCAAGACTGAAGGTAGTAACATTGCAGGAATCTGTTTTCCAGGCCATACATGGACCATTGCCACCACAGCAGTTCTTAGCAGAACTAAGAGAAGTGCAAAAAGATTTTATAACTGGGCTACAGTATATAGTGAACCCAACTGAGAACATCTTAGCATTATTTTAGCACATCTCAGTAGATGGAGTCAGAACAGATGGAGTGTGAGTACAGGTGTCAATATGTTTTCTGGTAGTAGACTAAAATGCTCTGTCAACATTTTATTATACACCCTCACTCTGTAAAATGGAACATGGTAGGAAAATGGTAAAGATACACGCTAGTGAAGTGCTGGCAATTTCAGAGAACAGAGAAAGATACGTGCTGATGCCCACAGAAGTGTTACAGGATTACCAGCTGGACGGTATTATGGTCTATCCAAATGGCATTGTCCTGCGTGCCACTCACATATGTGAGGTATGACTGTTCCTTGGAAAATCTGATGATACTGAATGCCAGATGGAAGTATGACCCCTTATCATCATTGCCCAAGAATGGGCTCGCATTGGATATATTTATTATGCACTACATAGATCATGATTTTGAGTTGCTATAAGAAAGGAAAGTCATGGGGTATGTCCAGAATGGAATTAAAAATAGTAGAATAGTAATAAATGAACAGTTTAAGTTAAAGCCAGAGCAACATTTCACTTACCAGCATAAGTTACAGATACAATACTAATCGAGTTGACACACTATTTTCTGTCTTGGGCAGAAAAGCCATTACAGATTCTGCCAGTCCAAAACCTAAAATTTTTAAATGACTTCCTAAAACCAGATATCCTTTGCTCTGTAGATCAACTAACAGCATCACACAAGGGGCAGATTTCCACAAAACACATGTTAGAACACATCAAACAGTATTGTGAAAAGCATTGTAATCAGATTATAAACACAAGCATTTCAGCTACAAGTACTATATAGGTTCTGTTCACCCTTAGTGTAATCTACATTCGCTATAAGAAACTAATTCCACAACTAATTTCTGCACATGAGTTACATATTCTTTGATTTGGCAATATGACAGGAAATACTATGGAGTAATTAGAGTGAATCATAGATATAAGCATTAGGAAGTGGGAGTAACAAACTAATTAGGAATTAGTTAAATATTAAAAGGGGTTCGAGATTTGTGAGATTGATTTTTATAACAATGATATCCCATGAAGGATGGATTAACAACACATGTAGACTAGTAGGAAGGTGTGAGAATTCAGGCTGAATTTTAAAAAGCATGGGGGAATTTTGTACAGTAGAATATCAAGTAAGCAAGGCAATAAATTTTGTTAAGAACTGATGGAGATGCCACTAAGTGGGGCACATCCACTGGCTACGAAAAACAGTTGTAACTGAATGTCAACATGAAAGGCCCAAAGAACAAACAAGCTGGGAGCTATTTCATCACACTATGGACAATGAAGCCAAGAACAATGGATTCAACACTTTAACAACAGCGCAGAGCAGAGCGAATGCTCTACTGTAACGAGGCTAAATGTAGTCACTACACTTAGAGATGTCATAAGAAAGCCTTTCTGGATGCCTTTGCGTAAGGGAACATTCTGAAGTCCTGAAGTCAAACACTAGAGCAGCCAAGAGCGCTGACAGGCTATGAAAATGAGAGCATATTCGGTCATCAGTGTGTACGAATCGGGGTAGGGGGTAATCATGTCATCACTTGTTACAAAACCTCCACCCTCCTCAAACTCATTCTCAGAATGAGGACATTCCATCTGCATGACAGATACCGATGGAAGATCGGCTCTATTAAGTTTCAGGATGCTCTGGTGACTTCAGTAAGTGTCTAAAAGCTGCTGGCAACTTGGAGTCCACTGCTGCAAGTCCACAGCCGAAGGCATTGAGGAAAGTTCTGAAAGTTCTGATGTGCAAGCTGCAGTCCAGTCGGTCATATTGATGACTGACTGAATATGAGGGGTGGGCCAATCTTCTGTGGATGAAGAACAGATCTACCCTTCTGCAAGTTGTTCAGATTGGGCGCTGGATGCCTGTGTCGTTACTATTGGACAGTAGAAGCATCACCTTACTGGCTGTATGTTGGGACCACCACTCAGACTGTCCTTTGTGTTGCTGTCGAGTCTTCCACCTTCACGCCATCTCGACAACTGGCTGCAGCATATTCTGAGAATGAGCCTAAGCACAGTTTCATTGATTGAGAACAGGGGGATTCCAATAGATGTTCACAGCCACACTGGGCTAGATGCAAGGCCACCGCACCCTCCTAAGGGATCCGGCACTGACCACAGGCAATGCCAGAGCCTACATTCGGGAAGTTCCTCGCCTGACACTGACGTGCCATTTTGGCCTTTCTAGCAGTGGGGATTCAGCACAGTTGGTGCTAGGTAGTGCCGGGAAGAAGAGAGATTGTTTGTACTACTATTGTCAGTAAATGATTGTTAACTGAATGTTATTTCATTACCACTCTGGCACTCCACAGGATCACACAACCTGTTCTTCACTCGACCTACTGATAACAATATGACCCTGGCTCTGGCCATAAAAATAGATTTGGAGAATAGTACACAAGACACGTTCTATAAAGCTTTTTGGGTGTTATGCTACCATAGTTCTGATTGAAAATTTCGTCGATAGCCTCCAACTGACCTGTGTCATTTGTAATAATAGCAATAACTGGCAATCAGTACCTTACATTATTTTTTTTCTAGTGAATAACATTATGCATTATCTATGACCCTCCTCAAATGGTGCTTGAGAACAATTTAAATGTGGAAATATGTCATTTGAGGGTGTATTGTGACTTGCATCAAGAGCAGGCCTAATCAGTTACATTCAGACTATCAATCTGCCTGCATACTTGCCTGCTTAGCGTAGTATTTTAGCTAACACATTTTTTTCTGCAGTTGTAAGCCTGGTCAGGTTAATTTTACGGCATCGAGATTCCTTAGGACCAACTTTCAAAATATCAACTGTTATTAGACGTGAATAGCTACCATTGGTGTACATACTTTAGAAATGCGGAGACTATTTTGATAACTATGTGTATATGTGAAAACTGACATTACAACACATGCTCTTTCTTTACATTGCAGACGCCCTTTTGCAGACATTTTAGAATATTGTGACAAGTGTCACTGATGGGAGAATGGTTGGAAAGAATATTGAAGTTTTTGAGAAGCAACATGGAACTGGAAAATAATTAATTTACGACTCTGTTGCGTTTTAAACCAAGGGTCGTACTTATAAACGAACAATTACCGTATTTAATCTGTTGGCGACAATATGAACTCAAGGTACCGTACAACAAACAAACAATCCACTTTTTCAACAGTGCCACTATCACTTGGCAACAGTAAGATGTTGTGGTATGTATGCGGACACCCCAAAAACATACGTTTATCATGTTAGGTGCATTATGCTACCACCTAATTCCAGGTACTAAATATCAGCGACCTCAGTAGTCATTAGACATCGTGAGAGAGTAGAATGAGTTACTGCGCAGAACTCACGGACTTCAAACGTGGTCAGGTGATTGTGGGTCACTTGTGACAGACGTCTGTACGCAAGGTTTCCACACTCCTAAACATCCCTAGGTCCACTGCTTCCAATGTGATAGTGAAGTGGAAACAGGCAGGGACATGTATAGCTCAAAAGCGTACAGGCTGTTGACTGTTGACTGACAGAGACCGCCGACAGTTGAAGAGGATCGTAATTTGTAATAGGCAGACATCTATCCAGACCATCACACAGGAATTCCAAACTGCTTCAGGATCCACTGCAAGTACTATGACAGCTAGGTGGAAGGAATTAGAATTACTGCTTCTACACTGGCTATAATTTCTTCCGTGGGCACAACGTCTAGTAGACAGAAGAAGAAGTTTGATAATTTGCTACCTAATCAGACTGTTCGGCATTTAGACGTTTCCCGGACCGTTATCAATTTGTCCAAACGTTCGTTATCTGACGATGAGACATCTGTGCTTGCCAAGGGAGGAAATTTTGCTGTTAGTCCGCGCTTTGTGCCCACGGAAGAAATTATGGCCAGTGTAGAAGCAGGAATTCGCAGTGTGGATTCTGTAACAGCTGAAGAAATCCGTATAGAAACAGTGAGAATATTAGCCAATGCAAAACCGCCGAAAAGTAATATAACTGTGTGTGAGAGAAGAGCTTTAAAACTCCTGAATGATGACGATAGTATTTTGGTTCTCCCAGCTGACAAAGGAAGCGCAACGGTGGTTATGGATGTGGCCGACTATCAGAGTAAAATTACTGATCCACTGGATCCGCAAGCAGATAGGAAGCTGAATGAGGACCCCACTAACAACGTTCTCAGAACTATGGCGCGGTTAATAAAAAAATCCTCCTTTGAAGAGAGTGTACAGAAAGGTCTCTGCAATTCGGTTGCGCTACCACCGAGGCTTTATGGATTGCCCAAAATTCATAAAGAAAATGTGCCGTTAAGACCGATACTAAGTGCCGATGATTACCAAAAACACAAAGAAAGATATATAAATGTCCAGTAAACTAGATTAAAAACCAGCAGTGTCTTATCTCAGTGAGTGAGCAACTTGAAATTTTGAGCACAAGGCAGGAGTATATAGTGGAACTATGGCTCAAGTTGAAAAAAGTAGTTGACCATGCACTGGAATGATATGTACCCACTAGAACAGTTCATAATGGAAGGGACGCTCCATGGTAACAGTCACTGTAAACAATCTTCTAAGGGAACAGAGATTACTGCATAATTGGTGCGAAACAAATCATAGGACTATAGATAGAGAAGCGCTGAATGAACGTATTTGGTTATCAAGAGTGATGCCTTCAATGACTACCGTAGCAGAATACTGTCAAATCATATTTCACAATCCCAAAGAAATTCTCGTCGTATCTAAAGGCTGTTAGTGGCGCCGAAGTTAGTGTCCAGTCCCTAATGAATAAGACAGGAACTGAAACTGAGGGTAGCAAAGCAAAAGCTGAAATGTTTTTAACTCCATTTTCAAATGCTCCTTTACAAAGGAAAACCCACGACAATTGCCCGAATTTAATCCTCGTACCACGGAAAAGATGAATGAAATAAGTATTAGCGTCAGCGGTGTTGAGAAATCGTTAAAATTAAACAACACTCCAGGCCCTGATGGAAACCCTGTCTGATTCTATACTGAATTTGGGGCTGAGTTAGCCCCTCTTCTAACTATAATCTATCGTAGATCTCTAGAATAAAAAAACTGTGCTCAGTTCTTGGAAAAAAACACAGGTCACACCCGTCTACAACAAGGGTAGTAGAAGTGATCTACACAACTACCGTCCAATATCATTGACACTGATTTGTTGCAGTATCTTAGAACACACTCTGAACTCAAATATAATGGGGTAATGAATTACTCAATGCCAATCAACATGGATTCCGAAAATATCGATCATGTGAAAGCCACCTCGCACTTTTCTCACATACTGAAAGCTTTGGGTCAAGGCAGTCAGGCAGATGCAGTATTTCTTGATTTCGGAAAATCATTTGACTCAGTAGCACACATGCGCTTACTATCAAAAGTACGATTGCATGGAGTGTCAGGTGAAATTTGTGAGTGGATTGAGGACTTTTTGGTAGGGAGGACACAGTATGGTATCTTGGATTGACAGTCATTATCGAACGTAGATGTAACTTCCCGTGTGGCCCAGGGAAATGTGTTGGGTCCTTTGCTGTTGATGTTGTAAGTTGTATGTTAAAAACCTTGCAGATAATATTAATAGTAACCGTAGACTTTTTGCAGATGACGCAATTGTCTACGATGAAGTACTGTTTGAGAGAAGTTGCGTAAATATTCAGTCAGATCTTTATAAGATTTCAAAGTGGTGCAAAGATTGACAGCTTGCTTTAAATGTTCAGAAATGAAAAACTGCGATCTCCACAAAATGAAAGAAATGTAGTATCCTATGTGTATAATATCAGAGAGTCGCTGTTGGAATCAGCCAACTCATATAAATACCTTGCTGTAACGCTTTGTAGACATATGAAATGTACTGGAATGATCCGGTAGGTTCAGTTGTAGGTAAAGCTCGTGGTAGACTTCAGTTTATTGGTAGAATACTGGCGAAGTACAATCACTCTACAAAGGAGATTGCTTACAAATCACTCGTGCGACTGCTTCTAGAATATTGCGTGGGACCCATACTAAATAGGACTAACAGGGATATTGAAGGTATACAGAGGACAGCACGAATGGCTACAGGTTTATTTGAGCTCTAGGAGAGTGTCACTCGGGTACTAAAGGAATTGAACTGGCAGACTTTTGAAGATGGACGTAAACTGTCCCGAGAAAGTCTATTAACCAAGTTTCAAGAACAGGCTTTAAATGACGCTAGGAATATACTACAACCTCCTACGTATCGCTCACATAGGGATCGTGAGGATAAAATTAGAATAATTGCTGCACACACAGATTCTTTCAATCATTCTTCCCGTGCTCCATAAGTGAATGGAACGGAAAGAGACCCTAATAACATAAAATGATAGGTACCCTCTGCCATGCACCTCACGATGGTTTGCAAAGTATAGATGTAGATGTAGATAAAGAGCTGAACATGTATCCTGCTTTTATTTTCTTTTTCTCTGAAGATACTACCATACGAATAAGAGTGGCCGGAAAGTCAAAGGCAATACGAGAACATCTGCAGCCTTAATATTTACCAACACTAACTGAATAATGCTGGATGAAAAAAACTGATCGTTATTGGGGACCATGGAATCTATCAAACCGCACTGGTAGATTTGACGGAAAGCACATCAGGCTTACCTCCTGGTATTTCAGGATCAAAATTTTGTAATTTTCCAGTCCATAACTTTGTTAGCTGTTTTTAGATGCTGATGGATTATTTTTCCAGATGGCATCGGGGAGTATCACCTCACGAGTGATACAAGTGTATTAAAACAAAATTGTTTTAGTAAAGCATTGTTTGGAAGTGCGCTTCCACTTCGGCCTCAAACTTTCGCCGGAAGAAGGCTGCAAATGTCGTTATTGTTGTGGTGTGGATGAAGCTTTTCCTGTCACAAGACACATAATTCTGTTTAGTTTATATCTTCATTCTCTTCTATAGACAAATTAAATGAATTTCACTTACCGTAATTCTCCATGACATTTCACTTGCAATCCTTACTCCTACTTTATTTTGAAGGTTCCTACTGCTGTATTTAGCACTGTTGTGATCGGAAGTACGTGGATATTTTTGCACTAGACAAACAAAAATTAATACTGAATTCGAGGCCCTTCTCATTTTGCTGGGTACAGAGACAATCGTACAACCACAGCGGAAACGTTCGTGTACTTCAGTAGTACAGACGTGGCGCATAGAAAAACGTGGAGCACACAACATTCTTCATCTCGCCGACAGCCTTAATATAGTGCGCATATACTATTGTTAAACGCCTTGTTGTGTGATAAATGTTTCGAAATCATTGCCTCAATGCCATCTGCAGGCCCTCAAAAAAGATCGCCGAATATATGAAGTACTTGTTGTAGTCTGATCAAAGGTCAGTATGGGGCTACCCCAGTCCTCGTCCTGGCCCTCACCGGCCTGTATATATAGCTACTAAGGTGCAAAAAAGAACTCATTATGATCTTGAAAAGCGACATCTATAAAACTATAATTACTAGTTTTCAGCAAATTCACAATGACGAATTTTTCTGAAAACTTAGAAAAATTATAGTTTTCCTACAATGTCGAGCCATGTAAGTCATATAAAACGTATACATACTGTTTCAGTGAACATGTCTCTCCTTCCAAACAACTAACGATTCTGCTTCAAGGCTATATTGAAATTAAGACAAATGCACCAATCGTGTAACAAGACCGCGTTTTGGGGTGGAGGTAGTCCCAATGATCTGCTGTACGAAACTGAACAAATACTCTCTACGCACCAGGCCCGTGCATAACTATATTGGGTATGGGAAATCTACAGAGAAAAACAATAGGGACACCATTGTTGTGTAAGCTTTCGCATGTGTAGCGGCACCACCATTTAGCGTAGGGAAAGTTAGTTTTGTGCAATATTTTGAGCACACGTTACAGCAAGGTGCAGGCCAGATTGCAGTGACTTACACATACCAAGAGTTGCGAAGTAGAATAGAGGCCACAGGGCCGTCAAAGTGCTGAAAGAGTATATACAGGGTTATTACAAATGATTGAAGCGATTTCACAGCTCTACAATAACTTTATTATTTGAGATATTTTCAAAATGCTTTGTACACACGTACAAAAACTCAAAAAGTTTTTTTAGGCATTCACAAATGTTCGATATGTGCCCCTTTAGTGATTCGGCAGACATCAAGCCGATAATCAAGTTCCTCCCACACTCGGCGCAGCATGTCCCCATCAATGAGTTCGAAAGCATCGTTGATGCGAGCTCGCAGTTCTGGCATGTTTCTTGGTAGAGGAGGTTTAAACACTGAATCTTTCACATAACCCCACAGAAAGAAATCGCGCCGGCCGGTCTGGCCGTGCGGTTAAAGGCGCTTCAGTCTGGAACCGCGTGACCGCTCCGGTCGCAGGTTCGAATCCTGCCTCGGGCATGGATGTGTGTGATGTCCTTAGGTTAGTTAGGTTTAAGTAGTTCTACGTTCTAGGGGACTGATGACCACAGATGTTAAGTCCCATAGTGCTCGGAGCCATTTGAAAGAAATCGCATGGGATTGAGTCGGGAGAGCGTGGAGGCCATGACATGAATTGCTGATAATGATCTCCACCACGACCGATCCATCGGTTTTCCAATCTCCTGTTTAAGAAATGCCGAACATCATGATGGAAGTGCGGTGGAGCACCATCGTGTTGAAAAATGAAGTCGGCGCTGTCGGTCTCCAGTTGTGGCATGAGCCAATTTTCCACGGGCTACGCGTGAAACTTGCCCGCACGCGTTCAACCGTTTGTTCGCTCACTGCAGGCCGACCCGTTGATTTCCCCTTACAGAGGCATCCAGAAGCTTTAAACTGCGCATACCATCGCCGAATGGAGTTAGCAGTTGGTGGATCTTTGTTGAACTTCTTCCTGAAATGTCGTTGCACTGTTATGACTGACTGATGTGAGTGCATTTCAAGCACGACATACGCTTTCTCGGCTCCTGTCGCCATTTTGTCTCACTGCGCTCTCGAGCGCTCTGACGGCAGAAACCTGAAGTGCGGCCTCAGCCAAACAAAACTTTATGAGGTTTTCTACGTGTCTGTAGTGTGTCGTGACCATATGTCAATGAATGGATCTACAGTGAATTTATGAAATCGCTTCAACCATTTGTAATAGCCCTGTACATAGCAATCTTGTATATCGCAAATCACAGGCAGAAGGGACCCACTGGCCAACCTAGTGTGTTCTGATTACGTGACACGAAGCAGTGCATATGGCAAAACAGAGGCAAACAGTCGCGTATAAATAGGTGCGGGTTTCTAACGAGATTCATTCAAGTGTGGCAGCTCTCCTGGATGGCAAGGAGTGTCACACCACCAGGTACATGCAGCAGCAGATGGGGTGCCAGCTTTCCAGTCCACGGCAGGTCGCTGGTTCGACCCTCTGAGGCTGACGCGGCGTCCGTAGCCAGCCAGCAGCAGGCCACTCTGCAGCTCACTACCACGGGCAGTCATCCTGGCTTCCAACACACGCTGGAGGCATCCCGAGGTTCGGGCAGCAGTCTCAGCCACGCCGGCGAGAAGCACGCCGAGCGGCGCTGAGTCAGTAGGGACGAAGACCGCCGAGTCAACTGCCGGCATCCTGATGATGCCTAACTCCGCTAGTGTACAAAGCCGACACACAGAGAGTGCGTGGGTCACTGAGGCAGCCATTCCACACCAAGCCGTTCCACAGACAGCAAAGTGGTGTCCTCAGCATTGCGGGACCCAGTGATGCAAACCGAGGGGAACATGGCACTGTAGTTGGAAACAATAAATCACTTGGAATGGTGCCGTCTACCTCTTCCCGCTACATCTGGTCATCCTGATACATTCGGTGGCAGAAGTTGCCACTACACATCTGTCTTGTGTTTAGGTCACCTGAGGACTGCAGCTGCGATGATGGATATGGCGTAAGTTCCTGCGAACAGTGTGACACCCGTGCAGACACAAGATTTGCAGTGATTGTTAAGGTCGTAGATTTTTCTCATTAAAGTTTCCTACTTTATGGCGGAATTGCCTAAATCTGCAGTTTAGAGGAATCACTGCAACCGTTTCCATACGTATATGATAATTCTGTGATGAGCAGGGGCAGCTTCATAGGTAGTATGTATTTGCTGGTTTCAAGAGGCACGTTTCGCCATGAGCGCTCTCGTGGTAGTTTTTTGAAGCTTGGAGCCAACTGTGGATTTGCACCATCTGTCCTCATAAGCGCTGTCTGAAAGGCTCGGCCATTGATTTTATATGCTTTGTATAGCCGAGGTGGTGCCACAGCTAGTCTGACTCAGAGCTTGACGTTCCTTCCGACAGAGAGCTGTAAAGTGCAGGATCTACAGAAGCACGATCTGCCATCTAGCGATCATGTTGGAAGACATCGGGCACAGATTTTTTAAAATCCATACATAGTATTCCTGTTTATACTCATTACGTTCGTGTAATGCAGTTATCTAGAAACACGTTGCTGCAACTGCAAGGTGGGGTAATTGACCGTACGTAGCTGTCTGCACAGTGTTATCTGCAACGGAAAATTCAGTTGACTGTGAAAATAGCAAACATGAACAAAGTAAATGAGTTATTAAAAACGCCATTTAGCGACAAGACTCTCAGCTAGAAAACACTAGGTAGGCCACACCCAAATCAGAATCTGTAGCAGCAAACAAAAAGTCGATGCCGTAAGTTCGATCCACAAATTTACCAAAAGTAGAAATGGATTTGTGGTTGTGAACTAAGCAACGTTGTTTTTTTGTTTTCCTTGTGTGTTATTTAGGTGAGATGTACATTGGTGTAAGACCGGAATAACTGATATCAGGCATATATGGTCTAAAATGAAACTACATGAAATGTCAAAGCAACACATGAATAATGTGCTTAGTCTTTTATTTCTAGGCGAAACCAACATTCAGCAGAAATTAGATCCGCAATATAGACAAAAAATTGACAGCCACAACGAACGTGTAGAAAAGAATAGATATACGAGGTGGAGTCCAAAATTTTCAGGACTGGTGCTGCTATCTGGAAAATAGGAGTAGTAGATCTTTGCACCGCTAGGTGGCGAGAGCTGCATATCTGATGAGTCAGTGTGCGAAGTGGCATTCAGCTGGGAGGACGTGTTGCGTGTCCACAGTGATTTCCGTAATACTCTGTGTTTGGTGTGTGGCGATTTTACGATGGATCCGCGAACACAACAGCACATGTGTATCAAATTCTGTGCGAATCTCGGGAAAAGTGCTACAGAGACCCTTGCAATGATTCAACAAGTGTTTGGGGGACAGAGCATGAGCCGTATACGTGTGTTTGAGTGGCATGCTCGGTTCAGGGCCGGCCATACAGATGTCGAAGATGATACTCACACTGGAAGGCCCGTTAGCCACACAACGCCAGACATTGTTGCCAAACTTCAACAACTGGTTCGTGCGGATCGACGTCGAACCATTCAAGACCTTGCGAATGAAGTGGGTATTGGTTATGGGACATGTCAACGAATATTGATTGATGAACAGGGCATGCATCGTGTCACTGCAAAATTTGTGCCAAGGATCTTGACTGCTGATCAGAAGGTCCAGCATGTTGACGTGTACACAGACCTTCGTCAGACCGCATGTGATGATCCAACCTGCTTGTCAAGGGTTATCACCAGTGACGAGAGCTGGATTTATGGTTATGACCCAGAGACAAAGCAACAAGCGTCCCAGTGGAAGACCTCGGGCTCTCCAAGACCAAATAAAACGAGACAGGTGAAGAGCAAAGTGAAGAGCATGATCATCGTTTTCTTTGATACCAAGGGAATTGTGCACAAAGAATTCGTCCCACCCAACCAAACAGTGAATTTCGCGTACTACTGTGAGGTTTTGGGACAGTTCCGTGAAAACGTGGGGCGACGATGGCCCGAACTTTGGCGTCAAGGGAACTGGCTGCTGCATCACGACAACGCGCCCTGTCACACGTCCTTGCTCACCAGGACCTTTTTGGCAATAAACAACATGGCGGTTGTACCCCACCCACTGTACTCGCCATATCTGGCACCTTGCGACTTCGCGCTATTCCCAAAACTGAAATTCAAGTTGAAAGGCTGTCGGTTTGACACTCTAGAGAGGATTCAAGAAGTATCACAGGCGGTGATGAACACCCTCAAAGAACAGGACTTTTAGAAAACGTTTGACCAGTGGCAGAAGCGTTGGGACTGGTGTGTACGTGCGGATGGGAACTACTTCGAGGGTGATGGTGACCATTAGTCCAAAGGTAAGGTTTTCAACAGATGGCAGCACCAGTCCCGAAAATTTTGGATAACAATTCGTATATTGAATTTAACTGTAAACTGTATTCGGTTCTGTGGTGCTTTGGAACTGGCTCTCAGAGGCCACGATGAATCTGATACCTCTCCAGATAAGGGGGTTTTTCGTGAGCTAATTCAGTTCAGCTCGGAACTGGACAGAGACCTTCAAGTTCATTTCATTCAAGCATCAGTGTTCAAAGGCATTTTTAAGACCATTCAGAACTGCCGATTATGTTGCAGTAATCACGGATGAAAGCACATACGTGTCTTGCGAATTTCAATTGGTTATTGTTTTGCGTGATGTTGTTGAGGGAAAACCTGCTGAAAGATTTTGGAACTTTGATAATTCACAAAGTCAGAATGCCCATACTGTAACTGAGAGTATTCTGAAAGAAATTGAACCATTAATTGGCGGTGATTGAGCATAACTAATAGTTCAGAGTTACGATGGTGCAAACGGTATGAGTGGCAAGTCAAACGGTGTTCAGAAATTAATTAAAGACAAATATCCAAATGCAAACTACATCCCCTGTTATGCGCTTCAGTTCAACCTTATGTCTATGGCAGCCTCTGTCATTCGCAAAGCCTGCATCTGTTTTGCACGCCTTTCAGGTAATTCTTCTTTCTCTTCTAGCCCGTCACACAGATCAAAAGTGTCACATAGCATTATTCAAAAAAGCTTGCCCCGTTTGTGTGACGAGGTACAATTACTATTCGCGAGTAGTGAAAGAAGTTTTTGAAAACAGGGGAAAATCTTATTACTGTTATGGAATTCACTGAAACAAGTGAGAGCATAAAATTATCTTCTACTATTGAAAGAGCTGGTTCATAGAAACAAACACTGCAAGATAACGAATTCATTTTCTGGTTAACATTTTTCTATAAGATGATGAATGCCTCATGCAGACATACTTTTTAATCAGCTTCAGAAGAAGATAATCAACCACAGCAATGCAAGACAACCAGAACCTTGAAGCGGCAATGCAAAACATCAGAGACGACATTGGTTCCATCAGTAACGAGATTAGTTTTGAAAATGATGAAACGATGCCTGCCAAAAAGCCACGGATTCTTGGTGGGCATAAAAAAAGAGATGCTATGGAAGTGCGCGATTCCGTCCTTTCTGAAATAAAATTACGTTTTCAGTTCACTGTACACGTCATTGCAACCAGCTTATTTGGTGTAAATCAGTTTGACAAATACATGACAGATTTTCCAGGCAAATATCTTGAAATTAAAGACACATATATATTTCTAGAAAAAAGAAAGTTGAAGGATGAGCTTCAAGTCTTCTATGCTAGGCATGAGTTGAGAGCAGTTGCTGACGCAGTTCCGTTTCTTTCGCTGATTCTAGAGGATGAACTTTGTGACACATTCGACGAGACTGTTAAAGTTTTGAAACTGCTAATCACAACGCTTATCTCGACATCAGAAGCTTAGCGGTGCTTTTCAATGCTCAAGAGAATTAAAGCGTTCCTACAAAACACCATGAAAGAAGAATGACTGAGTGCTTTGGGGATACTATCCTGTGAAAAATCATTCGTGTGTAAAATTTAACATGCTCAAGAGAATTAAAACGTTCCTACGAAACACCATGAAAGAAGAATGACTGAGTGCTTTAGGAATGCTATCCTGTGAAAAATCAATCGTGTGTAAAATTGAACATTTCAGTCTGAGATGACAGATTTATTTGCCAACGAGAAGGAGCGACTAATCTATTTACAATATCGGTCCTACTAATTATCTTGAAGCTGTCTTCCCGAAGTCATGGAGTTGCTGCTTTTGGTGAGTACAATGCTTTTAGTTTTAAATGTTAGTAATTTGATTACATTTGCTTCGCAAAATCCAGATTACAAGTTCGAATAATTTAAATAATTTATACATGCTCTATTGTTTCTCGTACTGGCACTCATGTTGTAGCGACACTTTTCTAGCAGTCGGCCGCGACCGTAAAACAAACGAGTTCTGGCTGTTGAGGAGTGAAGAGCGGAGTTGGGGCACAAGCCACACCTCCCTCTCATAGGGCTGGCAGCCTACGTTCATGTTCTGTGCTCCTGGGAAGGCAGAATCGATGTAATAATGTACATATGGATCACTAATTCCATCTGGTATGAGAGTCATATTCGAATCCTGTGACAGAGCAAGAGTGCTCTCCGCAAATTTTTCAAAATAAGAAAAGGAAACAACCAGCAAGCGCAGCTCAAAGCAAAGCGGAGTACATAAATCATTTAGTAACGGCTATAGCTGAGGTTGGTGGCGTCGTTTTACGTGATAGTCCAGATCCGATCCTCAACGGTATCTTAAGCAACTATACATCAAAACACCCCCTGCTTGTTGTTGTTGTGGTTTCAGTCCAGAGACTGGTTTGATGCAGCTCTCCATGCTACTCTATCCTGTGCAACCATCTTCATCTCCCAGTACCTACTGCAACCTACATCTTTCTGAATCTGTTTACTGTACTCATCCCTTGGTCTCCCTCTACGATTTTTACCCTCCGCGCTGCCCTCTAATACTAAATTGGTGATCCCTTGATTCCTCAGAATATGCCCTACCAACCGATCCATTCTTCTAGTCAAGTCGTGCCACAAATTTCTCTTCTCTCCAATTCTATTCAATACCTCCTCATTAGTTATGTGATCTACCCATCTAATCTTCAGCACCAGATTTCGAAAGCTTCTATTCTATTCTTGTCTAAACTATTTATCGTCCACGTTTCACTTCCATACATGGCTACACTCCATACAAACACTTTCAGAAACGACTTCCTGACATTTAAATCTAAACACGATGTTAACTAATTTCTCTTCTTCAGAAACACTTTCCTTGACATTCCCAGTCTACATTTTATATCCTCTCTACTTCGACCATCATCAGTTATTTTGCTCCCCAAATAGCAAAACTCCTTTACTACTTTAAGTGTCTCATTTCCTAATCTAATTCCGGCAGCATCACCCGATTTAATTTTAAAGACTTCTGACTTTTGACGTCGTTTCCTTGTTTACGAGAGTACCCCTGCGAGAGTCACAAAAACTGGTTAGTCAGAAGTTTGGCTAGAAGACCACTGAACTTTTTAGGCATGTCTTGACTTCCACGTATTTTCTTTTTAATGGAGGGAGTCGCCATGGGTAGCCCACTCTCACCGGTGGTAGCGAATTTTTACATGGAGGACTTCGAGGAGGAAGCCCTGTCGTCATCCGAATGGAAACCTACTTGCTTTTTCTGTTACGTGGAAGACACGTTCGTCATCTGGCCACATGGTATGGATAAACTCCTTGACTTCCTTACACACCTAAACTCCATACACCCCAACATAAAATTCACTATGGAGACTGAAACGGAGGATAAATTACCTTTCCTTGACGTCTTGGTCAAGAGAAGGGCTGACGGCACCCTAGGTCATGTGGTGTATCGGAAGACAACGCACACTGATCTGTATTTGCACGCAGACACCTGCCACCACCCTTCACAAAGGAATGGGGTACTTAAAACTGTAGTACATAGGGCGCGCACTATCTCTGACGCAGAGAGTCTACCCCAGGAATTAGAACATCTGAGAACTGTATTTCGAAAAAACAGGTACTCAGAGTGGCAGATGCCGGCCGGTGTGGCCAAGCGGTTAAAGGCGCTACAGTCTGAAACCGCGTGACCGCTACGGTCGCAGCTTCGAATCCTGCATCGGGCATGGATGTGTGTGATGTCCTTAGGTTAGTTAGGTTTAAGTAGTTCTAAGTTCTAGGGGACTGATGACCTTAGAAGTTAAGTCCCATAGTGCTCAGAGCCATTTGAGACAGAGTGGCAGATTCAAAGTGCTCTCCGCCCAACCACTACAGCAAAACCTGTGGAGATGGATGAAATCACGAGGGAGGAGGTAGGCACTGCGTTTATTCCATATACAGGCGCACTCTCGGGGAAAATCGCCCGCATTTTGAAGAAACACCGGGTCGGAACGGTGTTTTGTCCTCCGAATAAAACTGGTGCACTGGTGGGGAGCGCCAAAGATGACCTCGGTTTGAGGAAGGCCGGCGTGTACCAGATTCCATGTCAATGTGGCAAGTCGTATATTGGTCACACGATGCGTACCGTCGAGGATCGATGGCGTGAACACCAGAGGCACACTCGACTGATGTATCAGAGCAAGTCGGCGGTCGCTGAACATTGTTTGTCGGAAAATCACGCTATGGAGTATGAACTCACGCGGATTCTGGTACAGACGTTGAGATACTGGGACAGCGTTGTTAGAGAGGCCAATGACGACCTCATAAACCGTGACTGTGGCTATAATCTTAGCAAGGCTTGGGAACCAGCGATTGGGTTAATCATGAGTAAATCGAGCAAACGTATAGTTGTGACGACCACGGCGGACAGAGCCATCACACCGACGTCATCTCAGACGCCGTCGCAATCTGTTCCACCGCGCGACCGTGGCGCGGGGCGCGGACAGCGGAGGGAGCGCGCCGCGGGCGGAGGGTATTTAAATCAGTTCCCTCTGAGCAGCCATAGCGTACGCATCTCCGTGCCGGCACGTTCACAGGAGCTCGGCAGCGGAGGGAGCGCGCCGCGGGTATTTAAATCGGCCGCCGCCGTGACCGAACCCAGTTCCCTCTGAGCAGCCATAGCGTACGGATCTCCGTGCCGGCACGTTCACAGGAGCTCAGTCCGTCAGTTCACCTGATGATGGCGACATGGATGATCGCCGAAATATTGTGCCCATTGGACACTGTAGACCGGCAGTACACCCATGGATATTTTGATTATCAAATGCGCCGGGAGAAACTCAAGAAACATACGAACAGGGTAGTTCTACGACTAAGAAAATGAAACAGATAACTATACTGAGGCATCTTCATCGATTTTACAACAGCTCCTATGATACTGATTTCTTACACAGCAACAGCCACAATTATTTAAAATACCTTAAGAAGAACTCAAAGTAAATTAATCGCTTGCAGGGATTCCACTGACACAGTTCCAAAATTAAAATTCAGCTGTAACAGACGCTAACGCTACAGAAATACGACATCTCATCTACGAAAATGTACATCTTCCATCATCATGCATTGCTGCTTTATGCGGACACTTTTATTCCTAATTTTGATTAGGTAATCAGAACTCAGAAATATATTTAAAAAATGACTTAGAAGTTTATTTACAACTTTAGACAGTCGGCCCGCAGCTCGTTGTCTTGCGGTCTTCCCACGCACGGGGTCCCGGGTTCGATTCCCGGCGGGATCAGGGATTTTTCCTGCCTCGAGGTGACTGGGTGTTGTTGTGTAGTCTTCATCAACATCATTCATCCCCATTACGGTCGGAGGAAGGCAATGGCAAACCACCACCGCTAGGACCTCACCTAGTCGGTGGTGCGGGTCTCCCGCATCGTCCCCTACGCTCCTCGGAGTATGGGACCTCATCATCATCATTAGACAATCGAGTTAATCCACCGTATTATTGGCTTTACTACCTCCATATCACTTCTAACAGCATTAGTCCTGCATTATTGCCGATTCTGAAATTTTCCTGAAGGAATATACGAGACTGAGTCAAATGAAAACCTTAAATTTGTAATAACAAATCGAAATTTCACACCGTTATCCTGTAAGTTGGTAAGCGTGCTACAAACAGCGTGCATACTGGCCTGTAGGTGGCAGTATAGTGCAGATGCACACATACTGTCGCAGTATCAGTATAAAGATGGCCGCCCAACTTGCGACTTGCAACAGGGAAGAACAGCGTTCTGTCATTCGGTTTTTGCGTAGTGAAGGTGTGAAACCTATTGAAATTCATCGACGAATGAAGGTTCAGTACGGTGATGCATGTTTGTCACAGCAGCAAGTCTACGAATGGAGTAGGAAGTTTGCAAACGGTATGACTTCAGTGGAAGATGCTCCTCGTCCAGGGCAAGCACAACGAGTTGTGATTCCACAGAACATTGCAGCAGTTGAAGCCATAGTGAAGGAAAACCGCTGAATGACACTGCAGCATGTTTACAGATTAGTCATAAGTCAGCACACCGCAATGTGCATGATGTGCTCCAATTTCACAAGTTGATGCTTGTGAAGTACTTGTTCGGCGCTTTGAATAAGAAGGTGATGGCTTCCTTGCAAGAATCGTTACTGGGGACGAAACCTGGGTTCACTTCCACCTACCAGAAACGAAGAGAGCGAGCAAGGAATGGCGCCATTCTTCATCACCAAAACCAAGGAAGTTTCGAACAGAACCATCAGCAGGGAATGTTATGCTGACTCTCTTTTGGGAAGAAAAAGGCGTCATTTTGGAGCATTACATACCTAGAGGGACCACTGCCACCAGTGCATCATACACAGATCTCCTAAAAAATCATCTGCGACATGGATTGCTGTCAGCAGTTGTCCTTTTGCAACAAGACAATGCAAGGCCCCACACTGCCCGTACAACAATTGCAACAATCGCAGACCTGCGTTTTGAGTGTCTTCCTCATCCACCATACTCACTAGACCTTGCCCCAAGTGATTTCCATATGTTTGGACCACTCAAAGACGCAATGGGAGGAAAGAAGTTCCGTTATGATGAAGAGGTACGCCACGCGGTGCATGAGTAAGTAGTTGCGCGGACTACCAAAAGAATTTTTTTCTAAAGGAATTTATGCACTTTGTAAGCGCTGGAGTACTTGCATTGAGCGTGGGGGAGATCATGCTGATACGTGATACAGCTTTGTACCAATTCTGCACAATAAATAATATTTAAAAAATATTTAAGGTTTTCATTTGACTCATCATCGTATTACACAGTATGAATAACAATGAAATTTGGCCCACAATATACTCAGGTGACAAAAGTCGTCGGATACCTCCTAATATCGTGTTGGGCCTCTGTTTGCTCGGCGTAGTGCAGCAGTCCGACGTGGCATGGACTCGACAAGTCTCTGGAAGTCCCCTGTAAAAGTTCTGAGCCATGCTGCCTCTACAGTCGTCCTTAACTGCGTAAGTGTTGTCGGTGCAGAATTTTGTGCGCGAACTGACCTAGCGATTATGTCCCATAAATATTAGATGGAATTCATTTCGGGCGATCTGCGTCGCCAAATCATTCGCCCGAGTTGTCCAGAATGTTCTTCAAGCCAACTTCGAACAACAGTGGCCCAGTGACACGGCGAATTGTCATCCATAAAAATGAATTTAAATAAATGGCTGCAAGTGCTCTCCAAATAGCGAACATAACCATTTCCAGTCCAGTTGGACCAGAGGGCCCAGTCCATTCCATGTAAACACAGACTACAACATCATGGAGCCACCATTATCTTGCACAGTGTCTTTTTGACCACTTCGCTCAATGACCTCGTGGGGTGTGCGCCACACTCAAGCCCTACTATCAGCTCTTACCAACTCAAATCAGGACACATCTGACCAGACCACGATTTTTCAGTCGTCTAGGGTCCAATCGATAATGTTACAAGCCCAAGAGAGGCGCTGCAGGTGATGTCGTGCTGTTAACAAAGGCATTCGCGTCGGTCGTCTGCTGCCATAGCCCACTAACGCCAAATTTCGCGGCGCTATCCTAACAGATACGTCCGTCGAACGTCCCACATTGATTTCTGCGGTTATTTCACGCAGTGCTGCTTGTTTTTTTAGCACTGTCAGCTGAACGCAAACCCCGCTGCTATCGGTCTTGAAGTGAGGGCCATTGCGTTGTCCATGATAAGAGGTAGAGACTGTAATTTGATATTCTCGTCACTCTTGACAATGCGAATCTCGGAATACTGAATTCCCTAACGATTTCCGAAAAGTAGCATACCATACCGCATTGAAAGCCTATTAACTCCCGTAGTGGACGGCCTTGGTGGCCGAGCGGTTCTAGGCGCTTCAGTCCGGAACCGCGCGACTGCTACGGTCGCAGGTTCGAATCCTGCCTCGGACATGGATGTGTGTGATGCCCTTAGGTTATTTAGGTTTAAGTAGTTCTAAGTTCTACGGGACTGACGACCTCAGAAGTTAAGTCCCATAGTGCTCAGAGCCATTTTTGAACTCCCTTAGTGTGGCCGTAATCTCGTGGGAAACCTTTTCACATGAATTACCTGAGTACAAACGACAGCTCCGCCGATACACTACCATTTTCTACCGTGTTAAAGCGGTACTACCGCCATATCTATATGTGCTTATCGCTGTTCCATAACTTTTGCCACCTCAGTGTACAATTAAAATATCACATTTCTATTTGAATTGTTTTCCATTGATAGTGATATTTCTAAGTCGCATACTTGCTACAGATACTAATATTTTGTTGTTAATATATACGAGGTGCATTCAAGTTCTAAGGCCTCCGATTTTTTTTTTCTAATTAACTACTCACCCGAAATCGATGAAACTGGCGTTACTTCTCGACGTAATCGCCCTGCAGACGTACACATTTTTCACAACGCTGACGCCATGCTTCCATGGCAGCGGCGAAGGCTTCTTTAGGAGTCTGTTTTGACCACTGGAAAATCGCTGAGGCAATAGCAGCACGGCTGGTGAATGTGCGGCCACGGAGAGTGTCTTTCATTGTTGGAAAAAGCCAAAAGTCACTAGGAGCCAGGTCAGGTGAGTAGGGAGCATGAGGAATCACTTCAAAGTTGTTATCACGATGAAACTGTTGCGTAACGTTAGCTCGATGTGCGGGTGCGTTGTCTTGGTGAAACAGCACACGCGCAGCCCTTCCTGGACGTTTTTGTTGCAGTGCAGGAAGGAATTTGTTCTTAAAACATTTTCGTAGGATGCCCCTGTTACCGTAGTGCCCTTTGGAACGCAATGGGTAAGGATTACGCCCTCGCTTTCCCAGAACATGGACACCATCATTTTTTCAGCACTGGCGGTTACCCGAAATTTTTTTGGTGGCGGTGAATCTGTGTGCTTCCATTGAGCTGACTGGCGCTTTGTTTCTGGATTGAAAAATGGCATCCAC